>NC_138777.1:152714448-153412203 GCF_965119305.1 Pelophylax lessonae
ACTTTTTGTTTTGGCCATGGAACAAGAAGTGAAAGGAAATTTCCCCTCAATGGGACACAGATGGGAAAAATAATGCTAGGAATTTTAACCCTCCCTTACTCTATCCAAAATAAAAAAAATAAAAAAAAAGTTTTGCACATAGTAGGAAATACACGCATAATAGGCACCTACTCCAGACAATCCAGTCAGATTTATAATATAATATAATGAGGAGATAATGCCATGTCCTCTTGTAAACAAAGGAGAAGGAGGGGAATAGGGCTGCCTACAAGAAATGGAAAGGTCACTAATCCAATAATCCCTTCTACAATGTCTTCAGCAGCGCTGCTGATTTTACTTGTCTTTGGAAATAAAATATACTTTTACAGTATTACACGATGTTCCCTCTCCTTACTCCAAGGATAGAACCCCACCCACCAAGTGCGGACCCAACAGGACACCCGGGAACCCCTGATAGGAACCCCTAGAGTACTGTACAGTGATTACAGCTATCGTGATCCTGTATATTGTGTTTTCAGCAGTGGTTGTGAACACGCTTAGAGCATGCATAAACGGGGCATGAGCGTTGCCAGGAAACAGTGGTTGTGAACACGGATCATCATCACACAGATAGCACACCTTCACCTCCATTCTACGTCATTAATGTAACTGTGAAGCACTTTGGGCAACACTATTGCAATTAAATGTGCTATATGAATAAATAAAAGTTGAAATGCATTTCTCACTCTATCAAGCTTGCCATGTGCACTTTTTAAATTTGATCAATCAATTGGTTAGTGTAATGTTTACTATCTTTACTCACTCCAAACACTCCACACAGTTACTCTGCCCACTCCATAAAGTTACTCTGCCCAGTCCAACCTTTCCACAGTTACTCCAGCCACTCCAACCACACAACAGTAACTCAACCCACTCCACCCAGTTACTCCGCCCACTCCGGTTGTAGACTACTGGTGGAGGCAAGAACATTTCACACAATTTCCCCATGAATTGTAGCTTTTCTAGTTACATGTGCTACGCAGGGAGTGGTGTACATGTTGGAATTTGAATGCGGACTACAGTACATCGGTCGAACCTCACGTGCACTACATGTACGTGTCAGTGAACACCTAAATAGCATCAAAAAGGGCCTAGTTACCCATAGTGTGTCCAGACATTTAAGAAATTATCATCAGAGAAACCCGAACAGATTGACATTTTGGGGTATAGAAAAGGTGAATCACCACTGGAGGGTGAGAATTTTATTCGCCAACTTAGCCGCAGAGAGTCCCTCTGGATATATGAGATCAAAGTTATGACTTCATTGGGACTCAATGTGGACTTTGACCTATATTGCTTTATCTCTGATAGATGAATTATGTGTTATTCTCTAGAATTTATTGAGTTTGTGATTGTAATTTTGTAATTTTGAAAATAGAGTTTTTTTTTATATATTTTTAATATATTTTGTATTCATTGTTTGAAGTGTTTAATAATACAAGTGCTTGGCGTGTTGCTGCCACCTTGTGGTTTCTATCGCGATGGCTGTGGTCATTGGTGACAATTGCTATTTGTTCATATTAACATGACAGCAGTTTGTTTCACATTTTTAGGTGAATCCATGTGGAACATTTCATTAGTAGTCTCCTTTTACTGTTATAATTTGTTTATTTATGAATTTGCTAATATTTTGATCATAAGGAGTCTGCCTATGATTTCTTATTGAAGCCGCTAATGACTGTAGCCAATAGCGGCTTCAATAGCCAATAATCTAAGTCTAATACACCGCCGTTGGCTTCTGAAAGCCTTTTCTGAAGCAAGGGGAGGGGCGCGTTTCCTATGTAATGGGGAACGCTCTAGTCAACATAGGGGCAGAGTTTCGGTATTAATAACCCGATCCGTGATACACTTCCCTATCCCCTTCTGCGAAGGGCCCCTATTTCATTATTTATAAAAGTGCACATAACTGCACCTACTACATTACTAGAGTTGTTTCCCTAAAAGGACATTACACCCTACAGCTGCTAACATACATACTGCCTCTGTCCCCCACCACCTACATACTACACTCTGATCCACTCAAAAGACTATTCAGCCATTGGAATACATTTCCAAGTATTATTATTAAAAAAATACAACTTTGTATGAAATGACCCCAATCAGAGTCCAAAGGTATTGCCCATTTCTTTACATACTGGTGAAACTTACACAGGATGCACAATTTCTTTACTAAGCCAACATTTTTAATGAGGAAAATTAGTTTCAATCACATGCTAGTATAATTTCCTAGAATACCAAGGAGCAGATATACAAGTGAATACTAAATACTCCTGATAACTATACAATGTTGAAAATATTACTGACACTAGATGTCACTAGAGCTGCATTTTATTTTTAAAAAGCCCTTTTTACCATATATTGAATGTGATGTTATTTATGTATTTCATTATTTGCAATACATAAGTAATAAAATTACTAGGCTGTTTTAACAAATTATATTGAATTTGCATAAAGTACAGAAATAACCACAAATTTCATACACCATCTTGAGAGTTTAATCTATGCTTTGTTTTGCTTTGCCTATTTACAAATATTTATGTTAAATATCTTGCCACTTGACTAGCAAATATGAACAAGGTTTATAGCCAATTATTTCTTTTTTGTTTTGTAAACATTAATTTACCCTGTAAATACACTGTTCTACCCCGCATATTCATGTCAACACTACCTGAGTCAGTATCAGGTATCAAGTGCTGGAGGCCAATGAAGAGAGGGCATCCCGTGCAGCTAAGTTCCAGATTACCCTGGAGGTCAGACAGGAGGAGTCAGGCCCAAAGTAGCACAGGTTGCCTGCAGAGTTGCTTGCAGAAAAGGGCTTTAGGAACACCACTGTTCTTCTGCGGAGCTACTGCAGGCAAGTGGCACCTGTGAGGTATAGCAGGTAATTAGGGTCGCTGAGGCAGAGGGTAGACGAATTAAGCCAAGGTTCAGTGCCAGGTGGGTAGCAGAGGAGACAAAGTCAAGTGGAAGCCGAAGTCAAAACAAGTAGCAGGCAAAGGAGTTCCATAAAACAAGCCGAGGTCAAAGTCAGGGAGCGAGCCAGAGACAGATCTGGAAAAAGCCGAGTCGGTAACCAGGAATCACAGAAAACACGGGAACGGGAACGTTGGTAGCAGCTGAAGATCAAACAGCACTTTAGACAAGGACTGGCTCCCTTATAAAGGCCCAGGTGAGGTGCTGATGGAGATGCTGGGTCCTAGAGCCCTTCACCTGCTCTGACCGATGCTGGGTCCTAGTGTCCTCCTGCTATTGGTGCCCTGACAGTCAGATGCCTAATGCCTAATCAGATACCAAATGCCTACCCCCCCCACTTCCTGTCTTGTGCCACCCCTCCAGTTCATTGTTTTGTTATATTTACATTTCAATAGTCTATATGGGTTTATTATATTCAAAACTGTGGCAGCCCAGTGCTCTTTCTTTCTTTCCGAATTCAATGTTTTTGTGCATAGGCACTGCCGACGCAGGCGTTTACATTCGTATATGCCTGTATGTGGGGGTGGGAAGCTTCAAACATTTTTTTTTTGGGGGGGGGGGTTTATGTGCTTGGGTGTAATTTACATTTTTTTACAACTTTAGAAGAAAAAAAAAATTATCACATGTTGGACAAAAAGTCCCCCATGTGATGTTTCTTAAATGAGACATCTGGAGACTTAAAGACCCTGGATGTCTGCAAACTGCATTACTGTAGATGGTTTTCAAGTCATGCTGGCCAGGAAAAGTGAAAGGGAGACCTGGAAGGGATGTTTTACATGTAATTTCTGGGTCAGTAAGAAGGGAAGGAGAGGGGATGCATGTTTGCTCACCTCCCTCTCCTCTACCTGGCAGCACCCGCTGTGCTGGTCCTGTGCCTGCAGAGCAGAGCCTGGCATACATGGCAGGGGGCAGCTGTTACTGGGGGGGGGAATTGTGTTGAAGCAAACACTGGCGCCTGCAGATATGCTGGATTGCTTCAGTCTGATAGCCAGAATTCAGCTTGTCTGATAAACAAACAAACCATGGGAAGTGTGTGTAAAACCTCTTGTCAGTCGTGTCAGACTGACTGACTGAAGACTATGTGAACTCAATGCAAAGCATATTCCCATGGGAAATAAGTTTAAAAGACTAAAAATAAAATCTATGTGGCTCACGGCCAAAGTTAAAAAATCTATAAATAATAAGAAGGGAACTTTTAAAAAATATAAACAAAGAACACTATCATCATTTAAATGTTACAAAGAATATAACTAGTGTTGAGCGAACACGGACTGTATTAACCGTGTTCGTACCGAATAATTGGATTTTTGTTACCTGAACACGGACCCGAAAACTTTACTGTATGTTCGGGTTTAAAATCCGTGTTCGGTCATTTTATTTCCTGTTTTGTATGTAATGGCGCGCTTTTAATGGCGGGCTTTCAACAGCCAATCAACAAGCGTTTAACTGGTGTGCCTTAAGCCATCCCAGCCATGCCTACTAATGTATTAGTAGCTGTGATTGGCCATCTGAAGCATGTGACCATGTCTTTATAAGTTCAAGAGCCCCAGCGCGCCACGTCATTCTGCTGTAGTTTAGGGACAGAGCACACATCATACGTGCTGGCTGCTGATTAGGGACAGACAGTGATTCTGTGAAAAATTGTGTCAGAAAAGAATGCAGGGACAGGTCGGAGTGCAGGCAGGGAAAGTTATTAGAGCATTTTAGGGCCAGGCTGGAGATTAGGCAGGGTCAGTCTTCTACATCGATTTTGCTGTGTGGGGGGTGGTGCAGTGAACGATCTTATTGAGCATATTAGGGACAGGCTGGAGATTAGGCAGGGACAGTATACATCGATTTTGCTGTGTGGGGGGTGGTGCAGTGAACAATCTTTTTGCCCTCACTTGAGCCCACTGAGGAGGAGGAGGAGGAGGGAGAAAAAAATCTATTTTTATCAGTCAGTTGTGTGCAGCGTTCATCTTAGATCTATTTTACTACAAGTTAAAATGAATTTTTTTTCCCCCTTCATAGCCTTTTTGCAGCAGTGCTGACTGTGACATAAGACACTGCTGTGTTCACATGGGTTATTGAGTGATTTTCAATTTTATACACTTTTTTCTATTCCACTATTCAATATACACCCTTTGGGGTAAAAAGAATTCAATTGCGGCATAGTCTGTATCGGTACGTGTGAGATACACCTTTCCAATTTTTGGGGCGCATCTTCCACCGCCGAGGATTTCAGGGTGCTTCAGTTTGCCTCCTGCCTGTTTTCCGAACTCCTCCTACTCCTCATCCTGCCTTTAGGGTACAAAAAATAGTAATCAGGGCCTAGTCTGGGTCTGTACGTGTGAGATAGATACACCTTTTGATATCATATTTTCTATTCCGCTATTCAATCTACACCCTTGGGGTAAAAATAATTAAATTGCGGCATAGTCTGTATCGGTACGTGTGAGATACACCTTTCCAATTTTTGGGGCGCACCTTCCACCGCCGAGGATTGCAGGGTGCTTCAGTTTGCCTCCTGCCTGTTCCGAACGCCTCCTACTCCTCATCCTGCCTTTAGGGTACAAAAAATAGTAATCAGGGCCTAGTCTGGGTCTGTACGTGTGAGACAGATGCACCTTTTTATATCATATTTTATATTCCGCTATTCAATCTACACCCTTTGGGGTAAAAAGAATTAAATTGCGGCATAGTCTGTTTCGGTACGTGTGAGATACACCTTCCAAATTTTTGGGGCGCATCTTCCACCGCCGAGGATTGCAGGGTGCTTCAGTTTGCCTCCTGCCTGTTCCGAATTCCTCCTACTCCTCATCCTGCCTTTAGGGTACAAAAAATAGTAATCGGGGCCTAGTCTGGGTCTTTACGTGTGAGATAGATACACCTTTTGATATCATATTTTCTATTCCGCTATTCAATTTACACCCTTGGGGTAAAAACACTAATCCAACTTTTTTTTTTTTTTTTCTCTCCTTTTATTTCTCAACACATCTTTTTGCCAGAGTACTACTTAAAGCCTCACTCCTATCTTATTAGAGTGATTCCACTTTATACGTTTTTGATTATGTCTTCTTGTGTCTGTAACCACGCAATCTCTTATGTTTTTTATGCCATTATGTTTCTTGTTATCACGTGGGCTCATTGGCCCTCATTCTATTGTACTGTATACATTTCTTGTTATTTTTTGCTTTTATCAAAATAAAAATTTGTTTATGGAAAAAAAAAAAAATAAATAATTAAATTGCGGCATAGTCTGTTTCGGTACGTGTGAGATACACCTTCCAAATTTTTGGGGCGCATCTTCCACCGCCGAGGATTGCAGGGTGCTTCAGTTTCCCTCCTGCCTGTTCCGAACTCCTCCTACTCCTCATCCCGCCTTTAGGGTACAAAAATAGTAATCAGAGCCTAGTCTGGGTCTGTACGTGTGAGATAGATACACCTTTTGATATCATATTTTCTATTCCGCTATTCAATCTACACCCTTGGGGTAAAAATAATTAAATTGCGGCATAGTCTGTATCGGTACGTGTGAGATACACCTTTCCAATTTTTGGGGCGCATCTTCCACCGCCGAGGATTGCAGGGTGCTTCAGTTTGCCTCCTGCCTGTTCAGAACTCCTCCTACTCCTCATCCTGCCTTTAGGGTACAAAAAATTGTAATCGGGGCCTAGTCTGGGTCTGTACGTGTGAGACAGATACACCTTTTGATATCATATTTTCTATTCCGCTATTCAATCTACACCCTTTGGGGTAAAAAGAATTAAATTGCGGCATAGTCTGTATCGGTACGTGTGAGATACACCTTTCCAATTTTTGGGGCGCATCTTCCACCTCCGAGGATTGCAGGGTGCTTCAGTTTGCCTCCTGTTCTGAACTCCTCCTCCTCATCCTGCCTTTAGGGTACAAAAAATAGTAATCGGGGCCTAGTCTGGGTTTGTACGTGTGAGATAAACCATTTTATACATTTTTTTCTATTCCGCTATTCAATATACACCCTTTTGGAGTGTAAAACATGAAATTACGGCATAGTCTGTATCGGTACGTGTGAGATACAGCTTTTTAAATTTGTTTGGCGCATCTCCTTCCACCGCCGAGGATTGCAGGGCGCTTCAGTTTGCCTCCTGTTCCTAACTCCTCCTACTCCGCTTCCTCATCCTCTACCGCCTCCTCATCCAGTCAGCGTAACACCTTCACCACCAACTTCAGCACAGCCAGGGGTAAACGACAGCAGGCAGTTTTAAAACTTGCCTGTTTGGGGGAAAAACCACACACCGCGCAGGATTTGTGAAAGGAGTATGGTACAGAAGACAAATGAGTGGTTGCTGCCAGCGAGCCTCAAGCCCGGCCTGGTGGTGTGCGATAACGGGCGAAATCTCATAGCAGCTCTGGGCCTAGCCGGTTTGACGCACATCCCTTGCCTGGCGCATGTGCTGAATTTGGTGGTGCAGAGGTTCCTTAAAAATGACCCCGATATGTCAGAGCTGCTGCAGAAAGTGCGGGCCGTCTGTGCGCACTTTCTGTGTCTCACCCTGCTGCTGCTCGCCTGTCAGCACTGCAGCGTAACTTCGGCCTTCCCGCTCACCGCCTCATATGTGACGTGCCCACAAGGTGGAACTCCACCTTGCACATGCTTGAAAGACTGTGCGAGCAGCAGCAGGCCATAGTGGAGTTTCAGCTGCAGCACGCACGCGTGAGTCGCTCTGCGGAACAGCACCACTTCACCACCAATAACTGGGCCTCTATGCGAGACCTGTGTGCCTTGTTGCGCTGTTTTGAGTACTCCACCAACATGGCCAGTGCCGATGACGCCGTTGTCAGCTTAACTATCCCACTTCTATGCCTCCTTCAAAAAACGATTTGGGCGATGATGGAAGAGGATGTGACACAGGATGAGGAGGAGGAGGATGAAGAGGCAACATTTTCCAAGGCTTTCAGGGCAGTCATTCGCAAGTGGCTCCGAGGGTGGGTTCCTGCACACACCAACGCCAGGTACACAATTGTCCAGCAGGGGCACAGTTCTGGAGGATGAGGAGGATGTGGAGGAGGATATGGAGGAGGAGATGGAACCATGTTCACAGCAGGGTGGCACCCAGACCACCCAGCTCATGGCCATCACTGGTGCGTGGCTGGGGGAATACAGAGGACACAGACGATACACCTCCCACAGAGGACAGCCTTTCGTTGCCTCTGGGCAGCCTGGCACACATGAGCGATTACATGCTGCAGTGTCTCCACAACGACCGCCGAGTTGCCCACATTCTTACTTGTGCTGATTACTGGGTGGCCACGCTGCTGGATCCCCGTTACAAGGACAACGTACCGTCCTTAATTCACTCACTGAAGCGCGATCGCAAGATGCGCGAGTACAAGCGCACGCTGGTAGACGCGATGCTGCTGGCATTCCCACCTTACAGCGGGGCCACAGTGGAAGCACAAGGCCAAGGCAGAGTAGGAGGAGGAGGAAGAGGTCGCCAACGCAACCAGGGCACCGCCAGCACCTCAGAAGGCAGGGTTAGCATGACGGAAATGTGAAAAAGCTTTGTCAGCACGCCACAACAAACAGCAGCACCAGCAGCTCATATGGAACGTCTTAGCAAGAGGTAGCATTTCACCAACATGGTGGAGCAGTATGTGTGCACACGCCTACATGTAGTGAATGACGGGTCTGCCCCCTTCAACTTCTGGGTCTCCAAATTTGGCACATGGCCTGAGCTTGCCCTTTACGCCTTGGAGGTGCTGGCGTACCCTGCAGCCAGTGTATTATCTGAACGTGTATTTAGCGCGGCTGGGGGCGTTATCACAGACAAGCGCAGCCGCCTGTCCAGAGACAATGTGGACAAGCTCACGTTCATTAAAATGAACCAGGCATGGATCCCACAGGACTTTTCCGTACCTTGTGCAGAATAGAGATGGATACCGACATTACCCAGCCATTGTTATATTTTTGATCTTTCTCACTCTTTTGGGGTGTACCCTAATTTAAAATGACTGAAAAAAAGCAGTGTTGGCTACCTCGTCACCCTCCACCGCCGCTTCCACCTACACCGCCACATCCACCGCCACCTCAACCTTCCTCCTACTCCATATGGGCCTTGTCCTTCACAGATGAAGAAAATTGTTTTATTTTTCTGTTTTTTCTTTTGTTGTTTTAAGTTATTTCCCTATCCACATTTGTTTGCAGAGCACTTGCCATGCTCTTATCTACGTTTTGCTGCCATTTGTAGCACTCTAGCCCTTTCCATTGGTGTTTTAGAGCCATTTTAGTGCCTGAAAGTTCGGGTCCCCATTGACTTCAATGGGGTTCGGTGTCCGGGTAAAGTTCGGAAAAAGTCCGGGACACGGACCCGGACTTTTTTTTCAAGTTCGGCCGAACCCACCGAACACGGACATCCAGGTGTCCGCTCAACTCTAGTTATGGATAAAAAACTTACCGGGGGGGGGGGCCTTTTAATTAGCATAGGTTAGAGTGTAGTTATAGGGGTAAAAGAAAACGATCTGGTTGCATTCAAGTATGCATGTGCATAAAATTAAAATGGATAAGGGTGCATAACTTGCAAAATTCCCCAAAGCACTAGTGAGAGATTTAAGAAATATTCAGAGGCTCCACTAATTTTTGGAGAGGATAAAGATCGATCTCACATAAATGTGCATCCAGTGTTGTTTAAGAAGGATAGAGCCATCTGTGAATCAGAAACGAAATCCAGAGGTCAATCAAAATTCAGAAAATATCAAAGAGCCCATGTAACACAGGTGTAGCTTACCCTTCTCCCAAGTGATAATGAAAATAGCCAATGGTATGAAAGAGATCCTCCGGGACCGTTGTGCCCTCGGTGAAAGGTCCATGTCTAGCCTGTTAATCTTGCAGCATTTAAATGGAGCAAAATTTGGCGCCAGTCCCACCTCCCTCGCGTCTCCCGCCCCCCACATCCGCCCGCCAAGTTGTCCAACACGGACATGCGGGAGGGTGTTCCTGTGTATAACGTTATCTTCAACTTCCGATCCGGAAACCGGAAGTGACGAAGAGACTGCAGATTGGTGTCTGCAATGGCTGTAAGATGGAAAGTCTGAAGGGTCAAAAAGCATTACCCTTCGACTTAGAATGAAGTAATAGCAATCGTAAAAAGATGGAGCAAAAAATACATTAGATCATATTGGTGCCATTATATACTAATTTAAAAGGAATTATCTGCAAATAGCCAAGGGTAGCTGTCATATGTTCATTATTTTATAAAGTATTAATCAATCTTGATAACCGTTGCTTCCTGTTTGCTCATAATATAGGGATAAATTAATATAGCGGTGAATTTGTCCATAGTTTAAAGGAACACACCTATATTCAGAGATAAACAAATGAACTCACCATATATTGGTGTTACACCACTCCGATTAATATATGATTATATCCATTTAATCGGCATCAAAATGTTTTTAACCTATTATTCATTTAACGTGAAAGTAGATTTAAAAATTGTAGTTAGACAGAGGACAAAAGGGCTCCTGATAAACAGTCCCATAAGAAAAAAAGAAAGGTGCAGGAGTAGCATGACATGACAACAAATATCACCTATAAGGCGGTGAGCCTCTCAAAAAAACCCCTTGTTGGACAGCATCATTCTTCCAAAAAGGGTGCATTGCTTAAATGTTCGTTTAGTCCAGGAGGGACACATGCATTCAAGGAAAATATCCAGCGTGATTCCCTTTGCAGAATGATACTGTCGAAAGGACCACCCCTGGGGCCTAGGTGGACCTTTTCTAAAGCAAAAAAACTAAATTTTGGACGTTTGTATCTATGTGTGTATGCTATATGCCGAGCAATCGGACTTTCCAAATCTCCGCCTTTCGTGTATGTTACATGATCTTTAATTCTTTGCCAGAAATATCGCTTAGTCTTGCCAACGTGGAATGCTGGGCATTCGCATTTCCACAAGTAAATAATCCCAATGGTCTGACATGTTACAAAGTGTCTTGAGATAAAGATTTTCCCATTCGGGAGGGTTTGCTGAGATTTTGTAGCAATGTGTTTACAGTAGATGCAAGAACCACATGGGAAGGTTCCATGAGGAAGTTTCGCACATGGGTCAATCCTTTTGTTTCTTTCATAGTGACTGGCTGTTACTAGATCCTTTATGGATTTGTTTCTTCTAAAGATTAAATTCGGTCTGTTGTCCACAAAATTCCTCAAAATTTTATCTTTCCCCCCCTGGGTAAGTTTTTTATCCATAACACACATATCTCTATGTCTATCACCAATATTCCTCATTTTATACTATATAACTTGATTCTATGCCCTCTCTGGCTATGTACACTTTATCAAAGACACAACTGTGGTGCACCCTTTTTATAGTGTTTCCTTCACTATTCATGGGTATCTGAACTCGGGATATCTTTAGATATTTATCTCTGCACAGCATGGTAATTTACATCTACTAAGATGTTCTCTTCGGTATATTTTATTTTATTCAGTATAATATAGGTGTAGTTGACCGTTGTCTCCTTCATCGATTTTTATCGGTACAAACTCATATACATCTATCAATCTGATTGAATCGATCAAGATTAAAAATAAGGGTAAGCTTTTATTTATGAAACTTTTTTGTCGATAGGAATGCACATAGCCTGGTTACTGTAACTACACAGTCGATGTATGTAGAATTAGGGGAAGATCATTATACATATATCTATTCCCTTCCCTCCTTCTTTGTTGGATGAGCACACCTATAGTGGGATTCTCTTCCCCGGAGGTTGCTCGTCCAATACATGCCCCCCCCCCCTTTAGGTCATCTGATAAAACACTCCCGATAAGTTTACCTATCTCTTGATCTATATACTCTTTCCTCCATCCCCCTCAGGGTTTTCCCCTTTTCTTTAAATGGGTCTAGATGTATTTTAGACTATACACAATTATAACCCTAGAATTAGGAAAAGAAAGTAGGAATGTGAATTTTTTTTTTCAATTAATGTGTTTGGAATTAAACTAAAATGGTATGATAAACATCGATTTCTTATGAGAAATATAGGTGAAAAAAAATTCCATTCAATCAACTACTCAAATGTTATCAAGATAAAAAATTATGTATGTGTTTTTGATTTTTATGAGTTGAAAAACTTGAATATACTAGGATATATAAAAGAAATTTTGGATGCATTTCAATCAATGCTGATGTTATGTGTTAATATTATATTGTCTGTTCTATAGATTTTTTCAAGCATATTAAAGAATACTCTGAAATAGCCAGAAACTGAGGAAGCACTCATAGTGAAACGCGTAGTTCCAGCAACAGGGATATGAAGGAGAGATCGCTCATGGTGTGATATCTTCAAAATTGCGTTTATTAAATAAAAGTATTGCACTTACAGAAATGAGAGTAGGTACAGGCTTGACACAGCTAGCAAGCGGTCTACAATAGAACTTCCGGTCACGGCCATAGACATGGAAGTGACGTCACCCGGCTCCTCCCGACGCGTTGCGTCACTAGGTCACGTGACTTTATCCCTTGATAAAGTCACGCAATTTTGAAGATATCACACCATGAGCGATCTCTCCTTCATATCCCTGTCAGGTGAATCGGCATCTGCGATATAGGAGTCTGCAGCGGAGGATCTGTGCCACTATATGGGGATTGGTAGAAGGAAAAATCCAGCCATCCACTCAGTAGAGAGGAATGATCTGTGGAGCTGACCGGGAGCAAAGTTATCCTCATCATTGGATGTCACACGCGTTTATTGTGTGTGTTTGAGGTAAGCGGCCACTGCACACTCCAAGATCACCAAGATTTGTATCTCTATTTGTTTTCCTTCTATCACATTGTTGGATACTTTTTATGAAGATTGGTTTCTTGCACATAGGAGTGCACATCTCATTTGCACAGTATTTATTGAATTTATTGGGACAATTTGTTAATATGTATGGATTCTTTCTTGGACACTTTTATAATTGTTTTTTGCACATAGGAGTGCACATATTCCATTTGCACAGATTGCATCAATTGGGACAATTTGCTACATTGATGAATTTATCCTGGGACATTCTCCTATTTTAAATTGACTAATCAGTATCGTTTTTTCATGGATTAAGTATATATTCACCAGTGAGACTTTGTTTTCAGCACGTCTTTTATTTATTCCACTGTTTATTTATATTTATATATTTACAATTTGATATTATTGAGAGGATATATTTACTCATTTACCCATCCACACCACGGATTTTGTCCATCTACACTTCATTCATCCATCTGCACTTATTTTTACACCATTGGAATTTTAGTTTTTTCAATATCAAATATAAAAGGATATATTTATTCTTTTACCCTTTCACATCACGGATTTTGTCCATCTGCACTTTATTCATCCATCTGCACCTTATTTATCCATCTGCACTTATTTTTTACATCATTGGTATTTGTCTTTTTTAATTTTTAATATAAGAAGATATATAGAGTTTTTTTATTCCTCACAATTTTTTACCACACAGATTTATCCATCGGCACCTTATCCATCCATCTGCACTTGTTTAAAGATTATAGAAATTTGAGTGTTGTTTTTTCTGATTATCACATAAGAAGATATACATATATATTTTTTTCTTATATATTCTTCACACAAGATTTATCCTATCATATTGATTTTATCGTCTTTTATTTATTTATTGGAAGATTAAGAATTAGCGCCGATTTTTTGGGGGTTTTTATAGTATTGTTCACAGTGGGGACACTGATTAAGATTGGCTGCTTTTTCTCTTTGCGGATTTGCACACTTATTGCTCTTTTATCTCAGAAGCAGTTCCTGAGTTTTAACCCTTTAGGTAGCGCACTGTTCCTCTGCATTTTTATCCAGAAAGGTGGTCCGAGATCGACAAAGGTGGGCAATATCCTGTGTGGATAAGGGGCCATAAGGACATTTTTCACTCCATAGGCCTGGAACCGGAATGATGCTGGTTGGAGGTGTTGGGGAATCCACCCTGCAGCTTATTCTTCTTTTTTTGAGATTTCTTCCTAGTAACTACATTCCAGTCCTCATTGACAGGCAGAGGGGTAGGAGCTCTGTGCTGGGAATCCTGAGTTGGAGGGACAATGCCCCATCTCTGGAGCAATGAAATTCCTTCTTCCAAGGTTGATATTGAAGTGGTGGTACCGTTGTGAGTTATGGTGAGGGTTGCCGGATGCTTCCATTTATGTAGTATTTTATGATTTCTTAGCGCTTTTGTTATTGTCGCCAAGTTCCTCCTTCTCTGAAGGGTATGTCTTGATAGGTCAGGTAGAATTTGGATTGCTGAAAATTCTGCTGGTATTTCAGAGGATTGGCGGAATGAGGACATTATTTTCTCCTTGGAATGGAAAAAATGTACTCGCAGGAGTACATCCCTCGGAAGTTCTGGCGCTAGGAAAGCCGGTTTGGGCACCCTATGAATTCTGTCAATAATCTTATCAGTTTCGGATAGTGTATGAACAAGCGTAGAAAATAGCCGGGTGGCATATTGTTCTAGTTGCTGTGGCTGCACTGCTTCCGGAACTCCTCTCAGTTTCAGGTTGTTCCTCCTTGATCGGTCTTCTAAATCAGCAACCTTGTCCTTAAGCCACGATATTTCATTGGAATGTTGATTATGGGCCTCAACTATTGTGTTGAAGGACATAGCTTGGTTGCTAAGAGAGGATTCGACTATATTAACTCTGTCCCCCAGAGTATGGACTTCTTGTCTATATTGCTGCATCCAGCTCATAATGTCAGCTTGGAGTGATGATCTAAAGGAGTGCAGCATTTCTTTCAGCATGACGTCAGATACAAGACACCCCTCTGTGGGAAAGGCAGCAAATTGATCTTCTTGGTGAGGCGCAGAGCCTGAGGCGTAAGACTGGGTTGGATCCATCCCCTTAAATTGCTCTTGGCCCTGTTTGGCTGGAGATATGAACCGGGGCTTGTTTTTAGCTCTACTTCTTGAGGAGGGGGACTCCGGGGAGGAAGAACCCGATGAGTATTCGCTGTCAGGTTTCCCTACTTGGCGTAGTGTTTGTGGATTGCCTCTTTTGTCACTTAGTGACATTGTTTGTGGATGTATTTGCAGGGCACCACTACTGTTACTGCGGTTGTTTTGTTGTAGGGTTTCCGTGTGGAATCCGTGGATCTGTTCAAGTTTAGTAAGTTTTGATGATTCTTTGCGTCTCCATGTCATGACCACAGAAGTTTGCGGAGTGAGCAGGGGTTAGAGGCTTTGGAATTGCTATTGGGGTGGATGGATGGGGTCCGGTTCACTATTGCCACATGGAGCAGTTAGTTTAAGTGGTCATTAGTAAGTCTAGTCTCCAATATTCCTCCTGGAAGGAGATTAATTATTAGAATGAGTGGAGGAAGTTTGTATGCTCCCCAGGTGCTGTTATAGATGGTGAGAGTGATGTGTCCTCAGGTGGGGGAGGGGTAGAATACAGCGCCTGTGTAGGTGAAGATGGAGGCCTTATTTGTAATCCTGAGCTGAGCGGGAGGCTTGTTATATGTAGGCAGTGGTGTGGGATGTAGCAGAAGAGCCCAAAAGTGCAGCAGTTCTTACCCGGTCACCGCCGCAGCGTCAGTGTCCCGCTCTAGGAAAGTCCGCGGCTCCGGCCCGCGGCTAGGCCGCAATTCAGGCGTCCTTCCAAACAAATTTTTCACCCGCAATTTCGGCTGTGAAATATTCCCAATAGGTTAAGGGAGTGCTGGGTGGTAATATTTTTTGCCTGGAAGTTACGGATTTGGAGGATTGGAGTGGATTATATCAGGCCGATACGGAGCTCCTCTCCCTAGCGTCTTGCTCCGTCGGCTTCTGGACACGCCCCCTCTGTTAGAATACTTTTCTATTATGTGTAAGGACTTATGTGTCTTAAAACGAATTACCTTATTTTAGAAACGTGTGTAGTTCTAGTTTAAGTTTTTATGGCCATATAGATCTTCCAATCTAGATGAAATGTCTGAAGTGTTTGACAGAATTCAAATAATTAATGGCTTTTCCCTAGCCAAGAGGTCAAAAAGGTCATCAGATAATGATGGTATTATTATTCGGTATACTGAATTTAATAAGCAATACAATGCTGCCCCCTTTGGAGATGCTACTAAATGCAATCTCGGGGTAACTCAGTATTTTCAAATATAAATATATATAAATTGTATTAAATATATAATATTATACATGGCTTACCACAGCCCTCAAATTTTCCACTCGCCTACTCGCATTTTGCGAGTGGAAAATTATGTAGGGCGAGCTCCTGTCAGGGGAAGAGAGGAGAGGAAAGCCGGCCGAAGGATTGGATAATGTCAGCGGCGGATCATCCCGCTGTAACAGCTTTAATTGTAATTGCCGGGCGCTCGCCGACATACACAGTCCCGCCTCCTAGCCCGGCTTCTTTGATAGACAGAACACCTGGCCAACCAGGACATGTGACGTCTATCAAAGAAGCCGGGCTAGGAGACGGGACTGTGTATGTCGGCGAGCGCCCGGCAATTACAATTAAAGCTGAGCGGGATGATCTGCCGATCCGACATTATCCAGCCAGCAGTATTGATGGAGGGGGTCAAGCTGATCATCTCACCCAGAGCCGGTACAAGGGACGGTGGGATGGATGGATGGATGGCTGCCCTGGGCGTCTGTGTCATGGGAGGTGGAGGGGGCGCTGCCAGGAGTGTTTCTGTGACTAGTAACAGGAGAGAGCGGGATGTGCTCTCTCTCTCTCTCTTCTCGCCGGGCTTCACACTCCTGTTAGTATAGCAGACATCAGATCGGGACTTCTTCTCCCCTTAAAGAGTCAGAGTGGAGGTGGAGCGGAGGAGAAGACAATTAATTCCTAAAGCTTTGCATGGACAGCTGGCGGGAGAGATGCGGCTGCAGAAGGGGAAGAAGATTGCGGCTCAGGAAGGACACTGGATGTCAGATCCAGACTATACAGAGTTTGTTATCCCCTGTCCTCCGAGTCAAAGCAAGCAATGTGGAAAGGGGGCGGGTAACAAACTCTGTATAGTCCCATCTGACATCCAGAGTCATTCCTGAGCCACAATCTTCTTCCCCTTCTGCTTCTGCAGCCGCATCTCTCCCGCCAGCTGTCCGTGCAAAGCTTTAGGAATAGGCTTTTCTTAGGCTCCTCCTCCACTCCTCCTCCTCAATGACATATGAAGAGGAGGATCACAGAGCGATGTGCTGTATCTGAAGTCTGCATGCTGGAGGAAAGGGAGAACTACACTGGGGTACAAATCTTATCCTGTCACCTCCCAAATTCCCATCTCAGCACAATCCCCCCCCTCCTAGCACAAACCCCCCATCTCAGCACAATCCCCCCTCCTAGCAAAATCCCCTTATCTCAGCACAGTCCCCCCCTCCTAGCACAATCCCCCCCTCCTAGCACAACCCCCCCATCTCAGCACAGTCCCTCCCCCTCCTAGCACAACCCCCATCTCAGCACAATCCCCCCCTCCTAGCACTGCCCCCCCCTAGCACAACCCCCCATCTCAGCACAATCCCCCCACCTCAGCACAGTCCCCCCCCTCCTAGCACAACCCCCCCATCTCAGCACAATCCCCCATCCTAGCAAAACCCCCTTATCTCAGCACAGCCCCCCCCTCCTAGCACAACCCCCCCCATCTCAGCACAATCCCCCCCTCCTAGCACAACCCCCCCATCTCAGCACAGTCCCTCCCCCTCCTAGCACAACCCCCCCATCTCAGCACAATCCCCCCTCCTAGCACAACCCCCCATCTCAGCACAGCCCCCCCTCCTAGCACAACCCCCCCATCTCAGCACAATCCCCCCATCTCAGCACAGTCCCTCCCTCCTAGCACAACCCCCCCCCATCTCAGCACAATCTCCCCCTCCTAGCACAAGCCCCCCATCTCAGCACAGACCCCCTCCTAGCACAACCCCCATCTCAGCACAATCCCCCCTCCTAGCACAACCCCCCCATCTCAGCACAATCCCCCCCTCCTAGCACAACCCCCCCATCTCAGCATAGTCCCTCCCCCTCCTAGCACAACCCCCCCATCTCAGCACAATCCCCCCCTCCTAGCACAACCCCCCCAATCTCAGCACAGCCCCCCTCCTAGCACAACCCCCCCATCTCAGCACAATCCCCCCATCTCAGCACAGTCCCCCCCTCCCAGCACAACCCCCCCATCTCAGCACAATCCCCCCCCCTCCTAGCACAACCCCCTCCATCTCAGCACAGTTCCCCCTCTTAGCACAACCCCCCCTCCCATATTGATCCCACCTAGAAGTAATCATCTTCTCCCCACCCCTCATGCTACAAATTCTCTTATTCCAACCCCCCCCCCCAGGGACAATCCCCCAAAAAGTATTTGTACTAGGAGGGGTGGGGAGAAGATGATTACTTCTAAGTGGGATCGATATGGGGGGGAGGAGGGGGGTTGTGCTGAGATGGGGAATTTGAGAGGTGACAATATGATTTCTTCTAGCAGGGGAATTGGGGGGGAGGGTGCTAGGAGGAGTGATTCGTGCTGGGGGGGGTATGGATTTGTGCCAGGAGTGGGGATTTGGGGATCGTCCTTATAGAGATTATTGGAATGGGGTGGGGGGATGGATTTGTGCCAGAACAGGAAGTCTTGGGGCTCTTAAAAAGGGGTATTGGGGGGGGGGTTGTGCCAGTAGGAATAATGGGGTTTTTTGTGCTAGGGGGAAAATTTTGATGGGGGGAGGATTTGACGGGTAGGATTTGTTCTAGGAGGTGAAATTTGGGGGGGGGGTACTAGGAGGGTGATTTGGGGGTTCCAGACCCTTGATGGGCACTGATTAGGCTGCACTGATGGGCATGAAAACGTTGTTATTAATATTTATTTTTGTAACTTGTGAATTAATGCAAAAACATATAACAGATAATTTATGAGATAATTTATGAGGGCGTGTTTAGGGGCGGAATTAGGGGCGGGGCAGGGTAGGAGTTGGGTGGGGCAACTGGTGGCGAGTAACCCTTAAGGCCTGGCTAGTAGCTCAGGACTTTAAATTTTGAGCCCTGGCTTACCAGATCCAATAATTGTCAGGGTACATGATGGAGGTATTAGATGGACATTTATGCATGTCCTGAGAGTATGGACAAAGTTTTATCTTGTGTTTTATGATTACTCTTAAATATAAAGAAATCATCCTTTAATTTTATATCCAAAATATTGGGCATGATTAGGAGAGGTGTTGCCAATGACATCACCAGTTAATGTATAGAATATCCCAACCAATGGGGATAAAGTTTCATCCTCTGGGTTTAACTTATGGTAATTTTAATAGTCCTTTGTTCAATACCACATAAAAAGGAGAACCTAGATGTGAGAGTCACATTACACCTACAACACACACGCTACTCACATCCATCTATATACTCATCTAAACATACTCCATCTTGCTCCATCATTTATCTGAAACTTTGAGGGACGCCAAACGAAACTCTTACCTAAATGGCCACCATCTTGGGAAGGCAGCCATCTTAAGGACTCTGGTAACGACCATTTGAAGCTAGCAGCCATCTTATGTGCGGTAAATACACCTTGCTGTTTTATTTGATTTTATTCAATATTGTTTATTTCCTTCCTTATATGTTTTATATTGCATATTTAAGGGTAATAAGATTACAATCCCAGCCGTATAAACCATAGTAGATTTTTCTCTAAAAAGCTGATTTTTGTTTTATAAATTTTTATGAATATCAGATTTAGCGCATTATTTGCAATTTTAGTCTCCAGTTTTGCATAGCTTATTCTCGCTCCATGTGCAGTGGAGTGACTTTCGGCTACGCAATTCACAGACAGTTGTGGTCTGTTTATATATAGAACCCTTACCTATGGTTTATGCTATACCTGGAGAAAAGGTAATCTTGCTTTTATTTTACTTTCATTATTGAGCTAAACATCACATTGCATTTATTGTTTGAAGCTTGTATTTTATGTAGAGTTATCTTTTTGTGTCATTTCCAGTTTGATCATATATATTGTGAATACATGTCTTGTGAATAAATATTTTATATATATTCCATACTGTAGACTGTTTTCACTAAGATTGGTATATGCTTTTAAAAAGATATTAATCAATTAAAAAGAATTCGCTACATTTTGATTTGTGGAAATAAGTTGAGATTCTCCTACCCTACAGATCTTTGCTTATTGACATAAATAGACACTGTTATATTCAGAGCAGTATAAATATTCTGACAGTGTTACCCTCCTTTCATAAAGTGCAAATAAATAAAGTGCATAAATTGCATAAATAATCCAAAACATCCAACTAAGCAAGAACAGAGTCCTTCAAAAGTCTTTGTTTATGTAGTGCCAGAGCTGGTGGTGGTGACATTGTACGGTGGTTCCTATAACTGACACCAATGACCCTGCATTAAAGGCACTGTGTATTGCTCTGGCACTACATAAACAAAGACTTTTGAAGGACTCTGTTCTTGCTTAGTTGGATGCTTTGGATTATTTATGCAATTTATGCACTTTATTTATTTGCACTTTATGAAAGGAGGGTAACACCATCCCTGCGCTACTGAAATTCTAAGAAAAATAATCAGTTTCTTTTGTAATGAATTTTAATTTATGTATTGTTGTCACTGAGGCTTTATCAACAGTGCAATGTGAAAATCACCTGCAAGATGCACACTGCTATGCGACCCAAAGTTGTCGCTAAATAAAGCAGATGTGTGTGACGCAGAGTAGCAAAGCCTTTTGCAGTGGACTTACGCTTACAACAAGAACAGCCGTTAAGTTGTCACTGAGGCTTTGGCAACTCTGCACAGTGAAATTCACCTGCAAAACGCACACTGCTATGTGACCCAAAGTTGTCGCTAAATACAGCAGATGTGTGTATCGCTGAAATGTATTTTGCACAATAGCTGACTAGCAAGCACGTATACCTGCTGTAGATATATCAGCAGTGCAAGTGTGCTCACTAGACGGAACCCTGACACTTAAAAGTATCCCTACAAAAACTAGATTATTGAAGCACCATACAGCAGAAGATCATTTCTAACTGACACTGTCCCTTTAAATTTTTTTTTTCTAACTCAAACAGCACAATCGCTGTATTTCTAACTACACTGACAATCTTACTGTAAGCTGACTGCTCTGCTGATATGGAGCTTTACAATCAATCGCATATGCAGCAACGTTGTTTAACACAGCAGGAGAAACACAAATGCTTCCACTCTCTTCCAAAGCCTCTGTATCACAGTGCTAGAGGTTAGGCGGGGTTATGTTATATACTGGGGGGCGTATTCACTCCTGATTGGCCTCTGGTCCCCGTAGTCACTCCAATCACGTTCCTAGCAGACTCCTGCCCACTTTTTGGCTTTTACTAATGTTTCTGGGCCAATCACAGGCTTTTAAAGCCCACTTCCTGTCCCATTGCATTTTGGGCGGTTCTGGTGACCGAATTCCGAACTTTTACCGCAAAACATTCGGAATTCGGCCGAATTTCGAACACCCAATGTTCTGGTCGAACCGATGGTCGACCCAAACCGTTCGATCATCCCTAAAGGCCACTTCCCATGAGCTAAATATGAGAATACCTGTTCACATCCCGCCTCTTGCAGTACACTAAACTCAAGACCTGGGGCAAATTGAGGGTTTCCAAGAATAGGAAATAAAGGTGAGTCCAATGTTGTAAGATCGTTTCGTAAACAGGTTTGAGAGCCTATCAAAGGATGTGACTTTAATATACTAAAGATTGATAACACCGCAATGCACTCTTCAAAGAGACAACAGTTTGCGCTTGCTCTATCTGGGTCCACAATTTAGAACCAGAATGGCGACACCAATCTAGTATCCTGCTTATATAAATGGCCTGTTGGTATTTTCGAATATCTGGAAGAGCAAAGCCTCACATATGTTTTGGCAGAATAAGTTGTTTACGTGGCTGCTTATAGGCCCAGATAAAGTTGACAAACATAGAGTGGACCATTTTAAAGTAGCTGTTAGGAATCTTAATAGGTAAGGCTCGTAGTAAATAGAGATGTTTTGGTAGGATGCACATTTTCAACAGATTGCACCTGCCAAACCATGAATGTAGCCCTTTGTGCCATTGGTCAAGTAGAGCACGAGTAAGGGCTAATAATGGTGGAAAGTTAAGGTCATAAGCCCTGGAAAGTTTAGCAGGTATATACGTCCCTAAATATTTCAGTGCCAAGTCGGTCCATCTAAACTTGAAGCCAGACCTTAGAGAGGCAAGACGGGGTGTGGTAATTCCCACTCCCATAGCTTCTGACTTCCCAAATTTTATCTTTAGGTTAGATAGAATCCCGATCAAATTCGTGCAACAAATTCGGACGTGATATCACTGGATTTGTCAATGCAGGTCATCTGCATAAGGGCCTTATTGGTTTTAATGTGACAACAAACTTTTGTAGCTTTTATCAACTACATTGATGTGAAGTGTCACATACATTGTGATTTACATTGCCGCAAACTCTTACTTAATAGACAATAACTCCCAGCCCCACGCCTATACTGTAGAATTATCTCCGCGCTTCAGGAAGCACCAGCAGACTGCTGGCAAAAGGTGTATACCAATAGTGCTGCTACTTAAACAAATAACGAAAATATTTGATGCTGATAATGGAAAAAAGAATAGTAGCACAGAAACAATATAAAATTGTCTCATTAAATAAACTGTAGATATCCCCAAATGAAATGCGGTTGATGACTCATTCCTCAGAACATTCAGCGAACAGTCCCACAAGCTTATTATCAATGCGGTATAATAAACATCAGTCCCATTAACCACCAGATCACCGATGACACTTAGGGTCTATGTGGTCCTCATATAATACTGCAGGCACACTCTGCTAGATCACCAATGTCCCGTCTGGCAGGACCACCTCTATTCCACCACCAAGTGCAGGGGGAAAGTAAAGAATGGCCACTCACCGAATCCCCATGCTCATCTATTCTCATAAATGAGCACATCTGGCATGTATATGAGCAAACCCACATGTTGTCACAGGATATGCAGACACCAGCAGGGGATGGTTCGTGGTCTGACTCAGTCACACTCCTCCACTAATCCTCCCATGTATGTGGAAAATAAGATACCTCCACTAGTGCAATACGTCTGATAATGACTTTAATCAAGTAAAAACATCATATATTGCACTCACTTTTAGTAGAACATCGGTAGGCTCAACTATCAAAAACGGCAAATGCGGTGGGCGTCCACTGCTACTCAGATGTGGCTCCACGCCAAATCGGGTAGTCCCGGAAGTCCTCCCCAGCCGTGATCCTCGATTGGGTGCGTCGTCTGGCCCACCGCATTTGCCGTTTATCTGTGGGAGTTCTGTCCTCCTCTCAGCTTCTGATTGCTGAGACAAGTTGAGGGTGGAGATGAAGGGAGTGCCACAGCTACAGGAGAGGTGAGAGGGCCACATGAATTGCCCTGGAGGGCCAGATTCGGCCCACGGGCCTTGTGTTTGACACATGTGCCCAAGAACAAGGCTCCAACTCCACTGTCTGCTGTTCAGTGACACTCACACACACTCTTTTCCTTTTCAGAGCCTTTCCTCCCTTTGCTGGCCCCACACGCTGGTTTATTTGCAGAGGTCAGACCAAGTTGAAGACTGCTGGCTTTGGGTGGGAAGAGGTAGACATGGTGCTACTCCTCAACTATATGTGTCCGTTCCCTCAGCTCCGGGGAGCCATGCCAGCCCTCTAGGCGTAGTGTCTGTCATCTCCATCCTTGCTCTCTCAGCCCCCCTGGGACTCCTCGCAACCTGTGGGAGATCTCCGAAAAGCGCTGTGCTGTCACATGCAGTTCATCCATTCTTGCCACTGTCTATTAGTTCCTGGAGGCCACCCCATAGCACTCCAAATTGTGTTTAAACAGAAATACCCAAATGTATCCTCCTAGAAGCCTGCAATGCTGAAATAAATGGGTCCCCACATGTTATACATACAGAGGGGAATTTACTGGGCCAGTTGTTCACGGCAACCAGTCAGCTTCTAGCTTCCATTTGCAAAGCCTAACTGAACAAGCTGAAGGTAGAAACTGATTTGTTACTATGCACGGCTGCTCCAGATTCTGTCTGTTTCAATTTTGACAAATTCTGCCCAGATACAGAGGGGGTTTTACTATGAATGGAGCAGCTTGTTCATGGCAGCCAATCAGCTTCAAGCATTTGTTTTCTAAGGTTAACTGCACAAGCTGAAGGTAAAATCTGAATGGTTATCAGGCACATCTGCTTCAGATTCTCTCTGCTCCAGTTTTAATTAGCAAGTTGCCCTCACAGAGCTTTGAAGGGGTTTGGGGTGTCAATTACAAAAAGAAACCCATTCAATATTCCACTTTCTTAATTTAGTAAGTAAATGATGACTAGTTAGGAAAGGTGCCAGACTGTGTTATGATTTCACTTTTGTATTAAGGGTGCCAACGTGTGCTATGATCCCGGTTCTGTATCAAAGGTGCTAAGGCGTGGTATGGTCCCTTTTCTAAGTGTGTATGTGTCTGTATGAAGTGTTAATGAAGTGTTAATATCCCAATTCTGTATGAAGGTGCCCCAGTAGTGTTTTGATCCCACTCCTAGTTATGTGTGTGTAATAAAAAGGTATCATTGCATTACTCTCATATTTTGTGATCTTATTTATATACACTTATTTAGTTTTTTTCAGTGGTATGATTTAACCCCCCCCCCCCCCCGTTTTGACTGTGGTATCGTATGTGCCTCCCTATATATTGTTCCTAGAGGTGCCACTGTTGCCATTGGCAGCCCCTTAGCAGAGCACAGTGTGCCTATGTTGATGAGAGCAAGGGCCTCTTCCCCACATCCCTGACTTGGATGTTGTGAGGTTCAGCAGGCAGGGGCTTATTGGAACTGGAAGCCTCGCTTTAACTGCTTCCCAACTAGTCACTGTTTATATGTGGCTGGGCAGGACAGCCACCATTCTGGAAGGATGAACCGGTAGGTCTTTCTGTTTTGGCCGCTTGTGCATGGCCTTGTGGAGCCACACAGTAGATGCTGTACCATGTGATCGCTGTATCCAATTACAGTGATCACACATAAAGACACTGGCAGCAATGCTTACTGATCACTGGAGCAGTGTAATGTCCCTATGGTGACATTCTACTGCTATGGTCAGTGATCAGTGAGTTTATTTTGCATATATATATATATATATATATATAAAGGCTCATTCCCACTTGGCAGTGCTCTCTGAAGAGCAATCTACTTTCAGATTGCTCTTTAGAGAGCATTAAACAGTTTTTAGCCTCCTAAATGCTGGACTACCTCAGCGTAACACTGTGCAAGTGCGTAGTTCTGGGGGAGTTAGGCTTCATGTACACCTTACCTACATTTACCGCGGCCATGGGAAAACACAAAATTTGTGGGGGTTTTGCGTTTTCCCACGCTCAGCGGTCAAAATGTTCCTGTCCTGAATGCGATTCTTCCATGTTCAGGAGAGGGAGGTTGAAGCTCACCTAACTGCAGTGGCTCCGCCTTGTGCATTACCACTAAAAAAGTTTAACAAACCCCAAATAGGTAGCACAGGTTATACTCACAAACATAAGATGTATACATGCATGTAGGAAATAGGAACCAATCGCCTCCAGAACACTTCTCTACTGCTGGATGGCGTAATGGCGCCCACAATGACCTGGCTTATGCGTTTTGAGGGAGAACCCTCTTCCTCAGAGCCTAAATTGCCACTCAATTTTGGCTCTGAGTAAGCCAGATGAAGCAAAAAGGAATGACCGCACTTCCGATAAAGATCAAAAATGGAGTGTATTTATTCCACATCAAGCAATCGGCAAAATATAATACATACACACTGTGAGTGCAGGACAAAATGGTAGACGCGTTTCACGACTAGATGTGTCGCTTACTCATTACCAAGTTCATTCTGGATGTGCATCGGCCATATATGCACCCATACATGTAGCTGAAACTAATTAGGTTCATCAACTAGTTGTTCATTCAATTAGACCGCTACTGGGAATCTGAGGTCTGATTGCACAAACAGAATGACCCCAAAGAACCAAATCAAACACACTGTGCAACAAGAATTTGTACACAAATACAGATCAATTACAATCAATATAATCAATAAAATCAGTGTGAATAAGGAAAAAATATACAATGATTATGACCCACATTAAATATTGCAATATACCTTACATGTATATAGTGAAAATACATGACAAAATAAATAAGTGAATTCACGTGGAGACCATCATAAGTGACATGTGTGGTTATTGTAAAAAAGTAAAACTAGAAAAACTAGAAAAATTATGAGTGATAAATAGAGTGTACATATGATATGTACAAAGTCACTGATAGTGCTTAATTCAAAAAACATTGTAGCCGATTATAAGAACCCCAATGTGATGCATGAAGATTGGGGGAGTATATGTAGCATAACTCCAATCCAAAATTCCGACCCAAAATTATAAGAACACTGTTAGTGAAAAGTGAGAAAAGTAAAAATTATATGTATATGTAAACCATATAAAACATAAAAAGTGTAAATTGATATGTGTACAATGTAGACATATATGGACTAATAATGAATAAGTAAATGGTCTACGTGATAATACATAAAATGTATAGTGTATGAAGGTATAATGCACGTTAGTATAAGATGTAATCTTAAAAAGATAAATGGATATACAACATTGTTGCAGTTTATCATAATAAAGCCCCTTATTTGTGACATATATTGTCACTATAGCAAACATGCAATAAAGTTCTAACGTGCAAATACTTTTTCATAGACTAAATGGACAGTGTTTAAAA
This sequence comes from Pelophylax lessonae, assembly GCF_965119305.1. NCBI lineage: Eukaryota > Metazoa > Chordata > Amphibia > Anura > Ranidae > Pelophylax > Pelophylax lessonae. The sequence goes on from NC_138777.1 coordinate 152,741,178, forward strand.
CCACAAAAATTCAGAGCCCACGGAGCAGTATATTACTTCTAATTGGCAAGATCGTATAAAAATACATTGCTCCGTGAGTATGAAAAAAGGGTGGGGAAAGAGCAAAACAGAGGGAACGGGTTAAAATGTATTGCACACCAGCTGATGGGATCTCTACGATCCATATTGGAGTAGCTAGGTTGCTATAGAAAACCCGGTGTTTCGGAATCGGCCGGTCTATGGGTAGTGTGGGAGATATCTCATCCAATCCAATCCAATCAATCAGAACAAAGGAATACATAGGTGTAAAGTAAAATTGTATATAAACAAGATCACATGGTAAAACCATATGAAATTGTTTAATATACAGATGCCTTGTAGATTGTAGCTATTAGATTGTAAATAGTGGATGAAAAAAAGGGGCCATGGTTGTTCGTTCAATGACACAAAAAGAAAGGCTGATAACTCCCACCCATCCCAAATGCGGGGAAAAATAAAACAAGATTTGGGGAAAAAAATCTTGTTGGGACGAACCCTCCAAAAATATTATTTAAATATATTTTTCCACAAATATTTAAATATAAATGCAGATACATACCTGTCAAAATCTATAAAGTCTCAAAAATTTAACATATAAAAATGTATATATGTGTATTGTCTAAAGTCATTTCTATATATAGAGACAGGTCTGGAAAAACTATTAGATGATTCAAAACCATTATATGTGTATATTTACATGGATAGTACTGAATATCTGGAGACTCCCATATATATAGAACCATCATTGGATATCCGATGTAGGTTACCAGTGTAGTAAAGTTATCAACAATGGCTATAAGGTTTACGTAAATATGGGTTCCAGTGCCATTGGATAAAGATTATATATAAACATTAGGTATAAAAATGTGTCACGTCCCACTCGAAGTTCATGCCCTCAGGTAATCATGTATGGAGTTTAAATATCCAGAAAACCTCCCTTTTGCAGAGTATCTGGAAAATACCTCCTCCTCTCTTGGGTTTTAGGATTTTTTCTATAACATGAACCATAACCAGGGAGGTGTCCCCTTCATGTAGGTCATTAAAGTGGCGAGCCACATTTGTTGATTTGAGACAACGAATGTCGCTTAGGTGTTCCCTAAATCTCTCCTTAAGTTTCCTGGTAGTTCTACCTACATATTGTGCTAAACATTTCTTGCAGGTGATCAAATATATAATACAGTGGGTACGGAAAGTATTCAGACCCCCTTAAATTTTTCACTCTTTGTTATATTGCAGCCATTTGCTAAAATCATTTAAGTTCATTCTTCTTCCTCATGAATGTACACATAGCACCACATACTGACAGAAAAACACAGAATTGTTGACATTGTTGCAGATTTATTAAAAAAGATAAACTGAAATATCACATGGTCCTAAGTATTCAGACCCTTTGCTCAGTATTTAGTAGAAGCCCCCTTTTGATCTAATACAGCCAGGAGTCTTTTTGGGAAAGATGCAACAAGTCTTTCACACCTGGATTTGGGGATCCTCTGCCATTCCTCCTTGCAGATCCTCTCCAGTTCTGTCAGGTTGGATGGTAAACGTTGGTGGACAGCCATTTTTAGGTCTCTCCAGAGATGCTCAATTGGGTTTAAGTCAGGGCTCTGGCTGGGCCATTCAAAAACAGTCACGGAGTTGTTGTGAAGCCACTCCTTCGTTATTTTAGCTGTGTGCTTAGGGTCATTGTCTTGTTGGAAGGTAAACCTTTGGCCCAGTCTGAGGTCCAGAGCACTCTGGAGAAGGTTTTTGTCCAGGACTTGGCCGCATTCATCTTTCCCTCGATTGCAACCAGTCGTCCTGTCCCTGCAGCTGAAAAACACCCCCACAGAATGATGCTGCCACCACCATGCTTCACTGTTGGGACTGTATTGGACAGGTGATGAGCAGTGCCTGGTTTTCTCCACACATACCGCTTAGAATTAAGGCCAAAAAGTTCTATTTTGGTCTCATCAGACCAGAGAATCTTATTTCTCACCATCTTGGAGTCCTTCAGGTGTTTTTTTAGCAAACTCCATGCGGGCTTTCATGTGTCTTACACTGAGGAGAGGCTTCCGTCGGGCCACTCTGCCATAAACCCCCGACTGGTGGAGGGCTGCAGTGATGGTTGACTTTCTACAACTTTCTCCCATCTCCTGAATGCATCTCTGGAGCTCAGCCACAGTGATCTTTGGGTTCTTCTTTACCTATCTCACCAAGGCTCTTCTCCACCGATAGCTCAGTTTGGCCGGACGACCAGCTCTAGGAAGGGTTCTGGTCGTCCCAAACATCTTCCATTTGAGGATTATGGAGGCCACTGTGCTCTTAGGAACCTTAAGTGCAGCAGAAATCTTTTTGTAACCTTGGCCAGATCTGTGCCTTGCCACAATTCTGTCTCTGAGCTCTTCAGGCAGTTCCTTTGACCTCATGATTCTCATTTGCTCTGATATGCATTGTGATCTGGAAGGTCTTATATAGACAGGTGTGTGGCTTTCCTAATCAAGTCCAATCAGTATAATCAAACACAGCTGGACTCAAATGAAGGTGTAGAACCATCTCAAGGATGATCAGAAGAAATGGAAAGCACCTGAGTTAAATATATGAGTGTCACAGCAAAGGGTCTGAATACTTAGGACCATGTGATATTTCAGTTTTTCTTTTTTAATAAATCTGCAACAATGTCAACAATTCTGTGTTTTTCTGTCAGTATGGGGTGCTATGTGTACATTCATGAGGAAGAAGAATGAACCTAAATGATTTTAGCAAATGGCTGCAATATAACAAAGAGTGAAAAATTTAAGGGGGTCTGAATACTTTCCGTACCCACTGTATATTCAGTATTGCAGTTGAAAAGTTTATTAAGTTTAAAGATCCTGCCACTGATGGATGATTGAAATTGGGGGCTTTTCAGAATGTGGGGACAAGTGACACAGTCCTGTGCTCCACATCTGTAATTGCCCCTGCAGTGTAACCATGTTTGTGATGAGGAGATGGTTTTTGTGGAAAACAAACTAGGGGATAATGTATTTCCCAGTGTGGCCACACTCTTGGCCACAATATTAACTCCTCTCCTCAAAATATCATCACATGCATGGTCTATATGTAAGATAGGCAGGTGTTTTTTGATTATAGATTTTATATCGTTAAATTCTAGGCTATAAGGAAGTGCCAGTGTAACAGAAGGTATGAGTTTGTCTTTTTTGATGTTTTTCTTTTTATATATGAATGATCTCTTTTCTGTTGGCACTTGTGGGAGGTTGGAATTAGACTCAAGGTTTGGTGGTGTGTGACTGGACGTTGTAAGCTGTAAAAGATCAGTATGGTTCCTCTCAAGGGCTAGACGGTATGCTCTATCCAGCATCCATCTGGGATAGCCTCTCTGGAGAAACCGCTGATATAAAGAGGACGATTCCTTTTTAAAGGAATCAATGTCACTACAGATTCTCCTGAGTCTAAGGAACTGTCCCACAGGTATTCCTTTTATGGTGTGGAGAGGATGCCCTGATTTGGCATGCAATAAACTATTGCCCGCCTGGGGTTTTCTTGTAACGCTCCGGCGTTTATTTGTGTGGTGTGGATTTGCAGCTGCGGAAGTTACACTCAGTAGTCATGTAGAGATGTGTTGAACTACCATATCCAACTCTCAAGACTCATCATTGTGCATCAGCCTGTCTCAGCAAGCACATACACAGACACTCATTAAAGATGTTCCTGGAGTGATATGTTTATATGTGAAAGTATAGAGGTGATACTGAGGGGACAGGCGTGGATAGTGATAGCAATGGTAAGAGGTAACAGATGGTGATAGTAAGCACTTAGGATAGCAATCATGTACAGGTTACAGGTGGTAGTGAAGAGCAGATGAAGTGTACAGGAGATACTAGGCTAGTGCAGTGACAAGATGGTAATAGGCTCAAGAGCTTGCAATCTAAGTAGCGGTGCAGATGTTAGATGTAACAGTATAGTTCTTAGAGTAGCAATAGTCTTTAGTAAGCAGAGTAGTAGTGAAAGTAGATTAGGAAGGTATTCCCCTGTGGGGTACTTATCACTGGTAGGTTTGTAAGGAGAGGGTTCTGGCGGTGAGGTAATGATCTTGTAGCGAGATACAAGATGTTGTAGCAAGTCTTTGGTCAATCCAGGTATTAGGGAATAGCTGGAGGATTCGGCAGCGTTAGGTAATGCTGGCGGTTGAAATAGCCGCTCAGAGCGGCACTCACTGATGAGGTCATGGAATTTAAAGGGACAGGTACTAGATGCATTCCACCTATCTATATGGTGGAACGTAATGTACAAATAATAGGCTGGAAGGGTACCGCAGGTACCAGGATCTTACAGTACCCCCCCCCCCCTAAGGCCAGCTCCGGAAGGCCTATAACACTGGTCTCTACGGGTATTTGGAGTGGAACCTTCGTATAAGCCTGGGTGCGTGGACGTCAGAAGCATCCAACCAGGTGTCATCTTGGGGACCATAATTTTTCCATCTTATGAAATATTGGAGCTTTCCTCTGTGGATACGAGAATCCAAAATTTCTTTAATCTCAAATTCTTCTCCACCTTCAACTTGTATTGGAGGTGGAGGCGCGATGGTAGGTCTAATCCCTTGATTGGGTGCATGTGGCTTCAATAGAGATACATGGAACGTGGGGTGTATTTTAAGATCTGCCGGTAAAGTGAGTCGAACTGCAGATTCCCCAATGAGCTTCTCAATTGGGAAAGGTCCCAGGAATAGAGGTCCAAGCTTTTTACTAGGAATTTTCAACCTCAAGTTCCTCGTAGATAGCCAAACAAGATCCCCAATAGCATATTGAGGTGAAGGTCTTCTGCGGAGGTCATAGTACCTCTTTTGTTGGCTATGAGCATGTGAGATGGTGGTTTTAAGTAAGCCCAAAGAGTCTTTTATTTGGGTGAGATAGTCAGAGGCTACTGGGTTACTTGATGGTAGGATGCGTGGTAGAAGAATTGTGGGATGGAACCCATAGTTCAGGTAGAACGGACTTTGCTTAGTAGTACTGTGGGTTGCATTGTTATAAGCAAATTCTGCCAGAGGGAGGAGGTCCACCCAATCATCCTGTAGGTATGAGGTGTAGCAACGCAAATATTGTTCAATACACTGGTTGACTCTTTCAGTTTGTCCGTTGGTCTGCGGGTGATAGGGGAAGTAAGTTTTCGCTCAATGCGCAGTATGTGACATAGAGCTTGCCAAAACTTAGAGATGAACTGCGAACCCCGGTCAGATAAAAGAGTCTTTGGAATTCCATGTAGTTTGAACTCATATTTTACTAGCAATTCCGCTGTTTCCTTAGATGAAGGTAGTCTACGAATGGGAATGAAATGTGCCATTTTGTCAGATGGTCCACTGACACTAGGATGGTAGTGAATCCCTTGGACGGTGGTAATTCCACTATGAAGTCTAAAGAAACAACTTCCCATGGAACTTTGGGTATTGGTAGACTGCAAAGTAAACCAGACGGTTTTGTAGTGTCAATTTTGGACCTTGCACAGATGTCACATGAAGAAATGAATTTTTGTCTTCATCCCAGGCCACCAAAATTGCCTAGTGAGCAAATTAAATGTCTTAGTCATACCCATATGTCCTGCCATAGGTACGTCATGGGATAACTCCAAGATTTTGGTACGCATACCGGGAGGTATGTAGAGTTTGTCGTTAAAGTAGCGGAAGCCTTCTGCATCAGTACTTAGTTGAGGTGGTGGTGAATCCAGTCTTAGACTGTGCAGAATCTCTTCCTTTAAGGGACGAACAACACCAATAATACGGTCATGGGGTATTATAGGTAATGAAGGAATTTCGGCACAGTTATCTTCGGTTAACCGTGATAACGCATCTGCCTTCTTGTTTTTGTCTGCAGGTGTATAGGTCACTAAGAAATTGAATCTTAGGAAGAATAGCGACCAACGTACCTGTCGGTGGGAAAGAGTCTTGTTGGTCTGGAGATATTTGAGGTTTTTATGGTCTGTATATATGAGTATTGGCAACCGGGTGCCCTCAAGTAGATGTCGCCAATTCTCCAGTGCCAACTTCATGGCAAGTAACTCTTTTTCACCCACTGGGTAGTTCACCTCTGGGTTACTTAGTGATTTAGAGAAGAAGGCAACTGGATGAAGTGGTGAAGTATTCGTAGGTCGTTGGGAAAGAACTGCTCCTACAGCCATATTTGACGCATCTACCTCCAGGATGTATTGGAGGGATGGGTCTGGATGGCGTAGTATGGGAGCGGTAATGAAGCTTGATTTCAACAAGCTGAACGCTTTATTTGCTTCTTCAGACCATTTAAATGTTTGCTTAACACTTGTAAGTTGTGTGAGTGGTCTCACAATAGACGAGAAGTTCTTGATGAACTTCCTATAGAAGTTTGAGAATCCAAGAAATCGTTGTAAGGCCTTACGAGTTGTTGGTACAGGCCAATCCAGAATACAGGATATCTTGCTCATATCCATCTTGATGCTGTTCTTGGATATGATGTATCCTAAGAATAACACCTCTTCCTTATGGAATAGGCATTTCTTCATTTTTACGTACAAGTTGTGTGCGAGCAATCTGGACAACACAAGTCTTACATGTCTTTTATGTTCAGACAAGGATTGAGAGTAAATGAGTATATCGTCCAGATATACTACGACACAGACATCGAGTAGATCTCGGAAGATGTCGTTTATGAACCGCTGAAATGCTGCGGGAGCATTACACAACCCAAACGGCATCACTAGATATTCGAATAGTCCGTATCTAGTTCTGAATGCCGTCTTCCACTCATCCCCACTACTGACTGAAAAAGCACCTATAGCTGCACCTTTCTTGACAAGATTGTTTAAGACATTTTTAAATTTATTAGTCGGATAGCTCTTGAGAATTTGGTAGGTGTTTGTATCCATTAGTTGTCTTATGGCTTCCGCTCTATACTGTATCTTGTCAAGGACGACCACTGCTTCTCCCTTGTCAGCATTTCTGATAGTGATAGTGATTGAATCGTCTTCCTGTAAAAGTTTAAACAATTTACTACATTTTCGCTGGTTCTTCTTTCCTCCTCTCCTTGTTTTGGCTTTTTTGATTTTTTCTTTTTTATTGCATTCCTGCCCTTCCTTGGCTCGTTTTTTGTCCCATTGAAAGGTCCGGGATTTGATCTGGACGTGTGTGTGTAGTCAATGGAGGTATTGGATGAAGTATAAGCAACAGATGTATCAGTGCCTGTTGTTTCTGGATCCGAAAAGCTGACTTTTTTCTTCTGAGAATGGCGATTCCAGGTGTTCGATTTTTTCCAGATATAGACATTGTTTGTCTCATAGTCAACTTTGTCTCTCATTAACTTTTCTTTTTTACCGCTGATCGTATTGGTTTCCAGTTTGTTTACCAATACGATCAGCTGTAAAAAAGAAAAGTTAATGAGAGACAAAGTTGACTATGAGACAAACAATGTCTATATCTGGAAAAAATTGAACACCTGGAATCGCCATTCTCAGAAGAAAAAAGTCAGCTTTTCGGATCCAGAAACAACAGGCACTGATACATCTGTTGCTTATACTTCATCCGATACCTCCGTTGACTACACACACACGTCCAGATCAAATCCCGGACCTTTCAATGGGTCAAAAAACAAGCCAAGGAAGGGTAGGAATGCAATAAAAAAGAAAAAATCAAAAAAGCCAAAACAAGGAGAGGAGGAAAGAAGAACCAGCGAAAACTCAAATGGCCAATACAATCTGAGGACACACCGCAAGTGACATCTAATAATGTAGTAAATTTGTCTCAACGGACTCTCACAATGAATGAAATATCTTTACTTTCTAAGGGATTGAATTTCTGCCCTCAGACGCACTTTGACCCGTTTGACACTATTCTACACATCAACAAATTTATACGGAATCTAACTTTAAAGAGACACTTTTTTGTGGACACAGATGATAATATGACCGAAGAAACTGATTCAGATCTTAATCCTTCTCCCAATAGTCAAACCAACTTTCCAATTTTGTCTTTTCGTGAGCAATGTGCCATTTCGGAACTAGAGGAGTTGATCCATGAATCACCTTTACCATACTCTGAAAGAGAGGAGGGAACCCGTCGGGTGACTTTGAATGTACCATCATCATTCTACCCCATACAATTCCGATCGGCAGAAATGGATAAGTTTAAAAAATTAATCGAGAAAGACATCTTCAAGCTGGCATCCAATATGCCTCCTCATGTCAAAACCAACATGGATAACTTAACTGTGGATGAAAGGAAATCGTTTAAACTTTTACAGGAAGACGATTCAATCACTATCAGAAATGCTGACAAGGGAGGAGCCGTGGTCGTCCTTGACAAGATACAGTATAGAGCAGAAGCCATAAGACAACTTATGGATACAAACACCTACCAAATTCTCAAGAGCGATCCGACTAATAAATTTAAAAATGTCTTAAACAATCTTGTCAAGAAAGGTGCAGCTATAGGCGCTTTTTCAGTCAGAGAATTTGAAAATATGATCCCAGAGTTCCTGATAATACCAATCCTCCATCACCTGCCGAAGATACACAAGGGATTGGATCCAGTATATGGACGCCCAATAGTATCAGGCATTGGTTCCTTGAACGAACGACTAGGAGAATGGTTGGACGGACAACTCCAACATATAGTACAAATTCTTCCTAGCTATTTAAAAGTCTCAAACCATTTGCTAAAAATCATGGATTCTTTTGTGTGGTCAGAGGACTACAGCTGGATCACGTGCGACGTGTCCAGCTTGTACTCGTCTATTCCAAACTCATTAGCTTTGGAAGCAGTTAGTTACAGTCTGGAAACCTATACGGAGATGTCCCCTGTTTTACAGGCTTTTGTGGTAGAAGTCCTTGATTATTTGCTCACGCATAATTATTTTGCTTTTGATGATGTTTTCTACCTCCAAAGATGCGGGGCGGCGATGGGAGCCAAGTTCTCACCCTCCCTAGCCAATTTTTACATGGGTTGGTGGGAGAGGTCCCGCATCTTTGGAGGTACAAATCCATACAGGGACAACACTTTTTTATACTGTCGCTACATTGATGATTTACTATTTGTCTGTCATAGAACTGTTAATCTTGAATCATTCATATCGTTTTTGAACGACAACAAACTGAACCTTGTTTTTACAGGTCTTTCCAGCATAACTTTAAATCATGAAGGTGATAAAGTCACTTCCACCCTCTATAGAAAACCCCAGGCGGGCAATAGTTTATTGCATGCCAAATCAGGGCATCCTCTCCACACCATAAAAGGAATACCTGTGGGACAGTTCCTTAGACTCAGGAGAATCTGTAGCGACATTGATGCCTTTAAAAAGGAATCGTCCTCTTTATATCAGCGGTTTCTCCAGAGAGGCTATCCCAGATGGATGCTGGATAGAGCATACCGTCTAGCCCTTGGGAGGAATCGTACTGATCTTTTACAGCTTACAATGTCCAGTCACATACCACCAAACCTTGAGTCTAATTCCAACCTCCCACAAGTGCCAACAGAAAAGAGATCATTCATATATAAAAAGAAAAACATCAAAAAAGACAAACTCATACCTTCTGTTACACTGGCACTTCCTTATAGCCTAGAATTTAACAATATAAAATCTATAATCAAAAAACACCTGCCTATCTTACATATAGACCATGCATGTGATGAGATTTTGAGGAGAGGAGTTAATATTGTGGCCAAGAGTGCAGCCACACTGGGAAATACATTATCCCCTAGTTTGTTTTCCACAAAAACCATCTCCTCATCACAAACATGGTTACACTGCAGGGGCAATTACAGATGTGGAGCACAGGACTGTGTCACTTGTCCCCACATTCTGAAAAGCCCCCAATTTCAATCATCCATCAGTGGCAGGATCTTTAAACTTAATAACCTTTTCAACTGCAATACTGAATATATTATATATTTGATCACCTGCAAGAAATGTTTAGCACAATATGTAGGTAGGACTACCAGGAAACTTAAGGAGAGATTTAGGGAACACCTAAGCGACATTCGTTGTCTCAAATCAACAAATGTGGCTCGCCACTTTAATGACCTACATGAAGGGGACACCTCCCTGGTTATGGTTCAGGTTATTGAAAAAATCCTAAAACCCAAGAGAGGAGGAGATATTTTCCAGATACTCTGCAAAAGGGAGGTTTTCTGGATATTTAAACTCCATACACGATTACCTGAGGGCATGAACTTCGAGTGGGACGTGACACATTTTTATACCTAATGTTTACATCTAATCTTTATCCAATGGCACTGGAACCCATATTTACGTAAACCTTATAGCCATTGTTGATAACTTTACTACACTGGTAACCTACATCGGATATCCAATGATGGTTCTATATATGGGAGTCTCCAGATATTCAGTACTATCCATGTAAATATACACATATAATGGTTTTGAATCATCTAATAGTTTTTCCAGACCTGTCTCTATATAAAGAAATGACTTTAGACAATACACATATATACATTTTTTATATGTTACATTTTTGAGACTTTATAGATTTTGACAGGTATATATCTGCATTTATATTTAAATATTTGTGGAAAAATATATTTAAATAATATTTTTGGAGGTTTTTTAATTTTTTGGATATATTGCCAGAGATGGAAAGTATTATAAGCACCACATCCCTGAGTAAGAGTAGATACAATTGGAATGGCAAAATTGGGACTTAAAAAGTGCAAATGATGGAGAAAAATCTGGATTTTCATATAAAATATAACATTTTATTACACATAGAAGACAATGGACATGACAAAAAATACTTTTAAAATGATAAAAGCACAGGAAAGCACTCGATTATGTCAACTCTACATGTTTCGCCATCTTCATAATAGCTTCTTCAGGAGTTTAAAAGACATTTCTTGAGTGAACATTCTAAATTTACAAAAGAAAATAGAGACGAATGAAAGTAACAAGCAAGAGAAGGGCATATATCAATAGACCTATATTAAATGCCCAAAATACAATTTTAACATAATCAACATTTGAACATGAACAGAATATGTATTGTACCTTGGAAAAGCCTGGACCCTTAAATGCGGGGGATAGCCGTGGCGTGGACACAGGGACAGGAAGGGGAGAGAGGGAGGGGAGGCGGAGAGACCTGACCTCTAACGTTGTCCCATAGAGGAGATGTGAGCCAAGCCAAAGATGACAAAAAAGGAGATGACGGCTAAAGAATGGGAAAATGTTGTATGAGATTCATAAACACTTGAAGTTGGGGTGAAATATACTCTAATTTTGAGTTCACAGTAAAATTACCCTTTATCTCAAAGCTGATGAAACAATAGGCTTGGAAGGACCTTTGTGATGATACTGTAAGAGTTAATACAAGCACCCTGTCAATCTAAGAGAGGATGATCCCAATAGGAAGATGTTAAATGTTTCCTAAAAGGTCTAAACAAAGAAGAGAAAGAGAGAGAGGAAGGGAACCCTTAGGTTTATAATCAATAGGTGAAATACCTATAGCAACACATGATAGAAAGATATATGTATACAACATATTCACCCTTATGGTCCAATATCGCCTCATGCAGGCCACCCCGTGAATTCGGTGGTGTAAAGGCATTGAATCACAGATATAATGTGAAACTGTGTCCACATAAGAGAAATCCCATGTGAATCGCCTATTGTAGAGAGCCCCCTCGATACTCTCTCAGAAGCGAAGAGCTATGGAAAAGGAAAAAGAAGAGTTTATCCATAATTGTTTTATCCTTGAATGATAATCAGTCAGTGCCTGAAATAGGGAAGATTGCCATTACCGCATGTGTCTCCGTCAAACGTCCTACTCCCCGGTGGTCCAGTGGAGTGCTGAACCGACATGCTGGCATTTATACATCTCCTCCACTCCCTCGGCGTCTTACGTCACTGAGGGAGTGAGAGCGAGATGCTCCAGACCGCCCAATGGGAACCCGCCGATGACACGCGTCATTATGGCGCAACGGCATCACATGACAGGCCGGACCCGGAAGCGAGGAAGATAAACATCCGGTCCAGCTATCTGTCACGATCAAAGAAGAAAAAAGTGTCCCCAATAAAGGGAGACCAAGAAAAAAGTGCTGATTTTATAGAAGAACCTGTAAAACATGGGTGTCCAACCTTTTGGCTTCTCTGGGCCACATTGAGTGTAGAGAAATTTTCTAGGGCCGCATATAAAATATATACTATAGTTAAGGTATATAAGTAATAAAACTCTGCGGCTGCGCCCTTCCCACGCTGACGTGCCCCCCCCCCAGCACTAATTTAACACAACTAGTGGATGATTCCCTCCGAGGCAGTCTCTGCCTACAGTTAGTTGGAAACCTCTGTGGCCATGCCCCCGACTCGACTTCCTTCCTCCCCAGCAAAAAAAAATAAAAATTGTCAGGGGGCAGTGGGCCGCATTGCCTGTGGTTCTGGGCCGCATGCGGCCCCCGGGCCGCAGGTTGGACATGCCTGCTGTAAAAGTACTTAAGAAAGGTCCCCATTAAAGACTTTCGAAATAGAAAAACAGAACAGATTGCAACATGGACCATTATGAGCCACATTCCTATACAAAGGAGCAAATTGACATTATAATAAATTTTATAGGGGGGGAGAACCAAATAGGTCCCTCAATGCGTAATTACAATTGCTCAAATGGGAATGCCATGTTGTGTCCAAATATACATTAAATACCGCATAGCAATAGTGGAATTAGCACAGATTGAAAAACAAAATTACAAAGGTTCATTAGAGCTGGTTAAGGGTTCGAATTCAAAAGGGTGGTCTGGAAGAGGGCGTTGCCCCCATTCCCCGAGCCGGAACCTGTGGTCTAGGGAAGTAGCAGGACACCGTGGGTGCCCATATGGGGCAACAAATGGGACAGGAAATTATTACACTCCGCCCCCATCCCTTCCCATCACCCCCCCATCCAAGTGTCCACAATGTCACGTCCAATTCCCGACCAGGGCCAGATGTTTTAATTATTAAACAAACTTTCTGTTCAGTTTTAACAGATGATAAACACCTGTGAAATACAGTTATCAAGGAAGAAATACAACATAAGAAAATGTATATATACATGATACATTAATAAAAGCTGATTGCATGAAAAAGATCATGCAATCAATTATTCAGCTTGCAGCTTAATCAGATAAGGAGAAGCCGAAAAAATCCCAAAAGATATTTTCCTAGCCAAGAAAGGGTTTGAAACTTATGGACTCATTTATACCAGGATACTGAGTGGCTGATAAATTGAATATCCATTTAGTTTCACGTTGCAATAAATTTTTATCTACACTCCCTCCACGTTCGTTAAGTGGGATGTGTTCTAGGGCAAAAAAAGTCATCATTCTGTCATTGAAGCCATGGTAAAGACCCATGTGACGACTAATTGGGCTTTCAAATTTTTTATTTCGAACAAGTTTAACATGATCTCTAACACGGTTGAAGAAGGGCCTCTTAGTCTTTCCAATATAGAAAGCTTGACAGCTACAGTACATTATATACACAACACCAACAGTTTGACAATTGGCATAGAAGCTGGGTCTGTATATTTTAACATTGGGAAGAGTGATCTCACTCGCATTTGATAAATATTTACAGAAATTACATCTTTTACAGGGATGAGTGCCTGTCAAGGATTTTTTGGGTTTTTCAAAAGAGGTATAATGACTATGGACTAGTTGATCTTTCAGTGATAGAGATCTTTTAAAAGTTATTTGAGGACGGTTTCCAATATGTTTGGATACTTTTTCATCAGCTTCAAGGAGATACCAAAACTTGTTTAGGATGGAGCGCACTTGGTCATGTTGGCCAGAATAGCGTGTAACCAATCGCACTCCACCAAGGTCATTTTTCTTTTTTGTACCAAAAATCAGATCATTTCTATCGGATTTTTTGGCCCTATGATATGATTTCTTTAAACAGGCCTTGCTATAGCCTCTAGATAGAAGTCGTCTTTGCAAGTTTTTTGCCTCTATCTCAAAGTCCTCCAACCTGGTACAATTCCGCCATAATCTAAGATATTGGCTAAATGGTATACTTGATATTAGAGGTTGGGGGTGCGAGCTGTCTGCTTTCAAAATTGTATTGCCCGCTGTGATTTTGCAGAACAAGGTAGAGCCTAGGGTACCATCCACATTGACATATATTTTAATATCCAAAAAGTCAAGATACTTTTGACTATGCACAAAGGTGAATTTCAGATTGAAATCATTAGATTTCAGAACCTCAAAGAATTCCAATAGCGAGGTCAATGACCCTGTCCAAATCATAAAAATGTCATCAATGAATCTTCTCCAAAGAAACATTCAAGGTCCTCCCTGGAGAAAAGGTCTCGCTCCCATCCCCCCAGGTGCAGGTTGGCATAGGAGGGGGCACACTTGGTCCCCATAGCCACCCCCTGCACCTGGAGGTAATGGGAGCCATTGAATACAAAAACGTTGTTAGTTAAAATAAATCTGAGAAGTGAAATAATGAAGGCACTATAGTCCTCTGAGGAACCTCCTCTTTCTGATAGAAAGCCCTCCACAACTCTGACCCCACAGTGATGTGGGATGGAGTTGTAGAGGGCTTCCACATCAATACCTACTAGCCAAGCACCCTCAGGGACCCGGATCCCATCAACGGCTTTGATGAGATCACTGGTGTCCCGAATGTACGAGGGTAAGGCTAGCACATGGGGGCGCAAATAATCATCAACTAATTGGCTAGCTCGTTCAGTCAAACTCCCATTACCGGAAACAATGGGCCTACCAGGAGGTTTTTTAAAATTTTTATGGACCTTAGGTAAGGCATACATGGTGGGAGTCTTGGGATTTTTTACATCCAAGAACTCCTATGTTTTTTTGTTAATTAATGCTCTAGAGTAGGCTTCAAACATAAGTTGGCGTTATCTGATGACTAATCTGGTTAGATAGGTTTCTGAAATTTTTCGATACCAATCTTTGTTATTCAGAATATCTAAGACCATTGCTTCATATCCTGTGGTGTTCATCACAACAACGTTTCCTCCCTTGTCCGATGGTTTTATTGTCAAGGAGGGATCGTTCTGAAGTGATTCAATTGCCCTGATTTGTTTCTCATTCAAATTAGAGGAGTTTAGATCCCTCCACTTTGTTTTTTGTATTTCTCTAATAACCTGTTGGGTAAAAGCCAAAATATTGGGATTTGATTGCAACAAGGGAAAAAATTGAGATTTTGATTTATATGTCAATGGAGGTGGAAAGATAGGTTCCATGGGGATGCCTTCATGGAAGGTTAAGGATTGAGAAGAGTCCTCGGTGAACGGCCACCCGGACGTTGAAGGAGAATCGTCCTGGGGACCTTTCTTAAGTACTTTTACAGGTTCTTCTTGAAAATCAGCACTTTTTTCTTGGTCTCCCTTTATTGGGGACACTTTTTTCTTCTTTGATCGTGACAGATAGCCGGACCGGATGTTTATCTTCCTCGCTTCCGGTTTCCGGCCTGTCATGTGATGCCGTCGCGCCATAATGACGCGTGTCATCGGCGGGTTCCCATTAGGCGGTCTGGAGCATCTCGCTCTCACTCCCTCGGTGACGTAAGACGCCGAGGGAGTGGAGGAGATGTATAAATGCCAGCATGTCGGTTCAGCACTCCACTGGACCACCGGGGAGTAGGACGTTTGACGAAGACACATGCGGTAATGGCGATCTTCCCTATTTCAGACACTGACTTTGATTATCATTCAAGGATAAAACAATTATGGATAAACTCTTCTTTTTCCTTTTCCATAGCTCTTCGCTTCTGAGAGAGTATCGAGGGGGCTCTCTACAATAGGCGATTCACATGGGATTTCTCTTATGTGGACACAGTTTCACATTATATCTGTGATTTAATGCCTTTACACCACCGAATTCACGGGGTGGCCTGCATGAGGCGATATTGGACCATAAGGGTGAATATGTTGTATACATATATCTTTCTATCATGTGTTGCTATAGGTATTTCACCTATTGATTATAAACCTAAGGGTTCCCTTCCTCTCTCTCTTTCTCTTCTTTGTTTAGACCTTTTAGGAAACATTTAACATCTTCCTATTGGGATCATCCTCTCTTAGATTGACAGGGTGCTTGTATTAACTCTTACAGTATCATCAAAAAGGTCCTTCCAAGCCTATTGTTTCATCAGCTTTGAGATAAAGGGTAATTTTACTGTGAACTCAAAATTAGAGTATATTTCACCCCAACTTCAAGTGTTTATTAATCTCATATAACATTTTCCCATTCTTTAGCCGTCATCTCCTTTTTTGTCATCTTTGGCTTGGCTCACATCTCCTCTATGGGACAACGTTAGAGGTCAGGTCTCTCCGCCTCCCCTCCCTCTCTCCCCTTCCTGTCCCTGTGTCCACGCCACGGCTATCCCCGGCATTTAAGGGTCCAGGCTTTTCCAAGGTACAATACATATTCTGTTCATGTTCAAATGTTGACTATGTTAAAATTGTATTTTGGGCATTTAATATAGGTCTATTGATATATGCCCTTCTCTTGCTTGTTACTTTCATTCGTCTCTATTTTCTTTTGTAAATTTAGAATGTTCACTCTCGAGAAATGTCTATCAAACTCCTGAAGAAGCTATTATGAAGATGGCGAAACATGTAGGGTTGACATAATCGAGTGCTTTCTTGTGCTTATCATTTTAAAAGTATTTTTTGTCATGTCCATTGTCTTCTATGTGTAATAAAATGTTATATTTTATATGAAAATCCAGAATTTTCTCCATCATTTGCACCTTTAAAGTCCCAATTTTGCCCTTCCAATAATATTTTTGGAGGGTTCGTCCCAACAAGATTTTTTCCCCAAATCTTGTTTTATTTTTCCCTCTTTTGGGATGGGTGGGAGTTATCAGCCTTTCTTTTTGTGTCATTGAACGAACAACCATGGCCCCTTTTTTTCATCCACTATTTACAATCTAATAGCTACAATCTACAAGGCATCTGTATATATACATATATTAAACAATTTCATATGGTTTTACCATGTGATCTTGTTTATATACAATTTTACTTTACACATATGTATTCCTTTGTTCTGATTGATTGGATTGGATGAGATATCTCCCACACTACCCATAGACCGGCCGATTCCGAGACACCGGGTTTTCTATAGCAACCTAGCTACTCCAATATGGATCGATCAGATCCAATCAGCTGGTGTGCAATACATTTTAACCCGTTCCCTCTGTTTTGCTCTATCCCCACCCACGGAGCAATGTATTTTTATACGATCTCGCCAATTAGAAGTAATTTACTGCTCCGTGGGCTCTGAAATTTTGTGGTTTTAAACACTGTCCATTTAGTCTATGAAAACGTATTTGCACATTAGAACTTTATTGTATGTTTGCTATAGTGACAATATATGTCACAAATAAGGGGCTTTATTATGATAAACTGCAACAATGTTGTATATCCATTTATCTTTTTAAGAATACATCTTATAATAACGTGCATTATACCTTCATACACTATACAGTAAACCCCCCTCCATTACGGGGGGTTACGTTCCGGACCCAGCCGCGAAAAAGTGAAATTCCGCGAAATAGAAAAACCCTATTAAAATGCATTGTAGGCATGTTTATTTTACTGTCACTGTACGTGTAGAAGCATTTTAAGGTCTTTAAACACACTTTTAAAACAATAGAAACTCATTTAAACACATAAAAGATACTAAGAGACATAGCAAGAGCTATGGAAAACACAAAAATATTTCATTTTTAATGATTTATATAGTAAAATAACATTACAAAAAAAAAACGCGAATTACCGGGACCGCAAAAACTGAACCGCGATGGAGCGGGGGATTACTGTACATTTTATGTATTATCACGTAGACCATTTACTCATTCATTATTAGTCCATATATGTCTACATTGTACACATATCAATTTACACTTTTTATGTTTTATATGGTTTACATATACATATCATTTTTACTTTTCTCACTTTTCACTAACAGTGTTCTTATAATTTTGGGTCGGAATTTTGGATTGGAGTTATGCTACATATACTCCCCCAATCTTCATGCATCACATTTGGGGTTCTTATAATCGGCTACAATGTTTTTTGAATTAAGCACTATCAGTGACTTTGTACATATCATATGTTCACTCTATTTATCACTCATAATTTTTCTAGTTTTTCTAGTTTTACTTTTTTACAATCACCACAATGTCACTTATGATGGTCTCCACATGATAGGGGAATGGAGGACATCAGCTATGAGGAAAGACTACAAGCACTGAACTTATTCTCTCTGTAGAAGAGACGATTGAGGGGGGATATGATATCAATGTACAAATACTGTACTGGCGACCCTAGCATAAGGAACAAACTATTCAGAGAGAGGAGATACAATAAGACACGTGGCCATTCACTAAAACTAGAGGAAAGGCGGTTTAACCTTAAAATGCGTAAGGGGTTCTTCACTGTAAGAGCGGTGAGGATGTGGAATTCTCTTCCACAAGCAGTCGTATCAGCTGGGAGCATTGATAGTTTCAAAAAACTATTAGATGGGCACCTTGGAGACCACAACATACAGGGGTACACAATGTATGGTTAAAAGCAAACACACACACATCATAGGTTGAACTGGATGGACTGATGTCTTTTTTCAACCTCACTAACTATGTAACTATGTAACATGAATTCACTTATTTATTTTGTCATGTATTTTCACTATATACATGTAAGGTATATTGAAATATTTAATGTGGGTCATAATCATTGTATATTTTTTCCTTATTCACACTGATTTTATTGATTGTAATTGATCTGTAAATTATAAAGAAATATTGCTAGAGATTAAATAGAAAGCACCACATCCCTTTATTTAAAGTAGCTACAATGGAGGGGGGCAAAGTGGGACTTTAACGGTGCAAAATGATGGAGAAAAATCTGAATTCTCAAAAATTGTACATTTTATTACACATAGGAGGTGAGGACAAGACAGTACATCAATATAAAATGATAAAATCAAGAAAATGCACTCGAAAATATCAACTCTACATGTTTCGCCATCTTCATAATAGCTTCTTCAGGAGTTTTCATAGACATTTCTCGAGAGTGAACATTTCTAGGTAACAAAAGGAAAAAACATAAAAGACATAGCATGTGTATATACATAGGGCTTATCTCAATGGTCCTAAAGTTGAGTGCCCAATTGATTTACATATTAGAAAGACAATGATACCAATAAAAGTACCTTAAGATGACCTGAACCCTTTCTTATGCCGAAGGTGGAGGCAATAAAGGTGACGCCACCCAAGCGAGCACAGAGGGGGAGGGGAACCAAGACATCCAACCTCTTAAAGTTGACCCATAGAGAGGGTGACAGCCAAGCTAGGAATGATGGGTAGAAATAATGAGACCAGAGCATGGAAATACACTTCAACCCAAGATTGCTATATCTCCAGTTGTATAGGACTAAATATCAGGTTGAAAAATTGCTAAAATATTCACCTGATTATAATGAATGTGCAGTTGATTCACTAGGTACCCCGATGTAAAAAAGCAGGGAGGGAAAACAAAGTTTCCTTAGTATCCCCAAATGGGAGGTATCCCTTAAAGAGAAAAATGGAGTTTATTAATGACAATGACAAACGCAATGCGAGTCTGTCAAGTTTTGAGGGTATGCATACTTACCCAAAATTGGCAAAATTGGGCACATGGATTATCATGCAGTATTCAAAAGTTCACCGCCATTGTAATTGGACAAATTTTCCAATAGTACGCTCAAAATGAAAGAGACTGCACGGGAGGAGAAAGAAAAGAGAGGCATGGAAGGACATAGTCAGCATCTAATATACAAAAGATGTAAGGAGAGAAGCAGGGTTTAGAAGATTTCATTTACCGCAAATGGTCTCAAAGCTCATATGTCGTTCCCCGGTGGTCTAGTGTAATACTAACCGTATTGCGCGGGCATTTATACACCCTCTCCACTCCCTCGGCGTCTGACGTCACCGAGGGAGTGAGAGCAAGGTACGCCCAGTGGTCCAATGGAGACCGAAGAGGAAGTGCGTCATCAAGACGCGACCGCATCGCATTGTTCCGCCGGAACCGGAAGGTCGGGGATGGCAATATCCGGTCCGGACATAATGTATGCAGAGGAGGTAGCAGATTGCCAGAGACAATCTGAAATGGATCCAAATGAAACTGACAGCATTATTAAAGGCCGGATTTCAAAAGATATATCCACAATGCCTGTATAATGGGGAAAATCTAAAGACACAAAAGGTCATAAAGAAG
Organism: Pelophylax lessonae; assembly: GCF_965119305.1. NCBI lineage: Eukaryota > Metazoa > Chordata > Amphibia > Anura > Ranidae > Pelophylax > Pelophylax lessonae. The sequence goes on from NC_138777.1 coordinate 152,761,404, forward strand.
AAGATTAACCCAATTAGTAAATCAGTCAGTATTGTGATAGACATGAAAATTAGAAAGAAGAGGTTTTATGAAACTCCATTGAAGGACATCTGGGAGTTTGAAAGCGGTGCTGCTACTGACCAGGTTGGACCAATTTTCCTGGAAAATAAGTGTAGGGCACCGCGGGTGCCCATATGGGCAACAAGGACAGAGGTCGGAAATAGGCTTGGATCCAATGGGTCCCCCAATGTGCTCACCTTAGGGTCTGCCACCCACAGTCGCATCCACATGACGGTAGGGGTCAGGAAAGAATAACCAATGGGCAAATCACAAAATGTTCTTGTTCTTTGAAAAGTAGATAAACTACATCTGAAAAAATAAACATATAATTGTTGTAAGGCAATTTTACCGAAATATATGTCATGTGCCAATATAGGCACCTAGAAAAAGGGGACTTTGTAACAAAGTGTTCAAAATCCAAAGTGCTGGCCAGCATCAGAAATCCTGTACTGAATCAGCAATAAATACAATTGACATTACCTAGCCAAGAAAGGGTTTGAAACTAATGGATTCATTTATACCAGGATACTGAATAGCCGATAAATTAAATATCCACTTGGTTTCACGTTGCAATAAATTTCTATCTACACTTCCACCTCCACCTCCACTCCGCTTTGGAACACATCCCACTTAATGAAAGAGGTGGAAGTGTAGATAGAAATTTATTGCAACGTGAAACCAAGTGGATATTTAATTTATCGGCTATTCAGTATCCTGGTATAAATGAATCCATTAGTTTCAAACCCTTTCTTGGCTAGGTAATGTCAATTGTATTTATTGCTGATTCAGTACAGGATTTCTGATGCTGGCCAGCACTTTGGATTTTGAACACTTTGTTACAAAGTCCCCTTTTTCTAGGTGCCTATATTGGCACATGACATATATTTCGGTAAAATTGCCTTACAACAATTATATGTTTATTTTTTCAGATGTAGTTTATCTACTTTTCAAAGAACAAGAACATTTTGTGATTTGCCCATTGGTATTCTTTCCTGACCCCTGCCGTCATGTGGATGCAACTGTGGGTGGCAGACCCTAAGGTGAGCACATTGGGGGACCCATTGGATCCAAGCCTATTTCCGGCCTCTGTCCTTGTTCCCCATATGGGCACCCGCGGTGCCCTACACTTATTTTCTAGGAAAATTGGCCCAACCTGGTCAGTAGCAGCACCGCTTTCAAACTCCCAGATGTCCTTCAATGGAGTTTCATAAAACCTCTTCTTTCTAATTTTCATTTCTATCACAATACTGACTGATTTACTAATTGGGTTAATCTTCTTCTTTATGACCTTTTGTGTCTTTAGATTTTCCCCATTATACAGGCATTGTGGATATATCTTTTGAAATCCGGCCTTTAATAATGCTGTCAGTTTCATTTGGATCCATTTCAGATTGTCTCTGGCGATCTGCTACCTCCTCTGCATACATTATGTCCAGACCGGATGTTGGCATCCCCGACCTTCCGGTTCCGGCGGAACAATGCGATGCGGTCGCGTCTTGATGACGCACTTCCTCTTCGGTCTCCATTGGACCACTGGGCGTACCTTGCTCTCACTCCCTCGGTGACATCAGACGCCGAGGGAGTGGAGAGGGTGTATAAATGCCGGCGCAATACGGTTAGTATTACACTAGACCACCGGGGAACGACATATGAGCTTTGAGACCATTTGCGGTAAATGAAATCTTCTAAACCCTGCTTCTCTCCTTACATCTTTTGTATATTAGATGCTGACTATGTCCTTCCATGCCTCTATTTTCTTTCTCCTCCCGTGCAGTCTCTTTCATTTTGAGCGTACTATTGGAAAATTTGTCCAATTACAATGGCGGTGAACTTTTGAATACTGCATGATAATCCATGTGCCCAATTTTGCCAATTTTGGGTAAGTATGCATACCCTCAAAACTTGACAGACCCGCATTGCGTTTGTCATTGTCATTAATAAACTCAATTTTTCTCTTTAAGGGATACCTCCCATTTGGGGATACTAAGGAAACTTTGTTTTCCCTCCCTGCTTTTTTACATTGGGGTACCTAGTGAATCAACTGCACATTCATTATAATCAGGTGAATATTTTAGCAATTTTTCAACCTGATATTTAGTCCTATACAACTGGAGATATAGCAATCTTGGGTTGAAGTGTATTTCCATGCTCTGGTCTCATTATTTCTACCCATCATTCCTAGCTTGGCTGTCACCCTCTCTATGGGTCAACTTTAAGAGGTTGGATGTCTTGGTTCCCCTCCCCCTCTGTGCTCGCTTGGGTGGCGTCACCTTTATTGCCTCCACCTTCGGCATAAGAAAGGGTTCAGGTCATCTTAAGGTACTTTTATTGGTATCATTGTCTTTCTAATATGTAAATCAATTGGGCACTCAACTTTAGGACCATTGAGATAAGCCCTATGTATATACACATGCTATGTCTTTTATGTTTTTTCCTTTTGTTACCTAGAAATGTTCACTCTCGAGAAATGTCTATGAAAACTCCTGAAGAAGCTATTATGAAGATGGCGAAACATGTAGAGTTGATATTTTCGAGTGCATTTTCTTGATTTTATCATTTTATATTGATGTACTGTCTTGTCCTCACCTCCTATGTGTAATAAAATGTACAATTTTTGAGAATTCAGATTTTTCTCCATCATTTTGCACCGTTAAAGTTCCACTTTGCCCCCCTCCATTGTAGCTACTGTAATTGATCTGTATTTGTGTACAAATTCTTGTAGCACAGTGTGTTTGATTTGGTTCTTTGGGGTCATTCTGTTTGTGCAATCAGACCCCAGATTCCCAGCAGCGGTCTAATTGAATGAACAACTAGTTGATGAACCTAATTAGTTTCAGCTGCATGTATGGGTGCATATATGGCTGATGCACATCCAGAATGAACTTGGTAATGAGAAAGCGACACATCTAGTCGTGAAACGCGTCTACCGTTTTGTCCTGCACTCACAGTGTGTATGTATTATATTTTGCCGATTGCTTGATGTGGAATAAATACACTCCATTTTTGATCTTTATCGGAAGTGCGGTCATTCCTTTTTGCTTCATGTGGCTTTGGATTACGGATCCGACCGGCACCTGATTCTTGTCTCACCTGGAGCGGTCTCCCCAGTTTGGACTCTATCTGAGTAAGCCAGGTCATTGTGGACGCCATCATGTCATCCAGCAGTAGAGAAGTGTTCTGTAGGTGATTGCTTCCTATTTCCTACATGCATGTATACATCTTACATTTGTGAGTATAATGTATGCTACCTATTTGAATTTTAATAAACTTTTTTAGTGGTAATGCACAAGGTCGGTGCGCCCTTCTCTTGTCGTTGTCTTTCAGTGTTTTTGGATAGCCTTGGTGATGAGACATGAGAGGGCAGCAAGACCGCCTTTTCTGTGCTAAAAAGACCAGAAAACCACCTTCCTGTATACCACTTGAGTGCAGGAGAGATACTATTTTTGGCATCACTAATGACAGCCAGCAAGATAGTGTTTGCTAAGATGCTGGCAGCTTGTTTGCAGCCCAATTTGCTGCAAGCTCCACAAGGCCAAGAATTCTGTCCCCACTTCTTCTTCAGATAGGGTATGCACACATTTGCTAATGGGAGAATCTCCGCCATATTGTAGCTTCATTCAGTGCAATAATCTTTGAACTCAGAAAATTAAGCCATCTATCCCATCTTCTCTCCACTGTGAGTCCCCCTAATGTAGGACCTTTCTGAGTCTCTGGTAGGGCATAACATTTGTCCAGGCTTCAAACCTACACATTGCAAGTAACAGGTAGCCTGTTTTCATACTCCTGTTTAACTAGGACTCCACCCACTCCAGCTTATGTGTAACTATGTAACTGTAATTATAAAGGGGTAAACACTTCATACACTAATGACACCCAGGGGGGACCTTACTAAAAGGGGTACTAACCCCTGTTTACAAGCTGCCAGCACCTTTTAACCAATGACGCTATGCAACTTGCAGGAAGTATTAATTTATTGGAGGTAGTAATACCACCAATACATTAATTGCTTGCTGCTGCTGCTGAAACAAAGCAAACACCAACATGCAAAGTTTTGGTTGATACCTGCAATAATGCAAACCACAACCTGATCCGTCCTTTTTACTTTTCCTTCATAATAGAGCAATTGGGTTTAGATTTTAATCATATCTACTGTGTGACAATGTGGGGTAAAGAAAACGAACAAACCTGCACAGTTCAAATGTTAGTGAACTTCCTAATCATGGAAAAAAAAAAAAGCAGAATAATAGCTAAACATTAGAGATACATCCATTACACAATCACATCACATTCGTGAGCATGTCAATATGTACTGTATGTGGATATCAGCATATCTTAAAAACTGCAGACATTTATACATGTTAGATTAGTTCCTAAAACCATCTGTCCAATAATAGAGATACATGAAGGCACATTCATTTGAAATGTTTTATAGCAGTAAAGAAAAAAAACTGCAATATTTTATCATCTATACCAATGAAATTCTAATTATTTTTTATAGGAAAGAATTTCTTTAAGTATTTTGCTGGTTAATGATATCCTCCGGTACAGTGCATTTCAGGATTGATGGTATCATGGCCATCCCATTTTATACAATGGAAGTTGGTAAAGCAGTGCAATTTTGCAAGCTATAGTAGTAAACTCTTTTAATGACTCTCATAATGACACTCCATCATTTCTTGCCAGTGGGTGCAATAATGTTTTCTATATGAGCTCTCAGACTTGACAAATTCTTTCTTTTATTTCTTTCCACAAAAAGTAAATGCACTGGATGTTTTTGTCATCTCTATCTCATTTCTTTTATAACAATATTGTATGTACAGTAGAAAATCCAGAATTGTATTGTCAAAGCTATTGATTTTGTTCTTTATTTCTTCACAACCTCACAGACTTTGATGTCATCTTTAACCAAGGATATATAATTGTTGATCGATACATATCTGATGAATTTCAGGAACCTCATAGAAAATCCTATAAGTCAAAATGTAATTTTAACTGCAATTTTCAAGGAAACTGAAAAGACAGTTAATTATATCCTGAACATCATATAAGATAAGAAAGAGAACCAACGCTTGAACAAAAAATGTGACCAGTACATCTGTAATTTTTGTAGTTCAGCTGTAAGAATCCAGTATAATTATATAATATAGCAGACAACTTGAAACTGGGTTTTTAAATCCGCAGGAGAGTTTAATGCAGTGTATACATATTTCCCCTACATATTGTAAAACTGTCCAAATTTGTTCTGTGGCAAAAGTCCCCCTGGAGGGCACCCTCCTGGCTGTAGGACAGAACTGCAGTTTGAGTCTCTTCCAGGAGAGACTATGTTTGCTAATTTTTTTTTAATGTAATATATTTCTGGTGCACATGCACTGGAAGCCTCTTGACTACAGGAACTTTAGACAATATACTTCTTTTAGATAAGGTGGGCACTCTGAAGACTGGGGCAAACAACAACGTTTAACACAGATATGAGTATACACTACACTAAAAGTAAAAGTATTGGGACGCCTGGCTTTACAAGTAGATCAACTTTATTGGCATCTCAGTCTTAGCCATACAGTTTAATATTGAGTTGGCCCACCCTTTGCAGCTATAACAGCTTCAACCCTTCTGGGAATACTGTCCACAAGGTTTAGGAGTGTGTCCATTGGAATGTTTGACCCTTTTTCCTTAATTTGTGAGGTCAGGCACTGATGTTAAAGAGAAAACCTGGCTTGCAGACTGCGCTCTAATTCATCCCAAAGGTGTTCTATCGGGTGGACTTTGCTTTGTGCACTGGTGCACAGTCATGTTGGAACAGGAAGGGCCCATGCCCAAACTGCTTCCACAAAGTTGGGAGCATGAAATTGTCTAAAATAGTTTTGATATGCTGATGCCTTAGGAGTTCCCTTCGCTGGAACTAAGGGGAAAAAGTCCAACCCCTAAAAAAACCCCGCACCATAATTCCCCTCCATCAAATGATTTGGACCAGTGCACAAAGCAAGGTCCATAAAGACATGGATGAGTGAGTTTGGGGTGGAGGAACTTTACTGGTCTGCACAGAGTCCTGACCTCAACCCAATAGAACACCTTTGAGGATGAATTAGAGCGGAGACTGTGAGCCAGGCCTTCTCATCCACATCAGTGCCTGACCTCACAAATGCGCTTCTGGAAGAATGGTCAAAAATTTCCATAGACGCACTTGAGGACAGCCTTCCCAGAAGAGTTGAAGCTGTTATAGCTACAAAGGGTGGGCCAACTCAAAATTGAACCCTACGGACTAAGACTGTGATGCCATTAAAGTTCGTGTGCTTGTAAATGCAGGTGTCCCAATACTTTTGGTAATATAGTGCATATATATATATATATATATATATATATATATATATATATATATATATATACGGGCGAGGCCCGTTCTGAGTGGAACCTGTCCTGTTAAATCGCAGTATGGTCTTGGCTACTGTGCTGCAGCTCAGTTTCAGGGTCTTGGCAATTTTCTTATAGCCTAGGCCATCTTTATGTTGAGCAACAACTCTTTTTTTCAGATCCTCAGAGAGTTCTTTGCCATGAGGTGCCATGTTGAACTTCCAGTGACCAGTCTGAGAGAGTGAGAGAGATAACACCAAATATAACCCACCTACTCCCCATTCACACCTGAGACCTTGTAACACTAACAAGTCACATGACACAATTTGGACATTTTGACTTAGGGGTGTACTCACTTTTGTTGCCAGCGGTTTAGCCATTAACGGCTGTTTGTTGAGTTATTTTGAAGGGACAGAGAATTTACACTGTTATACAAGCTGTACACTCACTCCATTGTAGCAAAGTTTAATTTCTTCAGTGTTGTCCCAGGAAAAGATATAATAAAATATTTACAAAAATGTGAAGGGTGTACTCACTTTTGTGAGATGCTGTATATATATATATATATATATATATATATATATATATATATATATATATATACTGCTCAAAAAAATTTAAGGAGCAATTTGAAAACACATCTGCTCTCAATGGAGAAAATATCATGCTGGATATCTATACTGATATGGATTGGGTAAAGAGTTAGGATCGAAAGGATGCCACATTGTTTGATGGAAATGAAAAAAATGATGCAGCAGGCTAGGCCCTTTTGCTGAAATTTGATTGCAGCAATTCAAAATGGTACTCAGTAGTTTGTGTGGCCCCCGCGCCCTTGTATGCATGCCTGACAACATTGTGATTTTTCCTCCCAGATTAGGACCAGGGCATCACTGTGCTCCTAAACAGACTGAGGTGCAACCTGGCATCATCGCATAGACTGAAACATAATGTTCCAGAGGTGTTGTATTGGATTTAGTTCAGGTGAGTGTGGGGGCCATTCTATGGTATCAATTCCTCCATCCTCCAGGAACTGGCTGCATACTCTCGCCACATGAGGCTGAGCTCTGTCGTGCGCTAGGAGGAATCCAGGACCCACTGCACGAGCATAGGGTCTGACAATGGGTCCAAGGATTCATGGGGATACCTAATTCATACTGTTCATCCTTGCACAAGGGAGCAGATACTGGTCCTGCTGATGGGTTAAGGACCTTCTACGACCCCATCCAGCTCTCCAAGAGTAACTGCCTGTCTCCTGGCATCTCCTCCATGCTTTTGAGACTGCGCGGGGAGACACAGCAAACCTTCTTGTCAATGTTTCTTTTTATGTGTTCTTTCCCGCCCATTTATTCAGCTAGTTACAGTGGGGATCGAAAGTTTGGGCACCCCAGGTAAAAATTTGTATTAATGTGCATAAAGAAGCCAAGGAAAGATGAAAAAATCTCCAAAAGGCATCAAATTACAGATTAGACATTCTTATAATATGTCAACAAAAGTTAGATTTATTTCCATCATTTACACTTTCAAAATAACAGAAAATAAAAAAATGGCATCTGTAATGGCATCTCCAGTTCTTTGAGATTTCTGGGTTGTCTGTCACGCACTGCTCTTTTAAGGTCTATCCATAGATTTTCAATTATGTTGAGGTCAGGAGATTGTGAAGGCCATGGCAAAACCTTCAGTTTACGCCTCTTGATGTAATTTCGAGGTGTGTTTAGGATCATTATCCATTTGTAGAAGCCATCCTCTCTTTAACTTCAGCTTTTTCACAGATGGCATCGAGTTACCATCCAAAATTTGCTGAAATTTTATTGAATCCATTTTTCCTTCTACTCATGAGATGTTCCCTGTGCCACTGGCTGCAATACAACCCCAAAGCATGATTGATCCACCCCCATGCTTAACAGTTGGACAGAGGTTCTTTTCATTAAATGCTGCGCCCCTTCTTCTCCAAACATACCTTTGCTCATTCCGGCCAAAAAGTTCAATTTTAACCTCATCGGTCCACAGGACTTGTTTCCAGAATGCATCAGGCTTGTCTATATGTTCATTTGCAAAGTTCAAACGCTGATTTTTGTGGTGAGGACGTAGAATAGGTTTTCTTCTGATGACTCTTCCATGAAGACTATATTTGTACAAGTATCTCCTTATAGTGGAATAGTGTACCACAACTCCAGTGTCTGCCAGATCTCTTGGGAGGGATCGTGCAGTCAAACGTGGGTTTTGAATTGTTTTTCTCACAATCCTGCGAGCTGTTCCGTCTGATATTTTTCTTGGTCTTCCAGATCTTGCTTTAACTTCCACTGTTCCTGATGACTGCCATTTCTTAATTACATTCCGAACAGAGGATATTGACATCTGAAAATGCTATCTTCTTATAGCCTTCTCCAGCTTTGTGAGCATCAACTATTTTCACTTTCAGTTTTTTAGACAACTGCTTAGAAGATCCCATGGTGCTGATCGTTGGGGCAAGGTCAGATGAGTCTGGGCATTTAAAACTTGACATCACCAACTGGTCTTCCCAGACGATGACTGAGAACAATCCATGACACTGGCAGGTCTCAGCCTTGCAAAGGGGGCAGTGCATGCTACAAATTCTGCAGGGTGCCCAATCTTTTGCATACGCCATTTTTTTGTTTTCTGTAATTTTGAATGTGTCAGTGATGGAAAAAAAATCTAACTTTTGTTGACATATTATAAGAATGTCTAATCTGTAATGTGATGCATTTTGGAGATTTTTCCATCTTTCCTTGGCTTCTTTATGCACATTAATACAAATTTTTACTTGGGGTCCCCAAACCTTTGATCCCTACTGTATATCTCATTGTGTGCTGACGTGAGGTGGGCCAGGAATATGAAAAATTGTTATCAAATACTTACTGTAATTTTTCTTTCCTGGCCTAGCCTCATGTCACCACACAATAGGTTAACACCTCCTATGGAGCCCACAGGACCACCTCTTCCTAGCTAAATAAAGACAGCCCCTCCCCCACTGAAGTGTTTCGATAACCAGCCTGTGACAGGCCACTAGGAAGGGTGTCCTATGCTGATGGGAGGATGGGCCAGGAAAGGAAAATTATGGTAAGTATTTGGATTTACAAATATTTTATTTTAGAAAAAGAACCACAGTTGAGAAACAATCTGAAACACGTTCCATACAGACAGTTGTAGCTGAAATTGCATAACACAGAAAGGTAAACCATAACATCACATTGAAAAACACAGAAGGACCCGGCATATTCCAATAACCAACCCTGGAGTCGGAGAAGGTGCGGGCACCTCCACCCTTAGCCATGAATGACCAGGCCCCATACAACTATGCGTAGAAACCATATTATATAGAAGGGAAGAACCGTTCCCAACCGTCGCTCCCCACTTTTTTCTAAGAGAAGGAAAAGGAAAAAGAGAGCAGAGTCCCAGACGGGACAACAAACAAAGACAACAAGAAGGGATAATGGAGGAAACGGGACGAGAGGGGGGGGGAAGGGGGTGAGAGGGCCAGATGGGGAAATTCCCCGCATGGACAAACCCACGGGCACACCCGGAGCAATAATCAACCGCACATCAGAGACCTGCCCTTGTCGGAAAGCACAAAGACATTCCAGAAACCCCAAATCTGATCATATCGTTCCCTGCGATGCTGTCTCGTGAGGGTGAGGTCCTCCATTCTGTTTATGTCCTCCATCCTGCGCATACAGTCCCCAATAGTCGGTACTCTTGTCGTCTTCCAAAGTACCGGGATGCAAGCCTTCGCGGCGCTCAGAACATGAGGGATAATTGATTTTTTGCATTTCGAGATAGGCATAGAGGAAACCTGGAGTAGGAAGAACTCCGGGGTATCCGGGATCTCCCGATCCGACAGTTCCCCCAAGAGGGCCCGGACGGCCCGCCAGAAGGGGCGTATTCGGGGACAGGACCAAAATACATGGAGCATGGTGCCTACTTCACCCTGGCACCGCCAGCAGAGGTTCGTCGTGCCGGGGAAGAACTTGCTCAAAAGAGAGGGGACCCGATACCACCGGGTGAGGATTTTATAATTTAACTCCTGTAATTTCGCGCAGGTCGGAGTCTTCAAGGCCAGGGTGTACACCTTAAGGCGTTGCGCCGGAGTAAGGTGTAGCCGTAGATCCCGTTCCCACTTGACCAGCCCCGGCAGGACATAGTCCTCCCCCGGAGAGATCAGCAGGCTGTATGATTTAGACAGCGTGCCCAGCAGGTGCCCGCTCCCCACGCAGTATTCCTCAAATGGAGTGAGATCTCTGGAGAAAGACGATGGATCCGGCAGGGAGCGAAGATAGTGGTGTACCTGGGCTGCATGCCAGAACCCCAGCACAAAGGGGCCGCTAGGCGACATCAGTTCCTCTATCGTCGGCCACCGAGACCCCCTGAGGAAGTGAGTGGCTTGGGAGACACCCCGGGACATCAGTCCGCGGAATGCCGCTTCCTTCAGTCCCGGGAGAATTCCGGGTTCCCCAGAACCGGGTAAAGCGGGGACGTCTGCGTGGAGATGGAGGGGTGGGATAAAGCGCGACGAGCTGTCGCGAGCGTCACGCCTATCGTTGGGTGCTCTCGGAGGCCCCGTGGCAGGTCCCCCCTGATCCACGGTAGACCCTCCAGGGAAGCGACCGACTGTCCCCGCTCCAATTGCATCCACAATTTACCTTCGCTATGTCTCCGCCAGCCAATCAGCCGGCCTAGGTGGACCGCTAGATGGTATTTAGCTACATCTGGGAGGGCCAGGCCCCCCGTATGTTTCGGTAAAGTCAGCTGGGCACGAGACAGCCTAGGCCTCCCGTGAGCCCAGATGAATTTCAAAAAAACACTGTGGGTTTGAGTAAAGAAAGAGGTCGGGATTCGCACCGGTAAGGCCTGTAGTAGGTACAAGATCTTAGGGAGGATCATCATTTTTATTAAATTGCATCGTCCGAACCAGGAATGAAGACCGACATTCCAGGTCTGTAGCAGGCCACGAATACGGGCCAGGAGGGGAGGGAAATTCAACTCGTATATCTTGGACAAATCCGATGAAATCTGGGTCCCGAGGTACGTCAAGGCTCCCTGAGTCCACTTGAAGGGCAGTGTAGAGGACAAGTGTGCCAAGAGGGGGGCCGGGACGCCCACCCCCAAAGCCTCGGATTTATGAAAGTTCACCTTCATATTAGAGCACCGGCCGTACTGTTCCAATTCCTTCATTAGGTTGGGCGCCGAGATCGCCGGGTTCGAAATGGAGAAGAGCATATCGTCGGCGTAGGCCGACACCTTACACTCCAAGTCCCCAATCCGAATTCCCGAGATGTCTGGATTGGCCCGCACTCTGCCCAGGAGCGGCTCCAGAGAGAGCGCGAACAACAACGGGGACAGGGGGCATCCCTGCCGGGTGCCATTAGAAATGTGAAAAGGGCTAGAAAGTACCCCGTTGCACTTCACTTGGGCCGATGGGCAGGAGTAAATATGTCCTATCCAGGACATCAACGTGTCCCCGAAGCCCATTGCCCTCAATGTGGAAAGCATGAACCGCCAGTTGACGCGGTCAAATGCCTTCTCCGCGTCTGTATTAAGTAGTACGCAGGGTGTGCCTGATGTCCGGGCTGCGTGGATGAGGCTCAGGACCTTAGAGGTATTGTCTCTCGCCTCCCGAGAGGGAATGAAGCCCACTTGATCCAAATGGACCAAATGCGGCATATGTTGGCAGAGGCGATTGGCCAGAATATTTGTAAACACCTTTAGGTCCACATTCAGCAGGGATATGGGCCTGTAGCTGCCACAGCAGGAGGGATCCTTTCCATCCTTGGGCATGAACCGAAATATGAGCCCTAAGCGTGTCGGGGGGGAAAGACGACTCCCCTCTGCCCAGCGAATTGAGCCAAGCCACCCAGTGAGGCCCAAGTACCTCCATATAAGTGGAGTAGTAAGGCAGGGTGAAGCCGTCAGGACCCGGGGCCTTCCCCGCCTGCAAAGCTCCCACCGCCGCCTGAAGCTCCAGCATGGTAATAGGGGCCTCCAACTCCTCTCTGGCCTCAGCCCCCAGGGACGGGAGGTCCACCGAGGCTAGGTAGTCCTCCACAATGGGCGAAGTTCCCCCATGGTCCGGGAGATTGTACAGGGAGGCATAGAAATTCCGAAATTCGCCCGCGATCTGTTCGGGCAACGTAGCCGCACCCCCCGAAGGGGGCTTAATACGGGGCACATAAGACGCAAGCCTCTGCGCCTTGACCGAGGCCGCCAGCAGCCTCCCGCACTTGTTCCCCTCCATATAAAAGGCATGGCGGGCCCTCTGGAGGTCCGCCTTGGCCCTGGAAAACATAAGGTCCTGCACCTGACGACGCAGTGCAAACAGTTCCTTTTCCTCCATCTTGTCTAAACGTTGCTTATGGGAGGTTTCCAACTTGTGGATCGCCTCCAAGAGGCGTTGTAACTGTTGCGATCTCTGCTTCTTAAGCCGAGCCCCATGCTTCATAAACACTCCGCGAATGACCGCTTTATGGGCCTCTCATATGATCCCCCTGTCGCAGTCTTCCGCGGTGTTGGTGCGAAAGAACTCAGTAAGTTCCTTCAGGACGTCCGCCCGGACTTCCTCGTTGTTGAGGAGGGAATCGCTTAGATGCCACAAGCGCGTCTTTCCCCGCGTCCCTTTAGACAGTCTATACACAAGTGAAATTGGCGCGTGGTCGGAGAAGGTCATCGTATCGATCGTGGAGTTCAGCACCGCGTGAAGCTGACCATGCGGGATCAGGAAATAGTCGATTCTGGAGTACAGCCTGTGGGGCGGCGAGAAGAAGGAGTAGTCCCGCTCCCCACTGTGCTGCATCCTCCATACGTCGATGAGTTGCGAATCGTGAAGAGCCCGAAGAATCCGCTTCCGGCAGCGTGGGACACCGAAGAGCTGCCGGAGGAAGTGTCCAACCCCGGGGACAGCGGGACGTTGAAGTCGCCACCCAAGATCAACTGTCCCATCTGGAAGGAGGCCAGTCATTTAAGGACCCGGGCGATGAACACGTCCTGTCCGTCATTCGGTGCATAGACGCTTGCGAGCGTCACCACATTCTCCCCAACAGTACCTCGCAAAAACACGTAGTGACCATTGGGGTCCAGCAGGGAATCCTGGCATGTCCAGGGTACCCTGGCAGCCACAAGAATGGACACCCCCCTTGACTTGGCAGCCGCGTGCGTGGAGTGATATGAATTGGGGTAGAACCTATTAGTCAGTCTCTGAAGACGGTTCGTTCGAAAATGCGTCTCCTGGAGAAACGCGATATCAGCCCGCCGGCGATGTAGGTCGTTCAAAAGGACCTTGCGTTTCTCCGGGACATTGAGCCCCTTGGCATTAAAGGAGACCATAGTGAGCTCGTCCATGGCAAGGGGAAAGGGAAGGAGGGAACAACACCAAAGGAGCAGGGGAGGGGGTCAGGGAGGAGAAGGGTCCAACAATAGGAAAGGCAACGGGAGAGAGACAGGAAAGAGAGAGAAAGGAACCAAAAAGAGAGAGGGGTCGGGGTAAGTACCACCCCTCTCTAGCTAAAGGCAGCTAAGCCACCAGGCACTTAGAGACCCGTAGGGGCACACAAGTGCAGGCCTATGTGGGGAAGTGGGTAGATCAGGCACGGTCCGAGCCGCTGTCTCCGGCCTCCACCCAGCCCAACACCAGGAGATGGCAGCGTAGAGAGGGAGACAGAGGCAGCAAGACAGCCAAGGGGGCAGTAGGGAAGGCATCTGATAGACATCACATGGAGAGACACCCGGAGACAGCCCCGAGGCGAGGTATCTCAGCGGGCCGCTCCAGGTCAACAGACATCCAAATCAGCAGCAAAGAACCAAAACTTAAACGTAGACTCTGTGCAGTATACAGCGAGACCCCCGGGGGGGGGGGGGATCCGAGCATCCAGCACTCAAAACTCAATGGGTAGGTCAATACAGTACCGCCACAGATGATGGTCGTCCCCTCCAGCAGGGCCACCTCCCCTCTCCGCCCCGCCCGCCACCTCACCCGTCCCACAATGTATGGTCACCCGGATCCCCCCCCCAAAAATAGCAAGGCACAAGCCCCCCAACCAGAGAACCCCGGAACTCCCTGGAGAGTAACAGCAACAGTAACAGGAACATTAACAGTAACATCCCCCCGCTCCCCCCCACAATCCACAGACACATAGAGACCCATCGTCTACTAAAGCCCACCATCTCCCCCCACCCCACCCCGCCTAGCAGACTAAAGCACACGTCCACATTCCCCCCACATCGCCCACATCTATGAACCCTGAGTAACACGGTGCAGCAGGCAGCCACTGTGTGGACCCCGGACACCATCCCAGCACTCAGCTCCCCCACCCGCCGCCCCCCTCCCGTTATCGTAAGTATTTGATAACAATTTTCCATATTCCTGGCCCAACCCACGTCAGCACACAATGGTATATAACTAGCTGAATAAATGTGCGGGAGAGAACTCATGACAAGAAACATTGACAATCCAAGAAAAACTGCCAAAGACAAAAATAATTTATATGACTCGTCCTAGACTTTACAGAACTTGCTGACTGCACGCCTAGCTTGTAAAGTCAATTGAAGGGCTAGCCATTTCTCATATATCCTTCACTGAAATCCTGGCTAACTTCCCTAAATGCTGCCCCAAAGGCTGCCACCAAAGGAGCTTGCCCCTTTTTCTGAGCAGAAAGGCCTACTTCCTGCATGCCAATCTAATCACTCTGGTAAACCAATAGAAGAGGATTTAAGAACTTGACGGCGAAAATAAAATATTGTCCACTTTCCTCATGTCTTTGGCCTTTCCATGTACATGGTTAGCAACTTGTGTAAGGACCTGAAGTCTTCCTGCTGTGTACTCAGTGACTCCGTGTGAATGCTTGGAGGGACTGCCCCACCAGGTTTTCCTGGAAACTGGAAGTGTCACTATTTCTGGTAAAAAGACACAAAAGGGATCTTTGCAGGAAAGTGCTGCAATCTCCAACATTCTTCTGTCTGAAGCAACTGCTGTCAGAGGAACTAGTTTTACCACTGGAAACTGCAATTAAAATGAAGCTATTGAAGCAAAGGATGCCTGTACTAGTGCTTTCAGGGCCAAGCCTAAATCCCATGAAGGGAACAAGGATTTTTTTGGTGGTCTTATATGGATTACAGCTTGCATGATGCATTTGTTCAATGGCTCTTCCACCCATCTGCAGCTTTAAAAAAGGCAGAGATCTATACTTTAATTGAGCTGTATGGCAGACCAACCTCAAGCGATGAATGTAAATATGTCCAGGATATTGGCTAGAGCTGGGCACTCAAGAGAGAAAAAAACTTTGCTGAGCAAACAGAACAAACTTCCTTCATATCCTCTAATATGTAGCGTACATGGTCTTGTGGACTTCACTAAGGTCTGAACCACCTTGGATGAGAATCCTTGCTCCTCTAGTCCGGCCAATTCAATAGCCAGGCTATTTGGAGTCTCACTGGATTGGGGTGCTGCCATTGACGTTGGCATAAAAGATCTTGTTTGACCGGAAATGGGATTGGTGGTGCTGATGACATCTGGGGGAGCAATTAAAAAGTAAGACCTCCTTGGCAGGTGAAAAGCACCAGTATGGCATAAACATATTCTGTCCAGACCTCCTCAGCAGGTGGAAAGCACCTATATGGCATAAACGTATTCTGTCCAGAGTTCGAACACCAAAGGAAAAATGCCCATGGCACTGTGAATCCATCTATCACTTCACCTTTGTACCTTGTTACAAATGACGGAAGTTGTGTGTTTAGTGGAATGTCTATGAGAACTGCCACTGGAATGCCCCATACAATAGAGCTAATACTAGTCGAAGTACGTATTGTTGGAAAATAATTTGCCTAACTGATCTCTTAGTGGATCCTGCTTTTCCAGTAAGTAGACTGCCGTAAACTGCCTGTAAGTGGCTCTCCATCCAGCGAAAAGTTTGTTACGAAAAGTAACAGGAAAAGACAGACACTTGGTGCCCCCTTGGTGGGCAATGTAGGCTACTGCTGTCTTGTTGTCAATCATAAACTTCACTTGGGCCCCTTGGAGGAAGATCCTGAAAGGCTTGCAATGCTAGAAAAAACTGCCTTACATTCAAGACAGTCAGAGCATCTGCATCCACTAGGCTCCAATAGCCTTGCACTTGTCTCCTCAGACTGGAGGCAGACTGGCATCCGACGTCAGAATTATTCCATCTCCTGGTCTGAGAGGCACGCCACAAAAGAGGCACACTGGTGTCCAAAACTCCAGTTCTTGCTAATTTGTGCAGACATAAAGACCTTTTGATCCATAGGCAGCCCACCCCATTGACTGAGTAAGGCAATTTGAAAAGCCCTCATGTGCTACCTGGCAGCAATGGAATAGCCGCTGTAAAATGTCCCAATGGGGACAATGCAGTCCCTCGCTGACATAAATGCTGTTTCCATGACTCTTCATATGCAGATTTTCAATTTGTAAATTTTTGTCGTTTTGGAAAACCACTTGACTTATTCGGCATAAGCATCGACTCCAAGATCATTCATAGATTAAGAAGGGATTAACTGCTTTTCCTGTTTGTTAACTAGTCAAATGAACTTGGAAAAGGATTTCTAGGACAAGGTTGTAATGCTTTGCCAGCTCCTAGCTTACACCTGCGACAATCAAAAAGTCATCAAAGTAGTGGTAGAGCCTTATCCCCAAAGACAAATTACTGCCACTACTGCCAACAACATGTTCAAAAAGGTTCTTGGTGCTGTGCCAATTCTAAAAATGGCAAACACCTAAACTGGAAGTCACAGCCGGTCACTGCAAATCTCAGATGTCTCTGGTGTTACACACTAATTGGTACATGGAAATATATGTAGGAATAAGACCCCAGGGGGGATGGGGCCAGTTATAACGCTTATAGACAGCTGGGAAAGCTCCTGATGCCTTGGGTACTAGAAAGAAAGGGGAGAAACCCCCAGATTTGTTCTTTTGGTGGCAGCAGCACTGTGGACTTGTTGCAGTAGAATTGTTATATGTAATCTTACAGTAATTCTATCTTCTTGAGATCTGTTGTTCATGAATGAAAGGATTTGGTGATTGTACTACCAGCTGTCTTTGATGTTTTTCGCTCAAACCCTCCAAAAAGGAGGCTATCCTGGCTCCCACTGGAAGACACTGGTTGGGCCCACCTTCAAAAGACTTTCCAGACATCTAGCAGCCTGCTCTTGATTTGATTCCATGTAAAAAGGAAGTTTGAGCTCCCTTTACTGGGATCTGGTAAGTTTCATTCTGGCCTATAAGATTTGGCCTCCTGAACCCTTCTGAGGATTGAGCCACTTGAGAAAAAAGACAGCTGCTTCCTCTTGTTAGACTGTGGCCACAATCTCGACATTTCTTCTGTCAGTCACTCGCTTCGTACAGCGTTTTGCCAAACAACCTCCTATTATGGAGTATGTTACAAAGAGCTTGTGTGGAAGCTTCATCCACCCTCCAGTGGCACAACCACATTAGCTCTCCTCAGTGTGACTTAATGTGACAGCCCTAAAACTAGGTCTATTGAAGTCTCAGCCAAAAGTCAGCAGCCAGGTTTAAGTCTTTCAGAACCATGCCCACTCCTGCATGTTCTATTTGAATTAAAGGCCATTTCTTAATACTTTAAACATCACAGTTAAAGCGTTGTTCCACCCTCAGAATAATTTTTTTAACAAAAATAGCCCATTAATATTAATACATCTCGCTTGACAAAACCGCTATTTGCATATTTATGAGTTGAACAGTGTATTTGTTTAGTGAAAATCTTACTTTTAAAATTGCTGCCTGTGCGTTGTCATCTTTACTAAGGGCATCTGAAGCTGCAGTGTAAGACTTAGTGACCTTCTTCCTGCTTGCTGTTCATTCTGGCTACCCACTGTTCATGCACATTTGACTCAGAAAAAAACACATTGGACTGCATCTGGTGTGAACCTAGTCCACTTTCAAAACATAGAAACCCCTAAAGGCATTGAAAGGCAAAAACACTTGCACAGCAGACACTGGCAGCACCCATCCACTCCTTGAAGTGCGCCGCTTAACCACTTTAAGACCGGAGGATTTTCCTACTTAATGACCAGGCCACTTTTTTCCACTTGGCACTGCGTGATTTTAACTGACAATTGCGCGGTCATGCAATGATGTACCTAAACAAAATATACGTCCTTTTTTCCCACAAACAGAGATTTCTTTTGATGGCATTTGATAACCTCTGCGCTTTTTATTTTTTGCGATATTAATAAAAAAATATCGAACATTTTGCGAAAAATTTACATTTTCTACTTTGACAGTTAAAAAATATCCAATAAATTAAATTTTTGTCATATATTTAGGCCAAAATGTATTTAGCTATATGTCTTTGACAAAAAAATTCTCAATGAGTGCATTTTTAACCACTTTAAGACGGGAAGATTTTAACCCCTTCCTGATCAGGCCATATTTTGCGATTCAGCACTGCGTTACTTTAACCGACAATTGCGCAGTCATGCGACGCTGTACCCAAATGAAATTTACATCCTTTTCCCCCACAAATAGAGCTTTCTTTTGGTGGTATTTGATCACCTGTGCGATTTTTAGTTTTTGAAAAAAGAGTGACAAATTTTTTCACATTCTGATATATAACATTCCCGCCAAAAAATGTACAAATTAAATGTTTTTAAAACATTTTAGGCCATTTATTTGTTTTCTGCTACATATTTTTGGTAAAAAAAAGAAATCACAATAAGCGTATTTTGATTGGTTTGCGCAAAAGTTACTAACTACGGAAAAGATTTGTCATTTTTATTGTTTTTTTTTTTTTTACTAGTAATGGCGGCGATCTGCGATATTTTGCGGGACTGCAACATTGCGGCAGACAGATCGGACCCCTAACTGACATTTTTGACACTTTTGGGGGGACCAGTGACATTACTACAGTATTCAGTGCTAAAAATATGCACTGTTACTGTAATAATGACACTGGCAGGGAAGGGGTTAACACTGTTGGTAATCAAGGGGTTAAATGTGTGCCTCATGCTTACTGACGTGTGTGGGGGGGGGGGAGTTGTGTGACACAGACACAGATTGCAGGTTCAGCTATGCTGAATCCTGTGATCTGTCCCTGCCTGTCACAGAAGTAGTGTAAACAAAGCGGGCGGATTCTCTCAGTCTTTCCCCAAGGATCGGTGGAACAGAGACGGGGATCGGCGTCTCTCCTACCCTGGCCCGAATCCCGCTGTGTCCCGCTGTGCGCGCCTCTGAGACAGCGGGGAATCTAGTGACATAGGTCTATGTCGCTAGACCCAGGGCTGCCACCTTGCTGCAGTAGCAGCAATGTGAGCGGTCCTAAAGTGGTTAAACATGCATCAGCCAGCTTCATTGGATAAAGCTTGGAGACCTTTACTATAATTTGGTCTTCTTATCAGATCTCTCCCATTCTTCATCAATGAGCTTTCAACTCATTATGGGAAAAGAAGGCACTTCCTTTTTCACATTTGGAAATATCTGCATGCTTTTAATGATGTTGGGCCTGCGTCTTGCCTGTGCCATGGATATTTGCTGCATACTTTCCGCTACAGCCTCTAGGCTTTGAAATTTTGTTCCATTTCCTTATACATTGTCATTTGAGGCAATCAATGAAAATAATTTCCCGCCATTGCAGACTGCATGCAGCTCTAACAGGCATCCAGGGCTGGGCAAGGCATTTTCTATTGCATTGGCACGTGAGCTGCTTGAGGAGCATGAAAGCCGCCCTGTGCGGGAATCTGAGGAATGCAGGTTGTCCTGGTCAGGAGATGACCAGTGGCGGGTCTTATGTTTCTGGAGTGTTTGCGTTTAGGGCTTCTGCTTCTAAAATAATGCAAAATACCATACATTGCATTCCTTGAGCATTCCTTGAGTACTCTTTTAAAAATGTGTCCCACGCTGCCCCCTCCTACCTTTGCTAGTCTTCTGTGCCACTGACAGGTGTGGTGAGCTCATACAAAAAAGAAATATGGAAAAAAAATCATAATTTTCTCCCTAAGAAAATACAGGTACCCTGTCCCTTTTAGACCCATTTGCTTTCATCTACTTACTTCAGAAGCAGCAGCAGGTGATGCCAGGCAGCCCTTCCAGAAGCAGACAGGAGACACAGAATCTGAGACAAAAACCAGTTAGACTGTCTAACCCCCGAGAACACAGTACAGCACAGCAACGGAGCAAACAGCAACAAGTCTTTACCTCACAAGAGAAAACTGGCAGGGCTGCAGAGAGAGGGAGAGAAACCAGTTCTAAGACTGTTAAGCTGCTTCCTGGTGACTAGCAGTCACTACCCAACGCTGCAGCGTCTCCCTGCCCCCTGTGACATCATCCACCGCCCCTCTCAGACCAAAGACAAAGCCAGGAGAGCAGTGCGGCAGGCTGCCTATGCAAGAGAGGAAAAACCCAATGGTGACATTGCAGAGCTTATTAATACCACACCTGTAGAATATTTGTGTTGTTTAAGCAACATTGCCCATGGCCCGGGACAAAGGGCACCCAGTTTCAGGAGGGTTTACCATCCAACATTCAGGGTCTTCTAACTCCATGAGACGCTGAACATGGAGGGGAAGGTTCGGCCGGGGTTGATATACTTGCAACAACCAAAGTACTTATCAACTGCAATCCACAGATGGCCTGGAGCATGACCAAAAAAGAACAGTTCAGTTGGGAAGGGGCTGTCTTTTATTTAGCTAGAGGAGGTGTTAAGCCATTGTGAGCTGACATTAAAATAGGCCAGGAAATATATGTATATGTAGAGAGAGAGAATATTATCTGTTCCAAAAAACAGGAAAACAATACTCATTACTAGCATTGTTTAAAAAAAAGGAATAAGAAGCAACATAAAAACCCAGCCAAGACAATTTATTTTAAGAATTAAAGAGCTCGTCTTAAAATTAAAATGTATGTTTTTGTGTAAGTAACAGTTACACAAGGAGAATCAATGGTTGACGCTTGCATTTTTATATAAACAGTACTCGGGGGGGGGGGGGGAATTTACTAAAACTGGAGCACTCCGAATCTGGTGCAGCTGTGCATGGTAGCCAATCAGCTTCTAACCTCAACTTGTTCAATTAAGCTTTGACAATAAAACTTGGCAGCTGATTGGTTACTATGTAGAGCTTCACAAGGTTTTGCACGCTCCAGTTTTAGTAAATCTGCCCCATAGTTTGCTAGCTCTCACAAATTCACACTTGTTAGGCTTTCACACATTTCGGAATTCACTATAGCACAGGGCTAAAATGAAATGAGAGTAGGTTTGTGACTAGTTTTCTAGTCTGGGCATGCTCAGTTGTGTCAGCACAGAGTTCTAAAAACAAGGTGAATTTATCTATTCTCATGTTTCTGCTTTCACAACAATATTTCAAGAATATTTCAAGAAATATAAAAGCAGATCATCTCCAAACAATATACATATGTTTAGGAACCATTTAATCTATGTGATTAAGCTCTAAACCTTATTTCCATGGGCAATTCACCTGCTTCTAGCATGACTACTGATTTAGACGGTCATTAGTGTTGAGTGAACACGGACTATATTATTCGTGTTCGTACCGAATAATTGGATTTTTGTTACCCGAACACGGACCCGAAAACTTTACTGTATGTTCGGGTTTAAAATCCGTGTTCGGTCATTTTATTTCCGGGTTTGTATGTAATGGCGCGCTTTTAATGGCGGGCTTTCAACAGCCAATCAACAAGCGTTTAACTGGTGTGCCTTAAGCCATCTCAGCCATGCCTACTAATGTATTAGTAGCTGTGATTGGCCATCTGAAGCATGTGACCATGTCTTTATAAGTTCGAGAGCCCCAGCGCGCTGCGTCATTCTGCTGTAGTTTAGGGAGAGAGCACAGGTTGAACTGGATGGACTATTGTCTTTATTCAACCTCACCTACTATGTAACATCATACGTGCTAGCTGCTGATTAGGGAAAGACAGTGAAAAATTGTATTGTGTCCAAAAAGAATGCAGGGAAAGGTCGGAGAGCTGCAGGCAGGGAGAGTTATTAGAGCATTTTAGGGCGAGGCTGGAGAATAGGCAGGGTCAGTGTTCTACATCGATTTTGCTGTGTGGGGGGTTGTGCAGTGCCAGTGAACGATCTTATCGAGAATATTAGGGCGAGGCTGGAGAATAGGCAGGGTCAGTGTTCTACATCGATTTTGCTGTGTGGGGGGTGGTGCAGTGAACACAATCTTTTTGCCCTCAGTTAAGCCCCCTAAAGGAGGAGGAGGGAGAAAAAAATCTATTTTTATCAGTCAGTTGTGTGCAGCGTTTTTGCTTCAGTGCTGACTGTGATAAGACACTGCTGTGTTCACATGTGCTATTATTGAGTGATTTTAAATTGTATACACTTTTTTCTATTCCACTATTCAATATACACCCTTTTGGGTTAAAAAAATTAAATTGTGGCATAGTCTGTACTAATCTATTTAAAAATTACAATACTTAAAGGGGAATTTTCTTTTTTTTTCCCCTTCATAGCCTGCAGCAGAGCTGACTGACATAAGACACTGCTGTGTTCACATGTGCTAGTGATTTTAAATTTTATACACTTTTTTCTATTCCACTATTCAATATACACCCTTTTGGGTTAAAAAAATTAAATTGTGGCATAGTCTGTACTAAGCTATTTAAAAATTACAATACTTAAAGGGGAATTTTCTTTTTTTTTCCCTTCATAGCCTGCAGCAGAGCTGACTGACATAAGACACTGCTGTGTTCACATGTGCTATTGAAAAATCACCAATTTTATATCATATTTTCTATTCCGCTATTCAATCTACACCCTTTGGGGAAAAAAAAATTAAATTGCGGGATAGTCTGTATCGGTACGTGTGAGATACACCTTTCCAATTTTTGGGGCGCATCTTATACCGCCGAGGATTGCAGGTTGCTTCAGTTTGCCTCCTGCCTGTTCCGAACTCCTCCTACTCCTCATCCTGCCTTTAGGGTACAAAAAATAGTAATCAGGGCCTAGTCTGGGTCTGTATGTGTGAGATAGATACACCTTTTGATATCATATTTTCTATTACGCTATTCAATCTACACCCTTGGGGTAAAAATAATTAAATTGCGGGATAGTCTGTATCGGTACGTGTGAGATACACCTTTCCAATTTTTGTTGCGCATCTTATACCGCCGAGGATTGCAGGGTGCTTCAGTTTGCCTCCTGCCTGTTCCGAACACCTCCTACTCCTCATCCTGCCTTTAGGGTACAAAAAACAGTAATCGGGGCCTAGTCTGGGTCTGTACGTGTGAGATAGATACACCTTTTGATATCATATTTTCTATTCCGCAATTCAATCTACACCCTTGGGGTAAATAGAATTAAATTGCGGGATAGTCTGTATCGGTACGTGTGAGATACACCTTTCCAATTTTTGGGGCGCATCTTATACCGCCGAGGATTGCAGGTTGCTTCAGTTTGCCTCCTGCCTGTTCTGAACTCCTCCTACTCCTCATCCTGCCTTTAGGGTACAAAAAATAGTAATCGGGGGCCTAGTCTGGGTCTGTACGTGTGAGATAGATACACCTTTTGATATCATATTTTCTATTCCGCTATTCAATCTACACCCTTGGGGTAAAAAGAATTAAATTGCGGGATAGTCTGTATCGGTACGTGTGAGATACACCTTTCCAATTTTTGGGGCGCATCTTATACCGCCGAGGATTGCAAGGTGCTTCAGTTTGTCTCCTGCCTGTTCCGAACTCCTCCTACTCCTCATCCTGCCTTTAGGGTACAAAAAATAGTAATCGGGGCCTAGTCTGGGTCTGTACGTGTGAGATAGATACACCTTTTGATATCATATTTTCTATTCCGCTATTCAATCTACACCCTTGTGGTAAAAATATTTAAATTGCGGCATAGTCTGTATCGGTACGTGTGAGATACACCTTTCCAATTTTTGGGGGGCATCTTATACCGCCGAGGATTGCAGGGTGCTTCAGTTTGCCTCCTGCCTGTTCCGAACTACTCCTACTCCTCATCCTGCCTTTAGGGTACAAAAAATAGTAATCGGGGCCTAGTCTGGGTCTGTACGTGTGAGATAGATACAACTTTTGATATCATATTTTCTATTCCGCTATTCAATCTACACCCTTGGGGTAAAAATAATTAAATTGCAGGATAGTCTGTATCGGTACGTGTGAGATACACCTTTCCAATTTTTGGGGCGCATCTTATACCGCCGAGGATTGCAGGGTGCTTCAATTTGCCTCCTGCCTGTTCCGCACTCCTCCTACTCCTCATCCTGCCTTTAGGGTACAAAAAATAGTAATCGGGGCCTAGTCTGGGTCTGTACGTGTGAGATAGATACACCATTTGATATCATATTTTCTATTCCGCTATTCAATCTACACCCTTGGGGTAAAAATAATTAAATTGCGGGATAGTCTGTATCGGTACGTGTGAGATACACCTTTCCAATTTTTAGGGCGCATCTTATACCGCCGAGGATTGCAGGGGAGGATTCAGTTTGCCTCCTGCCAGTTCCGAACTCCTACTCCTAATCCTGCCTTTAGGGTACAAAAAATAGTAATCAGGGCCTTGTAAGATTCTGGTACCTTTGGTACCCTTATTTACCATTTCCTTTCCAAACATTGCGTCCCACCTTTTTAGTTAGGTGGAACGCATACACCTTTAAGACGGATGACGTCATCGCTGAGCGCCGCTGAGCGGCTATTTCAATCGCCAGCATTCTCTCTCACGTTGTTCGTTCAATGTGTGTCTACATGCTCACAAGCCTTGTCTTGCTGTCGGAACCTCCAGCTATTTGCCTTTACCTGGAACAGACCGGAACCTCGCAACTGATCCCGTATCTCGCTACCGGATCACTCCCTCACTACTGGACCCCTCTACTTACTAAACCTTACTAGTGATAAGTACCCCACAGGGGAATCCTCCATAACTAACTTACACTATCATCTTCTGCACATTAAGGACTGTTACTATCTATGCATACTTATTCTACCATCTGCACTGTTACATAGATTGCTAGCTCTTGAGTCTACTACCATCTATCCTTGCACTGGGTTAGTCTATCCTGTCTATGTCATCTGCTGTCCTTACCACCTGTTACCATACATGATTACTAACCTATCTGCATTCTACCTATTACCATGTACTACTCTCCTGAACATTACTATCAAGTGCTTACCATTACTGTCACTGCTCACACCTGTCCCTTCAGCACATCACTACCATACTATCATATACATTCTATCACTCCAGGAACATCTTATTGAGTGTGTGTATATCTGTATGCTGAAGCAGACAGGCCCACAGTGATGAGTCTGGAGAGTTGGATCTGGTATTCCAACACATCTCTACATGACTACTGAGTGGAGATTCTGCAGCTGCAAATCCAGCTTACAATAAAAACGCAGTAGCGTTACAGATTGAACGAACCTTAAAAAAATGGATTCAGCAGAATTACCCACTCAAGTGACACAATTAACACAACAAATAAATGCATTAATACTTGCTCTTACTGAAGTAAAAGAAGACAATCAGACTCTGAGACTGCAGGTAACCTGTCTTTCCCAGCTTACTGCTGCTCAGCCCCCTGAACCCAAAATAAACCCTCCTCTAGTATTTACAGGTGATCGGAAAAATTTTAGTGAATTCAAAAACGCATGTCAGTTGCTTTTTTTGCTAAAACCTCGTACTTACCCTACTGATCAAATTAAAGTCCGTACCGTCATTTCATACTTAACGGGTGATCCACGGGCCTGGGCAGACTCTCTCTTTGAGAAAAATGATCAGCTTCTCAACTCCTATCCTTTATTCCTAGCGGAACTCGCTAGTTTATATGATGACCCCAATAGGCAGAGCACTGCCGATATCCAATTGAGGGCTTTAAAACAAGGAAGGAGACCTGTAGAAGATTTTGTAGCAGAGTTCAAAAGATGGACCCTTGATTCAGGGTGGAATGATACATCTCTGCGTACTCAGTTCAGACTCGGGTTGTCAGAAGCAGTTAAAGACGAGCTCGCCCGAGCGGATTTACCTGGCACTTTGGATGCCTTAATACAACTCAGTATCAACATTGACAGGCGACTGCGAGAAAGAAGGGCTGAGAAAATGGGAATGCCGTTGTCTAGTCTTTCTCGGATTTCGGCCATTGACCCTACTCCTATGGAGGTAGGAACCATACGCCCACCTTTATCAACTACTGAACGAGCCAGGAGAAGATCCAGTAATCTCTGCATGTACTGCGCATCCCCGGATCATTCGATAAGCGTCTGTCCCCTTGTCCGCAAAAAAGAGGGTGAGTGTTCACATGTCTTGCTAGGGGGATTAACGACTTCCTTCTCTAAACCTTATCTCTTTGTTCACTTAACATTACAGTGGGACCAGACTAGGATTACTACCAAGGCTATGATCGACACAGGATCTTGTGGGAACTATATCGATACACATTTTGTTACTTTAAATAAAATACCTATTATTTCAAAACCTAAACCTGTTTCTGTTAGTTTCATTAACGGTATCCCGCTATCTTCTGGTCCAATCACCAATCAGACACAAGCACTCCTTGTCACTGCTAACGAGTCTCATATGGAGACCACCTCCTTTGATATACTATCTTCACCCCATTTTCCCATTATTTTGGGACTCCCCTGGTTACACACACATCAACCAATCATAGATTGGAAAAGATGGACTTTAACTTTCCCTTCTCACTATTGTGAGATTACGTGTAACCTCCCATCTTATGGAAAGATCCTGTCTGTGGTGTCAGACGAGATTGCACCACTATGCTATCAGGATCTGTCCGAAGTATTCCTTGAGAAAAATGCTCAAGTGTTGCCTCCCCATAGGGATTATGATTGCACTATCGATCTACTCCCTAACAGCAAATTGCCTTTCGGTCATGTTTATCCTCTTTCACAGGATGAACTCTCTCATCTCAAGGAATACTTGGATGAGAATTTGACAAAAGGGTTCATCAGACCCTCTACTTCTTCCACAGCTGCAGGACTTTTCTTTGTCCGCAATAAGGATTTAAGTCTTAGGCCTATTATCGATTATAGGCAATTAAATACCATTACAATAAAGGATCGCTATCCTTTACCGCTCATCCCTGAACTCATTGAACAAGTGCGTGGGGCTACTTACTTCTCTAAATTAGACCTAAAAGGGGCATACAACTTAATCCGAATCCGTGACGGAGATGAGTGGAATACAGCATTCAGAACCAGATACGGATTATTTGAATATCTTGTGATGCCATTCGGGTTGTGTAATGCTCCCGCAGCTTTTCAAAGGTTCATAAACGACATCTTTAGAGACTTACTTGATGTCTGTGTTGTGGTATATCTGGACGATATACTTATCTATTCTCGATCTCTGTCTGAACATATAAAACATGTAAGACTTGTGTTATCCAGATTACTCGCACAAAATCTATACATGAAATTAAAAAAATGCCTATTCCATAAGGAAGAAATATTATTCTTAGGATACATCATATCCAAAACCGGGATCAAGATGGATATGAGCAAGATATCCTGTATTCTGGATTGGCCTATACCAACAACTCGTAAGGCATTACAGCGATTCCTTGGATTTTCAAACTTCTATAGGAAGTTCATCAAGAACTTCTCTGCTATTGTGAGACCTCTCACACAACTTACAAGTATAAAGAAACCATTCAAATGGTCAGAAGAAGCAAATGGAGCTTTCCGCTTGTTAAAATCAAGCTTTACTTCTGCTCCCATACTACGCCATCCAGACCCATCCCTCCAATATATTCTGGAGGTAGATGCGTCAAATATGGCAGTAGGAGCAGTTCTCTCCCAACGACCAACAAATACTTCACCACTCCACCCAGTTGCTTTCTTCTCAAAATCACTAAGCAGCCCAGAGGTGAATTACCCAGTGGGTGAAAAGGAGTTGCTTGCCATAAAACTGGCACTGGAGAATTGGCGACATCTACTTGAAGGTACCCAATTACCAATACTTATATATACAGATCATAAAAACCTTCAATACCTCCAGACTAACAAAACTCTTTCCCACCGGCAGGTACGATGGTCATTATTCTTCCTAAGATTTAACTTCCTAGTGACCTACACGCCTGCAGACAAAAATAAAAAAGCGGATGCGCTATCACGATTAACCGAAGATAACTGCGCCAAAATCCCTTCTATTCCTATAATACCCTATGAACGTATTATTGGTGTTGTTCGTTCCCTGAAGGAAGAGATTTTGCACAGTATAAGATTGGATTCACCTCCACCACAACTAAGTACTGATGCAGAAGGCTTCCTCTACTACAACGACAAACTCTACATACCCCCTACTATGCGCACCAAGATCTTGGAATTATCACATGATGTGCCCATGGCAGGACATATGGGTATGACGAAAACCCTTCATTTGTTTACCAGGCAGTTTTGGTGGCCTGATATGAAGACGTCTGTACAAAAATTTGTTTCTTCATGTGACATCTGTACAAGGTCCAAAATTGACACTACAAAACCATCTGGTCTACTCTGCAGTCTACCAATACCCCAAGTCCCATGGGAAGTTGTGTCCTTAGACTTTATAGTAGAACTACCACCTTCCAAAGGATTTAATACCATTCTAGTGTCAGTGGACCATCTGACAAAGATGGCACATTTCATTGCTATTCGCAGACTACCTTCATCTAAACAAACAGCGAAACTACTAATGAAACATGTATTCAAGTTACATGGAATTCCAAAGACTCTTTTATCCGACCGTGGTTCACAGTTCATCTCCAAATTTTGGCAAGCTCTATGTCAAATACTACGGATTGAGCGAAAGCTCACTTCTCCCTACCACCCTCAAACCAACGGACAGACTGAAAGAGTCAACCAGTGTATAGAACAATATCTGCGTTGCTACACATCATACCTACAGGATGATTGGGTGGACCTCCTCCCTCTGGCGGAATTTGCTTATAACAACGCAACCCACAGTACTACTAAGCAAAGTCCGTTCTACTTGAACTATGGGTTTCATCCCACACTTCTTCCACCACGCATCTTACCATCAAGTAACCCAGTAGCCTTGGATTATCTTACCCAAATAAAAGACTCTCTGGGTTTACTTAATACCACCATCACACACACTCATAGTCAACAAAAAAGGTACTACGACCTTCGTAGAAGACCTTCTCCGCAATATGCTATTGGGGACCTCGTTTGGCTATCGACAAAAAATTTAAGATTAAAGATCCCTAGCAAAAAGCTTGGACCTTTATTTCTGGGACCCTTCCCAATTAAGAAACTCATTGGAAAAGCTGCAGTGCAACTCACCTTACCGGCAGATCTCAAAATACATCCCATCTTTCATGTGTCGCTACTGAAGCCACATGTTCCTAACCAAGGAATAAGGCCTACCATCTTGCCTCCACCTCCAGTACAAGTTGAAGGCGGAGAAGAATATGAGATTAAGGAGATTTTGGATTCTCGTATCCACAGAGGAAGACTCCAATATCTCATAAGATGGAAGAACTATGGACCCCAAGACGACACCTGGTTGGATACCTCTGATATTCACGCACCTAGGCTTATACGAAGGTTTCACTCGAAATACCCGGAGAAACCAGTGCTATAGGCCTTCCGGAGCCGGCCTTAAGGGGGGGGGGTACTGTAAGATTCTGGTACCTTTGGTACCCTTATTTACCATTTTCCTTTCCAAACATTGCGTCCCACCTTTTTAGTTAGGTGGAACGCATACACCTTTAAGACGGATGACGTCATCGCTGAGCGCCGCTGAGCGGCTATTTCAATCGCCAGCATTCTCTCTCACGTTGTTCGTTCAATGTGTGTCTACATGCTCACAAGCCTTGTCTTGCTGTCGGAACCTCCAGCTATTTGCCTTTACCTGGAACAGACCGGAACCTCGCAACTGATCCTGTATCTCGCTACCGGATCACTCCCTCACTACTGGACCCCTCTACTTACTAAACCTTACTAGTGATAAGTACCCCACAGGGGAATCCTCCATAACTAACTTACACTATCATCTTCTGCACATTAAGGACTGTTACTATCTATGCATACTAATTCTACCATCTGCACTGTTACATAGATTGCTAGCTCTTGAGTCTACTACCATCTATCCTTGCACTGGGTTAGTCTATCCTGTCTATGTCATCTGCTGTCCTTACCACCTGTTACCATACATGATTACTAACCTATCTGCATTCTACCTATTACCATCTACTACTCTCCTGAACATTACTATCAAGTGCTTACCATTACTGTCACTGCTCACACCTGTCCCTTCAGCACATCACTACCATACTATCATATACATCCTATCACTCCAGGAACATCTTATTGAGTGTGTGTATATCTGTATGCTGAAGCAGACAGGCCCACATTGATGAGTCTGGAGAGTTGGATCTGGTATTCCAACACATCTCTATATGACTACTGAGTGGAGATTCTGCAGCTGCAAATCCAGCTTACAATAAAAACGCAGGAGCGTTACAGGCCTAGTCTGGGTCTGTACGTGTGAGATAGATACACCTTTTGATATCATATTTTCTATTCCGCTATTCAATCTACACCCTTGGGGTAAAAAGAATTAAATTGCGGGATAGTCTGTATCGGTACATGTGAGATACAGCTTTCCAATTTTTGGGGCTCATCTTACACTGCCGAGGATTGCAGGGTGTTTCAGTTTGCCTCCTGCCTGTTCCGAACTCCTCCTACTCCTCATCCTCATCCTGCCTTTAGGGTACAAAAATTGTTATTGGGGCCTAGTCTGGGTTTGTACATGTGAGATACACCATTTTATAACATTTTTTCTATTCCGCTATTCAATCTACACCCTTGGGGTAAAAAGAATTAAATTGCGGCATAGTCTGTATCGGTATGTGTGAGATACACCTTCCAATCTTTTGGGGCGCATCTTCCACCGCCGAGGATTGCAGGGTGCTTCATTTTGCCTCCTGTTCCGACCTCCTCCTACTCCTCATCCTGCCTTTAGGGTACAAAAAATTGTAATCGGGGCCTAGTCTGTGTTTGTACGTGTGAGATACACCGTTTTATCAAATTTTTCCTATTCCGCTATTCAATATACACCCTTTTGGAGTGTAAAAAATTAAATTACGGCATAGTCTGTATCGGTACGTGTGAGATACACCTTTTAAATTTGTTTGGCGCATCTCCTTCCACCGCCAAGGATTGCAGGGCGCTTCAATTTGCCTCCTGTTCCGAACTCCTCCTACTCCTCTTCCTCATCCTCCCTTTAGGGTACAAAAAATTGTAATCGGGGCCTAGTCTGTGTTTGAACGTGTGAGATACACCGTTTTATATCCTATTTTTCTATTCCGCTATTCAATATATACCCTTTTGGGGTAAAAAAAATTAAATTGCGGCATAGTTTGCATAATTTTTTTTTAAAAGGTGTTTATTTACATTTTTGCAAAACGGTAACAAAAAAAAACACAAGGGCAGACATTGCCCATAAAACAAATATAAGGCAAGCATGTAAATTACACCAGGGTAGCAGAAGACATCTTAACCTTACAACGCGGGGGGGAGGGACTAGAGAGGGGCCGTGGCGGCCCAAATCAAGGGGGGGAAGGGGGAAAAAGGGATGCGTACCACAGAAGACCAGGAGAACCAAGCAACTGCGAGGCTACGCACCCAACCGGTCACCACAGTAGAAACACCCTCTAGGTTAAACATAGGTGGGGGGGAGAAAAAGACACACCAACAAGACTAACAACACCACCAAGGAACTTAAACACACAACAAAAGACTACACCATACACACCAACACAACCTCATTCACACAACTTCCCCTACCTCCAGGTACCCACCCCCCAAAAGGGGGGGTACATAACATACATCTTTTTCAGTAAAAATAAACCGCAGAACATTCGGGGCCACTCAGATTCAGTCAACAGATAAGCTGGAGGGCAGAGGGGCATCTGCCCAATACGAGTCTTCCACATCAAGCCAAGGTTGCCAGACATTAGTGAACTTTTTAGGACACCCTCTACTCTTATAAATTAGCTTATAAAGCGGTACATCACTGCGCACCAAAGCATAGAACTCCTGCATGGTAGGCGGTTCAGCTATCTTCCAATGTAATAAAATAAGTTTCCTGGCATAGAACAATAGGATGCGGAGCAGGATCCTAGGGCGTACACGATGTATAATGTCATTCAACACACCCAGCAGGCCTACCTCATGAGTAAGAGGGACCGATAGATGCAGTTTATCAGTAAAAAAGGCAAAAATAGATGTCCAGTAACCACTAATATGGGGACAGGACCAGAACATGTGAAGCAAGTCCGCTGCGAGACAGCCGCACCTAGGGCAAGCGGCTCCCGGGTGTAACGCTCCGGCGTTTGTTTAGTGAAATGGATATGCAGCTGCAGAATTTCCACTCAGTAGTTGTGCAGAGATGTGTTGAATCACCATATCCAACTCTCCAGACTCATCATTGTGGCCCAGCCTGCCTCAGCATGCAAATATACAGGCACTCAGTTAAGATGTTCCTGGAGTGATAGGTTGTATACGATAGTATAGAGGTGATGTGCTGAAAGGACAGGCATGAGTAGTGATAGCAATGATAGGCACTCAATAGTAATGTTCAGGAGTGTTAGCAGATGGTGATAGATAGTATGCAGATAGGTTAGCAATCATGTACAATTAACAGGTGGTAGGGGACAGCAGATGAAGTGTACAGGAATTGCTAACTCAGTGCAAGGATATAGATGGTAGTAGACTCAAGAGCTAGCAATCTATGTAACAGTGCAGATGATAGAAATAGTAATGCATAGATAGCAACAGTCTTTAGTATACAAGAGTAGATAGTGCAAGTTGATAGGAAGGAATCCCCTGCGGGGTACTTATCACTAGTTGGTTTTAGAGAGATGAAGGGTCCGGTAATGAGGAGAAGGATCGGTAGTGAGATACAGGATCCGTAGCGAGATACAGGAAATAGCTGGAGGCTTCGGCAGCGTCAGACAAGGCTGTGTAACAAGCGGTTTGCACGAACACTTTGTGAGTGAAAGCCAGCGATTGAAATAGCCGCTCAGAGCGGCGCCTAGTGATGACGTCATGAAAATTAAAGGGACAGGTAGCTATATGCGTTCCACCTACCTAAATGGTGGAACGCAATGCGAAAGAAATGGGCTGGAAGGGTACCGAAGGTACCAGAATCTTACACCGGGGCTACTTCCATACGGACCAACTTCTGAGGTGTATAATGCAGATGATGGATGAATTTAAACTGTATTAACCTATGGTTTGAGCTAATAAGATCCTGGAAGCAAACCTCCGTGGCCTCCTCCCATGTCTCCTCTGTCAGGTCAGGCAGGAGTGCGACCCACCGGCCCATGGCCATTTTAAACGGGTCAGCACCTGCCGCCTGAAGCCTCATATAAAACATAGTGACCATTTTATTTACCCCTTGAATAGACAATAACAGCTCCATCGGGGATTCCCCGAGCTCCAGGGTCAGCCCAGCAAACTACGCACGGGCGGCGTGGCGTAGTAACAAGTATTTAAAGAAAAAACGGTTGCTCACACCATGGTGGGCCTTCAGGTCATCAAAGGAGACAAAATGAGTCGACCGAAAGACATGAGAGACATGAGTCACCCCAAGTCCAGACCACCAGCCCGAATCCGGATGACCATAGAGCTCGGGGAAGTTGAGATTATCCCACAACGGGACATTGGGAGACACGGCAGGCGTCTACTCTAGTATCTTGTTACCAGCATGCCAGGCCAACCTTCCTACCTCCATAGGAGAGGTACGAGAGCAGCGTCTAGGGACAGATCTGTGTAGAGCATCTATAGCCTGTGCTTGCGAGCCATGCATGGCCAATACGAGAATGGTGGAGGAGTTACCAGGAGATTCGCCAAGGCTATCATACAAGTACGTAAGCTGGGACGCAATGAAGTACTTATAAAGGTCTGGACACGCCAGGCCCCCCTGAAATTTGGAGGCCTGGAGAGAGGAAGGATGTGCTGGAACTGGAGAAAGTCCAGAGAAGGGCAACAAAAATGATATGGGGAATGGAGGACATCAGCTATGAGGATAGGCTACAAGCACTGAAACTATTCTCTCTGGAGAAGAGACGATTGAGGGGGGATATGATATCAATGTACAAATACTGTACTGGCGACCCTAGCATAAGGAACAAACTATTCAGAGAAAGGAGATACAATAAGACACGTGGCCACTCACTAAAACTAGAGGAAAGGCGGTTTAACCTTAAAGTGCGTAAGGGGTTCTTCACTGTAAGAGCGGTAAGGATGTGGAATTCTCTTCCACAAGCAGTCGTATCAGCAGGGAGCATTGATAGTTTCAAAAAACTAGTAGATGGGCACCTTAGAGACCACAACTAGGGTTGAGCGGACACCTAGATGTCCGTGTTCGACGGGTTCGGCCGAACTTTAAAAAAAAGTCCGGGTCCGTGTCCCGGACTTTTACCGAACTTTTCCCGGACACCGAACCCCATTGAAGTCAATGGGGACCCGAACTTTAAGGCACTAAAATAGCTCTAAAACACCAAAGGAAAGGGCTAGAGTGCTGCAAATGGCAGCAAAACGTAATTAAGAGCATGGCAAGTGCTCTGCAAACAAATGTGGATAGGGAAATAACTTAAAACAACAAAAAAAAACAGAAAAATAAAACAATGTTCTTCTTCATCTCTGAAGGACGAGGCCCATATGGAGTAGGAGGGAGGTTGAGGTGGTGGTGGATGTGGCGGTGACATAGGCGTGCGCACAGGGTGTGCTGGGTGTGCCTGGGCACACCCTAATCACCTAGGGCACATAGCATTGCCAGTGAGGAGATGGGAAAGATCTCCCTGGGACCTGCTCTGCTCTATTTCTCCTTGCCTACAGGTACATGGCCCCGATACATTACTCTCCCTGCTGGCAAACACATGCATGTGTATTTCAACTTTGGGGTGCACACCTTAATGCAATAGGCTGCGCACACCTATGGGCGGTGTAGGTGGAAGCGGCGGTGGAGGAGGACCAGGGCCGGATTAACAGCATCATGGGCTTGGTGCTGAGGATTTTGAAGGGCCTTAGGGCCGTGCCTTGCCATGCACCCAGAGGAGGAAGGGTGCAGCCATGCATGCCTAATTCAACATGGGATGCTGTCTCTGAAGCCCATAAACACATCCATGCATCGCCAACTGTCCCTCCTTGTCCGGCCTTCACGCTGTGTGGGGAGGTTCTGAGGGTGCTGCCTGGGGAAGCGAGCATAGAAGCCAGACTTCTGTGTTTACAAGTGACAGAAGAGCGGTAACAGTGAATATGGCCAACCCGGGGCCTATATAAAAGGTAGGGGCCTGGAGCTGCAGCTCCAATAGCCCCTACATTAATCTGGCCCTGAGGAGGAGGACGAGGTAGCCAACACTGCTTCTTTTCACAAATTTTAAATGAGGGTACACCCCAAAAGAGTGAGAAAGAGCAAAAATGGAACAATGGGTGGGTAAGGTCGGTATCCATTGCTATTCTGCATAAGGTACGGAAAAGTCCCGTGGGATCCATGCCTGGTTCATTTTAATGAACGTGAGCTTGTCCACATTGTCTCTGGACAGGCGGCTGCGCTTGTCTGTTATAACGCCCCCAGCCGTGCTAAATACCCGTTCAGATAATACACTGGCTGCAGGGCACGCCAGCACCTCCAAGGCGTAAAGGGCAAGCTCAGGCCATGTGCCCAATTTGGAGACCCAGAAGTTGAAGGGGGCAGACCCGTCATTCACTACATGTAGGCGTGTGCACACATACTGCTCCACCATGTTGGTAAAATGCTGCCTCCTGCTAAGACGTTCCATCTGAGCTGCTGGTGCTGCTGTTTGTTGTGGCGTGCTGACAAAGCTTTTCCACATTTCGGCCATGCTAACCCTGCCTTCTGAGGTGCTGGCGGTGCCCTGGTTGCGTTGGCGACCTCCTCCTCCTCCTCCTCTGCCTTGTGCTTCCACTGTGGCCCCGCTGTCAGATGGGAATGCCAGCAGCATGGCGTCTACCAGCGTGCGCTTGTACTCGCGCATCTTGCGATCGCGCTCCAGTGAGTGAATTAAGGACGGTACGTTGTCCTTGTAACGGGGATCCAGCAGCGTGGCCACCCAGTAATCAGCACAAGTTAGAATGTGGGCAACTCGGCGGTCGTTGTGGAGACACTGCAGCATGTAATCGCTCATGTGTGCCAGGCTGCCCAGAGGCAACGAAAGGCTGTCCTCTGTGGGAGGTGTATGGTCCGTGTCCTCTGTATCCCCCCAGCCACGCACCAGTGATGGCCATGAGCTGGCCTGGGTGCCACCCTGCTGTGAACATGGTTCCATCTCCTCCTCCAGCTCCTCCTCCTCCTCATCCTCCTCATCCTCCAGAACTGTGCCCCTGCTGGACAATTGCGTCCCTGGCGTTTGCGTGTGCAGGAACCCACCCTCGGAGCCCCTTGCGAATGACTGCCCTGAAAGCCTTGGAAATGTTACCTCTTCATCCTCCTCCTCCTCCTCATCCTGTGCCACATCCTCTTCCATCATCGCCCGAATTGTTTTTTCAAGGAGGCATAGAAGTGGGATAGTTAAGCTGAGAACGGCGTCATTGCCACTGGCCATGTTGGTGGAGTACTCAAAACAGCGCAACAAGGCACACAGGTCTCGCATGGAGGCCCAGTTATTGGTGGTGAAGTGGTGCTGTTCCGCAGAGCGACTCACGCGTGCGTGCTGCAGCTGAAACTCCACTATGGCCTGCTGCTGCTCGCACAGTCTTTCCAGCATGTGCAAGGTGGAGTTCCACCTTGTGGGCACGTCACATATGAGGCGGTGAGCGGGAAGGCCGAAGTTACGCTGCAGCGCTGCCAGGCGAGCAGCAGCAGGGTGAGAACGCCGAAAGTGCGCACAAACGGCCCGCACTTTCTGCAGCAGCTCTGACATATCGGGGTAGTTTTTAAGGAACCTCTGCACCACCAAATTCAGCACATGCGCCAGGCAAGGGATGTGCGTCAAACCGGCTAGGCCCAGAGCTGCTATGAGATTTCGCCCGTTATCGCACACCACCAGGCCGGGCTTGAGGCTCGCTGGCAGCAACCACTCATTTGTCTGCTGTTCCATGCTCCTCCACAACTCCTGCGCGGTGTGTGGTTTGTCCCCCAAACAGGCAAGTTGTAAAACTGCCTGCTGTCGTTTACCCCTGGCCGTGCTGAAGTTGGTGGTGAAGGTGTTACGCTGTCCGGATGAGGAGGCGGTAGAGGATGAGGAAGCGGAGTAGGAGGAGTTAGGAACAGGAGGCAAACTGAAGCGCCCTGCAATCCTCGGTGGTGGAAGGACATGCGCCAAATTGCTATCCGCCTCAGGCCCATCCGCCACTGCATTTACCCAGTGTGCCGTTAGGGAGATATAACGCCCCTGACCGTGCTTACTGGTCCACGTATCCGTAGTTAGGTGGACCTTGGCACAGATGGCGTTGCGCAGTGCACACCTGATTTTTTCCCCCACTTGGTTGTGCAGGGAAGGGATGGCTTGCCTGGAAAAGTAGTGGCGGCTGGGCACGACGTACTGTGGGACAGCCACCGACATAAGGTTTTTAAAACTGTGCGTCTCCACCAGACGGAATGACAGCATTTCAAAGGCCAATAATTTTGAAATGCTGGCATTCAGGGCCAGGGATCGCGGGTGGGTAGGGGGGTACTTCCTCTTCCTCTCAAGTGTTTGGGAGATGGAAAGCTGAACGCTTCCACGGGACATTGTGGAGATGGTTGTTGGTGACCCAGGTGGTGGTGTTGCTGACAGATCGTCTGTTTGCGGGGTGGCAGGTGCCGGTATCACTACAGATGTGGCTGGAGCGGCCGAGACTGCAGCAGAAGAGGAAGCAGGATGAGCCAGAGACGTTTCTTGGTTTTGAAGGTGTGTACTCCACTGCAGCTCGTGCTTTGCACTTAGATGCCTGATCATGCAGGTTGTGCTCAGGTTGAGAAGGTTCATGCCTCGCTTCAAGCTCTGATTGCACAGGGTGCAAACCACTCGTGTCCTGTCATCAGCACATTTTCTAAAGAACTTCCACGCTAGAGAACTCCTTTGAGCTGACTTTGGTGCGCTCGTTCCCTTGCTGCGTTGGGCAGTAGCGGGCGTAGTGTCTAGGGCACGGCCGCTCCGCTTCTGCACCCTGCTCCCTCTTCTGCTGTGCTGGTGGCTCTGTGCGACCACCGCCTCTTCCTCCAAACTACTCAGTTCACCTGCATGACGTTCATTCCATGTGGGGTCGAGGACCTCATCGTCCTCCACATCATCTTCCACCCAGTCTTCACCCCTGCCCTTCTTGTCGGTCTCCACAATGCTGAACGCCGCAGCAGTTGGCACCTGCGTTTCGTCATCATCGGAGACGTGCTGCGATGATCCTTGCATGTACTCATCTTGAGAAATAAGTGGTTGGGCATCGCTGCACTCAATCTCTTCCACTTCTGGGGCAGGGCTAGGTGGATGGCCCTGGGAAACCCTGCTGACAGAGTCCTCAAAAAGAATAAGAGACTGCTGTATGGCTTGGGGCTCAGACTGCTGGCCTGATTTGCAAGGGGGTGAGGTGAAAGACGGTTGGACATTGGCTGCAGGTGCCAACTCTGACCTTTCTGCAGTAGACTGGGTGGGAGACAATGTGAAGGAACTGGAGGCACTGTCAGCAGCAAACCAATCTACTATCGCCTCAACTTGTTCTGGCCTCATCACTTCTAGGGGCGTTTGATGCCCTACCAAATACTGATGCAGGTTCTGTCGCCTACTCACACTTGAGGAAGGTGTTTCACTTGTGCGTGTAGCTGGCACAGATCGACCATGTCCTCTCCTTGCAACAGGAGCTCTACCAGCAGCACCACGACCCAGGCCACGGCCCTTATTTGACGGTCTCCTCATATTTCTGTAATTTAAGATCTTGCCCTAGAAAGGTTTTTATTGAATAGCGGAATAGAAAATATGATCCAAAAAAAGTGTATGTATATCACACGTACACAACCACACTAGGCCCCAATTACTATTGTTTGTACCCCTAAAAGGCTAGATGAGGAGTAGGGGGAGTATGGAACAGGCAGCACCCTCAAACCTTCAGAAGTATGAGATGAACCCCAACAACTTGGAAAGGTGGATCTCTCTCACACGTACCGACACAGACTATCCCGCAATTCAATTGATCCTCAAAGGTTTTTATTGAATAGCGGAATAGGAAATATGATCAAAAAAAGTGTATGTATCTCGCACGTACACAACCACACTAGGCCCCAATTACTATTGTTTGTACCCCTAAAAGGCTAGATGAGGAGTAGGGGGGGTATGGAACAGGCAGCACCCTCAAACCTTCAGAAGTATGAGATGAACCCCAACAACTTGGAAAGGTGGATCTCTCTCACACGTACCGACACAGACTATCCCGCAATTCAATTGATCCTCAAAGGTTTTTATTGAATAGCGGAATAGGAAATATGATCAAAAAAAGTGTATGTATCTCGCACGTACACAACCACACTAGGCCCCAATTATTATTGTTTGTACCCCTAAAAGGCTAGATGAGGAGTAGGGGGGGTATGGAACAGGCAGCACCCTCAAACCTTCAGAAGTATGAGATGAACCCCAACAACTTGGAAAGGTGGATCTCTCTCACACGTACCGACACAGACTATCCCGCAATTCAATTGATCCTCAAAGGTTTTTATTGAATAGCGGAATAGGAAATATGATCAAAAAAAGTGTATGTATCTCGCACGTACACAACCACACTAGGCCCCAATTACTATTGTTTGTACCCCTAAAAGGCTAGATGAGGAGTAGGGGGGGTATGGAACAGGCAGCACCCTCAAACCTTCAGAAGTATGAGATGAACCCCAACAACTTGGAAAGGTGGATCTCTCTCACACGTACCGACACAGACTATCCCGCAATTCAATTGATCCTCAAAGGTTTTTATTGAATAGCGGAATAGGAAATATGATCAAAAAAAGTGTATGTATCTCGCACGTACACAACCACACTAGGCCCCAATTACTATTGTTTGTACCCCTAAAAGGCTAGATGAGGAGTAGGGGGGGTATGGAACAGGCAGCACCCTCAAACCTTCAGAAGTATGAGATGAACCCCAACAACTTGGAAAGGTGGATCTCTCTCACACGTACCGACACAGACTATCCCGCAATTCAATTGATCCTCAAAGGTTTTTATTGAATAGCGGAATAGGAAATATGATCAAAAAAAGTGTATGTATCTCGCACGTACACAACCACACTAGGCCCCGATTACTATTGTTTGTACCCCTAAAAGGCTAGATGAGGAGTAGGGGGGGTATGGAACAGGCAGCACCCTCAAACCTTCAGAAGTATGAGATGAACCCCAACAACTTGGAAAGGTGGATCTCTCTCACACGTACCGACACAGACTATCCCGCAATTCAATTGATCCTCAAAGGTTTTTATTGAATAGCGGAATAGGAAATATGATCAAAAAAAGTGTATGTATCTCGCACGTACACAACCACACTAGGCCCCAATTACTATTGTTTGTACCCCTAAAAGGCTAGATGAGGAGTAGGGGGGGTATGGAACAGGCAGCACCCTCAAACCTTCAGAAGTATGAGATGAACCCCAACAACTTGGAAAGGTGGATCTCTCTCACACGTACCGACACAGACTATCCCGCAATTCAATTGATCCTCAAAGGTTTTTATTGAATAGCGGAATAGGAAATATGATCAAAAAAAGTGTATGTATCTCGCACGTACACAACCACACTAGGCCCCAATTACTATTGTTTGTACCCCTAAAAGGCTAGATGAGGAGTAGGGGGGGTATGGAACAGGCAGCACCCTCAAACCTTCAGAAGTATGAGATGAACCCCAACAACTTGGAAAGGTGGATCTCTCTCACACGTACCGACACAGACTATCCCGCAATTCAATTGATCCTCAAAGGTTTTTATTGAATAGCGGAATAGGAAATATGATCAAAAAAAGTGTATGTATCTCGCACGTACACAACCACACTAGGCCCCAATTACTATTGTTTGTACCCCTAAAAGGCTAGGAGTAGGGGGAGTATGGAACAGGCAGCACCCTCAAACCTTCAGAAGTATGAGATGAACCTCAACAACTTGGAAAGGTGGATCTCTCTCACACGTACCAACACAGACTATCCCCCAATTTAACTGATCCCCAAAGGTTTTTGATTAAATAGCGGAATAGAAAATATGATCCCAAAAAAGTGTATGTATATCACACGTACACAACCACACTAGGCCCCAATTACTATTGTTTG
Organism: Pelophylax lessonae; assembly: GCF_965119305.1. NCBI lineage: Eukaryota > Metazoa > Chordata > Amphibia > Anura > Ranidae > Pelophylax > Pelophylax lessonae. Next base: position 152,803,010 of record NC_138777.1, read on the forward strand.
TACCCCTAAAAGGCTAGGAGTAGGGGGAGTATGGAACAGGCAGCACCCTCAAACCTTCAGAAGTATGAGATGAACCCCAACAACTTGGAAAGGTGGATCTCTCTCACACGTACCAACACAGACTATCCCCCAATTTAACTGATCCCCAAAGGTTTTTGATTAAATAGCGGAATAGAAAATATGATCCCAAAAAAGTGTATGTATATCACACGTACACAACCACACTAGGCCCCAATTACTATTGTTTGTACCCCTAAAAGGCTAGGAGTAGGGGGAGTATGGAACAGGCAGCACCCTCAAACCTTCAGAAGTATGAGATGAACCCCAACAACTTGGAAAGGTGGATCTCTCTCACACGTACCAACACAGACTATCCCCCAATTTAACTGATCCCCAAAGGTTTTTGATTAAATAGCGGAATAGAAAATATGATCCCAAAAAAGTGTATGTATATCACACGTACACAACCACACTAGGCCCCAATTACTATTGTTTGTACCCCTAAAAGGCTAGGAGTAGGGGGAGTATGGAACAGGCAGCACCCTCAAACCTTCAGAAGTATGAGATGAACCTCAACAACTTGGAAAGGTGGATCTCTCTCACACGTACCAACACAGACTATCCCCCAATTTAACTGATCCCCAAAGGTTTTTGATTAAATAGCGGAATAGAAAATATGATCCCAAAAAAGTGTATGTATATCACACGTACACAACCACACTAGGCCCCAATTACTATTGTTTGTACCCCTAAAAGGCTAGGAGTAGGGGGAGTATGGAACAGGCAGCACCCTCAAACCTTCAGAAGTATGAGATGAACCCCAACAACTTGGAAAGGTGGATCTCTCTCACACGTACCAACACAGACTATCCCCCAATTTAACTGATCCCCAAAGGTTTTTGATTAAATAGCAGAATAGAAAATATGATCCCAAAAAAGTGTATGTATATCACACGTACACAACCACACTAGGCCCCAATTACTATTGTTTGTACCCCTAAAAGGCTAGGAGTAGGGGGAGTATGGAACAGGCAGCACCCTCAAACCTTCAGAAGTATGAGATGAACCTCAACAACTTGGAAAGGTGGATCTCTCTCACACGTACCAACACAGACTATCCCCCAATTTAACTGATCCCCAAAGGTTTTTGATTAAATAGCGGAATAGAAAATATGATCCCAAAAAAGTGTATGTATATCACACGTACACAACCACACTAGGCCCCAATTACTATTGTTTGTACCCCTAAAAGGCTAGGAGTAGGGGGAGTATGGAACAGGCAGCACCCTCAAACCTTCAGAAGTATGAGATGAACCCCAACAACTTGGAAAGGTGGATCTCTCTCACACGTACCGACACAGACTATCCCGCAATTCAATTGATCCTCAAAGGTTTTTATTGAATAGCGGAATAGGAAATATGATCAAAAAAAGTGTATGTATCTCGCACGTACACAACCACACTAGGCCCCAATTACTATTGTTTGTACCCCTAAAAGGCTAGATGAGGAGTAGGGGGGGTATGGAACAGGCAGCACCCTCAAACCTTCAGAAGTATGAGATGAACCCCAACAACTTGGAAAGGTGGATCTCTCTCACACGTACCGACACAGACTATCCCGCAATTCAATTGATCCTCAAAGGTTTTTATTGAATAGCGGAATAGGAAATATGATCAAAAAAAGTGTATGTATCTCGCACGTACACAACCACACTAGGCCCCAATTACTATTGTTTGTACCCCTAAAAGGCTAGATGAGGAGTAGGGGGGGTATGGAACAGGCAGCACCCTCAAACCTTCAGAAGTATGAGATGAACCCCAACAACTTGGAAAGGTGGATCTCTCTCACACGTACCGACACAGACTATCCCGCAATTCAATTGATCCTCAAAGGTTTTTATTGAATAGCGGAATAGGAAATATGATCAAAAAAAGTGTATGTATCTCGCACGTACACAACCACACTAGGCCCCAATTACTATTGTTTGTACCCCTAAAAGGCTAGATGAGGAGTAGGGGGGGTATGGAACAGGCAGCACCCTCAAACCTTCAGAAGTATGAGATGAACCCCAACAACTTGGAAAGGTGGATCTCTCTCACACGTACCGACACAGACTATCCCGCAATTCAATTGATCCTCAAAGGTTTTTATTGAATAGCGGAATAGGAAATATGATCAAAAAAAGTGTATGTATCTCGCACGTACACAACCACACTAGGCCCCAATTACTATTGTTTGTACCCCTAAAAGGCTAGATGAGGAGTAGGGGGGGTATGGAACAGGCAGCACCCTCAAACCTTCAGAAGTATGAGATGAACCCCAACAACTTGGAAAGGTGGATCTCTCTCACACGTACCGACACAGACTATCCCGCAATTCAATTGATCCTCAAAGGTTTTTATTGAATAGCGGAATAGGAAATATGATCAAAAAAAGTGTATGTATCTCGCACGTACACAACCACACTAGGCCCCAATTACTATTGTTTGTACCCCTAAAAGGCTAGGAGTAGGGGGAGTATGGAACAGGCAGCACCCTCAAACCTTCAGAAGTATGAGATGAACCTCAACAACTTGGAAAGGTGGATCTCTCTCACACGTACCAACACAGACTATCCCCCAATTTAACTGATCCCCAAAGGTTTTTGATTAAATAGCGGAATAGAAAATATGATCCCAAAAAAGTGTATGTATATCACACGTACACAACCACACTAGGCCCCAATTACTATTGTTTGTACCCCTAAAAGGCTAGGAGTAGGGGGAGTATGGAACAGGCAGCACCCTCAAACCTTCAGAAGTATGAGATGAACCCCAACAACTTGGAAAGGTGGATCTCTCTCACACGTACCAACACAGACTATCCCCCAATTTAACTGATCCCCAAAGGTTTTTGATTAAATAGCGGAATAGAAAATATGATCCCAAAAAAGTGTATGTATATCACACGTACACAACCACACTAGGCCCCAATTACTATTGTTTGTACCCCTAAAAGGCTAGGAGTAGGGGGAGTATGGAACAGGCAGCACCCTCAAACCTTCAGAAGTATGAGATGAACCCCAACAACTTGGAAAGGTGGATCTCTCTCACACGTACCAACACAGACTATCCCCCAATTTAACTGATCCCCAAAGGTTTTTGATTAAATAGCGGAATAGAAAATATGATCCCAAAAAAGTGTATGTATATCACACGTACACAACCACACTAGGCCCCAATTACTATTGTTTGTACCCCTAAAAGGCTAGGAGTAGGGGGAGTATGGAACAGGCAGCACCCTCAAACCTTCAGAAGTATGAGATGAACCCCAACAACTTGGAAAGGTGGATCTCTCTCACACGTACCAACACAGACTATCCCCCAATTTAACTGATCCCCAAAGGTTTTTGATTAAATAGCGGAATAGAAAATATGATCCCAAAAAAGTGTATGTATATCACACGTACACAACCACACTAGGCCCCAATTACTATTGTTTGTACCCCTAAAAGGCTAGGAGTAGGGGGAGTATGGAACAGGCAGCACCCTCAAACCTTCAGAAGTATGAGATGAACCCCAACAACTTGGAAAGGTGGATCTCTCTCACACGTACCAACACAGACTATCCCCCAATTTAACTGATCCCCAAAGGTTTTTGATTAAATAGCGGAATAGAAAATATGATCCCAAAAAAGTGTATGTATATCACACGTACACAACCACACTAGGCCCCAATTACTATTGTTTGTACCCCTAAAAGGCTAGGAGTAGGGGGAGTATGGAACAGGCAGCACCCTCAAACCTTCAGAAGTATGAGATGAACCCCAACAACTTGGAAAGGTGGATCTCTCTCACACGTACCAACACAGACTATCCCCCAATTTAACTGATCCCCAAAGGTTTTTGATTAAATAGCGGAATAGAAAATATGATCCCAAAAAAGTGTATGTATATCACACGTACACAACCACACTAGGCCCCAATTACTATTGTTTGTACCCCTAAAAGGCTAGGAGTAGGGGGAGTATGGAACAGGCAGCACCCTCAAACCTTCAGAAGTATGAGATGAACCCCAACAACTTGGAAAGGTGGATCTCTCTCACACGTACCAACACAGACTATCCCCCAATTTAACTGATCCCCAAAGGTTTTTGATTAAATAGCGGAATAGAAAATATGATCCCAAAAAAGTGTATGTATATCACACGTACACAACCACACTAGGCCCCAATTACTATTGTTTGTACCCCTAAAAGGCTAGATGAGGAGTAGGGGGAGTATGGAACAGGCAGCACCCTCAAACCTTCAGTATGAGATTGTGTTCACTGTACCCCACAAAGATTGAGTTCACTGCACCCCACAATGATTGTGTTCACTGCACCCCACAAAGATTGTGTTCACTGCACCTCACAAAGATTGTGTTCACTGTACCCCCCAAAGATTGTGTTCACTGCACCCCACAAAGATTCTGTTCACTGTACCCCACAAAGATTGTTTTCACTGCACCCCAAAAAGATTGTGTTCACTGCACCCCAAAAAGGATGTTGTTCACTGCACCCCAAAAAGGATGTTGTTCACTCCACCCCAAAAAGATTGTGTTCACTGCACCCCACAAAGATTGTGTTCACTGCACCCCAAAAAGATTGTGTTCACTGCACCCCAAAAATGATTTTGTTCACTGCACCCCAAAAAGGATTTTGTTCACTGCACCCCAAAAAGGATGTTGTTCACTCCACCCCAAAAAGATTTTGTTCACTGCACCCCAAAAAGATTGTGTTCACTGCACCCCACAAAGGATTTTGTTCACTGCACCCCAAAAAGATTGTGTTCACTGCACCCCAAAAAGGATGTTGTTCACTGCACCCCAAAAAGGATTTTGTTCACTGCACCCCAAAAAGATTGTGTTCACTGCACCCCACAAAGGATTTTGTTCACTGCACCCCACAAAGATTGTGTTCACTGCACACCAAAAAGGATTGTGTTCACTGCACCCCAAAAAGATTGTGTTCACTGCAGCCCAAAAAGATTGTGTTCACTGCAGCCCAAAAAGATTGTGTTCACTGCAGCCCAAAAAGATTGTGTTCACTGCAGCCCAAAAAGATTGTGTTCACTGCAGCCCAAAAAGATTGTGTTCACTGCAGCCCAAAAAGATTGTGTTCACTGCAGCTCACACACAGAAAAATGGATGTGGATCACTGACACCTGCCTATCTCCAATCCCACACCACACAGCAATATCGATTGTAGTTTGTAGAACACAGTTTCCCTAAAATTCAGCAGACTCTGTCCCTAACAGGATTGAGAAGAGATCGTAGATCAGGATTGAGTGCAGACCCCACCCCCCACACAGCAATATCGATTGTAGTTTGTAGAAGACACTGACCCTATATAATTCAGCAGACTCTATCCCTAAAATGCCTACAACTCGCCCTGCCTAAACACTCCGACCTGTCCCTCAATTCTATCCGGACACAAATGGTTTTTTCCTGCCTATCTTTCCCTAATCAGCAGCCAGCACGTTGATGTGTGCTCTGTCCCTGAATCTAAGCAGCATAATGACGCCGCTGCGGCTGCCTCGAACTTATAAAGACTTGGTCACATGCTTCAGACGGCCAATCACAGCTACTGAGACATTTGCAGGCATGGCTGGGATGGCTTAAGGCACACCAGTTAAACGATTGTTGATTGGCTGTTGAAAGCCCGCCATGAAAAGAGCGCCAAAGCATGCAAAACCCGGAAATAAAACGACCGAACACGGATTTTTACCCGAACATACAGTAAAGTGTCCGTGTCCGTGTTCGGGTACAAAAAATCCAATTATTCGGTACGAACACGAATAATACAGTCCGTGTTCGCTCAACACTAACCACAACATACAGGGGTATATGATGTACGGTTAAAAGCAAACACACACACACATCATAGGTTGAACTGGATGGACTGATGTCTTTTTTCAACCTCACTAACTATGTAACTATGTAACTATGTAACCTAGCTATGCGAGGGCGGGAGCCCTGCCAAAAAAAGGAAGTAAGGGCAGAATCAATTTTGTTGAACAACCGCCTAGGTAGAAAAACTGGGAAAGCCCGAAAAACATAAAGGAATTTTGGTAAGTAGATCATCTTAAAAATGTTAATCCTGCCAATGAGATTCAGTGGCAGCGAAGACCAGGTACTCAGCCGAACCTCCATGTGCGCGATTATAGGCTGTACATTCAAAGAGCTATAAGCCTGGAGATCTGTATTTACCTGTATTCCCAAGTACTTAAATGCAGGAGAGAGGGGAACACATAAATTCTGCAAAAAACTATAATCCGCAGGCGGGCCAAGCGGAAAAGCCACCGATTTATCCCATCCCACTCTAAGGCCAGACACCCCGCCAAACTCCTCCACCACTCCCATCAAGGCCTCAAAAGAGGACTCAGAGCCATCCAGATATATAAGGGCATCATCCGCGTACAGCAAAATTTTCTCCTCCAGGCCGCCACAAATGATACCACCCACTGCCACCGCCTGTCGCACCGCCAGAGCCAGGAGCTCAATGGCAACAATAACGGCGACAGAGGGCAGCCCTGCCTAGTTCCACGGTGGAGGGAAAAGGTCGCAGATACATCCTTATTCGTACAAATTCTGGCTAGCGGCCGCGAGTAGAGCAGACGCACCCATTTGATAAACGGGAGGCCAAACCCCATCTTCGACATGACCTGCCAAAGGAAGTCCCATCTCACAGTATCAAAGGCCTTCCTAATATCAAGGGACAACACCAGGCCACTCCTCGCCTCTTCAGTTGCATTATATTGATTCAGATGGAGCCGGCGGATGTTATCATACGTGCTCTTCCCAGGCATGAACCCATTCTGATCAGGATGGACAAGGGTAGTTATAGCCTTGGCGAGGTGGGTAGCTAAAAGTTTTGCAAGAATCTTCACATGACTGTTAAGCAGCGAAATAGGTCGATATGAGTCACACAGTAAGCCGTCCTTGTCCGGTTTGGGCAGGACCACTATGAGAGCCTCCCGCATAGATGCCGGGAGTTCATCCTCATCCAGGGCCGCCGCATAGAGGTCCTGCAGTCTACTGGCTAGGTCCCCGGGGTACTCTTGGTACCATTCCGCGGGCAAGCCATCAAGCCCAGGGGTCTTATTAGATGGCAGGGAGCCTATAGCAGTCTCGATCTCCTTAGCTGTCAGAGGGGCGTCCAGCATTAGCCTGTGGGCCTCGGACAACACCGGAAAGACCAACGAGTCCAAAAATCCAACAAGCTTGGCCTCGTCAACCGTCCCCTGCTCCGAATACAAATCAGAGTAAAAGGAGCGGAACGTCTCATTAATTCGCAGTGGGTCCGCCACCACCGGCCAAGGAGTCCTCTAGCGCACGCAAAGCAGCCCAGCTGGCACAGCGATGGGGCGAGATGTAGGCCCCCCGAGTAGAGGCCTTAAAGGCATCCCAGCGAGACCCCGCGGTAGAGGAGTGAGCATTAAATTCCCAATAGGTATCCATATCCTGGAGGACCAAGTCCCGCAGTTCAGGCGCAGAGACCGATAAAGGGCTGAGCCTCCACATCCGAAAAGCGACCCTGTGGCCCAACATCAAATCAACCGTAAGTATAGAATGGTCCGATAGCGTCTGAGCAACATAGTCCACAGAGTGGACCAAAGGCGTCATGTCGGGTGAAGTCAGGGCATAATCAAGCCTGGAAAGAGCATTGTACGTTCTAGATTGGCAAGAATAAATCCTCGCCACCGGGTGGCGCAGGCGCCAGACATCAACATAATTACAAGAGGCACACCACTGACTGAACAGCCTAGACTCATGCTGGAGGGGCCTCAAGCGGTCCAGGACAGGGTCCAGAACCGAGTTAAAGTCCCCCAACAGGAGAGCAGGAACACAGGGAAACTCAGCCAACCCCACACTCAGGTCAGAGAAAAAGGCAGCCGTAACAGGAGGAGATACGTATACCACCACCAGGAGGAACTGTACCGCATGAATGTGGCAATGTAAAAATATGTAGCGGCCAAACGAGAACCCTGAAACACACAAAGGGCAACCCCTTACGGATCAATATGGAGACCCCCCTAGCGTAATTAGAGTAAGTGGAGTGATAGGAACTAGAGACCCAATGTTTGTGTAGCGCACGGATGCGAGAGCCAGTCAGGTGCGTCTTCTGCAAACACAGGACATGCGGTTTGTGGCTCTTCAGAAAATCAAATAACATGGCCCTCTTAAATTTCAAATTTAGACCCCTCACGTTCCAGGAGACACACGTGACCCGTGACATAGATAAATCATCAAAAAATCAAGGAAGGGCTGTGAAACCCAACACACAATATCCCCTGATACAGCAGCATGACCCCGGAGGCAGAGGACGGCAACAGAAAGCCAGTCACACACATACCCACAGACACACACCCGACCAGACAAGAAAGACATGAGACAATGGGGGGACAGGGCTCACAAAAATAAAAATAACCCCAGCCCCCCAGCACACAAACAACCAGGGAGAAAAAGGAGGGGGGAGGGGGGAAAAAACAAAATAACCCCTCGGAATCCCCTGCCCGGATGCCTAAAAGAAAAGAAAACCAAACTAGGCGCGGGCTTTATCCCAAAACTTGTACTGGAGGCGAGAGAACGTGGCCAGCCAGGGTCAGTCGGCTAAGACCAACCTGGGCAGTGTCCCCAGCATGCAACAAAAAGGAAAGTACTCCAACTGTAGCGTCCAATATCCAACAAGTCAAGGGGGAAAAATGATTGAGAACAAGGGGGAATCAAAACAAGGCAGCCCCTAGCTCAAGGAGGGGGAGCTCCCCTCACAAGCAGGGCTGTAAGGCATCCTAACACTCCCAAAAAAAAGAGTCCAAGTGGTCCTGGACGGGAGACGGCCATCTTGAAACTGAACCAAAACTGCAGCCGAGAAGACAGATCAGGTATCAGGGGCACGGTGTCCAGACGCGCGGTCTTGGCGAGCAGGGACTCCAACCAGGAAACAACAGCAGCAGGAGACTGAAAGAAATGTGCTTTATCTTGATAGGTGACTCGGAGGGTAGCAGGAAACATCATGGAGTATTGCATAGCCCTTTCCCGGAGCATCTGCTTGGCTTGTTGGTACTTAGCCCGCAGAGTGCGGACCACAGGAGAGTAGTCCGCGTAAAGAGAGACCACCGCATTGTTAATCTTCAGGCTCCCTTTAAGTCTGGCAGAACGAAGGATAGAGTCTCTGTCCCTATAGTTCAGTAAACTAATGATCACTGTGTGGGGGGGGGGGCTGCCCACAGGGAGAGGCCTACCTGGAACCCTGTGAGCCCGCTCGATAACGAAACATGAGGACAGGGAATTTTGCCAAACTCCTCCTGGAACCAGCTTTCCAGGAAGGACACAGGGTCAGACCCCTCAACCCGCTCTGGCAGCCCCACCAGCCGCACATTATTACGGCGTAGACGGTTCTCCAAGTCATCCATCTTGTCTTCCACACTTTTAAGCCTCTTCCTGCACTGTCTCAAATCAGGGACCAGGGGGTGTACAGTGTCCTCCAAGTCACTAATGCGGCGTTCAGTCTCAGTAACACGGTCTCGGACTTTACACATGTCGTGGCGCATGATGGTAATGTCCAACTTAAGCTCTGCTACCTTCCCCATCAGGTCAGAGTGATTTACCTTAAGGGCCTGCAGAACGTCCTTCAGGGTGGGTTCCTGCATTGGATCGTCTTCCATCCCATCCACGCTGGGGGACGTCTGGGAGAGGAGCTCCGGAGGAGCGGAGGCACCCGGTGAAGGCGGTGGAGAGGCTCCGGATGTCTCCCCAAACAGATCCGGAGTGGAGGCCGGGGAAGGCAGAGGCACGGTGGAGCGGCGGCCATCTTGGCAGGACCGGGTGGAAACGCTCATCCTGGCCGGAGGCTGCTTTTTCCTCTTGCCCATCCACCGAAATAGCAACCGGAGGCTCCCAGAGTAATGTACCGAACTCCCTCAGCCGAAAGAACCGCAAAAGGAGCGTAGAATCCCAAGGATGGAGCAGGATTATAGCAAGGGGAGGTCAGAGCCGCCGAAAGCACGTCCGCTTACATGTCAAGCTAGCCACGCCCCTCATAGTTTCCATATTTGACTGTGAGATACACCCGTGTGATACTGTTGTTGTTTTTTTCCGCTATTCAATAAACACCTTTCTAGGGCAAGATCATAAATTACAGAAATATGAGGAGACCGTCAAATAGGGGCCGTGGCCTGGGTCGTGGTGCTGCTGGTAGAGCTCCTGTTGTAAGGAGAGGACGTGGTCGATCTGTGCCAGCTACACGCACAAGTGAAACACCTTCCTCAAGTGTGAGTAGGCGACAGAACCTGCAGCAGTATTTGGTAGGGCATCATGCGCCTCTAGAAGTGATGAGGCCAGAAGAAGTACAGGCGATAGTAGATTGGGTTGCTGACAGTGCCTCCAGTTCCTTCACATTGTCTCCCACCCAGTCTACTGCAGAAACGTCAGAGTTGGCACCTGCAGCCAATGTCCAACCGTCTGTCACCTCACCCCCTTGCAAATCAGGCAAGCAGTCTGAGCCCCAAGTCATGCAGCAGTCTCTTCTTCTTTTTGATGACTCTGTCAGCAGGGTTTCCCAGGGCCATCCACCTAGCCCTGGCCCGGAAGTGAAAGAGATTATTTCTCACTTATTTCTCAAGATGAGTACATGGAAGGACGATCGCAGCACGTCTCCGATGATGACGAAACGCAGGTGCCAACTGCTGCGGCACTCAGAATTGTGGAGACTGACAAGGAGGGCAGGGGTGAAGACTGGGTGGAAGATGATGTGGAGGACGATGAGGTCCTCGACCCCACATGGAATGAAGGTCATGCAGGTGACCTGAGTAGTTTGGAGGAAGAGGCGGTGGTCGCACAGAGCCACCAGCACAGCAGAAGAGGGAGCAGGGTGTGGAGTGGCCGTGCCCTAGACACTACGCCTGCTACTGCCAAACGCAGCAAGGGACCGAGCGCACCAAAGCCAGCTCAAAGGAGTTCTCTAGTGTGGAAGTTCTTCAGAAAATGTGATGATGACAGGACACAAGTGGTTTGCACCCTGTGCAATCAGAGCCTGAAGCGAGGCATAAACCTTCTCAACCTGAGCACAACCTGCATGATCAGGCATCTAAGTGCAAAGCACAAGCTGCAGTGGAGTAGACACCTTCAAAACCAAGAAAGGTCTCTGGCTCCTCCTGCTTCCTCTTCTGCTGCAGTCTCGGCCTCTCCATCCACCTCTGTAGTGATACTGGCACCTGCCACCCCGAAAACAGACGATCTGTCAGCAACACCACCACCTGGGTCACCAACCATCTCCACAATGTCCCGTGGAAGCGTTCAGCTTTCCATCTCCCAAACACTTGAGAGGAAGAGGAAGTACCCCCCTACCCACCCGCGATCCCTGGCCCTGAATGCCAGCATTTCAAAATTCTTGGCCTTTGAAATGCTGTCATTCCGTCTGGTGGAGACGCACAGTTTTAAAAGCCTTATGTCAGTGGCTGTCCCACAGTACGTCGTGCCCAGCCGCCACTACTTTTCCAGGCAAGCCATCCCTTCCCTGCACAACCAAGTGGGGGAAAAAATCAGGTGTGCACTGCGCAACGCCATCTGTGCCAAGGTCCACCTAACTACCGATACGTGGACCAGTAAGCACGGCCAGGGGCGTTATATCTCCCTAACGGCACACTGGGTAAATGCAGTGGCGGATGGGCCGAGGCAGAGAGAAATTTGGCGCATGTCCTTCCACCACCGAGGATTGCAGGGCGCTTCAGTTTGCCTCCTGTTCCTAACTCCTCCTACTCCGCTTCCTCATCCTCTACCGTCTCCTCATCCGGTCAGCGTAGCACCTTCACCACCAACTTCAGCACAGCCAGGGGTAAACGACAGCAGGCAGTTTTAAAACTTGCCTGTTTGGGGGAAAAAACACACACCGCGCAGGAGGAGTTGTGGAGGAGCATGGTACAGAAGACAAATGAGTGGTTGCTGCTAGCGAGCCTCAAGCCCGGCCTGGTGGTGTGCGATAATGGGCAATATCTCATAGCAGCTCTGAGCCTAGCCGGTTTGACGCACATCCCTTGCCTGGCGCATGTGCTGAATTTGGTGGTGCAGAGGTTCCTTAAAAATTACCCTGATGTGTCAGAGCTGCTGCCGTCTGTGCGCACTTTCGGCGTTCTCGCCCTGCTGCTGCTCGCCTGTCAGTGCTGCAGCGTAACTTCGGCCTTCCCTCTCACCGCCTCATATGTGACATGCCCACAAGGTGGAACTCCACCTTGTACATGCTGGAAAGACTGTGCGAGCAGCAGCAGGCCATAGTGGAGTTTCAGCTGCAGCACGCACGCGTGAGTCGCTCTGCGGAACAGCACCACTTCACCACCAATAACTGGGCCTCCATGCGAGACCTGTGTGCCTTGTTGCGCTGTTTTGAGTACTCCACCAACATGGCCAGTGCCGATGACGCCGTTGTCAGCTTAACTATCCCACTTCTATGCCTCCTTCAAAAAACGATTCGGGCAATGATGGAAGAGGATGTGGCACAGGATGAGGAGGAGGAGGATGAAGAGGTAACATTTCCAAGGCTTTCAGGGCAGTCATTCGCAAGTGGCTCCGAGGGTGGGTTCCTGCACCCACAAACGCCAGGGACACAATTGTCCAGCAGGGGCACAGTTCTGGAGGATGAGGAGGATGAGGAGGCGGGGATGGAGGAGGAGATGGAACCATGTTCACAGCAGGGTGGCACCCAGGCCAGCTCATGGCCATCACTGGTGCGTGGCTGGGGGGATACAGAGGACACAGACGATACACCTCCCACAGAGGACAGCCTTTTGTTGCCTCTGGGCAGCCTGGCACACATGAGTGATTACATGCTGTAGTGTCTCCACAACGACCGACGAGTTGCCCACATTCTAATTTGTGCTGATTACTGGGTGGCCACGCTGCTGGATCCCCGTTACAAGGACAACGTACCGTCCTTAATTCACTCACTGGAGTGCGATCGCAAGATGCGTGAGTACAAGCGCACGCTGGTAGACGCGATGCTGCTGGCATTCCCACCTGACAGCGGGGCCACAGTGGAAGCACAAGGCCAAGGCAGAGGAGGAGGAGGAGGAAGAGGTCGCCAACGCAAACCAGGGCAGCGCCAGCACCTCAGAAGGCAGGGTTAGCATGGCCGAAATGTGCAAAAGCTTTGTCAGCACGCCACAACAAACAGCAGCACCAGCAGCTCATATGGAACGTGTTAGCAGGAGGCAGCATTTCACCAACATGGTGGAGCAGTATGTGTGCACACGCCTACATGTAGTGAATGACGGGTCTGCCCCCTTCAACTTCTGGGTCTCCAAATTGGGCACATGGCCTGAGCTTGCCCTTTATGCCTTGGAGGTGCTGGCGTGCCCTGCAGCCAGTGTATTATCTGAACGTGTATTTAGCACGAATGGGGGCGTTATCACAGACAAGCGCAGCCGCCTGTCCAGAGACAATGTGGACAAGCTCACGTTCATTAAAATGAACCAGGCATGGATCCCACAGGACTTTCCGTACCTTGTGCAGAATAGAGATGGATACCGACCTTACCCAGCCATTGTTCTATTTTTGATCTTTCTCACTCTTTTGGGGTGTACCCTCATTTAAAATGACTGAAAAAAAGCAGTGTTGGCTACCTTGTCCTCCTCCACCGCCACTTCCACCTACACCGCCCATAGGTGTGCACAGCTTATTGCATTAGGGTGTGCACCCCAAAGTTTAAATACACATGCATGTGTTTGCCTACATGTATATGGCCCCGGTACATTACTCTCCCTGCTGGCAAAGTGAAATAGAAGTGTGTGGCACTTCTCTTATGGCAGAGCAGGTCCGAGGGAAATCTTTCCCATCTCCTCACTGGCAAACAGAGCGATAATGCTAATGTGCCCTAGGTGATTAGGGTGTGCCCAGGCACACCCGGCACACCCTGTGCGCACGCCTATGACACCGCCACATCCACCACCACCTTAACCTCCCTCCTACTCCATATGGGCCTCGTCCTTCACAGATGAAGAACATTGTTTTATTTTTCTGTTTTTTTTTTGTTTTAAGTTATTTCCCTATCCACATTTGTTTGCAGAGCACTTGCCATGCTCTTAACTACGTTTTGCTGCCATTTGCAGCACTCTAGCCCTTTCCATTGGTGTTTTAGAGCCATTTTAGTACCTCAAAGTTCGGGTCCCCATTGACTTCAATGGGGTTCGGTGTCCGGGTAAAGTTCGGAAAAAGTCCGGGACACGGACCCGGACTTTTTTTTCAAGTTCGGCCGAACCCGCCGAACACGGACATCCAGGTGTTCACTCAACTCTAACGGTCATTGATTTATGTGACCTATAGTGAATTTGATTTTGTGAGTAAATATTCACCGCAAGCTATAGTGAATACCATTTCTGGCTAGTTTTAGTCGATTGTGACCATTTGCTTACCTATTTGCCGACTAGATGCTATAGTGAATTTGGCCCTGTGTCACTGTTGTGGTGGTGTGGTGGTCAGTAACCCTGTGACTGGCTGTCCTATTAGGCCTCATTCACAGGGAGCCTATTATTGAGTACCCAATGTGAGGGCCATGTTTACCTACTTGGGAAAGCACAGTTGTTCTGTGCAGGCAGTCCCATTTATGTCTATTGGGATGCAGTGGCTACACAGACACAGAGCTGTTGCTCCCAATCTGTCTGTCTTCAGGCCCTGAATGGATGCCAGATTGAGAGCAGCAGCTGTGTCTGTGCAGCCACTGTGTTCCAATAGATGTGAATGGAACTGCCCGCACTGATGATCAAGTAAAACCTATGTAGGAGCATTTGCTTCATCTTTGTGTATTATCTGAGGCTGTTCAATTAATTGGGTATATGCGAGGGTTTACAACCACTTTGACACTGACAGGGGTGCTTACAATGGTCAGATTTTATTTATTTGTTAGTGTTACCATCAGTGTTACCAGGACTTCAGCTTTAATGTGTTAGTCAAGTCCGTCTAAATCTGCTAGTACATCTAACACTACCCTTTTCCCAGATTGACAATAGTGCTACTTCCGTTGCTCCTCCATCCACAATAGAAATACCCTAAGACATGAAGTGTGTTACTGGCCATATCACCAGGTGAATATAATGGAAAAAAGCCTAAAAAAGAAAGCTAACACAGCCACCACGTCTAAGATTGGTAAGCTGCAATATATAACATTTTTGGTTTTGGGTTTAATACCTCTTTAATCGTGTATCACAGTTTTAAAGAGCAGTGTTTTGTATGCACAATGTAAAGTATGTTATTCTTCAATTGTTTTCACAATGAAAGAGGATCCCTAAATGCAGGAAAAAACAGGACAAAAGGTCAAGGCTCAAAGCTTAAACCAATACATTCTGGTAGGTATGAGGAGAGTGCATCAATTCAACATATACATCACATAAGCCACATAAGCATACATGAATTTGTAGACTGACTTAATACCTGTATATATGTCCTTTTTTTTCTTTGATGTATTGTTGTTTTCTGATTACTTCTCTTGTGCACATACTGTAACACATAGATGCGTTCCGAGATTGCTTCTGTACTCGGTCCCAAGCAAAGACTGGCAAACAAAATGGAAACCATCAATTGGTTAAGCGGATGACAGGGACTTTTTGGAGTACCAAATGAACCACACAAATATACATAAAATATACAGTATATTCTCTATTCATAAAGTGCTAAAAACATGTCCATCAGGCCATGTGTTTATATCCATATTGCATCTCTAAATACATATTTATAGCCATGGTGTGCATAACCCTTATCATCGGCCTGTAACCCAGGGGCAATTTTGAAGCTGTTACCAACCCAGAATCAATTAAGCCCAATAGTCTCAGTGGCTATTTCCTAGACCTAAAATAAGTAAGTTGATAGTAGGACTACACACTTGCCGAAACAATGTAAACATTACATAATATAATACATTGCTTACAGTGCACCAAAGTAATACAGTATAATCACAAATGGCCTGTGTAAAAGAAGCTAAAACCCCATGGTATTTACACAGAGTGACCCAGTTCAGTAGGTAGGCAAACAGGAAAGGTCGGCAGCCACAGTGATCTCAAAGAGCACTGCATGATACATGATACCGAAAAAACAAAAATTGCTTAAATTGTTCATTTAGTGTCACAGCCAGCCACAACCACCAAAACAGGGAAGCCACAGACACAGTTATGCCATTCAGAGGGACCTATATACAGCATATAGGTCAAAGAGGAAGTTCAAGCCCTCTTCACCTCAAAATAGTGCAGTAATGGGCTGGAAAGATAGTCTCTAGCTATAAGGTTCTATTACAGGAGATGAATAAGTGACCTCTAGTGGATCCCCCATCACGCATGCACCCTGAAGCCCATTCCAGTAATAAATGTCCACGGTGACCACCAGCAGTGGCAAACAGTGGCCATCTTTGGTGGCATTTGCACTATAGTGGCTGGGAGGGGGAGAGCCCAATCAGGAGGGGGAAAAAAGGGGGCTAATGGACCACTGAAATTAACTGCCACTCAAGACAGCCCCTCACATAAATGGGGCATCCCCCACCCATACCCCACAAACTCCATAAGAAAAATCGAGGGCCATGGGCTCTGTGTGCCGAGTAGAGTTGGATAGTTATTGTTGTCCCCCCCCCCCCCCCCAGCACATGGGCAAAGAGGGAACAAAAACCCCTCTTCTACCAACGAAATGGGCCACTCTGCTATGTTTACATCCTACATATCCACAATACCATTTTTTTACATGTTCACCAAACGTATAATGTATGATATCTAAATCATAAACAATGCAAATCCTGATGACTAAACTGACAAAACATAAAAAAAACACAAATTTTCTTACCAATTAATAATGGTGATTCTTATAATAGAACAATAACAACAATTATACCATATGCCTCCAAAATTGTGAAAATGACAGAGAAAGAACTATGACATAGTAGTTCTCTTTATAACATTTGAAGAATATCCTGAAAGAAAAGTCTGGTAGCTTACACTGTCATTTAACCCTGGAGACACAGTAGCCTTCCGTCTGTGTATACATCTAAGTTCTTCCTGCAACAGTGTCAATTTTGGAAAATGATAGTGATGGACCTGGGCAACATGCCTCCCCAATGAGTTAACTACATCCACTGCATAAACATTATCACTAATATTCTTCCACAATTGGCACTTAGCTTTGCAAACATGAAAACTACCACAGTCACTAACAAGAAGGTAAGTTCTGTTCAACAGCTGGCAAAATGATGAGGTTTGTAAAGCTCGCCATTGGGCAATTTAATGTTTTTTGGGAGGGTAACAAATATTCACACCTACCAGAGTGAAAGGTATCTTTACTTTTACAAGGATCCACTCTATTCGAGCCTTGATAGTAGCTATGTACTAATCTACTGTATCTTTGATGTAAGTTGTAAAATGAAAAGTAAATGGTAGGTTTGGGAGGAACTAAACCACCTATGACAAGGTCAGTTCTAAGTAGATGCCAGTGCTTGGATATGATATAACCTGCTGACTGTTGTCTACAGAGAGATGGCACAATTCTAGATGTCTGATCTTTTTTTCACAGCTTTCTTCTTGTACAGCAATGTCTGACGTGACTGGGCTTTAGCTCTTTGAAATGCCAGACTCAGACATTTTTGACTATACCCCCGTTCCTTCTGTCTCTCTCGCAACAGACCAGTTTGACAAAAAGAAAATCTTTGTCTTTAGATCAATTTTCCTTCTATCTTGCAAATGCTCCAATTCCTGCTGCAGAGAAACATTCCCACAGGATATTACCACCTCCATGCACTGTAGGAATGATGTTATTTTGATGGGGAGCTATATTGGATTTGCACAAGAAATTTCACTTGGTGTTGAGGCTAAATAATTAAATTTTAGCTTCATCTGACCATAACACATTTTTCCATGTGGCCTCAGAATCTTCAATATGGCAAAGCACATTTGTGACTTCATGTGGCCTTTTCTAAGGAGTGGCTTTTTCTTGCAACCCTCCCATGCAAGCCAGATTTGTGGAGAATTTGTGATATTGTTGTCACATGCACACGTTGACCACTCTTTGTCATAAATTCCTGCAACTACTTCAGAGTTGCTGTAGGGCTCTTGGTAGCCTCTCTGACCAGTTTCCCCCTGGCTCTTTCATTCAGTTTGAGTGACATTTCTGATTCAGGTAGGGTTTGTGTTGTACCAAATACCTTTCATTTTCAAAAGACTTCACTGTGCTTTTAGTCATTGATGAATCCTTTAAAAATGTTTGTATCCATCTCCCGATGTACCTGTCCATAACTTTATCCCGTAGATCTTTTGACAGTGCTTTGCCACCCATAGTTGATTGTTTTCTTCAGTTGCACTATCAGGGACTGAAATGCTCCAGGAAAGCTATTTTAGTGCTGAGCTAATCAATATAAACACAGCTGATCACAGTTGATTCATGGTGTTGAAGGAGTAAAGCTGTCGCAGGGTTACAATCAATGTTAATTGTGGAAACTGTGGACAAGTAAGAGAACACAATTGCCAGAATGCGAGTATCATTGGGCATTGCCACCAAATGTGCAGGAGAGATCCGCGCTGCCCACATTCCCTCCAGCAAAGGGATGATGAAGATGGAAACATCTTAGCTAATCTAGAGGGAGTGTAGTACCATCTGTGTGTGAGCTTGAGGGATGCTTCCCCGTTTGTAATGCATTTTGATGATCTTATGAGAAGTTGTGAGGCCTTTTGCCATTGGCGTATTGTGAATTGTTGGGATAAGTCAGATTCCCATTTTTACATAGTGGGGGTTTTACTGAAAAATTGCATTGAATAGAACGATAGAGGTATGATATGCCTTTTGCTCTTCTGGGAAGTGGTGAAAAAAAAGAAATGACAGTCATGGGTAAAAAGTGTTTTCCTTTAAGGAGGGTAGTGAGAATAGATTGAGTTCTCAGATATTTATAGAAGTCAGATTTGTGTAATCCAAAGGATTTTTGTAAGATTTGAAAGGAGCGTGGAGCGTTTTGTTCGAGTAGATTCCTAAGTGTGGTTATTCCATCTGTTTCCCATTGTGATAGGAATAAGTCGTAAAAAACGTTCCAAGGAGGAGGTTGGAAGAGGTGAAATGTCAGTTGTGTGCTGTTCCAGGAGCTGAGGGTTTAGGTTCTGCCAAATAGTTAAGGCAGCTCTAATAGTTAGGTAAGGATATATTTGGGGTTGAAAGCCCAACAATATAGTGCCAAGTGTAACTTGTAAGGAGGAGCCTAGCAGGCATTTCTTGATGTGGCTCCAGGTGTGGTCCGGGGATGGAGTCCACCAGTATTTTAATTGATCCAGGATCACATGCCCATTTCAGATTTAGGCCTGTAGAGTATTGTGGATTTGAATCTAGGTGTTCTGCCATCCCAGATGAAGTGGTTAACAATGGATTGCAGGTTATTCAGATATGCAGAGGATAGTGGGATTGGCAGTGTCCGAAAGAGGTATAGGATATTGGGAAGTAAAGTCATTTTGACTATTTCCGCTCTGCCGGCCCATGATAAGTGTGTTTTACGATAGGTAGTAATTTGTTGTTTCAAAGATAGTATTGCAGCATCATAGTTTAATCCATGTATGGAATTGCTGGGTGAGGATAGGAGAATACCCAGGTACTTAATAGTATAATGTGGGGCCCAGGAGAAACCAGAGGATTTGGAGATTGATTTTTTAAGGGAATCGTCAAGTGCAATGGGTAACATATGGGACTTGGAAACGTTCACTTTGTATAAGGAGATCTGGCTAAAGTCATTTAGTACTAAAGTGAGAGACTGCAAGGAAGTTAAGGGATCTGAAAGGTCTGAAAGGAGTGTGAAGGATGCCCTTCTATGCCTGTTCGCATGTTTCCTCTCCCTGCTTTAAAGACTATATTGAGTATTCGTTTATATGTCTGTGACAAACTCCCTTCTTTTGAGTTGCCACGAGTACCTGGAGAGGACTACTTGCCAGCCTCTTACCATGTGATTATGGTCCCATGTTGAAACACTTGTTCTTCCCCTGCTGTTAAATCTGTACGTATGTGATCTGAGCGCCATTCAGTAATAATGTGCGCTCAGATCTAAGCTATCTGGGGATATGTTGAATGTATCTGTTTATGCAAAAGCCGCATAGTATACAGTTTCATGTATTTTGCTGTCTGTTGCTACAGTGTGGCTAATGGAGTCTTGCTTGTGTCCTTGGGAGATGAGTGGATCACTTCTCAATTGTTTCCAGGACAAAAGACTGTGTAGAACTGGTGTTGGGCAGACAAGACATGAGTCCAGCCAGGCCAAAGAGACTTTTTTACTAACTTTTGGACCACTGGTCTGATTCATGCCATTTTTGAATATGTTGTCCCCCTGAATGGATTGATTGTGAATATGTATTTGTATAAAGATTGGATGTATAGTTTTAAAGTTACAGCATGCGGGTAAAACTGCATTTTTCCCTGGCTGTGATAATTATCTTAACCATTGTGTACCATAATTACGTCCCAGACAGAGGGGGAGGGGGGGATTTTATGTGGATTGTAACCTTTGTGTTATTGGTTAATGTGTATTTGTTGTGGGTGTCTCCCTTGCATGGGAGCAGGGAATAAAAGAAATTGTAGTTTTGAATGCCTGTTGTTGCTTTCAGTAAAGTCGGGTTCCAGCATTCAGCTTTGGCTCTTGTGTGGAATTCTTCAGCAATACCAGCAATTTCTTATTTGGCGAATTGGGGATTCTTCAACTATTGGGGATTAAGGAATTACAAGGCGGTGAGATACCAGATACCGTCACAACTGGTTGGCAGCGACAGGATTTTCCCTTTTTTTCCCTAAACGAAGAATCCAAAGGAAGCGGGTGTACAGCGAATGGAGAGCTGGTACACACGGCTCAAGCGCAGCACATTAAAGGAACTATTGGAAGTTCGGGGGAAAAGTACAGGCTGCAAGGTTAAGTGGGTCATTATAGCCGAATTGATGGAGCTAGACCGAGGTAGCATGGCTGAGGCAGTAACGATCGGTCAGGAAACCAAAATACCGGCCGTTCGGGAGATGGATACACCGACGATTCGGGAAACTGAATCTCCCACGAACCGGGAGATGCGAGAGAGACTGGCATGGTTTGGACCGAACCCAACGCCGGAGATCATCATGCAGGTGATGAAAATCATAGCGGAGGAAAATACGCAAAAAGCACAGCTGGAGCTACAGTTAAAACTGGCAGAGACACAGCAAGCAGCTGTAAGTTTCCCGAGCGGACCCAGCAGCACTGGGGACTCCAGAAAGGTTCCCTTCAGTGCATTTAAAGCATTTGACGAAAAGGACTATGAAATTGATGGGTACCTGGCAGACTTTGAGCGCCAGTGTATCCTACATCGAGTACCAGCAGAAGACCGGGTTTCCATACTCGCAGGGAAGCTATCCGGCAAAGCAGCAGATGCCTTCCGAGTGGTACCCTGGGAAGACGTTCACAGCTATGCCCGGGTTAAGGAAGCCCTCCTCGCCCGATATGCAATAACTCCAGAGGCATAACGGCAAAAGTTCAGAGATTCACGTAAGCTGGAAAAGGACTCTTACGCAGAATGGGCCTGTCGCCTGCAACAATCAGCTACCCATTGGATTACCAGCTGCCAAGCTACAACCCTGGATGACGTCCTGCAGTTGGTACTACTGGAGCAGTTTTACGACCACATCCAAGCAGAGATGAAAGAGTGGGTAAGAGACCGCAAGCCCCTTTCCCTACCAGAGGCTGCCAAATTGGCAGACGAGTATGCAGATACTCGGAAAGCTACAGCACCTACTCCAAGAACCCAACCTCCACGTCCCACAGTACTCACAGCTTTAGCGCCTCCCAGGTACCAACAGCCCAGCAGGCTGGTGACAGCTACACCTCGCTATTCCCGGCCACCCA
The DNA here is from genome assembly GCF_965119305.1 of Pelophylax lessonae. Classification (NCBI taxonomy): domain Eukaryota; kingdom Metazoa; phylum Chordata; class Amphibia; order Anura; family Ranidae; genus Pelophylax; species Pelophylax lessonae. The sequence continues at coordinate 152,824,879 of NC_138777.1, forward strand.
ACAACGGCATCATTTGTTATCGGTGTAACCAAGTGGGGCATATTCGGAACAACTGTCCATTGGAGCCTCCCAGAACCAGCTGGACCCGACCTGGTTTCCCTCAACCCCGGGAGGCAGTTCACTGTGTGGATCATCCAGTACCCTCGGTTTGGGATGCCAAAGAATTCCGGGAAGAACCCCTGGGCAACTTGTATGAAGCCCTTAGTGTTCAATCCCCCATCACGGACGACCGCAAACATCATTGTCAGCTGGTGATGATTAATGGGAAAACTGCCTGAGGACTACGAGACAGTGGCGCTTCCATAACTTTGGTACAAAGGCACCTCATTGACAACAAAGAGAGACCGGGGAAATCAATTGCTGTGCGAGTGGCAGGGGGTCAGTGTACCAGGTTCCTACCACTCAGGTACATCTGGACTGGGGTGCCGGAGCGGGCAACGTACAGGTTGGGGTAAGGAGAGAGTTGCCCGCCAAGGTAGTGTTGGGCAATGATATTGGCCCTTTGACTTCCGCTTTTGCAACCACTTCTCCACATGAAGTACAAGCCGTGACCACCCGAGCCCAAAGTCGTGCTGCCGAGAGCCACCCACAACCAACTGAGACCCAGATGCCTCAATGTTTGGACTGGGGGCAGTACTAAGCCAGGTCAGTGAGGATGGAGGGGAGCACCCGGTGATCTACCTGAGTCGGAAATTGTTGCCAAGGGAAGTCAGTTATGCGGCCATTGAGAAAGAGTGCCTGGCGCTGGTCTAGGCCCTAAAAAAAAAACCCACCCCCCATCTGTATGGCCATGCCTTCACTCTCATGACTGACCACAACCCCTTTGGTCTGGCTCAACCGGGTCGCTGGAGACAATGCTCGTTTGTTACGGTGGAGCCTTGCCCTCCAGCCCTATGATTTCACAATCCATTACCGCCCGGGCAAGCAAAACGGCAACGTGGATGGGCTGTCAAGGCAAACTGACTTACTATATGACTAGGCCTGGAGCACCACCAGCCCCTACTAGACCAGGAAAGGTCTAACCGGGTCTGCCAGAGCAGGGAGAAAAAGGGGGGCCATTGTGAAGGATGTCCTTCTATGCCTGTTCGCATGTTTCCTCTCCCTGCTTTAAAGACTATATTGAGTATTCGTTTATATGTCTGTGACAAACTCCCTTCTTTTGAGTTGCCACGAGTACCTGGAGAGGACTACTTGCCAGCCTCTTACCATGTGATTATGGTACCATGTTGAAACACTTGTTCCTCCCCTGCTGTTGAATCTGTACGTATGTGATCTGAGCGCCATTCAGTAATAATGTGCGCTCAGATCTAAGCTATCTCGGGATATGTTGAATGTACCTGTTTATGCAAAAGCCACATAGTATAGAGTTTCATGTATTTTGCTGTCTGTTGCTACAGTGTGGCTAATGGAGTCTTGCTTGTGTCCTTGGGAGATGAGTGGATCACTTCTCAATTGTCTCCAGGACAAAAGACTGTGTAGAACTGGTGTTGGGCAGACAAACCATGAGTCCAGCCAGGCCAAAGAGACTTTTTTACTAACTTTTGGACCACTGGTCTGATTCGTGCCATTTTTGAATATGTTGTCTCCTTGAATGGATTGATTGTGAATATGTATTTGTATAAAGATTGGATGTATAGTTTTAAAGTTACAGCATGCGGGTAAAACTGCATTTTTCTCTGGCTGTGATAATTATGTTAACCATTGTGTACCATAATTACCTCCCAGACAGGGGGGGGGGGGGGGGGTTTGTGTAGATTGTAACCTTGAAAGTATAACTCTGAAATTGCAGAGTTCTCATCTAAACGAGAAAAAAGGGGGAGGACTTGGTCAAACCAATTTGAATCAGATTTTACCGGTACCAATAAAAGTAAGAACATGAAGTTAAAATGTTTAAACTTTATTCGTGTAAGTAAAAACTCATCTTGCTAAAGAGCTAAATGAGTATTGTAACATACAAAACGTCAAAAATAATATCATCAAAAAAAGGAAAGGACACATATAAGTATACATAGATAATAGAATGAATCATGTAGATAGACATGCATATGTATACAAGACCATATAGCAACAATAAGCAAATAGCTGCTCAAAGTGAATATGCCAATGCTCATCCACTGCGGCAGCGTTCAGCACCCAACATGTTTCGCCGGAGGCTTCTTCAGGGGCATATAAAGAGGTACAATAATGGTCGTGAAGCTACATGAGACATGAAAGAGAAAACAATAATAAATATAACAGATACTTGACATAACATTGGTTATACATGCCGGATACCATGCGGGGTCCCAAGAGGAGAAGGCCCCAACCCGCCGGAAAGATCCCGACCACCGGAGGGCAAACCAGGACAGAGTGCACGTGAGGAAGTGGCAGGAGGCACAAGGAAAACACTGAGGGGGGGGGACGGGTGCGGGAGCGGGTATTCACTAGTATAGGTGATGAAGGTAACCACGTGGTAGGCCATAGTGTGCATTGTCTTAACTGCATGCAACATGCATATAGAATGGGGCAAACATACCTTAGTGGAAACTTAATGAATGAATGTCTTGATATGGGATACATTCTGATTATCGTCATACAATTGGAAGAAGAGATCATGGGGGGGGGACAGCCACAGACCACCTGCAGAGCAGGCAGCAATTATGCAATATAATATACGTGAATGGAATGTAAGACACCAAAATCGAATAGAAATCTTATTCCATTAAAGTGTATACGTTAAATGCTACTATACACATCTCCTATAGGGAAAGGGAGGTATATACCTGCGAGAAAACACGTAATCCAAGGGCTAAGATAGCATTATAGCAGATCATATGCAGAGGCCAAAAGGTGGTAATCAGTGTTTGGCTATTCGCTGGATATGACTCCCAGGAGAAAAGAGACATGCTGTAGAAAGGCAAAATGGAAGCAGATAGCTCCGCATTAGGCATATAATATAGCTCTAAAGAGGAATGTCATAGATTGGGTAGTAGATGGCAATGCTCACCGGTGTGTGCTGTCCGTCTCGAGTCCCCACGAACTGACGCCATGTTGCATGGCTTCCGTTTAAATATCCGCTCCAACCCGACCGCGCACTTACCAGGAAGTGACGACGGTCGGGTCCGATCCCAACCGATCGCGGCGCATGCGCAGTGCTCACAAAGGGGAACAGGGGATGTAACCTTTGTGTTATTGGTTAATGTGTATTTGTTGTGGGTGTCTCCCTTGCATGGGAGCAGGGGATAAAAGAAATTGTAGTTTTGAATGCCTGTTGTTGCTTTCAGTAAAGTCTGGTTCCAGCATTCAGCTTTGGCTCATGTATGAAATTATTCAGCGATACCAGCGATTTCTTATTTGGCGAATTGGGAATTCTTCAACTATTGGGGATTAAGGAATTACAAGGCGGTGAGATTCCAGATACCGTCACAGTGAGAACTACATCATCCGCATACAATACTATTTTGTTTTCCATATCCCCAATTTTGAATCCTGATATGTGATGGTGTGAGCGGATAGTTTGGGCCAGGGGTTCCATAATGAGTGCAAATATCATCGGGTATAGAGGGCAGCCTTGCCTAGTGCCATTAGATATTGTGAATGACTTTGAGAGGATGCCTGAGGTAAGTACTCTGGCCGATGCATTTGAATATAATGCCCTAATGGCTCCGCCAATGAAACCTGACCTCATGCTTTGGCCAATCAAATGCTCTCTGCCATAATTGGACTAAATGCAGGCTGCCTTTATCCAATCATGACTCAGTGGCCAAGTTCACGCCCCACACTACATAAAGGCTGCTTGCGCAGCCGCAGCGTGGAGTGTTATTGTGCGGGCGATGAGACAGGGGCAGGCACGCAATTGAGGCAGGGAGAGAGTCGTTTTTTTGGAGTTTGTAAGACAGTGCAGAGACATTGCTAGCAGTGTAGGGAGGGCTAGGTTCCAGTGTGAGGTAAGGAGAGATTGATTTCTTTACATCATATCAGACAGTGCAGAGGCATTGCTAGCAGTGTAGGGAGGGCCAGGTTCCTGTGTGAGGTAGAGATAGATTTATTTCTTAGCATCATATCAGACAGTGCATCGCCAGTGAGTGAGTAGCAGTGTAGAGAAGGCAAGGTTCCTGTCCTGTGTAAGGTAGGGAGAGATTTCTTTCTTTACATCAGATACCGGTCAGAGTATTGTTCATCGGTCAGTTGTGGAACATTCTATAATATTCACAGACCTATTTGATTATAGATCACTTCAGATATCAGTCACAGTATTCATTGGTCAGTTGTGGAATATTCTATAATATTCATATTACATAGTTACATAGTGAGGTTGAAAAAAGACATCAGTCCATCCAGTTCAACCTATGATGTGTGTGTGTGTGTTTGCTGTTAACCGTACATTGTATACCCCTGTGGTCTTTAAGGTGCCCATCTAATAGTTTTTTGAAACTATCAATGCTCCCTGCTGATACGACTGTTTGCGGAAGAGAATTCCACATCCTTACTGCTCTTACAGTGAAGAACCCCCTGCGTATTTTAAGGTTAAACCTCCTTTCCTCTAGTTTTAGTGAGTGGCCACGCGTCTTATTGTATTCCCTTTCTCTGAATAGGTTTTTCCATATGCTTGGGTTGCCAGTACAGTATTTGTACATTGATATCATATCCCCCCTCAATCGTCTCTTCTCCAGAGAGAATAGGTTCAGTGCTTGTAGTCTTTCCTCACAGCTGATGTCCTCCATTCCCCTAATTATTTTTGTTGCCCTTCTCTGGACTTTCTCCATTTCCAGCACATCCTTCCTGAGGACTGGTACCCAGAACTGGACAGCATACTCCAGATGTGGCCGGACCAAAGTCTTGTAGAGTGGGAGAATAATCTCTTTATTTCTTGAGTGAATCCCTTTTTTATACATCCCAGTATTCTGTTGGCTTTGCTTGCAGCGCTTGGCATTGCATGCCACTGCCAAGCCTGTTTTCTACCAGTACCCCCAGGTCCTTTTAGATCCTAGACTCACCCAGAGGTTCCCCCCCTAATGAGTAGCTTGGTTTCTGGCACCCAAGTGCATTACATTACATTTTTCAACATGAAACCTCATCTGCCATGCAGTTGCCCACCCCATTATTTTGTTCAGGTCCGCTTGTAAGGTTTCCACATTCTGCCCAGAAGATATTGGCATGCTTAGTTTAGTATCATCCGCAAATACTGAGATTTTACTCGATATCCCCTCCTCTAGATCATTTATGAATAAATTAAACAGGATTGGCCCCAGGACAGAACCCTGGGGGACCCTGATTTCCACACCCGCCCAATCTGAGTACTCCCCATTAATCACCACCCTTTGCAACCTCCCCTGGAGCCAGTTCTCTATCCAGGTACTCACCGTATGGTGCATACCTACCTTCCTTAGTTTGAACAGTAAGAGTTTGTGGGGAACGGTGTCAAAGGCCTTTGCAAAGTCCAGGTACACCACATCCACAGGCTTACCTTTATCTAGGTGGCAGCTCACTTCATCATCGAAGGTTAATAGATTGGTTTCACAGACCTATTTGATTATAGATCTCTTCAAATATCAGTCACAGTATTCATTGTTCAGTTGTGGAATATTATATAATATTCACAGACCTATTTGATTATAGATCACTTCAGATATCAGTCACAGTATTCATTGTCCAGTTGTGGAACATTCTATAATATTCACAGACCTATTTGATTATAGATCACTTCAGATATCAGTCAGAGTATTCATTGGTCAGTTGTGGAACATTCTATAATATTCTGATATCACCGGAACCGGAAGCTGTGCAGAGAGAGAGCCGGAAGCTGTGCTGTGTGTGTGTGCGGACGAGCGGCGTGCGGCGAGGGAGCCGTGCGCTGTGATGAACCGGGTGCGGTGCTGTGGGTGTGCGAGGAGGAAGAGGAGCTGCGGGAGACCAGAGCGGGAACGAGGGACCGGTATCTTGTGACCGAGCAGCGGCGGCGGACGGCCAGAAGGAGGGAGCGACAGCAGCAGGGACGTGAGTAGGATACAGGAAGCCGGGCGCGGGTGCAGTGGACCCCAGGGACCGGGACAGAGAGGGCAGAGAGCGGTGGTGGCGGCGGCGGACGGACAAGCACGATACTGAGGAGAGTGTTCCCGGGAGGAGGAGAAGAGGAGGAGGGGACGGTCCCCAGTGTGTGAGGCAGCAGCTGCAAGCAAGGCAGGGAAGAGAGAGCTGTGTGAACCAATAGCAGCGGCGACGACAAGGACCTGACAGGACCTGACTGGGGACGTAAGGTAACAACTGATCAGCTGGTGGGGTGACTAAAAGCACAACACTACTAACAATACAGGTTGTAAAGGGGCTGCTATCTGCTTAAAACTACTCTGCGACTGATCTGCGACCGATTGACTGCTCTGCGACCGATTGACTGCTCTGCGACTGACTGACCGCTCTGCGACTGACTGACCGCTCTGCGACCGACTGACCGCTCAGCGACTCACTGACTGCGCTGTGACTGACTGCTCTGCGACTGTCTGACTGTGCTCTGCGACTGACTGACAGTGTTCTGTGACCGACCGACTGGTGAAGATCTTTGGACGGGTGAGTATCCTTGCGACTGGTGAGGATCTTTGGACGGGTGAGTATCTTTGCGACTGGTGAGTATCTTTGCGACTGGTGAGTATTTTTGCGACTGGTGAGTATCTGGTGAGTATCTGCGACTGGTGAGTATATCTGCGACTGGTGAGTATCTCTGCGACTGGTGAGTATCTCTGCGACTGGTGAGATTCTTTGCAACTGGGAGTAACTTGCGATTGGTGAGTATCTTGCGTCTAGTGAGTATCTTGCGACTGGTGAGTATCTTTGCGTCTGAGGTATCTTTGCGACTGGTAAGTAAGTGAGTGTTGTGCAACTGAGTGTCAAGTGAGTGAAGCGGAGTACCAGAGGGTGAGAAGGTAGAGTTAGGAAGCCAGGAAATAGCCACATAGGATAGACTTAAATTACTGAATCCCCATTAGATTAGATAGTAGGTACAATGCCCGGCGGGTGTGGAGATGTGACTCGGTGTACATCTTGTGATATGTATGCGTTCCTGGGACATGTGATCGAGGGCGAATACAAATGCGCAAAATGTAAGCAAGTTGCTTCCCTGGAAGCTCAGGTCCTGAATCTAGGGAGGCAGCTGGCAACACTGAGACGAATGTCCATACCGGAGGAGAGCCAGGATCGTACCAGTCAGGTGCAGGCAGGGGTCTGCACAGAGGTGGGCGGAGTATCGGAGGTGCAGGCATCAGAGCAGAGTAGAGGGGTGACAGTTAGGAGGGGTAGAAGGGAACAAGGCAAGGAGGCTGATCCTTGATTGGAGCACCCCAACAGATACGCCCCGTTGTGTGATGTTGGGGTAACCAGTCAGGGACCAGCATTGCTGGAGCAGAGCGACGCCCCTAGCTGCCAGGGGAAGAACTCCTCCAGTGAGGCCGGGAGAAAGGGAAAGGAAAGACAGGTGCTGGTGGTAGGGGACTCAATTATTAGAAGGACAGACAGTGTAATCTGTGACAAAGACCGTGTGCGCAGAACAGTCTGTTGTTTGCCAGGCGCTCGGGTTCGGCACATCGCGGATCTGGTGAACAGATTATTGGGTGGGGCTGGGGAAGACCCAGCTGTCATGGTACACGTGGGTACCAATGACATAGGCAGAGGAAGATGGAGAGTCCTAAACGATTTCAGGAACTTAGGCGCTAAGTTGAGGAGAACGACCTCCAAGGTAGTATTTTCCGAAATACTACCTGTACCTCGAGCCACACCAGAGAGGCAGCGGGAGATTAGGGAAGTTAACGAGTGGCTGAGGAGCTGGTGTAGTAAGGAGGGTTTCGGGTTCCTGGAGAACTGGGCCGACTTCTCAGTCGGCCACCGGCTCTTTGGTAGGGACGGATTGCACCTAAATGGGGAGGGTGCAGCCGTACTGGGTGAGAGAATGGCCAAAAAGTTAGAGGGGCTTTTAAACTAGGGAATGGGGGGGAGGGTACAGATGTAGAATTAGTCAGTGGAAAGCAAGTTTCAGAGGGCAGAAATGGGGGCATTAGCGGTAGGGTGATCGGAGCTCCTATACCCAGGGTGGGTATGGGGAAAAATCAAGAGAGTAGCCTAAAAACATTAAATGAGGATATATGTAACCGGTCAAAATTAAGAGGTTTGTATACCAATGCCAGAAGCCTGGCCAACAAGATGGGAGAGCTGGAGCTGCTGATGTTTGAGGAGGACTTAGATTTTGTGGGGATAACTGAGACTTGGTTTGACAGCTCTCATGATTGGATGGCATCCATTCAGGGATATTCCCTTTATCGCAGAGATAGAGAAGGTAAAAAAGGGGGAGGGGTATGTCTGTATATTAAGAACAGTATACAGGTAAATATGAGGGATGATATTAATAATGGAGCTATGGACGAGGCAGAATCCCTATGGGTAGAGCTTCAAAGGGAAGGCACGGTGGGGAAGGTAATATTGGGCGTATGCTTTAGGCCCCCCAACCTGAGGGAGGAGGGGGAGGCGGACCTCATTTTACAGATAGGATTGGCAGCAAGGACGGGAAACGTCATTATAATGGGGGACTTTAATTATCCAGATATAGACTGGGCAGAAGGAACCGCACACTCAGCCAAGGCTAGGCAGTTCCTCAATGTTTTGCAGGACAATTTCATGGGTCAGATGGTGAATGCACCGACGAGAAAAGATGCGGTACTTGACCTGCTGATTACCAACAATTCAGACCTGATCACGGATATAGAAATACGGGACAACTTAGGAAACAGTGACCATAGGTCAATAAGTTTCAGTATTAATTACAGTTATAGGAAGCAGAGGGGTAATATAAGGACGCTGAATTTCAAAAGAGCCAATTTCCCAAAACTGCGCTCGCTGCTAGAAAATATCAATTGGGATAGAACCCTGGGAACAAAGAACACGGAGGAAAAATGGGAGTGCTTCAAGAGCATACTTAACAAGGGGATTGACCAGTGCATTCCAAAGGGAAATAAATTTAAAAGAGCAAAATTAAACCCTGGGTGGCTAAACTCCAACATAAAAATGCATATTAGTGCTAAAGAAAAGGCCTTCAAAAAATACAAGACTGAGGGGTCATTGGCAGCATTTAATCATTACACAGAGTGTAATAAGAAATGTAAAGGCGAAATCAGGGCGGCTAAAATAGAACACGAGAGACATATAGCGGAGGAGAGCAAAAATAACCCAAAGAAACTCTTTAAGTATATAAACAGTAAGAAAGCGAGGCCAGAACACATTGGCCCCATAAAAGATGACAAAGGTAATATGGCCACTGAGGACAAAGAAAAGGTGGAAGTGTTAAATAATTTCTTCTCTTCAGTCTTCACAAAAGAATCGGGGGGCTACACGAACCTAGCTTGTAAGGCCGAACTAAACAACACACCTCAGGAAGTGCCGCCATGGCTAACAGAAGTTAGACTTAGAACTAAACTAGAGAAACTTAACATAAATAAATCACCGGGCCTTGATGGCTTGCACCCGAGGGTTCTTAAAGAGCTCAGCCAGGTGATTTCCAGACCCTTATTCTTGATCTTTAAGGATAGTTTACAGATGGGTATGGTGCCAGCTGATTGGAAAAAAGCCAACGTGGTACCAATATTTAAAAAGGAGTCGAGGTGTATCCCGGGTAACTATAGGCCGGTCAGCCTAACATCTGTAGTCTGCAAGATATTGGAGGGGGTGTTAAGGGACCATATACAAGACTTTAGTAATGAAAACTGTATTATTAGTAGCAATCAGCATGGATTTATGAAAAATCGTTCTTGCCAAACCAATCTATTAACCTTCTACAAGGAAGTGAGCTGCCACCTAGATAAAGGTAAGCCCGTGGATGTGGTGTATCTGGACTTTGCAAAGGCCTTTGACACCGTTCCCCACAAACGCTTACTGTACAAACTAAGGAAGGTAGGTATGGACCATAAGGTGAGTACCTGGATAGAGAACTGGCTCCAGGGGAGAGTCCAGAGGGTGATGATTAATGGGGAGTACTCGGATTGGGCGGGTGTGGAAAGTGGGGTCCCCCAGGGTTTGGTCCTGGGACCAATCCTGTTTCATTTATTCATAAATGATCTAGAGGAGGGGATATCTAGTACAATCTCGGTATTTGCAGATGATACTAAACTAGGCATGCCAATATCTTCTATGCAGGATGTGGAAACCTTACAAGCGGACCTGAACAAAATAACGGGGTGGGCAACTACATGGCAGATAAGGTTTAATGTTGAAAAATGTAAAGTAATGCACTTGGGGGCCAAAAAACAGAAAGCAAGCTACTCACTAGGGGGGGAACCTCTGGGTGAGTCTAAGATGGAAAAAGACCTGGGGGTACTGGTAGACAACAGGCTTGACAGTGGCATGCAATGCCAAGCCGCTGCAAGTTAAGCCAACAGAATACTGGGATGTATAAAAAAGGGGATTCACTCCAGAAATAAAGAGATTATTCTCCCTCTCTACAAGACTCTGGTCCGGCCACATCTGGAGTATGCTGTCCAGTTCTGGGCACCGGTCCTCAGGAAGGATGTGCTGGAATTGGAAAGAGTCCAGAGAAGGGCAACAAAAATAATTAGGGGAATGGAGGACATCAGCTATGAGGAAAGGCTACAAGCACTGAACCTATTCTCTCTGGAGAAGAGAAGATTGAGGGGGGATATGATATCAATGTACAAATACTGTACTGGCGACCCTGGCATAAGGAACAAACTATTCAGAGTAAGGGAATACAATAAGACGCGTGGCCACTCACTAAAACTAGAGGAAAGGCGGTTTAACCTTAAAATGCGTAAGGGGTTCTTCACTGTAAGAGCGGTAAGGATGTGGAATTCTCTTCCACAAGCAGTCGTATCAGCAGGGAGCATTGATAGTTTCAAAAAACTGTTAGATGGTCACCTTAGAGACCACAACATACAGGGGTATACAATGTACGGTTAAAAACAAACACACACACACATCATAGGTTGAACTGGATGGACTGTTGTCTTTTTTCAACCTCACTAACTATGTAACTATGTAACTATGTAACTAATATTCACAGACCTATTTGATTATAGATCACTTCAGATACCAGTCACAGTATTAATTGGTCAGTTGTGGAGCATTCTATAATATTCACAGACCTGTTTGATTATAGATCACTTCAGATATCAGTTACAGTATTCATTGTTCAGTTGTGGAACATTCTATAATATTCACAGACCTATTTGATTATAGATCACTTCAGATATCAGTCACAGTATTTAGTGGTCAGTTGTGGAACATTCTATAATATTCACAGACCTATTAGATCATAGATCACTTCAGATATCAGCCAGAGTATTCATTGATCAGTTGTGGAACATTCTATAAGCATCACAGATCATCCATCTATAGGAATATAGATTACATCAGATATCAGTGAGAGTATTGTTAATCGGTCACTTGCGTACACCTATAACCACCACAGCTCATCAATAGGGCTATGAAATACATCATATCAGGTTATTCAGTATCTATTGGTCAGTTGCGTATACCCTATATTGATCTGTATCAACATCATGTCCGAAAAAGGCCAACAAGGAGAGGCCGACGTTCACAGACCACGAAAAGAGGGCAAGCAGCCTCTGTGTCCATTGTGAAAAGTGGTGATCACAGTCGACATAGTGCCTCCTCTGTAGGCGGGGCAGGCCCATCCTTTATTTCCGGTGCTGCCCATGCTATTTATCTACAACATGTGTAAGAGTTGGTGGAGTGGATCAATAAGCCATCCTCATCCTCCTCTGACACCCACACTCCCAGTAGTTTGCCTTCCACCACTGCTGCCAAAGCGGCCCGTTCCACAGGCTCCTTCTCCACAGCTACTCCTTCAGTTGCCCCACCAACATGCACAGAGGAGTCACCTGAACTATTCGATCATTGTGTCAGTGGCATGCTCCTGGAGGATGCGCAGCAATTTGAAAGCTGTGATGTTGGTTCCCAGGTTGATGAAGGGAATAACGTGAGCCTAGAGAGAGGGGGTGACAATGATGGACAAGAAACCAGCAGTCATGTTGCCACAGCTGAAGCATATTGCCAAGTTTTCTCCAGTGATGAGGAGAGAGGGGATGATGAGGTCACTGACTGTACTTTGGTGCCTGACAGGATAGAGGAGGAGGAGGGGGAGGATGAGGAGGTTGCACAACTCCAATGAGGCAGGATGTGCTCCAGGGGCCGTCATAGCAGTAGCCAACCTATTGCGTCACAGCACAGAGCTCCAGAGGTGCAGGGTGCTGCAAAATCCCAGCTCCAAAAAGTTCATTAGTGTGGGCTTTTTTCAGCATCTGTGCAGTAGACCGCAGCATTTCTGTTTGCAACATCTGTCTAAAGCAGATCAAGCATGGCCAGAACACCAGGCGCTTGGGCACCACATGCTTGACAAGGCATATGATGACCTGCCATGCAGTCCATTAGCAACAGCACCTGAAAGAGGCACCAGATCAAAACAAGCATACATCACCTTGCTCCTCATCTGCAATCTCTAACCCTACTATACCTCATGCTTTCTCAAATACCAGCGTTGAGAGGGATGATGGTATAGCAATGAGTGGCACAGAGACTTGCACCCAATCTGCTAGCAGTACATCACATTTTGATTTGAGCAGCAGGCAAATTCCTCTACCCCAGTATTTGAAGCGTAGAAAGAAATACTGTCCCAGCCATCCACATGCTCAGCGTCTTAATGCTAGCTTGGCCAAATTACTAGCATTACAGTTGCTGCCTTTTCATCTGGTAGACTCAGCTCCCTTTTGCGAATTTGTGGAATGTGCTACACCACAGTGGCAGGTCCCAAAAAGGCATTTCTTTTCGTGTAAGGCCATTCCCGTTCTCTACCGTCATGTGGAAGGTAGTGTTTTGGCCTCGTTGGACAAATCGGTCAGCAGGAAGGTGCACGTTACTGCTGACTCTTGGTCCAGCAGGCATGGACAGGAACACGGCGCACTGGGTAACTCTGCTGGCAGCTGGGAAGGATGCAGTACAGGGTTCGGTGTTGCAGCTTGTTTTGCCACCATGCCTCCAAAAAGCTGGTGCTGGTTCTGCCACATCTGGCTACTCCACCACCTCCTCCTCCTCCTCTTCCTCCATGTCCTCTTCTGCTCAATTCTCCTCTGCAGCAGCAGTGCTCACTAAGCGTTCAAGGGGCCACGCAAGCAGTCAGGCTAAAATATGCCATGCTGTGCTTCAGTTGGTCTGTCTATGGGATAGGAGTCACACCGGTGCAGAGATTCTGTCAGCTCTGCAGGGGCAGGCTCAGATGGTTGACACTACGACAGCTTGAGCCAGAAATGGTTGTATGCGATAATGGCATCAACCTTCTCTCCACCCTCCGATAGGGACACTTGACACATGTTCCATGCTTGGCACATGTTATGAATCTGGTGGTGCGGCGTTTCATGAGGTTTTTCCAAAATCTCCTGAGGCATGCCAGGAAAGTCTGTGGCCATTTCTGCCGTTCGTTCAATGCCAGTGCTCGCTTATCTGACATTCAACGGGAAGTCAACCTGCCCACCAACCGCCTCATTTGTGACATGACCACCAGGTGGAACTTAATGTTGGCAATGTTGCAGCGGCTGCACACACAGCAGAGGGCCATCAATGAGTACCTGTGTGAGTATGGCACAAGGACAGGGTCAGGGGAGCTATGCATCAGTGACACTATCATGGGCAGAGCACTTGAGGCAGAACAGAGGTAGGAAAAAGAGGACTTCCTTTCCGCACAAGGCCCCCTTTATGCAGATATCATTCCTTCAGGGCCACAAAACACACAGGAGGGAGAGGAGGATGAGGATTTCAGGTGGCATGGATGAAGAGGATAGCATACAGAAGTCTTCAAGTGATGGTTGTCATTCCCCAGAAACCCCAGGAGTTGTATGTGGTTGGGTAGAGGTTGCACCTGCTGACAATGTCATCCTTAGTGACCCAAAGGACTCAGAAGCTCTTGCCTTCTCCATCTTACATTGCATGGGCTCCCTGATGCTGCAAAGTACCCGAGGATTTGTGCTATCAAGGAGAGGGATAATTACTGGTTGGCAACCCTTCTTGATGCCTGTTAAAAGGGTAAAGTTGCAGAGCTCATCCTGCCTTCACAGAGGGAGCAGAGGATAAAACATCTTGAGGAGGCCTTGAAAAAAAATTGTGTACCGCCTTTCCAGACACTGGGAGGTCAACATTCTCTGGACGTGTTTCTGAGGCATCGTTTAGCCAAAGGAGGAGCGGTGGAGAAGGCGGCCGGCTGACCGATGCCTTTAAACAGTTCTCTTGTCCTCAGCAGCACCCAGAGCTGTTAGGTTTAAGCAACCATCGGCAGCATCTCCATCATATGGTGCATGATTATCTAGGCACAAGAGTAGGGTTGAGCGAACACCTAGATGTCCGTGTTCGACGGGTTCGGCCGAACTTTAAAAAAAAGTCCGGGTCCGTGTCCCGGACTTTTACCGAACTTTTCCCGGACACCGAACCCCATTGAAGTCAATGGGGACCCGAACTTTAAGGCACTAAAATGGCTCTAAAACACCAAAGGAAAGGGCTAGAGTGCTGCAAATGGCAGCAAAACGTAATTAAGAGCATGGCAAGTGCTCTGCAAACAAATGTGGATAGGGAAATAACTTAAAACAACAAAAAAAAAACAGAAAAATAAAACAATGTTCTTCTTCATCTCTGAAGGACGAGGCCCATATGGAGTAGGAGGGAGGTTGAGGTGGTGGTGGATGTGGCGGTGACATAGGCGTGCGCACAGGGTGTGCTGGGTGTGCCTGGGCACACCCTAATCACCTAGGGCACATAGCATTGCCAGTGAGGAGATGGGAAAGATCTCCCTGGGACCTGCTCTGCTCTATTTCTCCTTGCCTACAGGTACATGGCCCCGATACATTACTCTCCCTGCTGGCAAACACATGCATGTGTATTTCAACTTTGGGGTGCACACCTTAATGCAATAGGCTGCGCACACCTATGGGCGGTGTAGGTGGAAGCGGCGGTGGAGGAGGACCAGGGCCGGATTAACAGCATCATGGGCTTGGTGCTGAGGATTTTGAAGGGCCTTAAGGGCCGTGCCTTGCCATGCACCCAGAGGAGGAAGGGTGCAGCCATGCATGCCTAATTCAACATGGGATGCTGTCTCTGAAGCCCATAAACACATCCATGCATCGCCAACTGTCCCTCCTTGTCCGGCCTTCACGCTGTGTGGGGAGGTTCTGAGGGTGCTGCCTGGGGAAGCGAGCATAGAAGCCAGACTTCTGTGTTTACAAGTGACAGAAGAGCGGTAACAGTGAATATGGCCAACCCGGGGCCTATATAAAAGGTAGGGGCCTGGAGCTGCAGCTCCAATAGCCCCTACATTAATCTGGCCCTGAGGAGGAGGACGAGGTAGCCAACACTGCTTCTTTTCAAAAATTTTAAATGAGGGTACACCCCAAAAGAGTGAGAAAGAGCAAAAATGGAACAATGGGTGGGTAAGGTCGGTATCCATTGCTATTCTGCATAAGGTACGGAAAAGTCCCGTGGGATCCATGCCTGGTTCATTTTAATGAACGTGAGCTTGTCCACATTGTCTCTGGACAGGCGGCTGCGCTTGTCTGTTATAACGCCCCCAGCCGTGCTAAATACCCGTTCAGATAATACACTGGCTGCAGGGCACGCCAGCACCTCCAAGGCGTAAAGGGCAAGCTCAAGCCATGTGCCCAATTTGGAGACCCAGAAGTTGAAGGGGGCAGACCCGTCATTCACTACATGTAGGCGTGTGCACACATACTGCTCCACCATGTTGGTAAAATGCTGCCTCCTGCTAAGACGTTCCATCTGAGCTGCTGGTGCTGCTGTTTGTTGTGGCGTGCTGACAAAGCTTTTCCACATTTCGGCCATGCTAACCCTGCCTTCTGAGGTGCTGGCGGTGCCCTGGTTGCGTTGGCGACCTCCTCCTCCTCCTCCTCTGCCTTGTGCTTCCACTGTGGCCCCGCTGTCAGATGGGAATGCCAGCAGCATGGCGTCTACCAGCGTGCGCTTGTACTCGCGCATCTTGCGATCGCGCTCCAGTGAGTGAATTAAGGACGGTACGTTGTCCTTGTAACGGGGATCCAGCAGCGTGGCCACCCAGTAATCAGCACAAGTTAGAATGTGGGCAACTCGGCGGTCGTTGTGGAGACACTGCAGCATGTAATCGCTCATGTGTGCCAGGCTGCCCAGAGGCAACGAAAGGCTGTCCTCTGTGGGAGGTGTATCGTCCGTGTCCTCTGTATCCCCCCAGCCACGCACCAGTGATGGCCATGAGCTGGCCTGGGTGCCACCCTGCTGTGAACATGGTTCCATCTCCTCCTCCAGCTCCTCCTCCTCCTCATCCTCCTCATCCTCCAGAACTGTGCCCCTGCTGGACAATTGCGTCCCTGGCGTTTGCGTGTGCAGGAACCCACCCTCGGAGCCCCTTGCGAATGACTGCCCTGAAAGCCTTGGAAATGTTACCTCTTCATCCTCCTCCTCCTCCTCATCCTGTGCCACATCCTCTTCCATCATCGCCCGAATTGTTTTTTCAAGGAGGCATAGAAGTGGGATAGTTAAGCTGAGAACGGCGTCATTGCCACTGGCCATGTTGGTGGAGTACTCAAAACAGCGCAACAAGGCACACAGGTCTCGCATGGAGGCCCAGTTAAATTAAATAGCGGAATAGAAAATATGATCCAAAAAAAGTGTATGTATATCACACGTACACAACCACACTGGGCCCCAATTACTATTGTTTGTACCCCTAAAAGGCTAGATGAGGAGTAGGGGGAGTATGGAACAGGCAGCACCCTCAAACCTTCAGAAGTATGAGATGAACCCCAACAACTTGGAAAGGTGGATCTCTCTCACACGTACCGACACAGACTATCCCGCAATTCAATTGATCCTCAAAGGTTTTTATTGAATAGCGGAATAGGAAATATGATCAAAAAAAGTGTATGTATCTCGCACGTACACAACCACACTAGGCCCCAATTACTATTGTTTGTACCCCTAAAAGGCTAGATGAGGAGTAGGGGGGGTATGGAACAGGCAGCACCCTCAAACCTTCAGAAGTATGAGATGAACCCCAACAACTTGGAAAGGTGGATCTCTCTCACACGTACCGACACAGACTATCCCCCAATTTAACTGATCCCCAAAGGTTTTTGATTAAATAGCGGAATAGAAAATATGATCCAAAAAAAGTGTATGTATATCACACGTACACAACCACACTAGGCCCCAATTACTATTGTTTGTACCCCTAAAAGGCTAGATGAGGAGTAGGGGGGGTATGGAACAGGCAGCACCCTCAAACCTTCAGAAGTATGAGATGAACCCCAACAACTTGGAAAGGTGGATCTCTCTCACACGTACCGACACAGACTATCCCCCAATTTAACTGATCCCCAAAGGTTTTTGATTAAATAGCGGAATAGAAAATATGATCCCAAAAAAGTGTATGTATATCACACGTACACAACCACACTTAGCCCCAATTACTATTGTTTGTACCCCTAAAAGGCTAGATGAGGAGTAGGGGGAGTATGGAACAGGCAGCACCCTCAAACCTTCAGAAGTATGAGATGAACCCCAACAACTTGGAAAGGTGGATCTCTCTCACACGTACCAACACAGACTATCCCCCAATTTAACTGATCCCCAAAGGTTTTTGATTAAATAGCGGAATAGAAAATATGATCCAAAAAAAGTGTATGTATATCACACGTACACAACCACACTAGGCCCCAATTACTATTGTTTGTACCCCTAAAAGGCTAGATGAGGAGTAGGGGGAGTATGGAACAGGCAGCACCCTCAAACCTTCAGAAGTATGAGATGAACCCCAACAACTTGGAAAGGTGGATCTCTCTCACACGTACCGACACAGACTATCCCGCAATTCAATTGATCCTCAAAGGTTTTTATTGAATAGCGGAATAGGAAATATGATCAAAAAAAGTGTATGTATCTCGCACGTACACAACCACACTAGGCCCCAATTACTATTGTTTGTACCCCTAAAAGGCTAGATGAGGAGTAGGGGGGGTATGGAACAGGCAGCACCCTCAAACCTTCAGAAGTATGAGATGAACCCCAACAACTTGGAAAGGTGGATCTCTCTCACACGTACCGACACAGACTATCCCCCAATTTAACTGATCCCCAAAGGTTTTTGATTAAATAGCGGAATAGAAAATATGATCCCAAAAAAGTGTATGTATATCACACGTACACAACCACACTGGGCCCCAATTACTATTGTTTGTACCCCTAAAAGGCTAGATGAGGAGTAGGGGGAGTATGGAACAGGCAGCACCCTCAAACCTTCAGAAGTATGAGATGAACCCCAACAACTTGGAAAGGTGGATCTCTCTCACACGTACCAACACAGACTATCCCCCAATTTAACTGATCCCCAAAGGTTTTTGATTAAATAGCGGAATAGAAAACATGATCCAAAAAAAGTGTATGTATATCACACGTACACAACCACACTAGGCCCCAATTACTATTGTTTGTACCCCTAAAAGGCTAGATGAGGAGTAGGGGGAGTATGGAACAGGCAGCACCCTCAAACCTTCAGAAGTATGAGATGAACCCCAACAACTTGGAAAGGTGGATCTCTCTCACACGTACCGACACAGACTATCCCGCAATTCAATTGATCCTCAAAGGTTTTTATTGAATAGCGGAATAGGAAATATGATCAAAAAAAGTGTATGTGTCTCGCACGTACACAACCACACTAGGCCCCAATTACTATTGTTTGTACCCCTAAAAGGCTAGATGAGGAGTAGGGGGGGTATGGAACAGGCAGCACCCTCAAACCTTCAGAAGTATGAGATGAACCCCAACAACTTGGAAAGGTGGATCTCTCTCACACGTACCGACACAGACTATCCCCCAATTTAACTGATCCCCAAAGGTTTTTGATTAAATAGCGGAATAGAAAATATGATCCCAAAAAAGTGTATGTATATCACACGTACACAACCACACTGGGCCCCAATTACTATTGTTTGTACCCCTAAAAGGCTAGATGAGGAGTAGGGGGAGTATGGAACAGGCAGCACCCTCAAACCTTCAGAAGTATGAGATGAACCCCAACAACTTGGAAAGGTGGATCTCTCTCACACGTACCGACACAGACTATCCCGCAATTCAATTGATCCTCAAAGGTTTTTATTGAATAGCGGAATAGGAAATATGATCAAAAAAAGTGTATGTATCTCGCACGTACACAACCACACTAGGCCCCAATTACTATTGTTTGTACCCCTAAAAGGCTAGATGAGGAGTAGGGGGGGTATGGAACAGGCAGCACCCTCAAACCTTCAGAAGTATGAGATGAACCCCAACAACTTGGAAAGGTGGATCTCTCTCACACGTACCGACACAGACTATCCCCCAATTTAACTGATCCCCAAAGGTTTTTGATTAAATAGCGGAATAGAAAATATGATCCCAAAAAAGTGTATGTATATCACACGTACACAACCACACTGGGCCCCAATTACTATTGTTTGTACCCCTAAAAGGCTAGATGAGGAGTAGGGGGAGTATGGAACAGGCAGCACCCTCAAACCTTCAGAAGTATGAGATGAACCCCAACAACTTGGAAAGGTGGATCTCTCTCACACGTACCAACACAGACTATCCCCCAATTTAACTGATCCCCAAAGGTTTTTGATTAAATAGCGGAATAGAAAATATGATCCAAAAAAAGTGTATGTATATCACACGTACACAACCACACTAGGCCCCAATTACTATTGTTTGTACCCCTAAAAGGCTAGATGAGGAGTAGGGGGAGTATGGAACAGGCAGCACCCTCAAACCTTCAGAAGTATGAGATGAACCCCAACAACTTGGAAAGGTGGATCTCTCTCACACGTACCGACACAGACTATCCCGCAATTCAATTGATCCTCAAAGGTTTTTATTGAATAGCGGAATAGGAAATATGATCAAAAAAAGTGTATGTATCTCGCACGTACACAACCACACTAGGCCCCAATTACTATTGTTTGTACCCCTAAAAGGCTAGGAGTAGGGGGAGTATGGAACAGGCAGCACCCTCAAACCTTCAGAAGTATGAGATGAACCCCAACAACTTGGAAAGGTGGATCTCTCTCACACGTACCAACACAGACTATCCCCCAATTTAACTGATCCCCAAAGGTTTTTGATTAAATAGCGGAATAGAAAATATGATCCCAAAAAAGTGTATGTATATCACACGTACACAACCACACTAGGCCCCAATTACTATTGTTTGTACCCCTAAAAGGCTAGGAGTAGGGGGAGTATGGAACAGGCAGCACCCTCAAACCTTCAGAAGTATGAGATGAACCCCAACAACTTGGAAAGGTGGATCTCTCTCACACGTACCAACACAGACTATCCCCCAATTTAACTGATCCCCAAAGGTTTTTGATTAAATAGCGGAATAGAAAATATGATCCCAAAAAAGTGTATGTATATCACACGTACACAACCACACTAGGCCCCAATTACTATTGTTTGTACCCCTAAAAGGCTAGATGAGGAGTAGGGGGAGTATGGAACAGGCAGCACCCTCAAACCTTCAGAAGTATGAGATTGTGTTCACTGTACCCCACAAAGATTGAGTTCACTGCACCCCACAATGATTGTGTTCACTGCACCCCACAAAGATTGTGTTCACTGCACCTCACAAAGATTGTGTTCACTGTACCCCCCAAAGATTGTGTTCACTGCACCCCACAAAGATTCTGTTCACTGTACCCCACAAAGATTGTGTTCACTGCACCCCAAAAAGGATGTTGTTCACTGCACCCCAAAAAGGATGTTGTTCACTCCACCCCAAAAAGATTGTGTTCACTGCACCCCACAAAGATTGTGTTCACTGCACCCCAAAAAGATTGTGTTCACTGCACCCCAAAAATGATTTTGTTCACTGCACCCCAAAAAGGATTTTGTTCACTGCACCCCAAAAAGGATGTTGTTCACTCCACCCCAAAAAGATTGTGTTCACTGCACCCCAAAAAGATTGTGTTCACTGCACCCCACAAAGGATTTTGTTCACTGCACCCCAAAAAGATTGTGTTCACTGCACCCCAAAAAGGATGTTGTTCACTGCACCCCAAAAAGGATTTTGTTCACTGCACCCCAAAAAGATTGTGTTCACTGCACCCCACAAAGGATTTTGTTCACTGCACCCCACAAAGATTGTGTTCACTGCACACCAAAAAGGATTGTGTTCACTGCACCCCAAAAAGATTTTGTTCACTGCACCCCAAAAAGATTGTGTTCACTGCAGCCCAAAAAGATTGTGTTCACTGCAGCCCAAAAAGATTGTGTTCACTGCAGCCCAAAAAGATTGTGTTCACTGCAGCTCACACACAGAAAAATGGATGTGGATCACTGACACCTGCCTATCTCCAATCCCACACCACACAGCAATATCGATTGTAGTTTGTAGAACACAGTTTCCCTAAAATTCAGCAGACTCTGTCCCTAACAGGATTGAGAAGAGATCGTAGATCAGGATTGAGTGCAGACCCCACCCCCCACACAGCAATATCGATTGTAGTTTGTAGAAGACACTGACCCTATAATTCAGCAGACTCTATCCCTAAAATGCCTACAACTCGCCCTGCCTAAACACTCCGACCTGTCCCTCAATTCTATCCGGACACAAATGGTTTTTTCCTGCCTATCTTTCCCTAATCAGCAGCCAGCACGTTGATGTGTGCTCTGTCCCTGAATCTAAGCAGCATAATGACGCCGCTGCGGCTGCCTCGAACTTATAAAGACTTGGTCACATGCTTCAGACGGCCAATCACAGCTACTGAGACATTTGCAGGCATGGCTGGGATGGCTTAAGGCACACCAGTTAAACGATTGTTGATTGGCTGTTGAAAGCCCGCCATGAAAAGAGCGCCAAAGCATGCAAAACCCGGAAATAAAACGACCGAACACGGATTTTTACCCGAACATACAGTAAAGTGTCCGTGTCCGTGTTCGGGTACAAAAAATCCAATTATTCGGTACGAACACGAATAATACAGTCCGTGTTCGCTCAACACTACACAAGAGCAGACTTGGAGACCTTTCCAGCTGCGCATCCGCTGGCTTACTGGGTCTTGAGGATGGAACACTGGCCAGAACTTGACCAATATGCAATGGAGCTACTAACCTGTCCTGCTTTCAGCGTGCTTTCCGAATGGACGTTCAGTGCTGATGGAGGTTTTGTGACGGACAAAAGAGTGCGTCTGTCCACAGACTCTGTTGACCAGCTGACCTTTTATCAAAATGAACCAGTTCTTGATGAAGAGCTATCGGGCCCCTGATGCTGATGTAACTGATTGAATTTGCTAGGGGTCTGCCATCCCTTGAAGACTGCATATGCTTCCTATCCTATTCCTCTACCTTTATTCTGTTAGCTTCCAACAATGTTTTTGGTTTAGGTAACTACCAACCCCCAAGGCCTAATTTTTCTGCACTTTTATGACAGGTGCATACAATTTAAATGTCATTTTTAACAGCAGGCTCTGTCCCTGTGCCCTGCTAACTGTGAGGGTTTACGGTGTTCAGACAACACCAACACCAAAGGCCCAATTTTTGGCACCTGTGTAGTACATGCAATTTCAAATTTGTATGGAATTCTTACCAGCAGATCCCATTCCTGCTCCCAGCAAGAGTAACTGTGAGCAAAAAGAAAAAAAAAGAAAAAAAAGAAAAAAGAGGTGAGAGTGGGTGGACAGCAGTAGCCCTACTACCCACCCCCACCAAAAAGCGATCAACACACAGTACCAATGAATCAATGATAAGAATGTACTGCTAAAAAAAATACATTTTATTGGGCACTTATGCCTAGAAAAATTAGTTTGCACATGTAATCACCAAAGACACCACAATGTATAAAAACAATTAAAAACAACAGAGGAACATACACACATCTGGGGCCTGAAATGAATGATAATTCAGACTGATACAATTGGGCACATAATGCTGAGCAACATGCAGGTAAACCAGCTAAATGAATGGCTGAAGGGGATCCGTGAGTACCCTGATTGTAATTATGCTGGGAAGCATATGCGGCACACTACCACTGGGCCCATGAGGTAGATGACAAGAAATTGGTTGGATGAAACATTTCCAAAAAATTTATGAAAATTGATTCCTCAGCCCTTATGGTGTGCTGATTCTATGCTCAAGAAGATCAGGCTGTTGCTCCTGAATGGAAATGAAGATCAAAATCAGGAATGATTCCATATACATGAAAGGAGTGCTGACGTGATGCATACAGTCCCAAGAACTAGTAAAGTGAGATCCGGGATATAGACACTCCAATGCTGGAGATAAAGTGCTGGCCGTGGACAGATGCCGATTGGCTGTGCAAAGTTATATGCATGAAATGAACAAAGCAGACTCCTCCACAAAGTTGCAATGGATAGCGGTGCCACAAAGTACAGCCAATATAATCATACGTCCATACCTCTGTGTGTTAAGCCATGACTCAGCCGGCATCTGCATTCCTCATGCGGTGTTCCCTCCTGTGCTCGCTCAAGCCTTCTTCCAGGTGGCGGCGTGTAGGTCCGTCAGTGGCGGCCTGACGTCATCTCCGGTGCGGCGAGTCTAGAGCTGGGGGAGCCATGAGGGGCCGGCCGTGCCTGAGTCAAGCTCACAGAGAAGGCTGATCCAGAGTGTGCTGTTCGATCGGTGCTTCCTCTGACGCGTTTCACCGACTTTGCGTCGGATTCCTCATGAGCTCTGAGGGCCCTACTCAGGTGGTTAGTAGGGCTACTCTCTCACCTCTTTTTTCTTTTTGCTCATATATGCCCTGATCAACAGGTACTGTTTATTTTCCTCCATAGGTTTCTTGACTAAGGTTAGAGGCCAATATGGGAACATCTCTATTCTATTTTTGTCTAGAGTAACTGTGAGGCCTTGGTTACGGTTTTCAGGCACCACATATGGCAAAGGCCCAATTTTTGGCACTTGTATAGCACAAGCAATTTCAAGTTTGCATGGAATTCTTACCAGCAGGTCCCTTTCCTGCTCCCAGCAAGAGTAACTGCGAGGCCTTGGTTACGGTGTTCAGGCACCACCAACAGCAAAAGCCCAATTTTTGGCACCT
Organism: Pelophylax lessonae; assembly: GCF_965119305.1. NCBI lineage: Eukaryota > Metazoa > Chordata > Amphibia > Anura > Ranidae > Pelophylax > Pelophylax lessonae. The sequence goes on from NC_138777.1 coordinate 152,848,994, forward strand.
GTGTAGCAGATGCAATTTTTAAATTTGTATGCAATTCTTACCAGCAGGTCCCGTTCCTGCTCCCAGCAAGAGTAATTGCGAGGCCTTGCTTACGGTGTTCAGGCACCGCCTACGGCAAAGGCCCAATTTTTGGCACTTGTATATCACATGCAATTTCAAATTTGTATGGAATTCTTACCAGCAGGTCCCGTTCCTGCACCCAGCAAGAGTAACTGCGAGGGCTTGGTTGTGGTGTTCAGGCACCGCCTACGGCAAAGGCCCAATTTTGGGCACTTGTATAGCACATGCAATTACTAATTTGTATGTAATTCTTACCAGCAGGCCCCATTCCTGCACCCAGCAGGAGTAACTGCGGGGCCTTGGTTACGGTGTTCAGGCACCACCACAGCAAAGGCCCAATTTCAGTTTCAGTTCCTGGTCAGTTTTCAGGTCCCCATCACTGCAGCCAGTTTGCATATACTAAAAATGATACTCACAATAACTCCTTTGATGCAGAAATAAAGAGAGTAACCCTATGTGCTTAGGAGTAAGATAAAATATGAATGCTGCTGCTTAAAGAATGTAAATGAAATGAATGAAATTAGATGTATATAATAAAAGAACATATATATCATAAATAACAGTAGCGCAAGGATGGTGGGAACCCCTCACCACCACACAGTTATTGAAAACCCTGGTGCAAAGGCTAAGACCCACATATACAATAAAAGCATGTAAAGTGACCTTATAGCGCAGTTCTTAGCAGAAAATTAGTCCATAAATTCCATGAACTTTAAATAAATGCAAATAACCTTCAAGGAGCAGAAATAATCTGTGATATTATGGGGGATGCCCCACTCTCCACCACCATAGTGCCAGGATAATATCTGAATGGAACACTTACCAACTGACCATGCCCCCCCCCCCCACTCTTGTGGATCAGGCTTAAAGCGCATGGATTCCAAGAAGCATTACTCCACCAGACCACCACAAACACCCAATCGGATAATGTAACTCCTGTGTATGAAAAACAGAAAATGCTCCACTAGTGTAATAACGTTTCCACGCGCTTTATTAAAAATCCCACACAATACACTCAGTTGTAATTTCAACTTCATAAGAAGATATTCACATATAGATCATATTGCAACACAAACCGGAGCTTTGGATATCCTTTAGACACCTGCACTGGCTCCAAGCCAAGTAGGAAGTTCCTCCGGACAATCCCGTAACCCCGCCGTGTTGGTAACTAAGGACGCCGTTTGGTCACGCCCCTACACGTTTCGTCATATCCGACTTCAACTGGGGGCGTGACCAGATGGCACGGCGTACAGTTTTATAGTGGCCTGACCTGCCCAATGCAAAGTAGTGAAGGGCTGGGCGCACGCTCCAGATCACACCATCTGGTCTAACAGGCATAAGAAGTGGGGGTGATAGCACAGCATCCACCTGTACGTTTAACCCCTCAATTGCCGATAACAGATAATTCATCCTATCGCAGTGCACTGGGAGGTTAGCACAAACAGAATAACCCAGAAATAATAGCCCAGCTTAAATTAATCTAAGAGCTTCCTGTTTGCGGCATAATGAAATGCCTATATATATATACATATATAATGAAAATGAAGTGCCATTAACAACTGCCAATAAGACAGAATGCATCAGCCAATGGCAACACAAACCTAATAAGGGAGTATACACATATAAATAGATAATTTCCCCTACAAAAATAAACAGAGGTAAGTGGATGCAAAAACACTATTCAGAACCATTAAGGCTTTATGTGCATTTACATACAAACCCTCATACCAGCCTCAAGACCGGATTAAAGTGTGCTTAATCGCATACACTACCAAACCCTTTAGGACGTAGTCATAAGCCTACATATATATGGGAAAACATACATAAATAAAAGAAAGACACATTATATAAACCATGATAAAAAACTATATCTCATGAAATATAAAATTCATAAAATATATGCATATAACATATGCACTACATAAAAATGTATATGTAACAAAATATAACTCAAAAATAAACTTAAAATTAAAATTAAAGCACATACCCCTAGGAATATTGTCCAGAAAAATCTCAAAAAATATCAAAAATAATTATTTAAAAATAATTTTCAAGACCCTATTAGAGATCTTCAGGGGCCTGTCTAAGAGTCACTAATGAAGCAGTTCAAATCTAACTCGATGTTAAGGCCACCTGGATCAAGAGACTGGGTCAGAAAGATCCATTTGGTCTCACACTTGGACAAATCTCTGACCCAGTTTGCGCCTCTGCAAGACAGGGACACACATTCCACTCGCCAAAAATGCAGACCCCTAGGGTCCCGTTGATGGAATTTCCTGAAGTGTGCAGATACACTGTGTTCTCTCTTCCCCTTTAGAATATTGCTGATGTGTTCACCCACCCTTTGCTGTATAGTTCGCTTTGTGCGCCCAATATACAGCAAATTGCACGGACACATCAGTGCGTAAACAACATGTGTGGTATCGCATGTCATGAGGTGTTTGATTTTGAATGACTTATTTATAGCTGGGACCCTAAATTCTTCCCGTTTTCTCAAATTTGATCTGGTGAAAGAACAGGACCTACACCTCCCACAAGTATGAAAACCTCTTCTTCCTGGGAAGAAAGAGGTATTGGGTGGGTCAAGAATTTTCTTAACAATCCTGTCACCAAAACTAGGTGCCCTCCTATAAATAAACGAGGGAATCTCAGGTAGAACAGGTCCCAATATTCTGTCCATACATAATATGGGCCAGTGCTTTTTAAAGATGGCCTCAACTCTTCTGTAATTCTCTGAGTAATCTGATAGAAAACTCCACTCCTTCCTATTGCCAGACAAATTTTGAGTATTGGTCTTCTTATTCTCCAAGCAGGAACTTCTAGGGACTTCCAAAATCTTCTAAATTTCAGCATCCAAGTTAACTTCCGTGTAGCCTTTAGTCAGAAACCTATCTTTCAAAATCCCAGATTGGGTCAAATAATCAGCGTCAGACGTGCAATCATGCCTGACCCTCATAAACTGACCACGGGGTATATTTTTGAGCCAGGTGGGATGATGGCCACTCTGGATAGATAGATAACTGTTTCTATCCGTGGGCTTGAAATACACTTTGGTGGTAAATTTGGTATCTTGTGGAAACAAGGTGCGTATCAACTAAGTTAATCAGCACAGGCAGCGCTACTAATCCATAAAATCACAGTTCTGAATTAAAACTCTGCATTAGCAAAGCTCTCACAATACATCAATGTGCAAGATATCAGAGTCCAAATAAGTGACAAAGTCCATCACCAGCTAAGCTTCCAATGGGGTCATGGGAAGGAAACCACACACCAAATGTGTAACAGTTGCTGGAAGTATGCCTCCACCTCACCACGTGCAGATTCCCCAAGGTTATGCTCTTACCAGTAGGGATGATCGAACTTTTGAAAAGTTCGGTTCGGCCAGAACATCCGAACTTCCCGAAAGTTCGGCCCGGATTTCAGAACCCCATTGAAATCAATGGGACCCGAACTTCGGTAATCAAAAAACACAATTTTTAAGCCCTAAAACCCAATAAATGCCCCTAAAAAGTGCCTAGGGTTCTGGGTCATGCCCCATTAACTATTAATCACACAAAAAAAGTTCTTAAAAATTGTAATTTTTGATAAAAAAGCCAATTATTGAAAAAAAAAAAAGAGAGAGATTTTTTGATTTTGACTTTGGATTTAGTATCTGGGGGGTCTAAAAAGTGTACATGTGAAGTTTCAGCTCTGTAGCATGTCAAGAACCATGAAAAAAAAAAGATAATTTTTCATTAGAACAGGGATGTGGGACCCTCCTTTTACACCTATATGATCTTTTTTTTCTGGTTCTGGACATGCTACAGAGCTGAAACTTCACAGGTACACCTTTTAGACCCCCCAGACACAAAATCACACAAAAAAAGTTCTTAAAAATTGTCATTTTTGATAAAAAAAGCCAATTATTGAAAAATTTAAAAAAAAGAGAGATTTTTTTATTTTTACTTTGGATTTCGTATCTGGGGGGTCTAAAAAGTGTACATGTGAGGTTTCAGCTCTGTAGCATGTCCAGAACCATAAAAAAAAAGATTGTTTGTATTAGAAAACTTTCAGCACAGGAGGTTGGCTTCGCTGCTGTAACACCTTGCCGGTTTAATAGCAGGCATTTTTTTGGGTTCTTTGCAGTCAGGAAAAACATCTGAACTTGTGTATAGTGGTACTGTGCACAAGTTCTGATGTTTTGCCTGCCTCCAAAAACCCCCAAAAAATGCCAGCAAAAACACACCTGGGCATTTTTTTTTTTTGACGCTAGCGTTTTTTTTGGCATTTTTTGGGGTTCTTTTGAGGCAGGCAAAACATCTGAACTTGTGTATAGTGGTGTATATACACACATACATATATTTATATACACACCTAGACATATATAGGTGTGATAGTAGCAGAAATATATTACTGTAAATGATTTCATTAGCGCAAGCATATATTTCTGCTACTATCACACCTATATATGTCTAGGGGTATATATACAGACATATATGTGTATATATACCCCCTATACACATGTTCAGATGTCATGTCTGACATCAAACATGTCCTCAAAAAAGCACTGGCAGTGGCAGCCCCTGCAGCATAAAAAATGCTTGGCTGGTGAGAAGCCATATGCCTGTGCCGAAGCAACTCAGAGAAATAATCATTTCTCTATAGCGGTCACTCTGCTATGGAGGGGTTTTGTCACCCTTCCATAGCAGTCACTGTCAGTTAACCCTACACTACACTACGGTCCCCTGACACTTCATACTTTCCCTACAGAAACTAAATTTTTGAAGCTAACTTAAGTGTAAAGGAGCACTCTAACTACACTAGATATCTCTTTCCTCACACTAATAAATGCTAAATGACACTTTTAAAGTAAAATTAACAGAACAGCATTCCACTCTCTTCCATGTCCCGTACAAGAATGCTAGGAATATGGCGGGGGCGATCTTATATACTGGGGGGCGTATTCACTAATGATTGGTCTAGGGACCCCCTAGTCACTCCAATCACATTCCTAGCATTCTCCTGCCCCCTCAATTGGCTTTTGCTAATGGTTCTGGTCCAATCACAGGCTTTTAAAGCCCATTTCCTGAAGCATTGCATTTTGGGTGGTTCTGGTTGCCGAATTCCGAACTTTTTGGGCAAAAAGTTCTAAATTCGGCCGAACCTCGAACACCCAATGTTCGGGCTTAACCGATGATCGACCCGAACCGTTCGATCATCCCTACTTACCAGATATCTCTGTACATAAAGCCTGTAGTTAATGATGTTTCTCCGATAGATCGTCACCAGACTCAGCATTCAATCGCACTAATTCCCAGCTGCAGTGTCCTCAAACCAGTCATGCGTGTGAGAGAGTAAAAAGATGCACATAGGGCAAAACCTTGGGATCTAGTGATCACCAGTCAGTGTGGTTTAATATAAGTACTGTGAAAGAGTCACACCACACAAAAACAAAAGTTTTAGATTTTAGAAAAACAGACTTTTCAAAAATGAAATTAGTCATAAATGAGTCCTTATCAGACTGGAACGGATTACATGGAGTCCAGGAGAAATGGGACTACTTAAAAGGTGCATTATTGAAGGCAACAGAAAATTGCATTAGACTTGTCAGTAAAAGCAAAAAAAGGAAGAGACCACTGTGGTACTCAGCAGAAGTGGCCCAAATCATTAAAAATAAAAAGCTAGCATTTTGTAATTATAAAAAAACCCAGAGCAATGAAGATAAGGAAATCTACAAGATTAGGCAGAAAGAGGCCAAGCAAGTTATAAGAACGTCTAAAGCGCAGGCAGAAGAAAAACTAGCTCAGTCTATGAAAAAGGGGGATAAGACATTCTTCAGATATATAAATGAAAAAAGGAAATTAAAACAAGGAATAACTAAATTAAAAACAAAGGACGGAAGGTATGTAGAAGAGAATAAAGGGCTAGCCGACTGCCTTAATGAATACTTCTGTTCAGTTTTTACAGAAGAAAAAGAAGAAGGACCTCCACTTGAAAGGATGACTAATGAATCGTTTGATGCATGTGTCTTTACAGAGGAAGACGTTCTAAGATTGCTGTCTAAAGTGAAGACAAATAAGTCACAGGGTCCTGATGAGATACACCCAAGATTATTAAAAGAGCTTAGTGGTGAGCTGGCAAAACCATTAACAGATCTATTTAACCAATCATTAGTAACAGGAGTCGTCCCGGAAGATTGTAAATTGGCAAATGTCGTGCCCATTCACAAGAAAGGTAGTAGGGAGGAATCAAGCAACTATAGACCAGTGAGTCTGACATCAATAGTAGGCAAATTAATGGAAACCCTACTAAAGGATAGGATTGTGGAACATCTTAAATCCCATGGATTGCAAGATGAAAAACAACATGGGTTTACTTCAGGGAGATCATGTCAAACAAATCTTATAGATTTTTTTGACTGGGTGACTAAAATAATAGACGGTGGAGGTGCAGTAGACATTGCATATCTAGATTTTAGTAAGGCTTTTGACACTGTCCCACATAGAAGACTTATCAATAAACTGCAGTCATTGAGCATGGACTCCCATATTGTTGAGTGAATTAGGCAGCGGCTGAGTGACAGACAACAGAGGGTTGTAGTCAATGGAGAACATTCAGAACAAGGTCATGTTACCAGTGGGGTACCTCAGGGATCTGTACTGGGACCAATTTTGTTTAATATCTTCATAAGTGATATTGCAAAAGGCCTCGATGGTAAGGTTTGTCTTTTTGCTGATGACACAAAGATATGTAACAGGGTTGATGTTCCTGGAGGGAAACGCCAAATGGAAAAGGATTTAGGAAAACTAGAAGAATGGTCAGAACTCTGGCAACTGAAATTTAATGTGGATAAGTGCAAGATAATGCACCTGGGGCGTAAAAACCCAAGGGCAGAATATAGAATATTTGACACAGTCCTGACCTCAGTATCTGAGGAAAGGGATTTAGGAGTAATTATTTCAGAAGACTTAAAGGTGGGAAGACAATGTAATAGAGCAGCACGAAATGCCAGCAGAATGCTTGGATGTATAGGGAGAGGTATAAGCAGTAGAAAGAGAGAAGTGCTTATGCCGCTGTACAGAACACTGGTGAGACCTCACTTGGAGTATTGTGCGCAGTACTGGAGGCCATATCTCCAGAAGGATATAGATACTCTAGAGAGAGTTCAGAGAAGAGCTACTAAACTAGTACATGGATTGCAGGAAAAAACTTACCAGGAAAGGTTAAAGGACCTTAACATGTATAGCTTGGAAGAAAGAAGAGACAGAGGGGATATGATAGAAACTTTTAAATACATAAAGGGAATCAACTCGGTAAAGGAGGAGAGCATATTTAAAAGAAGAAAAACTACCACAAGAGGACACAGTTTTAAATTAGAGGGGCAAAGGTTTAAAAGTAATATGAGGAAGTATTACTTTACTGAGAGAGTAGTGGATGCATGGAATAACCTTCCTGCAGAAGTGGTAGCTGCAAATACAGTGAAGTAGTTTAAACATGCATGGGATAGGCATAAGGCTATCCTTCATATAAGATAGGGCCAGGGACTATTCATAGGATTCAGATATATTGGGCAGACTAGATGGACCAAATGGTTCTTATCTGCCGACACATTCTATGTTTCTATGTTAATACCGTTTGATAAAACAATGCACCTTTATTGGTTAAAACCCTCTCCCATTACACTCACATTGGTAAGGATAAAAACAGCATATCGTCATCAGCATCAGCTATACAGTTACCGTCCAGCCGCTTCTCGGTCTCCCGCTCGCTATGCAGCGTCCTGGAAGTTGCCGATCCTCGTGGTTAGACGGCGTCCTGTTGCCTGGGTGACCGCGCAAGCCACCGCTCTAACGCGTTTCGTCAGAGGACTTCAACGGAGAGCGTGCTTGCGCGGTCATTTCACTCCTATTTATCTGATCCCTCCACTCGGCTTTAACCGCCTCGGCGCCGCCGCAGCTGTCGCGGTCAGCCGTTAGTGGAGGAACCGATGCACAGTGAACCTCTAAATCATTAGAGCCACTATTTTCACTGCTGGTAATACATGTTCAGTAATTTCTTACGGTAATACATTTTATGCAGAAACATTACCCCGGTATTGCTCCCGACTCCTGTGAATTTTCCACACTAGGATACCAGCATCGTTCTATGTATGTTAAAGTGAAATCGGTGGCTGGTTTTTCTTACTAATAGCCTTCTATTGAAATATCACTATTTTTTGATCACACAGTACTGCCCTATCATACATGTGTGAAAACGCCAATATTCACGTTTATCGTACGTGCTACTATGTTAGTATGCCGCCGATTTCACATACTTCTACTTGTCCCAAAATATCCTGCATATGTTTCAACATATTTGCAAAGGAGATAAGATTGTCAATATCAGACAAAGATAATCCATATGTAAAAGATATATAAAAGGTATGTAAAACATATCTGTGCAAAAGAACATATGGTACCTTATGAAGATAACCTGTATCAAGATACCCAGTTAAAATTAAAACCAAATTGCTATCCAATGTATATCCTCCAGTTTTGAACCCCAAAATGGGATCGCCCAAACGCATAGAGGTATCTCTAATAAACTCTTGTCAAAATAATGACAACATAATGCAGAGCTCTCAGAAAATGAAATTATTGATAAAATTATATTAAAATTATATTAAAAAACACAGCATCCACAGCTCTCCAGAAGCGTGTGCCCGTAATATTGGCTAACGTTAATAGTCACTTATGAAGCAGTTTACATCGAGCTCCACATTCAGGCCTTTGGGATGGAGAACATGTGTCAGATATATCCAGTAGGTTTCCCTACGCGACAGTTCCCTTACCATATTTGATCCCCTCCAATTCGGGTGTATCCTATCCACACCCCAAAACTTCAGACCTGAAGGATCTTTGTTGTGCTTCTGCTTAAAGTGAAGGGGCACGCTGTGGTCTTTATCTCCTTTAATAATCTTTGCTATGTGCTCGGACACACGTTTCGTCAAAGTTCTCTTCGTGCGTCCGATGTACATTAGGCCGCAAGGGCATTCCAAGCAATACACCACGTGCGTCGTTAGGCACGTGATGCATTCTTTGATTTCAAATTGTTGCCCGTTAGCACTAGAGGTAAAGGTTTTTATCCCACGTACATGCTCCTTAACTTGCCTGCAAGATGTACATCTCCGGCAAGCGTAGAACCCCTCACGGTCCCAAAACATTTTAGGCCTCATGGGGGGATCTATGATCTTTTCTACCACTTTGTCTCCAAACGATGGACCTTTCCTGTATATGAAGGTAGGGTTCTGGGGAATAACCGTCCCCAAAAGCCTATCCATGCAAAGGACACCCCAGTGTTTCCTGAAGATGTTCTCTACTTCTTTGTGTTGCTCACTATAGTTAGATATAAAACCCCATTCATACTTGTTATTCTCAAATGGGGGTTTATCTTCCAGGCATTGCTCCTGCGTACAACCTCCAACTTCCTGTCTCGTGTTTTCCAGGATAGATGGGCTGTAGCCTTTCTCTATGAAGCGATTTTGCAGAAGTTTGGATTGCATATCATAATCATCGTCCCTGGTGCAGTTCCTCCTAATTTGGAGGAACTGCCCCTTTGGGTTTTTTTCGCAGCCATTTGGAATGGTGTCCGCTGTACATAGGGAGGAAACTGTTCCTATCTGTGGGCTTAAAGTACGCTTTAGTGCCCACCTCTCCATTCTGCAGAAAGATTTCCACATCCAAATAATGGATGCTTGTTTGGCTCCAACTGAATTCCAGTTTGATGTTGTTCCTATTGTTTTTAAGGTGTTGTATGAAACCACTGTAATAATGATTGTTCAGTACCCCGCCAGATAAGGAACAAATCATCAATGTATCTTTTATAAAGTACTAGCTCTGTTTTTTTGTCACAGTACACAAAACGGTCCTCCCACTCACTCATGAAAAGATTGGCTAGGCTGGGGGCATATTTAGCCCCCATAGCCACGCCCTTCTTCTGAGTGTAGAACTCGCCTCCAAACCAGAAGTAGTTGTGTGAGAGACAAAAAGTCAATAAATGACTTAGAAATCTTTTTTGAGGGTCGGGCAAATCTTCCCTCTGGCTGAATGCCCAATTCAAGGCCAGGAGGGCGTCATCATGCTGAATCACCGTATATAGTGACGCAACTTCGGCTGTTACTAGGTACACGTCTCCTGTGTTTAGTCCCTTTAAAGATCTTAAAGATATCAGAAAGTCTTTCATGTCTCTCAAAAAAGACTTTGTACGGACTACCGAATCCTGAAGAAAATGATCAAGATATTTGCCCGCTCTCGCTGTCACAGAGTTTATGCTGTTTACTATTGGCCGGGGTGGTGGGTTGTTCACATCCTTGTGTATTTTCGGGAGTGTGTAGATAGTTGGTACCCGGCTGTAACTCGGCACCAAGTATCGTTTCTCCTTTTTTGTTAACACCCTGCTATCATACCCATATGTGACCAATTCACTCAGTTCACTCCTTGATGACCTAGTTGGATCACCAGCGAGCCGCTGGTACGTATCAGCGTCCGCCAGCATCTCCATAAGTTGGTTATGGTAGTAATCCTTCTGCATGATTACCACCCCTCCACCCTTATCAGCAGGACGGATGATAACATTTTTTCGTTTCTCCAAAGACTCTAATCCTTCCTGGATATGTCTAGGGTTAACATTCCTTTTTGGCTCAATATTGGCCAAATCTCTAAGGACCAATCTCTTGAAAACATCTACACAGTGGTTAGAAGGTTGTGCAGGGTTAAAGAGGGATTTATTTTTTAGTCCACTGTCAATACCTATTGAGTATGTGGGTTTACTAACTAGTTTGGGTCTGCTATCGTTCAGATAATATCTCTTTAGGTTGACTTTTCGGATAAATTTGTGTATATCCATGTATACCCCAAATTTACCGATTGGTCTCTTTGCCGCACACTTAAGGCCTGCATTTAAAATATTGGTTTCTTTGTTGCTCAGAGTGATGCCGGCGAGGTTGTAGATTCCATTTAATCCACCACCCTCTTTCTTTTTGTGGGTCCTCCTCCCTGCTCTGCATCCTCTGTATTGACCCCTGTCCAAAAGTCTCGTGGGTCCTGATGTTCCCTCCACTGGGGACCAGGGTTTCCAATCTCTGAGCGAGTGGGATATGGCTGACGTGGGTCGGCATTGCTGCTCCTCCCTCCTCTGCCACCTCTCTGGCGTCCCCGGCCCCTGCCGCCCCTCCATAAAAAAGGACGCGGGGGAGCGGGAGTCCACGACTCATTATGATGCATAAGTGGTCCAAATCTATTTTGGATTGGTACCCCATATCCATTATTGCGCTCATATGAGTCAGCATGCGGTCTATGAGTAGTTTGATTACTATTCCCTTTATTAGGGTGTTGATACACCTGCTGCGCCGCAGGTCTTGATGCTTTATTTGCTAGATACTGAGGCCCACTATTATTCGCCGTTTTTTTACCTTTAGGGTTACCCCTATTCGGTGTCCCAGATACTTGGGGTCTAGCCTGCATGGTGTTCCTAGGTGTCCCCCTTAAAGGGGTATCACTCATTTTGACCTCAGCATTTCCCTGGCCTGGCCCAGAGATTGTTGATGTCATTTCTGGGAATTGCCAAGAGTATATCTGGCCACTTTGGAAATCTTTCATATCCCTATGAAACTTTTTTACCTTCTTTTTCTGGGTGTCCCTGTCTAGCTTTTCTAGTTTTTTCTTGACATCCACATTGAATTTATCCAATAGTGGATTGTCCTTACATGTCTCTAGAGTTGTTTTAATCTCAGCTATTTTAGCTTCTAGAATGGTCATTTTTTTATTTTTTATTTTCAACACCAGTTCCTGTAGTTTCAATCCAACTGAGTTGAAAAATTCTAACCATTCCACCCTTGAGCCCTCATCATCAAGGCCATCCTGAGGTGCTACGTCCCAACGCAGGCTCCTCATGACGATCTTTTCTTTAATGTAGCGCTCAAAGGTGCACACATCCCACCATGCCCGGAGTTGTTTAGCCAGCAACTTATGGAGATGCTGGCGGACGCTGATACGTACCAGCGGCTCGCTGGTGATCCAACTAGGTCATCAAGGAGTGAACTGAGTGAATTGGTCACATATGGGTATGATAGCAGGGTGTTAACAAAAAAGGAGAAACGATACTCTGTTACAGCCGGGTACCAACTATCTACACACTCCCGAAAATACACAAGGATGTGAACAACCCACCACACTGGCCAATAGTAAACAGCATCAACTCTGTGACAGCGAGAGCGGGCGAATATCTTGATCATTTTCTTCAGGATTCGGTAGGCAAGTTAAGGAGCATGTACATGGGATAAAAACCTTTACCTCTAGTGCTAACGGGCAACAATTTGAAATCAAAGAATGCATCATGTGCCTAACGACGCACGTGGTGTATTGCTTGGAATGCCCTTGCGGCCTAATGTACATCGGACGCACGAAGAGAACTTTGACGAAACGTGTGTCCGAGCACATAGCAAAGATTATTAAAGGGGATAAAGACCACAGCGTGCCCCTTCACTTTAAGCAGAAGCACAACAAAGATCCTTCAGGTCTGAAGTTTTGGGGTGTGGATAGGATACACCCGAATTGGAGGGGATCAAATATGGTAAGGGAACTGTCGCGTAGGGAAACCTACTGGATATATCTGAAACATGTTCTCCATCCCAAGGGCCTGAATGTGGAGCTCGATGTACACTGCTTCATAAGTGACTATTAACGTTAGCCAATATTACGGGCACACGCTTCTGGAGAGCTGTGGATGCTGTGTGTAAAAGGCAAGGGTGACCAGCGCTATGGAGTATGAGGTAGAACAGTGTAAAACGGGTGAATAGGTGTAAGCAGCCAACAACCAAACCCCGAAGGGTTAAGGATAAAGTGAAATGTGCAAAGGGGTTGAAACGGCGCTACCTGAAAAGTGATCGAGTGCTGATTGTAGTGCAATAGTGTGCAAATACCCTTTGAAAAGGGGGTGACACCGGCAAATAATAAATATGTGAATACTGATTATATTTTCAAAGGGTTAAAAAACCACACAATTCCTGTCAGTAACCACAACCGATACGATCTGTTAGTGTGTGGTGAGTATTATCTGTAAATAATAATAGTGCCAACAAGTGAGCAAATATTATAGTGGGTTTATTCCAATAGGTGATACAGTGCAAAATCAAACAATATATAATATATAAATCCCTGGTGGTGAAGTGATGGATATATGTGACCAAAGTGAATACTGAAGTGCTATATTCCTTAGAGGTGTAGGTGCTGTATTACCCTCGATGACCACTAGGTGAGGTATATACGACCTGTTCACATGAAGTGGTCCCAAGAGGGGTAGATCGTGGGGTTCCTCTCTTTATCCAGCAAGGCACCGGCTGGTAATCTCACGAAAAGAAAGAAGAGGGGAGCCCCATCAAGTAGTTTGCAAAGATATGCCAATATAGAAAGTAGTATTAACTCACGGTGAAGCTGCCTCGGATCAGTGTAGAGCAACGCCGGGAAGCTTCCGCGTTCCACGGCTGCCAAGTCCGAGACCGGAAGTGACGCAATGACGCAATGGACCTGCCCTACGCGTTTCGTCAGAGGACGTCTGCTGGAGCGGCGTCACCATCACGTACTCCCGGAATCTTTATAGTCAGCCGATGTCATAGCAACCGTACGGCTACCCGCGGCCATCTTGGTGCTCCTTTTGAACTGCCGGACGTGCGCTATCTTGCTCACCCACTACACAAGATGATTCCGCGCGGCGTTCAGACATGTTATATAATTTACATGCGGCTGCTATATTTCACATCATATACAGCAGCTTTCACCGGATACCTACACAAATCTTGTCTGACTAGTGTGAAGCAAAAACGTTTTATTATAAAAAGAAAAAAGGAAAAGAAAAAAATATATATGTGGAAAATTTTAACTTTAATGTTTTTCCGGAAATAAAAAATAAAAAAAGAATAAAAATCTTTATTTTCCGCATCTTGTGTTTTAATCTCCCCGGAAGTGGACAATAATCACCTTGCTCCTTCTTTGTGTGAGAGCACACATAGTGTATATGGATATATTACCTCTGTTACGCATCTTGTGAGATATTATATTTATAGCGGGGAGGGAGTTTGCACAAGTAAAATTAAGATAATAAAAAATATATAAATAATATATATAAAAAATCTTCTAAAATATATATTTAAAACAGAATTCTATATTGAAAGAGGGATAAAAGGGAGGAATTCTTTAATGTTTATTGGTGAGAAGGATGTTGGACGAGGAGGTTCAGATGGGATCATGTTGTGCAAAAGGGTCTGATAAATTAATAGTGGTTTTGTTATGCGTTTCAGAGAGTAGGTGAGATCCAAGGAGGTCACTTGGATAAGATAATCAATAAATAGAGTCTATTTTAAAATGCTGATACCCAAGTAGGGATTAAAAAGGAATTGGAACGTACAATGGATAAAAAATGAAGAACATGAAGAACATGATAAAATACAAGTAGGAAGGACGAAATGAATAAAATAATCATCCAAGAGGAGACCTATAGAAACTGTAAAATTACTGGAAAGGGTATGGAAAGAATGGAGATCCTTCCCAATATATTAAAAACGTGTGGAGGATATTAAAATATATTGCTAAAGGAGAAATTGGAAATAAAGGAGGAGATAAAAAGGAGGGGGGGGGGTGTTTGTCAAAAAGCCAAATGGAAGGTGCTACAAACATGAATCTCATGTTAAAAACATATAAAAGCCAGAAATATATTGGGTATGGGCATTAAATGGATCATAATGTTATACCCCTGTTGAAAAAGCTTATTCTGAATATTTCTAAAAAATTAAAAAATATTAAAAAATATTAAAAAAATTAAAAAATTCAAAACGGATTTTAAAATGCTGAGATAGAGGAGAAAAGTGGTTTCAAACATCTGTAATGAAACAGTTTAAATCAATGTCAGCGTTCAAACCATCAGGGCGCAAAGATTTCATTAAAAAGATCCATTTTGTTTCCTTTTTTGAGATCAGTCGTCTCTTGTTGCTGCCTCTCCAGTCCCCTTTTATTTTATCAATACCATAAAAAGTAAAACCTGATGGGTCCTGGGAGTGCATTTCCTTAAAATGTCTGGATAGACTATGCTTCTCGAATCCCTTCTTTATGTTTTTTACATGTTCTCTAATTCTCACATATAGGGGACGTGTAGTTCTCCCTATATATTGTAAGTGACAAGGGCACTCGATGACATATGTCACATGTGTGCTGGTACAAGTAATGGTATCTTTTATTTTCTATTCTACGCCTGTAGTATATGATTTGAAATTCTTTATCTTTTTGGGTTGTCTCCTATTTGTTCTGCATGGCAGGCATTTTTGGCACCTAAAAAAGCCATTAATACTTGTAGGCAGGGAAATGGTCTTGGGAGGGTTCACCACGTTGTGTACCAACCTGTCCTTAAGTGTTGGTGCCCTCCTGTAGATAAAGCATGGTGTTCTTGGTAATATCTTTTTCAGAGTTCTGTCTGCTGTTAGTATAGGCCAGTGCTTCTTAATAATGCCTTCCAATTGTTTGTGTTGTCTGTTATAGCCCGTTATGAACGCAAACTCATACTTGTTTTTTTCTTTACTTAGTTTTTCCTTAATAAGATCCTCTCTTTTGGTGTTTTTGACTAGTTGTTTTAAATGTTCCAGATCTTTCCGTTTGTAGCCTTTTTCAATAAATCTTTGTATTAGAATATCTGCTTGGATATCAAAATCATGTATATTACTACAGTTTCTCCTTATCCTCAGGAGTTGCCCCTTGGGAATATTCCCCAACCATTTTGGGTGGTGACAACTCCTGGTCGGGATATACCCGTTTTTGTCCGTTTTCTTAAAAAAAGTTTTACTGGCAATTTTTCCTCCTTCTTTAAAAAGTTCTAAATCCAAATAGGACACTTTTTCCTGGTTCCAGTTGCCTGTAAAGGTAATGCCATACGCGTTGCTGCTAATCTCATCAAAAAATGCTTGTAATGCATCCATGTTGCCTCTCCAGATTAAAATAATGTCATCTATGTATCTACTGTAATAAATTAAATCTGGTCGTTCCATGCTAAAAACCTGTTCCTCCTCCCATTTCTGCATAAAAATGTTGGCAACACTGGGGGCATACTTAGCCCCATAGCAACGCCTTTTGTCTGTGCGTAGTACTTTCCCTTGTACCAGAAGTAGTTGGAATGCATTGCCATTTTTAATCCTTCCAAAATAAAGTGCACCTGTGCATGTTTCAAATCTGTATGGTTAAAAAGAGCCCATTCCACACTGTCCAACCCATCTTTCTGTACTATGTTGGTGTAAAGTGAGTTTACATCTATTGTCACCAAAAAATCTTCATCTCTAATCTTCAAGTCCTGAATATCTGTTAGTAGCTGTTTGCTGTCCCGGAGATATGACTTTCCTTTCGGTACTATGGGTTGTAAAAATTTGTCCAGGTATTCTCCTAACCTGGAATGTACAGAATTTATACCGCTTACTATGGGCCGGCCAGGTGGTTTTTCCTCATTCTTATGTATTTTGGGTAAATAATAAATAATGGGTGTTCTGGCTGTTTCTATATTCAGATAGTTGGCCTCCTTTTTATTCAGAATGCCCAAATCCTTTCCTTTTTGGATATATGTTTGTAGATTTTCCTTAAATTTTCCTTTTAGGTCTCCTGGTAGTTTTTTATACGTATCCTCTGCACTGAGGAGATTTTCCAGTTCTTCTTCGTAATCCTTTTGGTTCAGGATGACCAGACCTCCTCCCTTGTCTTCTGGTCTGATGACTATCCCTTTTTTCTTTTCCAATGTTTTGATGGTCTCCCATATTTCTTTTTCTTTCTTATTTTTAATCTTTAAATTTCTGATTTCTTCTTCAACCATTCTTTTGAAGACCTCTAAGTTTTCATTCTGGGGGTTCTTAGGATTGAAGACTGACTTGTTTCTCAGTGTGGTTTGTTTATATTCTGTGTTTGTTCTTGATGTTCCTCTGTCCTTCTTTATTTCAAAAAACTTTTTGATGTTAATTTTCCTTATGTATTTCTGTAAGTCTATGTATGCTTCAAACTTGTCTAAATTTTTGTCTGGTGCATACTTCAGGCCTTCTAAAAGTTCCAATTCCTCTTTATTAAAAACGACATTGCTTAAATTAAAAATCCCTTTCCCTAAAATTCTCTTTTTCTTCGACCCTCCGCGCTTTCCCCTTGGTTTCCGCCTCTTGTGTGATCGTAGGGTCTGGGGGGTTCCTCTCTTCTGTTCAAATCAGACCCTCCTTGTCTCGGTGTATTCCTGTGATCCTCCTGTTGGGGTCTTCTCCCATCTTCTCTCCAATTTATGTGGTATCCTCTTTGCGGTCTGTGCGTTTCTCTCGGGCCTCCTTGGTAGTCCCCGCGCCTCCACGGTTGTTGCCATCCGTAGTTCCTCCAATGGCCTTGTTGCCCATGTGGTCTCCCTCCTCTCCTTGGGGGTCTTCCTCGGTTTCCCCTCGGAAAAAAATCCCTTCTAGGGGGTGAGCCTCTTCTTTCATAATTGGGTTGTTGATATTGTCTGAGAGGTGAGAATCTATTGTACGTATCAATCCGATCATAGGTATATACTGGTGTTCTATCTCTTCTCTGGTGTGAGTTATCCCTCCGGTTATCCCAGTGGTCATTATACATATCTCTGGGTTCATTATTTCTCTCTCCAGTGTTTCTGCCTCCATTATATGGGGTTGATGGCGTTCTGGGGGTTCTTTGTGTTGTGACCTCTGTCCAAGTGTCCCCATCCTCATCTTCCATGTCAGATGATTCCCTGGAATCTATGTCCACCGGGTCCACACTTGTACCTTGACCATTGTATATTTCGTCGGATTGCCATTTGTATACCTCTCTATTCCTGTAATCCATGATGTCCCTCTTGTACTTTTTTTGTTTTTTAGCTTGGATGGTTTTGTCATATTTCTGTATGGCCTCCTGAAGTGCCTTTTCCTTAGTTTTATATTCAGCTCTCTCTGCATATGGAGCCAGCTGTTCCTTGAGTAGTATAATGGTACTCTCTATCTTTTTGAGTTTAAATTGTCTTCTTTTTATGATCATTAATAATAATTCTTTCTCGCATTTATTGAAAAAAGCGTACCAATTGTCCAGGAGGGCTGGGTCTGAGATGTGGTCATTGGGAGAAATATCCCAACATGAGATTCATGTTTGTAGCACCTTCCAGTTGGCTTTTTGACAAACACCCCCCCCCCCTCCTTTTTATCTCCTCCTTTATTTCCAATTTCTCCTTTAGCAATATATTTTAATATCCTCCACACGTTTTTAATATATTGCATATATGGCACAGCATGTAAGCCCCTCCCACATATTGGGAAGGATCTCCATTCTTTCCATACCCTTTCCAGTAATTTTACAGTTTCTTGGATGATTATTTTATTCATTTCGTCCTTCCTACTTGTATTTTATCATGTTCTTCATTTTTTATCCATTGTACGTTCCAATTCCTTTTTAATCCCTACTTGGGTATCAGCATTTTAAAATAGACTCTATTTATTGATTATCTTATCCAAGTGACCTCCTTGGATCTCACCTACTCTCTGAAATGCATAACAAAACCACTATTCATTTATCAGACCCTTTTGCACAACATGATCCCATCTGAACCTCCTCGTCCAACATCCTTCTCACCAATAAACATTAAAGAATTCCTCCCTTTTATCCCTCTTTCAATATAGAATTCTGTTTTAAATATACATTTTAGAAGATTTTTTATATATATTATTTATATATTTTTTATTATCTTAATTTTACTTGTGCAAACTCCCTCCCCGCTATAAATATAATATCTCACAAGATGCGTAACAGAGGTAATATATCCATATACACTATGTGTGCTCTCACACAAAGAAGGAGCAAGGTGATTATTGTCCACTTCCGGGGAGATTAAAACACAAGATGCGGAAAATAAAGATTTTTATTCTTTTTTTTTTTTTTTATTTCCGGAAAAACATTAAAGTTAAAATTTTCCACATATATATTTTTTTCTTTTCCTTTTTTCTTTTTATAATAAAACCTTTTTGCTTCACACTAGTCAGACAAGATTTGTGTAGGTATCCGGTGAAAGCTGCTTTGTATATGATGTGAAATATAGCAGCCGCATGTAAATTATATAACATGTCCGAACGCCGTGTGGAATCATCTTGTGTAGTGGGTGAGCAAGATGGCGCACGTCCGGCAGTTCAAAAGGAGCACCAAGATGGCCGCGGGTAGCCGTACGGTTGCTATGACATCGGCTGACTATAAAGATTCCGGGAGTACGTGATGGTGACGCCGCTCCAGCAGACGTCCTCGGACGAAACGCGTAGGGCGGGTCCATTGCGTCATTGCGTCACTTCCGGTCTCGGACTTGGCAGCCGTGGAACGCGGAAGCTTCCCGGCGTTGCTCTACACTGATCCGAAGCAGCTTCACCGTGAGTTAATACTACTTTCTATATTGGCATATCTTTGCAAACTACTTGATGGGGCTCCCCTCTTCTTTCTTTTCGTGAGATTACCAGCCGGTGCCTTGCTGGATAAAGAGAGGAACCCCACGATCTACCCCTCTTGGGACCACTTCATGTGAACAGGTCGTATATACCTCACCTAGTGGTCATCGAGGGTAATACAGCACCTACACCTCTAAGGAATACAGCACTTCAGTATTCACTTTGGTCACATATATCCATCACTTCACCACCAGGGATTTATATATTATATATTGTTTGATTTTGCACTGTATCACCTATTGGAATAAACCCACTATAATATTTGCTCACTTGTTGGCACTATTATTATTTACAGATAATACTCACCACACACTAACAGATCGTATCGGTTGTGGTTACTGACAGGGATTGTGTGTTTTTTTAACCCTTTGAAAATATAATCAGTATTCACAAATTTATTATTTGCCGGTGTCACCCCCTTTTCAAAGGGTATTTGCACACTATTGCACTACAATCAGCACTCGATCACTTTTCAGGTAGCGCCGTTTCAACCCCTTTGCACATTTCACTTTATCCTTAACCCTTCGGGGTTTGGTTGTTGGCTGCTTACACCTATTCACCCGTTTTACACTGTTCTACCTCATACTCCATAGCGCTGGTCACCCTTGGCTTTTACTCATATCTGTGTAACCACTTCGGTGGGATTACCCAGACCTAGCTGCAAAATGGAGATTTTTAAATACATGACGTCAAGAACAGTGAATGTCGAAGAAATATTCGACCAAGACACCGTAGTACAAAGACAGGACATGGAGGGTTGTCTTAAACAATTAAAACACAACATGGAAAAACAGCTGAGGGTCTGGTGGGATATAGCCACCTTAGAGAAATACACCAGAGAGAATATAGCACCCAGGAGATTACGTTGGGATATTTCTCCCAATGACCACATCTCAGACCCAGCCCTCCTGGACAATTGGTACGCTTTTTTCAATAAATGCGAGAAAGAATTATTATTAATGATCATAAAAAGAAGACAATTTAAACTCAAAAAGATAGAGAGTACCATTATACTACTCAAGGAACAGCTGGCTCCATATGCAGAGAGAGCTGAATATAAAACTAAGGAAAAGGCACTTCAGGAGGCCATACAGAAATATGACAAAACCATCCAAGCTAAAAAACAAAAAAAGTACAAGAGGGACATCATGGATTACAGGAATAGAGAGGTATACAAATGGCAATCCGACGAAATATACAATGGTCAAGGTACAAGTGTGGACCCGGTGGACATAGATTCCAGGGAATCATCTGACATGGAAGATGAGGATGGGGACACTTGGACAGAGGTCACAACACCAAGAACCCCCAGAACGCCATCAACCCCATATAATGGAGGCAGAAACACTGGAGAGAGAAATAATGAACCCAGAGATATGTATAATGACCACTGGGATAACCGGAGGGATAACTCACACCAGAGAAGAGATAGAACACCAGTATATACCTATGATCGGATTGATACGTACAATAGATTCTCACCTCTCAGACAATATCAACAACCCAATTATGAAAGAAGAGGCTCACCCCCTAGAAGGGATTTTTTTCCGAGGGGAAACCGAGGAAGACCCCCAAGGAGAGGAGGGAGACCACATGGGCAACAAGGCCATTGGAGGAACTACGGATGGCAACAACCGTGGAGGCGCAGGGACTACCAAGGAGGCCCGAGAGAAACGCACAGACCGCAAGGAGGATACCACATAAATTGGAGAGAAGATGGGAGAAGACCCCAACAGGAGGATCATAGGAATACACCGAGACAAGGAGGGTCCGATTTGAACAGGAGAGAGGAACCCCCCAGACCCTACGATCACACAAGAGGCGGAAACCAAGGGGAAAGCGCGGAGGGTCGAAGAAAAAGAAGAAGAGAATTTTAGGGAAAGGGATTTTTAATTTAAGCAATGTCGTTTTTAATAAAGAGGAATTGGAACTTTTAGATTTAGGCCTGAAGTATGCACCAGACAAAAATTTAGACAAGTTTGAAGCATACATAGACTTACAGAAATACATAAGGAAAATTAACATCAAAAAGTTTTTTGAAATAAAGAAGGACAGAGGAACATCAAGAACAAACACAGAATATAAACAAACCACACTGAGAAACAAGTCAGTCTTCAATCCTAAGAACCCCCAGAATGAAAACTTAGAGGTCTTCAAAAGAATGGTTGAAGAAGAAATCAGAAATTTAAAGATTAAAAATAAGAAAGAAAAAGAAATATGGGAGACCATCAAAACATTGGAAAAGAAAAAAGGGATAGTCATCAGACCAGCAGACAAGGGAGGAGGTCTGGTCATCCTGAACCAAAAGGATTACGAAGAAGAACTGGAAAATCTCCTCAGTGCAGAGGATACATATAAAAAACTACCAGGAGACCCAAAAGGAAAATTTAAGGAAAATCTACAAACATATATCCAAAAAGGAAAGGATTTGGGCATTCTGAATAAAAAGGAGGCCAACTATCTGAATATAGAAACAGCCAGAACACCCATTATTTATTATTTACCCAAAATACATAAGAATGAGGAAAAACCACCTGGCCGGCCCATAG
The DNA here is from genome assembly GCF_965119305.1 of Pelophylax lessonae. Lineage (NCBI taxonomy): Eukaryota > Metazoa > Chordata > Amphibia > Anura > Ranidae > Pelophylax > Pelophylax lessonae. The sequence goes on from NC_138777.1 coordinate 152,871,095, forward strand.
TAAGCGGTATAAATTCTGTACATTCCAGGTTAGGAGAATACCTGGACAAATTTTTACAACCCATAGTGCCGAAAGGAAAGTCATATCTCCGGGACAGCAAACAGCTACTAACAGATATTCAGGACTTGAAGATTAGAGATGAAGATTTTTTGGTGACAATAGATGTAAACTCACTTTACACCAACATAGTACAGAAAGATGGATTGGACAGTGTGGAATGGGCTCTTTTTAACCATACAGATTTGAAACATGCACAGGTGCACTTTATTTTGGAAGGATTAAAAATGGCAATGAATTCCAACTACTTCTGGTACAAGGGAAAGTACTACGCACAGACAAAAGGCGTTGCTATGGGGGCTAAGTATGCCCCCAGTGTTGCCAACATTTTTATGCAGAAATGGGAGGAGGAACAGGTTTTTAGCGTGGAACGACCAGATTTAATTTATTACCGTAGATACATAGATGACATTATTTTAATCTGGAGAGGCAACATGGAAGCATTACAAGCATTTTTTGATGAGATTAGCAGCAACGCGTATGGCATTACCTTTACAGGCAACTGGAACCAGGAAAAAGTGTCCTATTTGGATTTAGAACTTTTTAAAGAAGGAGGAAAAATTGCCAGTAAAACTTTTTTTAAGAAAACGGACAAAAACGGGTATATCCCGACCAGGAGTTGTCACCACCCAAAATGGTTGGGGAATATTCCCAAGGGGCAACTCCTGAGGATAAGGAGAAACTGTAGTAATATACATGATTTTGATATCCAAGCAGATATTCTAATACAAAGATTTATTGAAAAAGGCTACAAACGGAAAGATCTGGAACATTTAAAACAACTAGTCAAAAACACCAAAAGAGAGGATCTTATTAAGGAAAAACTAAGTAAAGAAAAAAACAACAAGTATGAGTTTGCGTTCATAACGGGCTATAACAGACAACACAAACAATTGGAAGGCATTATTAAGAAGCACTGGCCTATACTAACAGCAGACAGAACTCTGAAAAAGATATTACCAAGAACACCATGCTTTATCTACAGGAGGGCAACAACACTTAAGGACAGGTTGGTACACAACGTGGTGAACCCTCCCAAGACCATTTCCCTGCCTACAAGTATTAATGGCTTTTTTAGGTGCCAAAAATGCCTGCCATGCAGAACAAATAGGAGACAACCCAAAAAGATAAAGAATTTCAAATCACATACTACAGGCGTAGAATAGAAAATAAAAGATACCATTACTTGTACCAGCACACATGTGACATATGTCATCGAGTGCCCTTGTCACTTACAATATATAGGGAGAACTACACGTCCCCTATATGTGAGAATTAGAGAACATGTAAAAAACATAAAGAAGGGATTCGAGAAGCATAGTCTATCCAGACATTTTAAGGAAATGCACTCCCAGGACCCATCAGGTTTTACTTTTTATGGTATTGATAAAATAAAAGGGGACTGGAGAGGCAGCAACAAGAGACGACTGATCTCAAAAAACTAAACAAAATGGATCTTTTTAATGAAATCTTTGCGCCCTGATGGTTTGAACGCTGACAATGATTTAAACTGTTTCATTACAGATGTTTGAAACCACTTTTCTCCTCTATCTCAGCATTTTAAAATCCGTTTTGAATTTTTTAATTTTTTTAATATTTTTTAATATTTTTTAATATTTTTTAATTTTTTAGAAATATTCAGAATAAGCTTTTTCAACAGGGGTATAACATTATGATCCATTTAATGCCCATACCCAATATATTTCTGGCTTTTATATGTTTTTAACATGAGAGTCATGTTTTGTAGCACCTTCCAGTTGGCTTTTTGACAAACACCCCCCCCCCTCCTTTTTATCTCCTCCTTTATTTCCAATTTCTCCTTTAGCAATATATTTTAATATCCTCCACACGTTTTTAATATATTGCATATATGGCACAGCATGTAAGCCCCTCCCACATATTGGGAAGGATCTCCATTCTTTCCATACCCTTTCCAGTAATTTTACAGTTTCTATAGGTCTCCTCTTGGATGATTATTTTATTCAGGAAAAGGAAAATCCCCCAATGGTGTGGGACTTTATATGCCACATGCACACTGAACAAGAATACGAGAATTGTATGGGTACAAAACAATTTTATTACACAAAACACAAAAATTATACAACGTATATGTCTAAAAAAGGATAGACACACAATTAAAAAACCTTGCAAGTGTTGACAGACCAGTATCCGTACAGAAGACCCTTGGGTGTCATTGGTAGGATGAACCGGACAAGACCCTACGCGTTTCGGGTTACAAACCCTTCATCAGGGGTCAACCAGAGTTCAGTAAACAATGTCAACCTATTTGTGAGTATAAGTTGTATATTAGTATTGTCAAATTCATGAATCTTATGACATACAAAGATTAAACAATATATAATATGTATTTATAACGAATATAACAAATTGCATATCAATATAGTCCAATTCATGAATCTTATGACATCAAAGATTGAACAGTATACAATGTGCATTTAACGAGAATATAACACTCTTTGTAGATTTTTAAAGGTTGATACCTACCACAAGGGGAACTTCTCAGTAGGGGCAACTGGGCTGTCGATTAAAATCGGTGTCAACCAATGAGAGGATGTCAGGGGCTACAAGAACAATATTCATTGGAAAGATAGCAACAGGATAGACCAATGTTGGCGGAAGCTGACCGGATCGAGGGCACCGCAGTGATCCATCACTGGTCCAAGTAACTTGGAGGTAATAATGTCACTCAAACGAATCCCAAAATATCACTGAAATAATGATAGAGTGAGGGGAAGTGAGTAAAAACTCAGATATGCATAATATGGAGCAAATTGGAGTTGTTTAACAGAGAGGAAAATACTTCTCACATACCTCTGTAAAGTACATTATATTCATGGCAGAAGGTAAATATGGTGTAAAGAGTAGGGTAATTGTCTGACGTGGATATTCTCCTGGAGGGGAAAAAGTATAAGTGGACAAATATGGGCAATGAGGGGGAAGAAGGGAGGGGGGAGGTGGGGTGATTGGTGGTGATGAAAGGAGGGGTCAAAAGACCATAGGTGATTGATAAGATATGCAAAGCATACGTGTCATAAAGAAAAAGCATGTATGAACGTGATGATCAGGAAAGGACAAGTGAAGATCAGGTGGGATGCCATAGGATGGATAACCATAGAAAGTACAAAGTAGTCAATCTGTATATCACCTGAGCAGATATGGCAGAGCTCGTATAATAGCAATATGAGTAAAATGGTTGTCTAAGAAAGATTGATACAATCAGTATTGCTGATATTCAACCTTATGGGTGTCCATATCATAAAACCACAGGTGGAACAGAAAAGGACTTACATTATTGCAGTCAAAGCAGTTGACATGATAAAAGAACCCGTGAATAAAGAAAAGGTGATGATAGAATTCATGCAGTGTAAAATACAGTAAGGATTAAAACAAAAAGGTATCCTAGAAGGCAACAGCATGCACCATCAACCGATGTACACATCACATGCATGAGTATCCAGTGTGCAAATATGAAGACCCCTCAAATTACAGCCATGCTGGGTGTATTGGGAGTGGAGATAAATACTTACCTTCGTCTTGTTCACCTCGGCGTGGACATCCTCTGCGAGTGAAACCTCGTGAGCCGTCTGCTATAAGGCGTCCCGGATGACGCCGGCGGCTGCGCAGTAGGATGAGGTCCTTTGACCTCTGGAAAGGGGCCAATCGTAATCACTTTGTCGGCGGAGCGCGGCGCCCGCCCACAACCAGCAGGAAGTGAAGAGAAGAGCACCGTGTTACCTCGGCAACCAGCGATGGAAGGGAAGTGCGTCACCACACAAGCAGAGAGGGTGAGTTTCCCAATACAGGGGACGACTATCCGAGGAGCGCCCCCTACCTGCGCCAGGGGTAACCACAACACCCGGCCAGCGAGCGCCACATTGGGAAAAGACATTGAAAAAGGACGAAAAGAGAAAAAGAAGATGTAGAATGAGAGAAAAAAAAGAGGCTAAAGCTCCTATAGGGAAAAGGGAACCATATAAATGAATCCATTAATATTTATGCTGGGGTTTGTATTTAATGTAAGGATATATTCCAAACAATGTCCCAAGGGTCTAATGTATCACAGTAAACAATAGGATATATACATCAAACAGTAAAGAGGACCATACAAAAGATTATATCGACATTGAGAAGAATCAGTAATATAATTTGCAGTTAAGGAACAGGCAAGACAAGTCCTAGTAGGATTATGGTAAATACAGTATTTTGATATAAACATAATAATAACTGTATGAATTTACAAATTATGTTATAAAATATATCATATATGCAGGTGTTATTTTTAACTTGCAAATTTTTTTATTTATATATTTTTCAAGTGATTCCTGAGGGGGGTCAGCATCACGGGATGGGAGCAGCCAACAATGAACAATGTATACATTCAAGGAAACCGGCAGTTCTATCTAGTTCTAGTCGAGTAATCATTTATAAAGAAAAGCTCCTATTGTTTGTAAACCAAGGGCTTGTTATATATGAATCACTTGTAGCGATAGCGCCAAAGTGTGTATATTGGTAGGGAGAAAAGTTGTTACCGAAATTATAATGTATAACCCTATTATTGTTCCCATCCACCCGATGAGAACCCCTCCAAAAATGGCTTGAAACTCACCATATCGTTTAACCCCGGAGGTTTAGTTGCCTCCAGGTGCAGAATCCATCTAGTTTCTCTTTGTAGTAACACCTTATTCCAATCCCCTCCGCGGGGATTGGGGTGCACTCTGTCTAAGACAAAGAATTTTGGGCCAGGGAATTGGCCTGCATGTCTATCACGTACATGTCTTCCCAGAGGAAGGTCTGGGTCACATTTACGCATACTTGTGATGTGTCTTGAGATGCGTTTGTGCAATGCCAGCTTGGTTTTCCCAATATAATAACTGCCACATGGGCATGAAAGAAAGTAAACCACTCCTACCATCTTGCAATTAGCAAAATGGGTGGGTTTGAATGGTTTGCCGTTTGGGAGTTTGATATTATTGGAAGTATTCAAATGTTGGCAATGATTGCAGCCACCGCAAGAGAATGTGCCAAAACTCTTGCAGGGATCTTTCCTGAATTTTCCAACAAATTGGCTCTGGGTTAGATGGTCTCTCAGAGACTTAGATTTTCTGTACGTTATGGACGGTTTCTCTGATACAAAGGGACTAATATTGGGATCAATGAGTAAGAGATGCCAATATTTTTCGATTGTTTTGAGAATTTTTTGATGTTGTTCCGTATACTGAAGTATTATCCTTGGTGATGTAAACTCTTTTTTAGATACATTTGTAACGGTTTTATTATGAAAGATTAGGTTTTGTCTGGTATGGGAGATAGCACGGTTGTAAGCTTTTTTGAGGCAGGACTTAGTATAGCCTCGAAGGAGGAGCCGCTGTCGAAGATTATCGGCCTCTATTTTGAACTGGGAATCTGCTGAGCAATTTCTTCGAATGCAAAGATATTGACTATACGGTATTGAACGGATGAGAGGTTGCGGGTGAGAGCTGGTCGCATGGAGGATCGTGTTGGCAGCTGTGGGTTTACAGTATAGTGAAGTTTGAAAATTACCAAGAGAATCCTTCTTGATAGTTATATCTAGGAAATTGATAGCATACTGGTCGAATGTCATGGTAAATTTCAGGTTAAAGGTGTTATTGTTTAGGCGTATCATGAATTATCCTAGTTGATCTTCCGAACCGCTCCATACTATGAATACATCATCGATGTAACGGTACCAAGACATGACATGTCTGGTCCATGGACTCAATAACTCTTCCGAGAAGATATGGCGTTCCCACTCCCCCAGGTACAGATTGGCGTAGGATGGGGCACAAGAGGTCCTAAGGCCTCATCTTGTACAGTTTTGCATGTTGACGGTGGAGAGGAGCTATTTGTTTTAGTGCCCTGGGCATATTGTGATTGTAATAATACTTTTCTTGCAAACAAGTGCAAATCTTTAATGATGGAGAATTTATCCGTTTTAGAATATGGGCAGAAACTCAGGCCTTTTGATAAAAGAGACAGTTCACTAGAAGTAAGAGGATAGTCTGTCAAATTTATAACGTCCCATGATGTGGACATATTGTCAATCTGAGTGGAAGAACTGTTCTCCTGTCTTGTGTCAGGGTGTGGGGCTAGCGAGGGAGTTGTATATATTATTCCGGATCGGTTTGCCCTAAAAAACCGTCTGAGTCCTCGTTCTCAGAGGTTCCTATGTCTGTTTGGGCTGGTATAGGTATTGACCGTTTCGTTTGTTTGGAGGATTGTTCCGCTAAATTGACCATCTGTCTGGTTTGTCTGATGTTTTGAACATTAGCGGCAGCTAAAGGTGGACGATTCGGTAGTGTCCCCTCAGTAATAAGTTTTTTTGAGGGGTTTTTTACACTCCTATTTGGTGATGTGCGTTTAGTTTTAGATGGTTTTCTGGGGTTATCATGTTTATAGGAGGATGATGAGATAGATGAGTTCAGGGAGGAGTTTGAACCGAATTGGTCTCTAGAGGGTCGAAGACCCCTCTGATTAGGATAACCCTGTTTTTGTGACCATCTGTATGCCTGATGTTCCCTAAATGCTGTTCTATCCCTACAGATTTTGCGCTCTTTCTTAGTGATATTTTCACTTATTGTTTTATCCAATTGGATTCTGATATTAGTCTCCATGTTTTTATACCTGGATGATTCCTGAAAGGGAGTAAGTTTTTCGTATATTTTATCGATTTTTAATTCTAAGTTTTTTATACGCTTGTTATACTCTTCAATGAGCAAAGACATCATATTTATTATTTTATTCATTTCGTCCTTCCTACTTGTATTTTATCATGTTCTTCATTTTTTATCCATTGTACGTTCCAATTCCTTTTTAATCCCTACTTGGGTATCAGCATTTTAAAATAGACTCTATTTATTGATTATCTTATCCAAGTGACCTCCTTGGATCTCACCTACTCTCTGAAATGCATAACAAAACCACTATTCATTTATCAGACCCTTTTGCACAACATGATCCCATCTGAACCTTCTCGTCCAACATCCTTCTCACCAATAAACATTAAAGAATTCCTCCCTTTTATCCCTCTTTCAATATAGAATTCTGTTTTAAATATAAATTTTAGAAGATTTTTTATATATATTATTTAAATATTTTTTATTATCTTAATTTTACTTGTGCAAACTCCCTCCCCGCTATAAATATAATATCTCACAAGATGCGTAACAGAGGTACTATATCCATATACACTATGTGTGCTCTCACACAAAGAAGGAGCAAGGTGATTATTGTCCACTTCCGGGGAGATTAAAACACAAGATGCGGAAAATAAAGATTTTTATTCTTTTTTTTTTTTTTTATTTCTGGAAAAACATTAAAGTTAAAATTTTCCACATATATATTTTTTTCTTTTCCTTTTTTCTTTTTATAATAAAACCTTTTTGCTTCACACTAGTCAGACAAGATTTGTGTAGGTATCCGGTGAAAGCTGCTTTGTATATGATGTGAAATATAGCAGCCGCATGTAAATTATATAACATGTCCGAACCATCATCTTGTGTAGTGGGTGAGCAAGATGGCGCACGTCCGGCAGTTCAAAAGGAGCACCAAGATGGCCGCGGGTAGCCGTACGGTTGCTATGACATCGGCTGACTATAAAGATTCCGGGAGTACGTGATGGTGACGCCGCTCCAGCAGACGTCCTCTGACTAAACGCGTAGGGCGGGTCCATTGTGTCATTGCGTCACTTCCGGTCTCGGACTTGGCAGCCGTGGAACGCGGAAGCTTCCCGGCGTTGCTCTACACTGATCCGAGGCAGCTTCACCGTGAGTTAATACTACTTTCTATATTGGCATATCTTTGCAAACTACTTGATGGGGCTCCCCTCTTCTTTCTTTTCGTGAGATTACCAGCCGGTGCCTTGCTGGATAAAGAGAGGAACCCCACGATCTACCCCTCTTGGGACCACTTCATGTGAACAGGTCGTATATACCTCACCTAGTGGTCATCGAGGGTAATACAGCACCTACACCTCTAAGGAATACAGCACTTCAGTATTCACTTTGGTCACATATATCCATCACTTCACCACCAGGGATTTATATATTATATATTGTTTGATTTTGCACTGTATCACCTATTGGAATAAACCCACTATAATATTTGCTCACTTGTTGGCACTATTATTATTTACAGATAATACTCACCACACACTAACAGATCGTATCGGTTGTGGTTACTGACAGGGATTGTGTGGTTTTTTAACCCTTTGAAAATATAATCAGTATTCACATATTTATTATTTGCCGGTGTCATCCCCTTTTCAAAGGGTATTTGCACACTATTGCACTACAATCAGCACTCAATCACTTTTCAGGTAGCGCCGTTTCAACCCATTTGCACATTCCACTTTGTGGATGCGGTGTGTTTTAATATAATTTTAATATAATTTTATCAATAATTTCATTTTCTGAGAGCTCTGCATTATGTTGTCATTATTTTGACAAGATTTTATTAGAGATACCTCTATGCGTTTGGGCGATCCCATTTTGGGGTTCAAAACTGGAGGATATACATTGGATAGCAATTTGGTTTTAATTTTAACTGGGTATCTTAATACAGGTTATCTTCATAAGGTACCATATGTTCTTTTGCACAGATATGTTTTTACATACCTTTTATATATCTTTTACATATGGATTATCTTTGTCTGATATTGACAATTTTATCTCCTTTGCAAATATGTTGAAACATATGCAGGATATTTTGGGACAAGTAGAAGTATGTGAAATCGGCGGCATACTAACATAGTAGCACGTACGATAAACGTGAATATTGGCGTTTTCACACATGTATGATAGGGCAGTACTGTGTGATCAAAAAATAGTGATATTTCAATAGAAGGCTATTAGTAAGAAAAACCAGCCACCGATTTCACATTAACATACATAGAACGATGCTGGTATCCTAGTGTGGAAAATTCACAGGAGTCGGGAGCAATACCGGGGTAATGTATCTGCATAAAGATGTATTACCATAAGAAATTACTGAACATGTATTACCAGCAGTGAAAATAGTGGCTCTAATGATTTAGAGGTTCACTGTGCATCGGTTCCTCCACTAACGGCTGACCGCGACAGCTGCGGCAGCGCCGAAGCGGTTAAAGCCGAGTGGAGTGATGAGATAAATAGGAGTTATATGACCGCGCAAGCACGCTCTCCGTTGAAGTCCTCTGACGAAACGCGTTAGAGTGGTGGCTTGCGCGGTCACCCAGGCAACAGGACGCCGTCTAACCACGAGGATCGGCAACTTCCGGGACGCTGCATAGCGGGCAGGAGACCGAGAAGCGGCTGGACGGTAACTGTATAGCTGATGCTGATGACGATATGCTGTTTTTATCCTTACCGATGTGAGTGTAATGGGAGAGGGTTTTAACCAATAAAGGTGCATTGTTTTATCAAACGGTATTGCCCTATGTGCATCTTTTTACTCTCTCACACGCATGACTGGTTTGAGGACACTGCAGCTGGGAATTAGTGCGATTGAATGCTGAGTCTGGTGACGATCTATCAGAGAAACATCATTAACTACAGGCTTTATGTACAGAGATATCTGGTAAGAGCATAAACTTGGGGAATCTGCACGTGGTGAGGTGGAGGCATACTTCCAGCAACTGTTACACATTTGGCGTGTAGGGATGTACCGAACGGTTCGCCGGCGAACGGTTCCCGGCGAACTTCGCATGTTCGCGTTCGCCGCTGCGGGCGAACATATGCGATGTTCGGTCCGCCTCCTATACATCATCATTGAGGCAAACTTTGACCCTGAATCTCACAGTCAGCAGACACATTCCAGGCCAATCAGCATACCTCCCTCCCACACCCTCCCACCTCCTATAAATAAGCAAGGGCAGCATCCATCTTAGATCATTTCTGTGTTACTGAGAGCAGGGAAAGTGCTGCTGCTGCTGCTGTTATAGCTAGGGACAGTTAGTCAGTGTTCCCGGTATTGTTAGCCAGTGTTCTTGGTACACTCCTGCTGTAAGGACAGCACCCCAAAAAGCCCTTCCTAGGGCTGGTATTTGAGGTTTTTTTTGGATATATATATATATATATATATATATATATCTATTGTGCACTGCAGTTACCTGCCCGCTGTGTGTGAGAGGCCACAGACCCACCACAGACTGTACTGTGGTGCACACCACACTCATTTCGGGTGGCACAGGCACAGTACCTTGCATTTTAAAAATATTTTTTCTTTTCCTCTGTCATAATTGCAGTAAGTGCTGTGTCAGGTCCACAGAGTGTACTGTACCCACTGCAGTGCACTGCCCACCACTGATATATATATGGTGGCACAGCATCTTGTTGCAAATTGAAAAAAAAAAAATTTTTATTATTGCAGTTGCCTGGGCTGCCAGTGACTGTCAGGTCCAAAGAGTGTACTGTGCCCACTGCAGTGCCACTTCGTGCCCACCCACCACTGATATATATATATACGGTGGCACAGCAGCTTGCAAATTAAAAATATATATATTTTTTTTATAATTGCAGTTGCCTGGGTGCCAGTGACTGTCAGGTCCACAAAGTGTACTGTGCCCACTGCAGTGCCACTGCCCACCCACCACTGATATATATGGTGACAGGCATGACTTTTTTTGGATTAGTGTCTGGGGGGGTCTAAAAAGCGTACCTGTGAAGTTTCAGCTCTGTAGCATGTCCAGAACCAGAAAAAAAAGATCATATAGGTGTAAAAGGGGTTCCCACCATCCCTGCTCTACTGAAAAATTATCTTTTTTTCTGGTTCTGGACATGCTACAGAGCTGAAACTTCACAGGTACACTTTTTAGACCCCCTAGACACTAAATCACACAAAAAGTTCTTAAAAATTGTCATTTTTGATAGAGAGCCAATTATTGGAAAAATTAAAAAAAAAAAACTTAAAAAAAAAATTTCTTTGGATTTATTGTCTGGGGGGTCTAAAAAGTGTACCTGTGAAGTTTCAGCTCTGTAGCATGTCCAGAACCAGAAAAAAAATAGAATTAGGGTTAGGGCTAGGGTTAGGGTTAGGGTCAGGGCTAAGGTTAGGGTTATTTTTAGTGCTTAGGGTTAGAGGGTTAGAGTTAGAGGGGTAGGGGTAGGGCTACTAACTCTAACCCTAAGTATCTCACTGTAACCCTAACCCTAGCCCCTAACACTAAACCTAACCCTAACCCTCTAACTATAACCCTAACCCTCTAACCTTAACCCTAACCCTCTAAGCCTAGCCATAAAAATAACCCTAACCCTAAACCTAACCCTAGCCCTAACCCTAACCCTAGCCCTAACCCTAACCCTAGCCCTAAGCCTAACCCTAGCCCTAACCCTAATTCGTAATTTTTTTCTGGTTCCGGACATGCTACAGAGCTGAAACTTCACAGGTACACTTTTTAGACCCCCCAGATGCTAAATCCAAAGAATTTTGAATATTTTTTTTTTTAATTTTTCCAATCATTGGCTCTCTATCAAAAAGAACAATTTTTAATAACTTTTTTTGTGTGATTTAGTGTCTGGGGGGTCTAAAAAGTGTACCTGTGAAGTTTCAGCTCTGTAGCATGTCCAGAACAAGAAAAAAAATAGAATTAGGGTTAGGGCTAGGGTTAGGGCTAGGGTTAGGGTCAGGGCTAAGGTTAGGGTTATTTTTAGTGCTTAGGGTTAGAGGGTTAGAGTTGGAGGGGTAGGGGTAGGGCTAGGGCTAGGGTTAGGGTTAGGGCTAGGGCTAGGGTTAGGGTTATTTTTAGTGCTTAGGGTTAGACGGTTAGGGTTAGAGGCGTAGGGGTAGGGTTACTAACTCTAACCCTAAGTATCTCACCGTAACCCTAACCCTAGCCCCTAACACTAAACCTAACCCTAACCCTAACCCTAATCCTTAAAGCCCAGTTCCTGTCCCATTTTGGTCGGTTCTGGTCTGTTTGCGGTTGTTTGCGGTGCGTTAAACGGGGAGTTTGGTCTGTCACTGTGAAGCGGGCGTAACCCTTACACTACCTGATCGATACAACATCATACCTGATCGTATACACACACTGGATGTTTTAAAGCACGTTATTCCAAACAATTTAGGAATGTTAGATGATTTATGCCCTTTATGGAATAAAACCCGACTCTGCGTCAACTACGTAATTTTCCATGGGAGTTTTGCCATGGATCCCCCTCCGGCATGCCACAGTCCAGGTGTTTGTCCCCTTGAAACAACTTTTCCATTACTATTGTGGCCAGAAAGAGTCCCTCTGGGTTTTAAAATTCGCCTGCCTATTAAAGTCTATGGCGGTTTGCAATGTTCGCCGGTTCGCGAACATTCGCCGAATTTTATGTTCGCGACATCACTATTGGTGTGTGGTTTCCTTCCCATGACCCCATTGGAAGCTTAGCTGGTGATGGACTTTGTCACTTATTTGGACTCTGATATCTTGCACATTGATATATTGTGAGAGCTTTGCTAATGCAGAGTTTTAATTCAGAACTGTGATTTTATGGATTAGTAGCGCTGCTTGTGCTGATTAACTTAGTTGATACGCACCTTGTTTCCATATTTTACCATTTTAGGCAGCTGCTGTTTAACATTTTTAGATTCTTATTGTCTACTTGCGCATGTGATATTGCTGCATTCATTACTAAGGGCGGGGTGATTGAGTTTAAGTTTATCCTTAGCACTCAGTCCTTTTTTTCAAATTTGGTATCTTGTCTCCGAATGATCATATCTAGAAAGTGTATTTCCTCCTGGCTCCATCCAAATATACCACCAAAGTGTATTTAAAGCCTTTAATGGGGTTCATTTGTTCTCGGTTCGCAGTGTTCTGGTGCGAACCGAATCGAGGGGGGGGGGGTAGTTTGGCTCATCACTACTGTTCAGCCCACTGTAGGAGGTTTACAATACGTCGTGTGCCGTCCGATGTGTGTCAACGCTTCACAAAGTCTACCTGATCAGGGGAAGTATATTTTCTAGTCTAGAGGCAATTATTTTAGCAAAGATATTATTATCCGAATTTAATAATGGGATTGGCCTATAGTTGGATATGGCTGTGGGTGCTGGTTTAGGTAGAGTTATTATTAAAGATTCCAGGTGTTCCTTGGGGAAGGATGCGTCTGTAGCTGCTTGATCATACCTTTGCTGTAAGTACGGGGTAAGGAGGTCTGAGAATGCTTTATAATATTCATTCCCAATACCGTTTGGGCCTGGGAATTTGTGGATGGGTAAATTGTGGATGGCTGTTTGGATTTCAGATGCAGAGAATGGTGCGGAGAGGTTATCAAGTTGATCCTGAGTTATTTTGGGGAGGTTTAGGGGCTCAAGAAATTGTTGGATTTGCACCTCTGTGGGGGCATTGTAGGGTCTTCCAAACCTATATTGTACAGAGAGGAGTAAAACTCGGTGTTGTTTGAATCTAGGAGATATGCTATGCGATTTTTTGCAGTTTTCTTTTCAATTTGCTTTGCGAGATGTGCACCTATTTTATTGCCATAGTAATTTAGTTTAAGACGTTTTAGAAGAAGAATGTTGGGAATTAAAGATTTGGGAGAGTTGATGTCGGAAGTCTATGAGTTGTTTAGCTCTTTCTAAGGAAAATTGAGCTTTATTTAGGCATTCCAAATTGCAAATAGTTTCTCTTAGGTCAGTGATTAGTTGATTTTTGGTTCATTTCTCCTGAGCTCCTAGTTTGAGAAAAACCCCTCTCATAAATGCCTTGTGGGCGGACCACAATGTATTGATATGTAGCCATGCTGAAATTTTGGCGTCATGAGTAGGGTTGAGCGGACACCTAGATGTCCGTGTTCGACGGGTTCGGCCGAACTTTAAAAAAAAGTCCGGGTCCGTGTCCCGGACTTTTACCGAACTTTTCCCGGACACCGAACCCCATTGAAGTCAATGGGGACCCGAACTTTAAGGCACTAAAATGGCTCTAAAACACCAAAGGAAAGGGCTAGAGTGCTGCAAATGGCAGCAAAACGTAATTAAGAGCATGGCAAGTGCTCTGCAAACAAATGTGGATAGGGAAATAACTTAAAACAACAAAAAAAAAACAGAAAAATAAAACAATGTTCTTCTTCATCTCTGAAGGACGAGGCCCATATGGAGTAGGAGGGAGGTTGAGGTGGTGGTGGATGTGGCGGTGACATAGGCATGCGCACAGGGTGTGCCGGGTGTGCCTGGGCACACCCTAATCACCTAGGGCACATAGCATTGCCAGTGAAGAGATGGGAAAGATCTCCCTCGGACCTGCTCTGCTCTATTTCTCTTTGCCTACAGGTACATGGCCCCGATACATTACTCTCCCTGCTGGCAAACACATGCATGTGTATTTCAACTTTGGGGTGCACACCTTAATGCAATAGGCTGCGCACACCTATGGGCGGTGTAGGTGGAAGCAGCGGTGGAGGAGGACCAGGGCCGGATTAAGAGCATCATGGGCTTGGTGCTGAGGATTTTGAAGGGCCTTAAGGGCCGTGCCTTGCCATGCACCCAGAGGAGGAAGGGTGCAGCCATGCATGCCTAATTCAACATGGGATGCTGTCTCTGAAGCCCATAAACACATCCATGCATCGGCAACTGTCCCTCCTTGTCCGGCCTTCGCGCTGAGTGGGGAGGTTCTGAGGGTGCTGCCTGGGGAAGCGAGCATAGAAGCCAGACTTCTGTGTTTACAAGTGACAGAAGAGCGGTAACAGTGAATATGGCCAACCCGGGGCCTATATAAAAGGTAGGGGCCTGGAGCTGCAGCTCCAATAGCCCCTACGTTAATCTGGCCCTGAGGAGGAGGACGAGGTAGCCAACACTGCTTCTTTTCACAAATTTTAAATGAGAGTACACCCCAAAAGAGTGAGAAAGAGCAAAAATGGAACAATGGGTGGGTAAGGTCGGTATGCATTGCTATTCTGCATAAGGTACGGAAAAGTCCCGTGGGATCCATGCCTGGTTCATTTTAATGAACGTGAGCTTGTCCACATTGTCTCTGGACAGGCGGCTGCGCTTGTCTGTTATAACGCCCCCAGCCATGCTAAATACCCGTTCAGATAATACACTGGCTGCAGGGCACGCCAGCACCTCCAAGGCGTAAAGGGCAAGCTCAGGCCATGTGCCCAATTTGGAGACCCAGAAGTTGAAGGGGGCAGACCCCTCATTCACTACATGTAGGCGTGTGCACACATACTGCTCCACCATGTTGGTAAAATGCTGCCTCCTGCTAAGACGTTCCATCTGAGCTGCTGGTGCTGCTGTTTGTTGTGGCGTGCTGACAAAGCTTTTCCACATTTCGGCCATGCTAACCCTGCCTTCTGAGGTGCTGGCGGTGCCCTGGTTGCGTTGGCGACCTCCTCCTCCTCCTCCTCTGCCTTGTGCTTCCACTGCGGCCCCGCTGTCAGATGGGAATGCCAGCAGCATCGCGTCTACCAGCGTGCGCTTGTACTCGCGCATCTTGCGATCGCGCTCCAGTGAGTGAATTAAGGACGGTACGTTGTCCTTGTAACGGGGATCCAGCAGCGTGGCCACCCAGTAATCAGCACAAGTTAGAATGTGGGCAACTCGGCGGTCGTTGTGGAGACACTGCAGCATGTAATCGCTCATGTGTGCCAGGCTGCCCAGAGGCAACGAAAGGCTGTCCTCTGTGGGAGGTGTATCGTCCGTGTCCTCTGTATCCCCCCAGCCACGCACCAGTGATGGCCATGAGCTGGCCTGGGTGCCATCCTGCTGTGAACATGGTTCCATCTCCTCCTCCAGCTCCTCCTCCTCCTCATCCTCCAGAACTGTGCCCCTGCTGGACAATTGTGTCCCTGGCGTTTGTGTGTGCAGGAACCCACCCTCGGAGCCCTTTGCGAATGACTGCCCTGAAAGCCTTGGAAATGTTACCTCTTCATCCTCCTCCTCCTCCTCATCTTGTGCCACAGACTCTTCCATCATCGCCCGAATTGTTTTTTCAAGGAGGCATAGAAGTGGGATAGTTAAGCTGAGAACGGCGTCATTGCCACTGGCCATGTTGGTGGAGTACTCAAAACAGCGCAACAAGGCACACAGGTCTCGCATGGAGGCCCAGTTATTGGTGGTGAAGTGGTGCTGTTCCGCAGAGCGACTCACGCGTGCGTGCTGCAGCTGAAACTCCACTATGGCCTGCTGCTGCTCGCACAGTCTTTCCAGCATGTGCAAGGTGGAGTTCCACCTTGTGGGCACGTCACATATGAGGCGGTGAGCGGGAAGGCCGAAGTTACGCTATAGCGCTGCCAGGCGAGCAGCAGCAGGGTGAGAACGCCGAAAGTGCGCACAAACGGCCCGCACTTTCTGCAGCAGCTCTGACATATCGGGGTAGTTTTTAAGGAACCTCTGCACCACCAAATTCAGCACATGCGCCAGGCAAGGGATGTGCGTCAAACCGGCTAGGCCCAGAGCTGCTATGAGATTTCGCCCGTTATCGCACACCACCAGGCCGGGCTTGAGGCTCGCTGGCAGCAACCACTCATTTGTCTGCTGTTCCATGCTCCTCCACAACTCCTGCGCGGTGTGTGGTTTGTCCCCCAAACAGGCAAGTTGTAAAACTGCCTGCTGTCGTTTACCCCTGGCCGTGCTGAAGTTGGTGGTGAAGGTGTTACGCTGTCCGGATGAGGAGGCGGTAGAGGATGAGGAAGCGGAGTAGGAGGAGTTAGGAACAGGAGGCAAACTGAAGCGCCCTGCAATCCTCGGTGGTGGAAGGACATGCGCCAAATTGCTATCCGCCTCAGGCCCATCCGCCACCGCATTTACCCAGTGTGCCGTTAGGGAGATATAACGCCCCTGACCGTGCTTACTGGTCCACATATCGGTAGTTAGGTGGACCTTGGCACAGATGGCGTTGCGCAGTGCACACCTGATTTTTTCCCCCACTTGGTTGTGCAGGGAAGGGATGGCTTGCCTGGAAAAGTAGTGGCGGCTGGGCACGACGTACTGTGGGACAGCCACCGACATAAGGTTTTTAAAACTGTGCGTCTCCACCAGACGGAATGACAGCATTTCAAAGGCCAATAATTTTGAAATGCTGGCATTCAGGGCCAGGGATCGCGGGTGGGTAGGGGGGTACTTCCTCTTCCTCTCAAGTGTTTGGGAGATGGAAAGCTGAACGCTTCCACGGGACATTGTGGAGATGGTTGTTGGTGACCCAGGTGGTGGTGTTGCTGACAGATCGTCTGTTTGCGGGGTGGCAGGTGCCGGTATCACTACAGATGTGGCTGGAGCGGCCGAGACTGCAGCAGAAGAGGAAGCAGGATGAGCCAGAGACGTTTCTTGGTTTTGAAGGTGTGTACTCCACTGCAGCTCGTGCTTTGCACTTAGATGCCTGATCATGCAGGTTGTGCTCAGGTTGAGAAGGTTTATGCCTCGCTTCAAGCTCTGATTGCACAGGGTGCAAACCACTCGTGTCCTGTCATCAGCACATTTTCTAAAGAACTTCCACGCTAGAGAACTCCTTTGAGCTGACTTTGGTGCGCTCGTTCCCTTGCTGCGTTGGGCAGTAGCGGGCGTAGTGTCTAGGGCACGGCCGCTCCGCTTCTGCACCCTGCTCCCTCTTCTGCTGTGCTGGTGGCTCTGTGCGACCACCGCCTCTTCCTCCAAACTACTCAGGTCACCTGCATGACGTTCATTCCATGTGGGGTCGAGGACCTCATCGTCCTCCACATCATCTTCCACCCAGTCTTCACCCCTGCCCTCCTTGTCGGTCTCCACAATGCTGAACGCCGCAGCAGTTGGCACCTGCGTTTCGTCATCATCGGAGACGTGCTGCGATGATCCTTGCATGTACTCATCTTGAGAAATAAGTGGTTGGGCATCGCTGCACTGAATCTCTTCCACTTCTGGGACAGGGCTAGGTGGATGGCCCTGGGAAACCCTGCTGACAGAGTCATCAAAAAGAAGAAGAGACTGCTGTATGGCTTGGGGCTCAGACTGCTTGCCTGATTTGCAAGGGGGTGAGGTGAAAGAAGGTTGGACATCGGCTGCAGGTGCCAACTGTGACCTTTCTGCAGTAGACTGGGTGGGAGACAATGTGAAGGAACTGGAGGCACTGTCAGCAGCAAACCAATCTACTATCGCCTCCACTTGTTCTGGCCTCATCACTTCTAGGGGCGTATGATGCCCTACCAAATACTGATGCAGGTTCTGTCGCCTACTCACACTTGAGGAAGGTGTTTCACTTGTGCGTGTAGCTGGCACAGATCGACCACGTCCTCTCCTTGCAACAGGAGCTCTACCAGCAGCACCACGACCCAAGCCATGGCCCTTATTTGACGGTCTCCTCATATTTCTGTAATTTAAGATCTTGCCCTAGAAAGGTTTTTATTGAATAGCGGAATAGGAAATATGATCCAAAAAAGTGTATGTATCTCGCACGTACAAAACCACACTAGGCCCCAATTACTATTGTTTGTACCCCTAAAAGGATGGTTGAGCAGTAGGAGGGGGAGTATGGAACAGGCAGCACCCTCAAATGTTCAGAAGTATGAGATTGTGTTCACTGTACCCCACAAAGATTGTGTTCACTGCACCCCACAAAGATTGTGTTCACTGCACCTCAAAAAGGATTTTGTTCACTGCACCCCACAAAGATTGTGTTCACTGCACCCTAAAAGGATTTTGTTCACTGCACCCCAAAAAGATTGTGTTCACTGTACCCCCCAAAGATTGTGTTCACTGCACCCCACAAATATTCTGTTCCCTGTACCCCACAAAGATTGTGTTCACTGCACCCCACAAAGGATTTTGTTCACTGCACCCCAAAAAGATTGTGTTCACTGCACCCCAAAAAGGATGTTGTTCACTGCACCCCAAAAAAGATTTTGTTCACTGCACCCCAAAAAGATTGTGTTCACTGCACCCCACAAAGATTGTGTTCACTGCACCCCACAAAGGATTTTGTTCACTGCACCCCAAAAAGATTGTGTTCACTGTACCCCCCAACAATTGTGTTCACTGCACCCCACAAAGGATTTTGTTCACTGCACCCCAAAAAGATTGTGTTCACTGTACCCCCCAAAGATTGTGTTCACTGCACCCCACAAAGATTCTGTTCACTGTACCCCACAAAGATTGTGTTCACTGCACCCCACAAAGGATTTTGTTCACTGCACCCCAAAAAGATTGTGTTCACTGCACCCCAAAAAGGATGTTGTTCACTGCACCCCAAAAAGGATTTTGTTCACTGCACCCCAAAAAGATTGTGTTCACTGCACCCCACAAAGGATTTTGTTCATTGCACCCCAAAAAGATTGTGTTCACTGCACCCCAAAAAGGATGTTGTTCACTGCACCCCAAAAAGGATTTTGTTCACTGCACCCCAAAAAGATTGTGTTCACTGCACCCCACAAAGATTGTGTTCACTGCACCCCACAAAGGATTTTGTTCACTGCACCCCAAAAAGATTGTGTTCACTGTACCCCCCAAAGATTGTGTTCACTGCACCCCACAAAGGATTTTGTTCACTGCACCCCAAAAAGATTGTGTTCACTGTACCCCCCAAAGATTGTGTTCACTGCACCCCACAAAGATTCTGTTCACTGTACCCCACAAAGATTGTGTTCACTGCACCCCACAAAGGATTTTGTTCACTGCACCCCAAAAAGATTGTGTTCACTGCACCCCAAAAAGGATTTTGTTCACTGCACCCCAAAAAGGATGTTGTTCACTGCACCCCAAAAAGGATTTTGTTCACTGCACCCCAAAAAGATTGTGTTCACTGCACCCCACAAAGATTGTGTTCACTGCACCCCACAAAGGATTTTGTTCACTGCACCCCAAAAAGATTGTGTTCACTGCACCCCAAAAAGGATTTTGTTCACTGCATCCCCAAAAAGGATGTTGTTCACTGCACCCCAAAAAGGATTTTGTTCACTCCACCCCAAAAAGATTGTGTTCACTGCACCCCACAAAGATTGTGTTCACTGCACCCCAAAAAGGATTTTGTTCACTGCACCCCAAAAAGATTGTGTTCACTGCACCCCACAAAGATTGTGTTCACTGCACCCCAAAAAGGATTTTGTTCACTGCACCCCAAAAAGATTGTGTTCACTGCACCCCACAAAGATTGTGTTCACTGCACCCCACAAAGGATTTTGTTCACTGCACCCCAAAAAGATTGTGTTCACTGCACCCCAAAAAGGATTTTGTTCACTGCACCCCAAAAAGGATGTTGTTCACTGCACCCCAAAAAGATTGTGTTCACTGCACCCCACAAAGATTGTGTTCACTGCACCCCACAAAGGATTTTGTTCACTGCACCCCAAAAAGATTGTGTTCACTGCACCCCAAAAAGGATGTTGTTCACTGCACCCCAAAAAGGATTTTGTTCACTGCACCCCAAAAAGATTTTGTTCACTGCACCCCAAAAAGGACGTTGTTCACTGCACCCCAAAAAGATTGTGTTCACTGCAGCCCAAAAAGATTGTGTTCACTGCAGCTCACACACAGAAAAATGGATGTGGATCACTGACACCTGCCTATCTCCTATCCCACACCACACAGCAATATCGATTGTAGTTTGTAGAACACAGTTTCCCTAAAATTCAGCAGCAGCAGCCTCTTCCTAACAGGATTGAGAAGAGATCGTAGATCAGGATTGAGTGCAGAGTCACCCCACCCCCCACACAGCAATATCGATTGTACTTTGTAGAAGACACTGACCCTATAATTCAGCAGACTCTATCCCTAAAATGCCTACAACTCGCCCTGCCTAAACACTCCGACCTGTCCCTCAATTCTATCCGGACACAAATGTTTTTTTCCTGCCTGTCTTTCCCTAATCAGCAGCCAGCACGTTGATGTGTGCTCTGTCCCTGATCTAAGCAGCAGAATGAAGACGCTGCGGCTGCCTGGAACTTATAAAGACTTGGTCACATGCTTCAGACGGCCAATCACAGCTACTGAGACATTTGCAGGCATGGCTGGGATGGCTTAAGGCACACCAGTTAAACGATTGTTGATTGGCTGTTGAAAGCCCGCCATGAAAAGAGCGCCAAAGCATGCAAAACCCGGAAATAAAACGACCGAACACGGATTTTTACCCGAACATACAGTAAAGTGTCCGTGTCCGTGTTCGGGTACAAAAAATCCAATTATTCGGTACGAACACGAATAATGTCTGTGTTCGCTCAACACTAGTTATGAGTACTGTATTGCGGTTTAGGTCATGTTTGGCTGTTCCCAATTTTAAATACTTTATGGACTGTTTCTGATATTTTATAGTTGCTTGCACCTATGTATTATTGATTGTCACATTGCATGAGATTAATTATTCAGCACAGTTTTATAGTACAACTATTTATTGAAGATTGATATATGGAATATTGATTCAGCACTTAGCACTTTTCAAATCCTTTTTTGATTACATCACCAATTGACGGTTTAATATGGTATGCACTTTAACATTTATGTTATAACAATTGGAAGTATAAACTTATAAACTATAATAGTTCAATATTAGGGCGAACAAAATTACACTCACATTACAGTCACATGGTTATAGATTTTTATTTTTGCGTGACACTAATTATATATAAAAAAAATTTTGGCACTGTGCACTTTCTGAGAAGTGAAGTGTTTGCAGCACTACATAAAAATCTAAGATAGGGAGGTTGCTCGCAAGACTTATCTTAGACCCTAAGGTGTGTTATTATTGTACCTGTTGCATTTAATTAGTTCCAATAAACAGTTACACTGATATCCAAGTTTCAAGAGTATTACTACTTAAACATGTCTGAACCTGTAGTAACCAGCGGGTCGGAGGTTTCTTAGGGTGCAGGGAGTGCAGAGGAGGTGCTATTACCCAGCAGCCCCCAAAGGGGTCATGCTACAGAACCCTCATTGTACTGGAAAAAGTTGCCTAATTCTCCTTTGATTTGCTCCTGATAACGGGGATTGTGCAGAATTGAGGTATTCAATCTCCAAATTCCATTTGGGGTGTGTGAATTTGGAACTTGAAGGGACAAATATACGAGCGCATGATCTGACCAGGTTAAAATCTGTGTGGCTGTGGTTTGGAGTAACGTATCCCTATCCATCAGGAACAGATCAATATGAGAGTAAACCCTCAATGCTGCAGAATAAAAGGTAAAGTCCTTTTCAGAACCATGGGCACACCTCCAAGCATCATAAAGGTGTTCATTTTTTCTATTAGGTCTGACAGTGCATGTGTGGGGTGTCTATTACTGTTGGTGGAGTCATTGGCATGTCACATCATTGAAATCGCTGCATATTATAAGGCGGCCTATTTGCAGGGATATAATTTTCTTCATTAGCCTATTGAGGAAAGGTTTTTGTTTAGTTTTGGGGGCGTATAATGTAACGATGGTATAGGGATGGTGATTAAGAAGTGTGCCTAAGATAATAAATCGACCATTGGGATCTGTTTCTAAAAATTTCTGAGAGAAGACTACAGTATCTTTAATTGCAATTAATACTCCACGTTTTTTTTTTTTTTGTCTGCGTTAGCAAAAAACAATGTGGGAAATTTAGGTGGGAATTCAGACCGTAGGTGTGTCTCTTGGGCACAGAATACGTTGCAGTTCTGCGATAGGGCTTCCCTCCACATTATTGATCATTTAAATGAGCTGTTAAGACCATGAGCGTGAAGGGGGGATATCTTAACCTCTTTCGGACCGCCCGCCGCAGATATACTGCGGTAGGATGGCTCTCCTGAGCAAACTGACGTAGCCCTACATCGGTCGCGCGCCTGCAGCTAGGGGGCAAGCGCGTGCCGGCGGCGGTGCGCTCCCGCTCCCACTCAGCAGTGGGGACTCCGATGCCAGAGACCCGCGATCGCTCCCTGCTGAGAGAGAAAAACGGTCAGCTATTGTAAACACAACTGACCGTTCTTTTCTCTGGAATGATCACAGAGCGCCTGTAATCCTTCTATATAGGATCACAGGTCTCTGTGATCATTTCAAAAGCCCAAACCCCACACAGTGTTAGAAACACTCCCCTAGGCTTACATTTAACCCCTTCATCACCCACTGTGTTAACCCCTTCCCTGCCAGTGTCATTATTACAGTAACAGTGCATATTTTTAGCACTGATTACTGTAATAATGTCACTGGTCCCCCCAAAAGTGTAAAAAAAGTCAGTTAGGGGCCTGATCTTTCCGCCGCAATGTCGCAGTCCCGCTAAAAATCGCAGATCGCCGTCATTATTAGTAAAAAAAAAAAAACAATAAAAATTACATAAATCTTTCCCATAGTTAGTAGACACGATAACTTTGGCGCAAATCAATCAAAATACGCTTATTGCAATTTTTTTTTTTTTTTTACAAAAATATGTTGCAGAAAACAAATTGGTCTAAAATGTTAAAAAAATTTGATTTTTACATTTTTTTTTTGGGAATGTATATATAGATATATAGCATAGTAGCTGCTGAGAGGCCAGCAAATATTTAGAACTTGGAGAAGGGCTCCGGGAGTTTCCCCATCTTCCTAGCTGCTTAGAGAGCCCTGTGCTTGATGTGAAAGAAATGGATTCTTGCTATCACATCTCTAGGGATGGTATTGGGTAGATTAACGGGTTTGGGCAGTTTGTGGGCCCTATCTATCACAAAATCCTTAGGGTTTTCCATAGGTAATAGCACTTTGAAAAGCTGTTGTAGGTAAAGGATCAATTCTGGGTTAGTGGCAGATTCTGGAATGCCTCGGAATTTAAGGTTATTGCGTCGCGACCTATCTTTAAGGTCCGCAATTTTAGATTTTAGTCACATGATGTCATATGTGATACTCTTTGAACCCGTCTGCCAGTGTGTTATGGGCCTTCGCATTTTCCTCCATTTTGCGCTCTACTGTATCCACTCTTTCCTCCACCTCTTCAATGTGCGACTGTAGTTTAGCTAGGCTTTTACTTAGGTCTGCCTGCAGGTCAATTTTTAGAGATAACATCTCTTTAATTATGATTGCTGAGGCAGGCTGATCTGTGGCGGGGAAGGAGGCTAATGATTGTTGGTCCAGCTGGAATGGTTGTACTATAAGGTCTTCTTCATTAGCCAGTTATTTTTTACTCACCGGGCCCTTGGACTGAGGGGAAGCCGCACGAGAATTCGCTGGTCTCTTTTGTGTGTTTTTCTCCTCAGTGATCATGGCTGGAACTGAGGCAGCAACATGCTGTGTACCCACCACGCTCTGAGGCTGGAGCTGGGAGGAGGAGGAGGGGGCAGTCTCCATCTCACTCCCGTCTTTCTCTGATGCGGCCGCCATGCCGCTATGAAAGTAGTCTGTGAGTCGCCGCGGCTGAGTATATCCGAGGCATGGCAGGTGGGCAGGCTCACAGAAATCCCAGTAACACCCTGGGACTTTGCTGGTGTATCTGATTGATCCTGGCTGAAGGCACTGCCCTTAGGTCGCTTGTCCCCGCCGGAGCTCCTGCATAAAGCGGCCATACTTACTTGCGGCCAAGCTCCGCCCCCTGATTGAGTTTTTTTTTTCTTTTTAGGAGGGAGGGATCCTTTTTCTAACTCATTGACTCAACTGTTTTAGAATTGTTTTTATTTTATTTTTTTGACATGTTGGTGTTATATCTTTCACTTGGATGTTATAAGTGAAATACAGCTGGAAAAAACAAAAACTCTGCTTGTCTTCATTCTGAGGCTGCAAAGCAACAAAATGTGATTCCTTTCTATACCCACTGTACCTCTTCTGAAGAAAATTTTAGAATGAAAAAAATGATGCCCCAAGCTCAGTATAGTTATGTGTCCCCAATACTGAGGTGTTCATCAAACATAGTCTCTGCATAAGGGACATGAACCTATATGTACTATATAAAGCAAAAAAATGTTTTTTTTTGTTAAGCACAAAATGGAGGAGCAAATATTTCTAAGCTCCACCAAGTTGAAAAATTGTTACATACAGAGCGGGATGGGGGTTACCTTAGGAAATTGGCAGTTAATGGGGACATTTACTATAGAAGCAATATCTTAGTGGCACACACCCTTTTAGCCTGTCATTATCAACACTGGCCACTGATCAGTGTCAAAATCTCTCAACAAGTACATCTTTATTTTTGTATGTAGATAACATTTTTATGATATTGATAGGAATATAGGATTTAATGTTTAGGTTTATAGGTTTATGGTTAGCATTGCAACAATATTTTTTTACATCACATTTATTTAGCTTTACTTTAAACAATAAATCCACCAATTTAAAGAGCCAAGAAAAAAAAATATATTATTATCTATTGTCTAATGTGTTTTTTATTTCTTTCCCATCAGGTTTACTTTTTTTAAACTAAGTGAGAAAGAATAAGGCGAGTTAGACATACACAATGATTTTTAATGTCTAGGTTACACATAGACTATGTTCAGGGCATAGATAGCATAGATAGTTCATTTTATGGACCAATGAAGCACAAAGCAAAGCTGGAGAGGTATTACAAAGGTTGTGCCCCTTTCGCTTATATAGTATCTACTTTAAGCTCTGAAAGAAAACACATTTAATTCTATAAGCAGTAGAGCTGCAAATACTGTAAAGTGTGACCATATTTTATTGCCTCCTTATATTGGTTTTGAGCATCAACTCTTATATGTCAATTTTATATAAGTGTGTTCATAATTCAGACCTTCTAAATGTTTTTTTCTACACTAAATCTAGGAGAGATCACAAGAAAAACATGAAAGAACTCAAATCTCATGAACTACATTCATTGTTTTAAAGGGAACATTCGCATTCATGCACCCAAAATGTAACTGCCCCATTGCGTGGTAAAAGCAGACAACAGTTCAAATAATCATAGATAGGTTCTGAGGCTGGGGCCTAGACACTCATTTTTTTTCTTTCCTAGGAGTTGCCACTGTGCTTACAGTATTTGTAGTCATTTGCTGACTTTCTAGAGGTTTATGACAAAACCTATAAACTATTTTGTGACTTATTCATGGCCCAATTATTGTATAATGTGGTCTAAATTAACAATGTATTTGATGATGGAATAGGAATGGAAATCTTATATGATGGGTACCGTAAAGATATTGCACTCTGTATTTATTACTAATATGAATAGTATTTCATTAACCTTCTGCAATGGGCTGATCAATATGGAACGCCTTCTCTGCTCCTATCTCTTGACGTAGAGAACACATTTATTCGCATCCACTGGTTATACCTCCAAGCAATGTTCCCTCTAATTTTTTACTGGGCTGAGCAAATAAAAAAATTTCTGAGCGCAGTGCTCCCCAACCTTTTTATCGCCGCGGACCGGTCAACGTTTGATCATTTTTCTGTGGCCCCCAATCAATGCAGAGTGCCCACAGCATTGCCCCCAATCAATGCAGAGTGCCCACAGCATTGCCCCCAATCAATGCAGAGTGCCATAGCATTGCCCCCAATCAATGCAGAGTACTACAGCATTGCCCCCAATCAATGTAGAGATGCCAGCGTGCCCCTTTTCAATGTAGAGGTGCCAGTGTGCCCCCTTTCAATGTAGAGATGCCAGTGTGCCACCTTTCAATGTAGAGATGCCAGTGTGCCACCTTTCAATGTAGAGATGCCAGTGTGCCCCCTTTCAATGTAGAGATGCCAGCGTGCCACCTTTCAATGTAGAGATGCCAGCGTGCCACCTTTCAATGTAGAGATGCCAGCGTGCCCCCTTTCAATGTAGAGATGCCAGTGTGCCCCCTTTCAATGTAGAGATGCCAGTGTGCCCCCTTTCAATGTAGAGATGCCAGTGTGCCACCTTTCAATGTAGAGATGCCAGTGTGCCCCCTTTCAATGTAGAGATGCCAGTGTGCCCCCTTTCAATGTAGAGACTCTTCAGTCCCGAGTCTAGTAATGGTTCTGCCATTTTTTCAGTTTTTAATTAATGCAGAGTGCCCACAGCATTGTCCCCAAATCAATGTAGAGATGCCAGTGTTCCCCCCCCCCCGTGCACTTACCTCATGGTCACGGGCGGCAGCTTCTCTTCAGTTCATTCCCCGGCTTCCTGCCTCTCCTCAGTCCTCCTGACTCCCCGAGTCCCGGCGCCTCTTCCTCGGCCAATGGCATGAAGTTGGCCTTTCGGCCAATCAGGAAGCGGGAGGACCCGCTCCCTGATTGGCCAGGAGGAGGATCCGTGTGACAATAGCGAATTTTCATTCGCTATTGTCACACAATGGGCGTGCTCTCGCGGCGCACGCTCTGCTACACGGCCGCCACGTCTGCGGCTGCGCGGTTTGAATAGGTGCTTGCGCGGGACCTTCATTCACACTGCGCGCCCGCGCATGCGCGCAGGCTAAAGGGAACACTGCCTCCAAGCTGTACTTAGTTCCGTCTTATTTCACATGCCTTTATATTTTTCTCCTCATTAACATTCTAATGCTAATCACACTTACCAGGTATATTGACAGTGGATTCGAACTTTCTCACAGGTGCTTAAAAAACATACTTTTTATTACCCCAGTTTAAATCTAAAAGGTTAATTTTCACACTAAAAAGAAAACTGTTTCTTCAATGACTTAAGCACGCCTGGTCTTCTGGTCAGTGTGGTCTGCATTTATTAAATTTGAATAAAATGAAGGCATCAGTGGTAAAAAATAGGAATAGTATACTAAATACTATGATTGTATGTATTTACCCCATACAGTTATCAGATAAATTACTGTACAGTTATCAGAAAACATTTTTCACGACAGCAAACTTTTAATACTTTCATAATAGATTAATTTGTTAATGGGGACAAGGAAAGAAAACTCATAGCAAATTAATGGAGCAGAGTCAAATTTTATACCACAGCAATACAGCCCCACTGCAGGAATTATTTTTTATGTGCCCAAAGTTGGACTTTAGGTCCAGATTCAATTTCTTTTATGGACATTATTAATATTAGTCTAATTTTTATGATAATTCGTGCTGAAAATTATTTTGTCTTAGGGGGTTAAAAATGAGCTGCCATGGCTGTCAAACGCTCAAGGTATGTCACATTCTGTACTGTAGATATATTATTTTTATCAGGGATTTATAGAGACCTGAAAATTATTTCAAGTTAAAAAGGTTGAGAATGGCTGTTACAAAGACTTGGAGATAATATTAAATAAAACTGGTATATAAAGCTGGCACAAAAGTGGTTTAAAACACAAGATATTGGTTGAAAACATTTATGTTCATAATTTTGGGTACTGACAACGAATGAGTCAAAAGACACTTGAGATAAATTGACCCATACAAAGGGATACTTGTAAACCCTGACATTATTAGGGTTAAGAAAAACTGTCATCTCACAAATTTAAGTTGCCACAACAATTTTCAGTTAGCTCGATTAGAACTAATCTTTTTTTTTTTTAGAATTTGTCAGGTAAGTATTGCAGGCAACATGGCAGCCATTATTGGCTGCAGGTGCAGTAATGGGTATATCACAGGGAAGAACCATTTCTTTGTTGACTAGTATTCATTCTATGGCTTGTGTCACACTAGCAGTCAAATATTCTAGAGCAGCCTTTCTCATATAGGTATCATGAAACCCTGCACCCCTGTTTTAGAAAAAAGAAAAAAAAAAAATATATATACAGTATCTCACAAAAGTAAGTACACCCCTCACATTTTTGTAAATATTTTCTTACACTTTTTCATGTCACAACACCTAAGAAATGACACTTTGCCACAATGTAAAGTAGTCAGTGTACAGCTTGTATAACAGTGTACATTTGTTGTCCCCTCAAAATAACTCAACACACAGCCATTAATGTCTAAACTGTTGGCAACAAAAGTGAGAACACCCCTAAGTGACAATGTCTAAATTTGGTGTCATAGCTCTCACTCTCTCATACTGGTCACTAAAAGTTCAACATGGACCCTCATGGCAAAAAACTCTGAGGATCTGAAAAAAAGAATTGTTGCTCTACATAAAGATGGCCTAGGCTAAAAGAAGATTGCCAAGACCAAAGAAGTTGAGTGCACATGCTCATCGTCAAATCCAGAGGTTGTCTTTGGAAAATAGATGTATGAGTGCTGCCAGCATTGCTGCAGAGGTTGAAAGGGTGGGGGGGGGGGGTAAGCCTGTCAGTGCTCAGACCATACGCCACACACTGCATCAAATTGGTCTGCATTGCTGTTGTCGCAGAAGGAAGCCACTTCTAAAGATGATGCACAAGAAAGCCCGCAAACAGTTTGCTGAAGACAAGCAGACTAAGGACATGGATTAGGGATGAGCTTCGAGTTAGAGTCGAAGCTAAGTTCGAATTGAACATCGGTCATTTGATTGTTCGTCAAATGATGAACAAATGGGCTTCTTTGCGAGAAATTTGAGCGCCCATAAAGCACTGCGGCGCGTGCGGCGTGAGCAGAGCGTTATGTGATTGGCCAAAGCATACACCCTGACCTCCATGCTTTGGCCAATTAAATCATCTGTGCCATGATTGGACAAAAGGCAGGCTGCCTTTAGCCAATCATGGCTCAGGGGCTAAGTACACGCCCACACTATATAAAGGCTACTCGCACAGCCACAGCGTGTAGTGTGATTGTGTGGGCGAGACAGGGAGAGAATAGTTATTTTGCAGTTTGTTAGACAGTGCAGTGAGACATTGCTAGCAGTGTGAGTATAGGGAGGGAGAGCAAAGTGATTTGCAGTTTTTCAGAGAGTGCAGTGTAGTCTAATTAGAGACGTTGCTAGCAGTTAGGAAGGGAGAGAGATTTGTGCTTTTTACAAGTTAAGAGATCAGATAGTGAAGCAGATTATTGAGTATCTATCGGTCACTTGCATATACCCTATATTGATCTGATCTCAATCTATATATATATATATAGCGCTATTGAGTAGATCATATCAGGTCATTGAGTATCTATCGGTCACTTGCATATACCCTATTTTGATCTGATCTCTATCTATATATAGGGCTATTGAGTAGATCATATCAGGTCATTGAGTCATCTATCAGTCACTTGTGTATACCCTGTGTATACCCTACATTGGTCTGATCTCTATCTATATATAGGGCAATAGATTAGATATCAGGCCATTGAGTATCTATCGGTCACTTGCGTATACCCTATATTAATGTGATCTCGATCTATATATAGGGCTATTGATTACATCATATCTGGTCATTGAGTATCTATCGGTCACTTGTGTATACCCTATTTTGATCTGATCTTTATCTATATATAGGGCTATTGAGTAGATCATATCATGTCATTGAGTATCTATTAGTCACTTGCGTATACCCTATATTGATCTCTATCCACATCATGTCCAAAAGGCCGACAAGGAGAGGCAGACGCTCACAGGCCACGAAAGGAGGGCAAGCAGCCTCTGTGTCCACAGTGAAAAGTGGTGGTCACAGTCGACATGCTGCATCCTCTGCAGGCGAGGCACGCCCATCCTTTATTTCTGGTGCTTCCCGTATTATTCAGCCACAACATGTGGAAGAGTTGGTGGAAGCCGTCGTCATCCTCCTCATCCTCTGACACCCACGCTCACAGTAGTTTGCCTTCCACCACACCTGCCAAAGCGGCCGTTCCACAGGCTCCTTCTCCACAGCTACTCCTTCTGTCACCCCTCCTTAATGCACGGAGGAGTCACCTGAACTATTCAATCGTAGTGTCAGTGACATGCTGCTGGAGGATGCACAGCAATTTGAAAGCTGTGATGTTGGTTCCCAGGTTGATGAAGGGAATAACGTGAGCCTAGAGAGAGGGGGCGATAATGACGGACAAGAAACCCGCAGTCATGTTCCCACAGCTGAAGCATACTGTCAAGTTTGCTCCAGTGACGAGGAGGGAGGGGATGATGAGGTCACTGACTGTACTTGGATGCCTGACAGGATAGAGGAGGAGGGGGAGGAGGAGGCACAACTCTAATGAGGCAGGATGTGCTCCAGGGGCTGCCATAGGAGTAGCCAACCTATTGCATCACACCACAGAGCTTAACAGGTACAAGGTGCTGCAAACTCCCTGCGGACTCCCAAAAGTTCATTAGTGTGGGCTTTTTCAGCACATGTGCAATAGACCGCAGCATTGCTGTTTGCGTCATCTGTCTGAAGTGGATCAAGCTTAGCCAGAACAACAGCCGCTTGGGCACCACATGCTTGACAAGGCATATGACAACCTGCCATTCAGTCCGTTGGCAACTGCACCTGGAAGAGCCACAAGATCAAAACAAGCATACTGCACCTTGCTCCTCGTCTGGGATCTCTAACCCTATACCTTTTGTGTTCTCAAATACCTGCATTGAGAGGGATGATGGTATAGCAATGAGTACGACAGAGACTTGCACTTAATCTGCTAGCAGTACACCACCGCTTGATTTGAGCAGCAGGCAAATTTCACTACCCCAGTTGCTGAACTGTAGAAAGAAATACTGTCCCAGCCATCCACATGCTCAGCGTCTTAATGTTAGCTTGTCCAAATTGCTAGCATTACAATTGCTGCCTGTTCATCTGGTAGACTCTGTTTCCTTGAATGTGCTGTACCACAGTGGCAGGTACCAAAAAGGCATATCTTTTCATGTAAGGCAATTCCGGCTCTCTACCGTCATGTGGAAGTGTTTTGGCTTCGTTGGACAGAGCGGTCAGCAGGAAGGTGCACATTAGGGATAAGCTTCGAGTTCAAGTCGAAGCTAAGTTCAACTTTAACATAGATCGTTTGATCGTTCGTCGAATGACAAACAAATGTGCTTCTTCTCGGTAAATTCGAGATCCCATAAAGCACTGCACGCGCGGCGCGTGCAGCACATTATGTGATTGGCCAAAGCATGCACCCTGACCTCATGCTTTGGCCAATCAAATGATCTCTGCCATGATTGGACAAAAGGCAGGCTGGGGGGCCAAATACACGCCCCACACTACATAAAGGCTGCTTGCGCAGCCACAGCGTGTAGTGTGATTGTGTGGGCGAGGAGACAGGGAGAGGAACATGTTTGAGGCAGGGAGAGAATCGCTTCTTTGCAGTTTGTCAGACAGTACAGTAAGACATTCCTAGCAGTGAAGGGAGGGAGAGAGATTTGTGCTTTTTACAAGTTCAGAGATCAGATAGCGAGAAGTACAAAGTGTATTCAGTAGTGCATACCATACACCATATACCATACATAGATCTCTATCTATATATAGGGCTATCAATTACATCATATCAGGTCATTGTTTATACTGTATACCCATCACATCCCTAACTATATATAGGGTTATTGATTACATCATATCAGGTGATAGAGTATTTTAATCGGTCACTTACGTATACCCTATATACCCATCACATCTTTATCTATATATAGGGCTATCAATTCCATCATATCAGGTAATAAAGGATTTTGATAGGTCCCTTATGTATACCCTATACCCATCACATCTTTATCTATATATAGGGCTAGCGATTACATCATATCAGGTGATAGAGTATTTTAATCGGTCACTTCCATATACCCTATACCCATCACATCTTTATCTATACATAGGGCTATCAATTACATCATATCAGGTGATAGAGTATTTTGATTGGTCACTTGCATATATACTATATCCATCACATCTTTATCTATATATATTGACACAAACAACAAAAATGGGGTAAAAAGCGCTCCCCCCCAGACAAAGAAAACAAGGCTGGTAAATTTGGGGTAAAATATCACAGTTTATTAAGGACATCCTGACAGGAAACTCCAGTAAATAAATGGGAAAACACTTGCCACGATGTAATTAGCATAAGTGGTTAGGCAGTACCTTGAGTGGGAGCCAATGCTGAAGACAATGTACTGAGCAGGAGATGTCCCCCCAATGGGGCATGAGATCGAGCTGAGCCTGGTGAGGATGGAGGGGAAGAACACCTGGAGACATACCACATAAAGGGGGAGAACCCACAGCGTCTTCCCATGCCAGAAGATGAAATCATAGCTGTTGGCATAGAATGGCTGGACACATCCTCGGAACGGACCAGTGTCTCCTGCACTCATAGGTCCACAGCAGCAGATGACGTCACAAGGGATTCACATCCGCGTCGGGAGATGACGTCACCGGGCAGCCAGAGTCAATGAAGAGAATGACGGTGTCCACACTCTGCACTCTGCAGTACCGGAGTGATGGTAAAGTGGCCAAGTGTGTAGGAGGAAAGAACGCCAAAAGGAGACTACATGTTTCGGGAAATCCCCTTCTTCAGGTCTAAAGTTTGCGTTAGACATGTGGATTTAAATATCATTGGAATATATCCACCCTGTCATCGAAATAGGACCTGATGTCCATAACCCTCTCGTGTGTGAGCCTAGTTAATTTGCTTGGGGTGATATGGTTCTTGAGGGTACTTGGATTGAGTTGGATACACATTCAGTGATGTAAAGGTCTCATGCCATGCATTTGAATACACTGTACCCCATTCCCTTTTTATTTTTACATTTTTTTATGTTCGTTATATGATTTGAATATGTTTTTGTATGTTTGTTGTGTCCTTTCGGTCTTTATGTTGCCATATCGTTTTATATGAATTTTGTGATTACTGTTTATTTGTTGCCAGCAGTTTTTAGGTAGGGGGAGCCAATGCGGGTGACAAAGTTTCTCCTTCCCTTCCTCCCTCTCCCTTCCTTATTTAAATCCACATGTCTAATGCCAATTTTAGACCTGAAGAAGGGGATTTCCCCGAAACATGTAGTCTCCTTTTGGCGTTCTTTCCTACTACACACTTGGCCACTTTACCATCACTCTGGTACTGCAGAGTGTGGACACTGTCGTTCTCTTCATTGACTCCTGCCGCCCAGTGACATCATCTCCCAGGAAAGCTGCGGATTCCCGGTGATGTCATCTCCTGGCGCGGCTGTGGACCTACGAGTGCAGGAGACGCCGGTCCATTCCGAGTATGTGGCCCGGCCATTCTATGCAAACAGCTGTGATTTCATCTTCTGGCGTGGGAAGACGCTGCGGGTTCTCCTCCTTTATGTATTATCTTTCTGGGTGTTCTTCTTCTCTATCCTCACCAGCCTCGGCTCAATCTCATCCCCCATTGGAGGGATATCTGCTGCTCAGTACATTGTCTTCAGCATTGGCTCCCACTCAAGGTACTGCCTAACCACTTATGCTAATTACATCGTGGCCAGTGTTTTCCCATCCATTTACTGGAGTTTCCTGTCATGATGTTCTTAATAAACTGAGATATTTTACCCCAAATTTACCAGCCTTGTTTTCTTTGTCTGGGAGAGTGCTTTTTATCCCATTTTTGTTATTTATGTCGCTTATCTCATCGGGACTATGGGGCAGCTGCAACCCTGATGAGACACATAGCCAACCTCCTCATTATTATTTTTTACCAATTTTACTGTTTTTATCAATCAGCTTTTTGGGTCTCTAGACTTGTCAGCTCTCAGCGCCAGTTTTTTTTGTGTGTTTTATCTATATATAGGGCTATCGATTACATTATATCAGGTGATAGAGTATTTTGATTGGTCACTTGCGTATACCCTATACCCATAACATCTTTATCTATATATAGGGCTATCGAATACATCATATCAGGTCATTGAGTATCTATCGGTCAGTTGCGTATACCCTATATTGATCTCTATCAACATCATGTCCGAAAGGCCAACAAGGAGAGGCAGACACTCACAGGCCACAAAAAGAGGGCAAGCAGCCTCTGTGTCCATTGTGAAAAGTGATGGTCACAGTCGACATAGTGCATCCCCTGCAGGCGGGGCACGCCTATCCTTTATTTCCGTTGCTACCTGTGTTATTCAGCCACAACATGTGGAAGAGTTGGTGGAATGGATAAATTAGCCTCCTCTGACACCCATGCTACTAGTAGTTTGCCTTCCAATGCAGCTGCCAAAGTGCTGCAACCTCTTCCGGCTTCCGGCTTCCGGTTACACGGGTGGAACGCACGGCCATTCGTTTGGCGTCCCGTGGGTTTGCTAAAGGCGGATTGACTCTTCATGTATTGTAAGTGTATCTTTTTATTGCGTGGATAATAAACTTTTAGAATATACTGCACGATGATGGCCCTTTTCTTTTTATGATACTGGGGAGCATTACCTGGATAATTACCTGGATATAGAGGCACAGGAGATCTACAGCTTATATCTGTTGGCGATCCATAGAGGCGGTCACCTTATATAACCAGTTTTAAGGCGATATTTCTCTCAGCTTCTGGTGAGTGTGGGACCGAGAGGGGAGCACCAACTCACTAGGACTGAGCACCGGCACTTTATTCATATATTTTGAGCACGGAGCACTTATAGGAGCACAAGAGACTTGCACTTTATTCAGTTTGGAAGATATTAACTGTTATGAACTCTGAACTTATATTTATAATTATTTTTGATATATGATATGTTACACATATGAGTTTAATTTTATAATACTTATGCTGTTATTTATATTTAGTGTAACACTACATTTATATGCACAGTTGCACAGTTATTTATTTGCACGAGCACTTTATGATGATATTTATTTATTAGCATAACTGATGTTTATGGTTTCGGTTTAAGCAGCGCAGGTACTTAGTTTTTCAGTATTGTTTGAAAGGTATCACCTTTTCTACCAGCAACAGCTTATGTATTTAATTTATTGATTTATTATTGAGTTATTGGTATTACTTATATTCACCGAACCGAGGTATCCTAAGCGCAAGCCCCTCACACTCTAGTTACGTTGCATGGGCTCCCTGATTCTGCAAAGCCTGCGTAAAGACCCGAGGATTCGTGCTATCAAGGTGAGGGATAATTACTGGTTGGCAACCCTTCTTGATCCACGTTACAAAGGTAAAGTTGCAGAGCTCATCCTGTCTTCACAAAGGGAGCAGAGGATGAAACATCTTGAGCAGGCCTTGAAAAAAAATTTGTGTACCACCTTTCCAGACACTGGGAGGTTGACATTCTCTGGACATGTTTCTGAGGCATCGTTTAGCCAAAGGAGGAGCGTGGAGAAGGCGGCCAGATGGCCGATGCCTTTAAATAGTTCTTTAGTCCTCAGCAGCACCCAGGGCTGTTAGGTTTAAGCAAACATTGGCATTGTCTCCATCATATGGTGCATGATTATCTAGGTGCAAGAGCAGACTTGGAGACCTTTCCAGCTGAGCATCCACTGGCTTTCTGTGTCTTGAGGATGGACCACTGGCCAGAACTTGCTCACTATGCAATGTAGTTACAGGCCTGTCCTGCTTCCATCGTGCTTTCCGAATGGACGTTCAGTGCTGCTGGGGGTTTTGTGACGGACAAACGAGTGCGTCTGTCCACAGACTCTGTTGACCAGCTGATTTTTATCAACATGAACCAGTCCTTTATCAACAGGAGCTATCAAGCCCCTGATGCTGATGTAACTGATTGAATTTGCTAGGGGTCTGCCATCCCTTGAAGACTCCATATGCTGCCTATCCTATTCCTCTACCTTGATTCTGTTAGCTTCCAACAATGTTTTTGGTTTAGGTCACTACCAATTCCCAAGGCCTAATTTTTCTGCACTTATATGACAGGTGCATACAATTTAAATGTCGTATGTTATTTTTAACAGCAGGCCCTGTCTCTGTGCCCTGCTAACTGTGAGAGGTTACGGTGTTCAGGCACCACCAACACCAAAGGCCCAATATTTTTGCATCTGTATGACAAGTACATGCATTTCAAATTTGTATGGAATTCTTACCAGCAGGTCCCGTTCCTGCACCCAGCAAGAGTAACTGCGAGGGTTTGGTTACAGTGTCCAGGCACCACCACCAGCAAAGGCCCAATTTTTGCACCTGTATAGTACATGCAATTTTAAATTCGTATGGAATTTTTACCAGAAGGTCCTGTTCCTGCGCCCAGCAAGAGTAACTGCGAGGGCTTGGTTACAGTGTCCAGGCACTACCAACAGCAAAGGCCCATTTTTTTGGCACCTGTGTAGTACATGCAATTTAAAATTTGTATGGAATTCTTACCAGCAGGTCCCATTCCTGCGCCCAGCCAGAGTAACTGCGAGGGCTTGGTTACGGTGTTCAGGCACCACCAACAGCAAAGGCCCAATGTTTGGCACCTGTATAGTACATTCAATTTAAAATTTGTATGGTATTCTTACCAGCAGGTCCCTTTCCTGCACCCAGCAAGAGTAACTGAGAGGGGTTGCGGTGTTCAGGCACCACCAACACCCAAGGCCCAATTTTTCTGCACCTGTATGACAAGTACATGCAATTTAAATTTGTATGGGTTTTTTTTAGCAGCAGGGCCCGTTCCTGCGCCCAGCAAGAGTAACTGCGAGGGGTTACAGTGTTCAGGCACCACCAATAACCAAGGCCCAATTTTTCTGCACCTGTATGACAAGTACATGCCATTTCATATTTGTATGTATATTTTTATATGACATTTTTAGCTTTAGAATTGTCAGTATTGCTGCAGCAGGCTACATACATTGTAGAGATGCATTACTTTACAGGCACATTCAGGGGACCCCCCAGGCACGATATATGAAGGAATTTTTCATTCTTATAGTTTCACTTTAAGCCTCATTAAAATCAGTAAATCACTGCTCCTTTAAAAACGATCGTTTTTAAAAACTTTTTTTCATTGCTACCTGTTCCTCAGATCAGTACCCGGACTCCCATACACTTTTTTGGGGCAATAACTTGCATTTAAGCCTTCAAAATTAGTCAGTTTGGTTTTTTGAGGTTAGAGTCCCATAGACTTCAATGGGGTTCGTTTGTTGGAACAAACTTTTCCTCTTTTCTGGTGCGAACCAAACCTGGGGCTCTTCAGCTCATCACTATCGGTGATCTGCGATTTTTAGTGGGACTGCGGCATTGCGGTGGACAGATTGGACCCCTAAGTGACATTTTTGACACTTTTGAGGGGACTAGTGAAATTACTACAGTAATCAGAGCTAAAAGTATGCACTGCTACTGTAATAATGAAACTGGCAGGGAAGGGGTTAACGCCAAGGGCGACCAAAGGGTTAAATGTTTATCTAGGGGGGTGATTCTAACTGTATGGGGGCCAGACTTGGTGGATGGAAACAGGGCTTCTGTGTTCCGAAATACCAGGAACAGAAGAGCCCTGTTTCATTCAGTTACAGATGGGCGGTGTGCCATACACATACTGAGGTTTGCGCAGGAGAACTAACCTGCCGCAGTATATCTACGGCGACTGGTCTTTAGGTGGTTAAATTATGTATTGATGTGTATGTGTTATTGATTGTTTCTGGAAGATATTGGATTATTACATGGATTTGGTCTGTATATCTCCTTATTATTAATAAATTAAACTTTTGTACAATAAGCTGCTTGGTTACTTTAAAGTCTACTTTTTTACAGACTGTTCTATACAGCTGTAATTATTCTTCATGTTTTTTGCAGTACCCAGGTCCCCATGCACTTTTTATGGCAATAACTTGCATATAAGCCTTTAAAATTAGGAATCTAGATTTTTCGTGTTAGTGTCCCATAGACTTTATTAGAGTTCCCATGTTCACTAGAACTTTTTCCCTGTTCGAGATGTTCTGGTGCGAACTGAACAGGGGGGGTGTTCAGCCCATCACTACTCAATGCTGGTTCGCCCGTACACACTCTAATGAGCGTATTGCAATTAAACCGACAACAGGAGCCAAAATGACAAGCTAAATAAAACACATCCTGGACTTGCGGTTCCAGCACGCATGCAGTAGCTGAATCTTCTGGCGGCTCCCGCGGCGGGACTCACACATCGGCTTAAAAATCCTCACCCTGCATACCCAGACGGCCCCCGCTTGCTTCCACCAGGTCGGCACACTCCCAGGGTCTGGACGAACCAACGCAATTCTTCCTCCATGGAGCGGTTCCTGGAAAAGGCCACTCCGCGCATACCGCCGGGCACCTCAAAAATCGAGGCCGCGGTCTCGGCCTGAACCGCTAACTCTGCAGATGTGGCAGCCATGGACACATCACACCAGCAGGCAACGGTGCAACCGCAGATTACAGCTGGCAATCCCCCTCTGGCTGATCCCTCCACAGAGAAAATTGCCCAGGCAGTAGTGGCTCTGTTAACCCCTACCATTACGGCCTCTGTGGAGAAAGCAGTCGCTGCTGGCATGGCCGGCATTAAAAAGGAGTTGGAGGCTCATTCACACAGATTAGTGGAGG
Organism: Pelophylax lessonae; assembly: GCF_965119305.1. Classification (NCBI taxonomy): domain Eukaryota; kingdom Metazoa; phylum Chordata; class Amphibia; order Anura; family Ranidae; genus Pelophylax; species Pelophylax lessonae. Next base: position 152,910,109 of record NC_138777.1, read on the forward strand.
TGGAAAACCGCCTTTCCAGCGTGGAAGATGAACTATATCAGTCTCAGCACACGGAACAAACCCAGGACAAGGTGAATCGCTTGATCATGGACAAGTTGGAAGACTTAGAGAACAGGGCAAGAAGGAGCAATCTCCGATTGATCCGAGCCCCTGAAAACATCGCTCCCTCCACAATACCTGAACTCTGCGCTAGAAAAATTCCCGCTGCCCTAGGACTTCAAGGTATGTGTGTGGTGGAAAGGGCTCAAAGGATGGGTCTCTATTCGGAGGAACGTAAGACCCCTCGCCCCATTATTGGCAAATACCTGAACTATGCGGATAAATCTGCTATTCTTCAAAAATTCCGCCAAACCCCAAACTTCCAGATTGAGGGTATAAAAATTCTTATTTTTGCAGATTACGCGGTCGATGTTGCAAAAAAGCGAAAGGCTTTTCAGACCGTTTGTTCCAAACTGTTTCAAGAACGCATCAAATTTACCTTGGCTTATCCGGCGACTACGCCTTCGAGCGCCCGATGGCAACCAGCTTTCTTTTCATGATCCAGAGGAAGCAGAGGCTTTTATCCACTCCCTTCATACTGGCGAGAAGGGTCCTTCATCAACATCGGCTAAAGCCCTCCCCTTTTCCAGACCTTTGGATCAAAGGAGCCCTAGGAAAGAGTCTCCCAAACGGCAGAGGTACTCTGAGGTGGTTAGCTCTGGTCGCACAGTCACGCCTCATTGATCCTTCTGCATAAAATGTGCCTTAGCTTGATTTTGTGCTATGGCTTGTCCCGGGGCTGATAACCTCTGGGCATGGAGTCCAGGGACTCTTTTGTGGGCAACGTAGCAATTGTCTCAGGATTTGTCAAATTTTTATCTGTTTACATTTATGCTGTACATTTTATTTCCTCTACTAAAGTGTCATCTGGTAACTATTTCGTACTCCCCTCCTACCATTCTTGTGTGTACTGTGGTTGCTATGTTACCCTGTCCAGGCCCGATACCCGATATCTTTAATGGACAAACCCTCTAAGTGGGTAATTACTGTACCTCCTTCTTTATCTGAGTCCGCGCCTGGGGAGCTGCGTCTCACAGTGTACACATGCGGAAAAAAGTGAAGTTCTTATGTTTTACCGGTTGTTCTTACTGTTATGTTATCTCTTATTGGTTCCATTCAGTTCTCCTGCCTTCCCTTCTCCCCATTCATTCCTCATCGTGGTCGGCCATGCACCCCAGCTCTTTTCTCCCATCTGGCACCCATTGGACGGCTGTTGAGCTAATTTATGCTGGGCATCTTCTACTCACCCTTCAAGCACTGGTAAGCATTTTTTATCATTTTTCTGACACAAACCACCACCCCCCCTTCCTATGATAGTCGTAACATTGAATGTAAAGGGTCTTCGATCCCTGGCTAAGAGAATGAAAGTCTTGTGCCACCTCAAGCGTCTCAAGGCAGACATCGCTCTTATCCAGGAATCACATCTTTCTGCAGACGATATGAAGCATATGGAAAAATTATGGGTAGGGACAGTCATTGGCTCGGCCGCCTCGGGCCGTAAGGCCGGAGTGCTAATTCTTCTCCATAAGCGTCTTCCAGTGGAGGTACTATCCACGGATGCGGACACCGATGGCCGTTTTGTCTCAGCACATCTGCGCCTTTATAATAAGGAAGTTGTCATATCTAATATTTATGCTCCTAATGTGGTAGATCGCTCCTTTTATGCTGCAGTATCGGCGCGCATCCTGACCCTTCCCCACGTCCCTCGCATCCTTGGCGGTTATTTTAATGCTGTGATGGATCCTGTCCTGGACAGATCTTCCCCCAAATTGTCATCCAGCCCTAACACTCTTTCTAGTCCCACTCCCTTGGCGTCGGTAATCGAGTCTCTGGCGCTCACTGATATATGGCGACACTCTCATCCCGCAGATCGGGAATATACTTTCTACTCCCATCCCCATAAAATTTTTACAAGAATTGATTATCTCTTTAGCATGGATTCTCTCCTACCAATTCTTAAAGATGCCACCATCCATGACATAGCGATTTCAGACCATGCTCCCTTTTCCTTGAACTATCAGATGCTCCAACCACTCCCCTTATATGGCGATTTCCCTCGTACCTGAAAGATAATGCTGATTTTGTATTTTTGTTTTTTTACCTGGAACGTGCTTGGGAGGAATTCTCCTTATCCAATTCGGCCCATAGCACTTCCTCTCACCTCTTTTGGGAAACGGGTAAAGCCTTTTTGAGAGGCCGTATTATCTCCTACGCAGCGGGCTTTAAACGACATGCTAATAACTAGGGATGCACCGAAATGAAATTCTTGGCCGAAGCCGAAGCCGAATAATAATGAAATGTTTGGCCGAAGGCCGAAGGCCGAATACCAAACGCAGTGTTTCGCATTTTTTTCATTTATTTTGCCAATTTTTTGTCCTCTCTCTTGTCCTCTCGTGTCTCTCTCTCTCTCTCTCTTGTCCTCTCACTCTCTCTCTCTTGTCCTCTCATGTCTCTCTCTCTCTCTTGTCCTCTCATGTCTCTCTCTCTCCCTAAATGTTACTGTAGGGAATGGGATTCAGTGCACACTGCAGCCTTGTACCATAGGGTTAATGTTAGTGACACTGTAGGGATTGGGAAGGATGCTGGGAATGGAAATCAGGAAGCATGCAGGCAGCCTTGTAAATTTTAATTGCAGATACAGGGCACTGGGCAGGTCAGGGTTAATGTGGTAACATCAATTACTCAGTGACATTCAGTCAGTGTCAGTGTTGACTCGATCAGATTATACAGTGACAGACAGTCTCTCATAGTGGTGGTAGTAGGAGGCTGGAGGTGGACTAGTAGGAGCCTGGAAAGGAGCACAGCCGCATACATACATTACTCACTCGTGCACTGCAGCCCGCCCCACACATTCAGTGAGTCTTACTCTCCTCCCTAGTTTTTTCAATGGCACATTCAGGAAGCCAATCACGCCGTGAGTAGCGGCACAGCGGAACCAATCAGGTGTGCAGGCACACGTGATTGGTTCGCTGTGCAGCTAATCACGGCGTGATTGGCTCTCTGAATGTGCCATTGAAAAAACTAGGGAGGAGAGTAAAGGCCCGTACACACGTACCGATCGTCGGCATACAAACGTCGGTGGACGAAGGATCTGCCGATTGTACGCGTGTTAGTATGGTGCCTCCGACAGATGTCTGCGCACAATCCGCGGACAAAAGTCTTTCGTGCAAACATGAAAATATTTGTATGCCGACACCAGAACGGACGATTGTTCGCCTGTCAGTACACAATTCGGCCGACAGACCGCAGATTTGCAAGACTGGGCATGCTCAGAAAATAGAAAACACAGGGAAAGTTAACCATTACATGACATCACTTCTGCAGTCGGCGGACAAAATTCTTGTGCTGTCCTTGTGCTGTCTTTGCACTTTTCAGCAGACACCGACATCCCGGGGAGAAAAGAGGAACATTTGTAAGCCGACCATCGGTACGTGTGTACGGGGCTTAAGACTCACTGAATGTGTGGGGCGGGCTGCAGTGCAAGAGTGAGTAATGTATGTATGCTCACCGCTGAAGTGTCCCGGCTTCCCCTGCCTAACACGGAAGTCTGTGAGTCCTCCTGTCCTCCTCCGAGTCCCTTCCCCCTGCCTATTTAAATATCGTGACCTCGGCGATATGAATATCGCCTACGGCCACAGAACGATAGTCGATATCATATCGACTATCGTTCAGCCCTATTGTTCGGCACAAAATTATTCAGCCTTTTGACTTATTCGGCCGAACACCGAAAGTGCTATTTTTCCTATTTTCGGCCGAATAATGTTCGGCCGCCGAACATTCGGTGCATCCCTACTAATAACGGTTATAAAATGGCTAGCGAAACGTTGCGGGTAGCACAGCGGAATCTACTGTTAACGGATACTCTTACGGCTCGGAAAGCCTGGTTGGAGGCTAAAACAAATTTTGACTCTTGGGCTGATAAATTGGAACAAATTAACAGGGCGTATCTCTCTGCGACCTTGCATAAATTTGGCAATAAGGCAGGTAAGCTTCTGGCGCGGCTATGCAAGGGCCCGACATCGTCGATGCATATTGGCTCCCTACGGGATAGCGCAGGGTCGATTGATGCAACTCCACAGGGTGTCCAACGTACAGTATTATGCGGGCCTTTTACTCTTCTCTTTACGCACCTGACACTGTGGACAGCATTGTGGTGGATCTCTTCCTATCTGGGACAGGGTTCCCCACACTGTCCCAAGACCAACTGGCTAGCCTTAATGCCCCTATCTCCCCGGAGGAAGTTCTTACGACCATCAAACAGTTGGCTTTGAACAAGGCCCCTGGCCCTGACGGACTCTCTGGGGAGTTCTACAAAGTCATGTCTCCCTGCATAGTCTCTATCCTGGTTGATGTTTACACCTCAATCTGGAACGGAGGTCCCTACCTTCCGACGGGCAATCAGGCAATTATTAAATTACTTGCAAAAAAGGGGAAAGGTCCCCTTGAACCAGGTTCATACCATCCTATTTCATTGTTAAACCTAGACGTAAAAATCCTCTCTAAGATCACTGCTTCCCGCCTCGACCTTATCATGCCCTCCCTAATTCACCCAGCTCAATAAGGTTTCACAAAAGGAAGATCGGCCGCAGCCAATATTAGGAAAGTCATTCTAACCCTAGATCAAGCCCGCCTCCGCCCTGATCAAAATACAGCCATAGGAGAAGGCCTTTGACAATGTCAACTTTACATGGCTGACTAAAGTTTTGTCTGTCATGGGTTTTCAGGGCCCTTTTGTCAACCTTATCGGTTCTATGTATGCCTCTCCGGTGGCAAGGTTGTGTGTGGGAAACTCCCTTACGGAAGAATTCCGCCTATATAAGGGTACTCGTCAGGGGTGTCCCCTTTCCCCGCTCTTATTTAACCTGGCGATAGAGCCCTTTCCCGCTACCTGTTAACCAAAGCTCCTCTTCACGGTATACGGATTGGGTCCCAAGAATTACGTATATCCCTATTCGCAGATGATATTTTACTATTTACCTCCAACCCCACCGCGGACATACCTGTGATTGTTACCCCCTTTTGCTAAATTCAAGCAATGCTCGGGTTTACGAATTAATTTCTCTAAAAGCGAGATACTTCCATTAGGGGGAACTGCGAAACGGTCATTGGAAACTCACTCCCCGTTTATGATAGCTTCCAGCTATATAACTTACCTGGGCATCAAAATAGGAAGAACCCCTTCTACCATATATGCGCTAAATTACCCCCCAATGTTCTCCAAAATACAGAGAGAATTGGAGAACTGGATGGAACTGCCGCTGTCGCTCCTGGGGAGATGCCATTTGATCAAGATGGTCAGCTTTGCTCGCCTATTGTATTTATTACAAACTCTCCCCCTGCTGATTAGGCACAAGGATGCAGAAGTCCTTGATCCTGCATTCTCTCACTTTCTTTGGAGGGGGAAGAGGCCCCGTATATCCCTTAAAAAACGATGTCTCCCCAGACGCGACGCTGGCATCAATTTTCCTAATCTGAGATTGTATAATTTATCTTGTTTATGTAGAGTCGCCTTGGACTGGATCTCTCAGACTTCCCATTACTCCAATTATGTCTTGGAGTCTCAGATGTCCAGCCCTTTTTCGCTAACGGCTCTTCTCCAATCTAAATGGGCACAAATGCGACCAGAGCTCCGCCATAATATTCTACTTAGGGACACTGTTAATGCTTGGAGGGAAGTGCGTAAACTCCTGAAGCTACCTCTGTATTTTTCTAAATTCCTCCCGGTCCGGGGGAACCCCAACTTCCCTCCGGGCCTTGTTCACGCAGCATTTCATTCATGGGACAAAAAGGGTCTGTTGCGATTTGCAGACCTTTGTGAGCTACAGACTGGACTTCCTTATTCTTCCCAGGACGTCACGGCCAAATATGCTCTCCAAGACATGGACCATTTCTACCTGGCCCAATGTCAACACTTTATCCAAACTACACCAGGGAGGCCTAGAGACAGATTTCAGTCATCCCTTATAGATAGACTGGTGGACTCAGGAAACTTCAATATTTCGGGAATTTACAAACCCCTTCTAGAGATTTGTCCTCCAGCACTGTTTACCTCTACTGCCTCCAACTGGCTCAAAGATCTCCCTGGGGAGGATGTTATGCCCAATATGATCAGCGGTCTGCGCACTACTCTTGGGATCACGCCTAACGCGGCATGGTAAGAGACTCAGATGAAAATATTCCACCGCGCTCATATACCGTTTCTATCCGACAAAGAGACTCCTGCTGCCAGTAAATGTCCTTTATGCTCTGCTGAGAGACCGTCTCTTTTCCAGAAGTTTTGGTCCTGCCCTAAGATTTCCTTGTTTTGAGATCACCTTTTGGCTTTCGTCACTGATGTCCCCCGTTCCACTGTTCCAAAGGACCCCTTGCTCCTTCTTTTCGGATATTGGGACAAACGCCTACAAAAATGGTCAGGTACATCCCCTTCTCCACACCGCCTGTGGATCCTTACGTGTCTTCTAGTGGCGAGGAGGACAATCCTGGCCCAATGGATCTCTACTACGCCACCCTCAATATCCCGAGTACAATCAGAGCTTACCACTCTTCTATCTATATATCGTGTCAACACAGATTTTACATCGCACACCTCCCCATAAGTCCTTCTACCAAAAATGGTCCAGTTTTCTATCCACCATTGTGAAGGACTCGGACTTGTCCACGGATGCCATCACCTTCAGTTACCGTAAACCACCCACGGACACCACCTTGAGGACACCCCCCCTACTTAACGGGTCATTGAGTTCTGACCCTGCAACCCCCACCCCCCTGTGCCCCCTTTCCTGCCAAGTCTCTCCCTTGTATGCTAAATAATATATGTATTTTGGTTATATGTATCACACGCTACGTTTTCTTTGTTTGATGCAAAAAGTTTAAATTAAAAAAAAAAAAAACACATCCTGAAAAATGTCCACACTAGTCCTAATAAAATTTCCACAACAAAAACGTAGAAATATTTGTTATTTATTAACTCAATACAGGTTTAGCTTTTATATTTGGAAGGAACTTAGCAGGGATTTTGTAAAATGTGCTGTGTTTGTATCTGCTTATAATGATTTTAGTGCATTGTTAGCGAAAATATTGTTTTGGCAAACACTTGCACAAATATTGCGGGGCCTTAAAAATCAGTAGCACCTTCCATTTATTCTACTGACCTTTTTCTTTCAGAAAATGTATAGTTTGGGGGATCTTTTAAAAACTCTGAAAGCTAAAAGTGAAAAATGAAAACCTCCAGATTTTTAGAGAAACCCCCTTTTTATTCTACAGGTCATATGCTTTCAGAAAATATATGGTTTGGGGGGTCTTAAACAAACTCTGAAAGTTGTAAAGGGAACAATGAAAACCTCTAGATTTTTTGAGAAGTTTGGGTCTTTCTATTTATGCGTATGTTCGATTTTCACCATTTTGCAAAAATGCGCAATCTAAAATTTACAAATAGTGGTTATTTATTAACTCAATACAGGTTAGCTTTTATATTTTGCAGGAATTTTATGAAATGTGTTGTGTTTTTATCAGCTAATAATGAGTTTAGTGTATTTTTAGCAAAAATATTGTTTTGATAAACATTTGCGCAAATATCATTGTGCCCAAAAATCAGTAACACCTTATTTGTATTCTACTGGTCATGGGCTTTCAGAAAAATATATGGTTTGGGGGGTCTTTAACAAACTCTGAAAGCTGTAAGGAAAAAATAAAAAAGTAGAGAAAAAATTGCAAAAATGTCCTGGCCAGCTAAGTTTAAAAGTGGGGCACAGGGCCTGGCAGCGAAAAGGTTAAAACCGGTTATGGCTAAGGTTGAAAGCATTAATTTAGCTGATTTGGTCCAAGTCTAATTTGACCCCCAGCAACATTTTTCATTATAACACCTTATAATAAGGGAAGATTTAACTATTAAACTCTTCTATTTTGTTTATTTATTTTTCTTTCCTTTTCACTATTTTTGTATTTTCTCTTAAGCCACCTGAGTGGCCATGTCATGCCTTTGGCCACCTGTTGGCTGGCGATGGGTGGCATAAGCATTATTTTTGGCTCCCCTATATGAGTACTTCTATGCCTGCATCAGCTGTCTAATGATGTTGCACTGTTGTGCCCTGGTTCTGGTACCCGGAGCATGTGCAGTTGTTACTCACTTCTGCCCTGACCAGTTTCATGACCTGGCGTCAACCATGCCTGTGTGATGACATTCAGCGCATTCTGTTCACTTTATAGTATGGACTCTTTAAAATGTTCATGCATATATTTATTTACATTTTTCCTATCCATGTCACAATTTGGCCATGGTATATTCAGTTTCCATTTTTTTCCATTTTTTATTAATGTAAATTCCTCTTTTTTTGGATTGAGCATGTTCCTAAATGTCCTTCCGTGTCTTCGCCCTTTTTAGAATATTTTCTGGATTATTTTTTCTCAAACTTTCTAGTTAATATCAAAGTATACTTAATGTAAGGAGTGGAGTTTGCATTTTTTACCTATAGCAGGTTTATTTGTAGTTGATTTATTTGTTGTACCTGATCAGAGACTGAAATGATGAGGTTGGCCTTTCTTGCATCTCCAGCCCAGGTCCTGCTAAAGGTGGAACAGAGGATACCAAGGGACAGGAGGAACATTAGTGCCAGCAGGTGTTGATATTAGTGCTTGCAGCAGGAGATGCAAACCCTGGCAGGCTGGCAGAACATCAGGTCAGGAACAGTAGCTGATCCAGCCAAAGTTAAAGGAGTACTGGACTCCAACCTCCGAGATTAGGTCTGGGTCATTAGTGATCAATAGATCCAGCACTGCATTTTCTCTAGTAGGAGAATCCCCCAACTGAGACATGTAGTTGTCCTGTAAGGTTTCCATGAATAGACGGGCCTTCTGTGAGTGTGTAGTCCCCTCTTCCCAGTCAATGTCGGGATAATTGAAGTCCCCTAATATGATGACTGATCCCAGCTTTGCCACTTTACTCAACAGTGATATAAATTCCAGCTCTACCTCCTCCCTTTTGTTGGGTGGCCCATAGCAAACCCCCACAATTACTTTTCACTTTACCTCTTCCCTATGGAGTTCTACCCACATGGATTCTAACTCCGTACTCATCCCTTCTATTATATCACTCCTCTCTATCACCCTTACATTATTCTTGACATAGAGACATACCCCTCCGCCTCTTTTTCCTGCCCTGTCCTTCCAGTACACCGAATACCCTTGGATATTGGTCAGCCAGTCATGTAAGGGGTCGAACCAAGTTTCCGTTATTCCCACAAGGTCTATGTCCTCCTCATGTACTAACATTTCCAACTCATCCATTTTATTGTAAAAGGTAACTGATGCTAAAAAACGTCAACCACCCGCCCGGCGCTAAAATATATATATAAATCAGTGTAAGGTATAAAGAAATAAATATATCTACTCAAATCATGAATAAATAGTAAATAAAATCATGTAGATAAAATCATGTAAAACATGTCACTCTGTGCATCCTTTTAATGCACTAGCTGCCACTGTAAACGTAAAACTTGCAAAATCAAATGTATAATAATAGCCCAATCTGTGCGTCTCAGTTCGTTATATCATACATTCAGCGGCGCTTCAGCACACACAATGTATGTGTGCAAGTATATTAGTCAGTTCCTGCAGTGCTTCAGAGCCTGCAATTGCAAACTAGTCCCAACTCCACAGGATGTGCAGTCACAGCCAGCAAAAAGATTTCTCCTCTGATGTTCAGCACCAGTGATTGTACACACAGTATCACTAATCCTTCACCACACCGACTGTGCACCCCTATGAAGTGGCCACTCACCGAATTGCCCTTGAAATATCGCCTTTATGCATAAGCTGCATGAGCCCTTGCTTCTAGTCGGTCTGTCGTCTCTTAGGCACGTCCAGATCCTATCCGTCCACCAGGGGTCACTATCAGGCTGTATATCTCCTCAGTGCAATTTGTAAGCAAACGACATGAAGCAAGAGAGTAGTGTAATACTGTTTCGACTTTATTAATTAAATAAAACTTCCCTCCCCTTCAGCGTATATGCTTACATTTCAATCACCCTTTGCACGCATATCATAATCCTCTGTTGAAGTCTACCAGACGAAACCGGTCAGGATGCACGTACGCTGCTGCTGAGGAGACGAAGGGAGGATACCGCTGTTGTTCTGGATCTCGCCTGTTAGCCGCAGGAGCGCTGTAATCCACAGCAGGGACTAGCTCGCGGTCGGCGAGCGGCGGTACCTTTCAAAGCCTCTGTGTTTATGATATGCGTGCAAAGGGTGATTGAAATGTAAGCATATACGCTGAAGGGGAGGGAAGTTTTATTTAATTAATAAAGTCGAAACAGTATTACACTACTCTCTTGCTTCATGTCGTTTGCTTACAAATTGCACTGAGGAGATATACAGCCTGATAGTGACCCCTGGTGGACGGATAGGATCTGGACGTGCCTAAGAGACGACAGACCGACTAGAAGCAAGGGCTCATGCAGCTTATGCATAAAGGCGATATTTCAAGGGCAATTCGGTGAGTGGCCACTTCATAGGGGTGCACAGTCGGTGTGGTGAAGGATTAGTGATACTGTGTGTACAATCACTGGTGCTGAACATCAGAGGAGAAATCTTTTTGCTGGCTGTGACTGCTCATCCATTTTATTAGCTAGGCTCCTGGCATTTGCATATACCCCTCTTAGTTTTGTTGAAGTTGATAGCGAATGGTTATTATTTTTATTCCTGTTTGGTCTGAGGTTTTCCCGCACAGACCCCCCAATTGACGTAATGGAACTACTGTCGCTGCTCTCTCTAATACTGCCTTCTGTCCTTTGCTCCCTCCTGACTAACTCTACTTCTGAGCCCTTCCCCTGTCTCCTAGTTTAAAATCCCTTCCAACTTGGTTGCCATCTTTCTCTCCAAAAGAGCTGTACCATCCCCATTAAGGTGCAGCCCATCCTTACTAAAGAGCCGGTAGCCGACTGAGAAGTCAGCCCAGTTCTCCAGGAACCCAAACCCTTCCTTCATACACCAGTTCCTCAGCCACTTGTTAAGTTCCCTAATCTCCTTCTGCCTCTCTGGTGTGGCTCGAGGTACCGGCAGTATTTCAGAGAAAACCACCTTGGTCCTATTCATCAATCTATTCCCTAAGTCCCTGAAAATGTTCTTTAGGATCCTCCACCTTCCTCTTACTTGGTCATTAGTGCCCACATGTACCATGACTGCTGGGTCATCCCCAGCCCCGCCCAATAATCTGTCTACCTGATCCGTGATGTGCCGAACTCGAGCGCCGGATAAACAACATACGGTCCGGCTACCGCGATCGTTTCGACAGATTGCCCTCTCTGTCCTCTTGATAATTGAGTCCCCCACTACCACAACCTGTCTAACCTTTCCTGAATCTCACCCCCTTCTTCCTGGAGCCACTAATTAAAGTGCAAGTGATAGTATGCACAGTGAAGGTGTATCATAAATAAATGTCCATAAGTGGTGGTGCTCAATTCTTCCTGTGGCAATCCCAGATATCGTCTTAATAAAGGAGGATGCCCAGGGTGGTTAAGAAATAGATTGCACTCACCAGAGTGCCTAACCCCACACAGGGGTATTAGGCAGGGGTATTAATGAGCTGTATACCACAGCATAGAGATGACTTGTCCTGTGTATCCTAAATACTGCTCCTGCGTCCGTCTCAGCAACAGGAAGGGAATAGGGGAGTAAATGTTTCTCCACAACACTCAGTGTGCTTCCCGGTGTGTACTCTAGCAGTATAGTGTATAAAATGAACAAGGAGGGGGACACATAGTGTGATACCGTAATGTATGGTTTATTAGAAATCACAAGGTAAGGTACTCACAATTTGGTATTAGGTAAAATCGCATAGAACAAACATCCAAAAAACTGGAGGGGACTGTGCGGATAGACTGCCAGTAGTTTGCAGCTCCGGAACGCAGATGTGTTCCACTAAGGATCAGGATAAGGAAGTGACGCGACCACGCTATACGCATTTCGTCATAGAACTCCTCAGCCGCATCACAAGTATATGTACGCTGTGGTTGCACCAAAGGAGAGACCGTGGTTTCCATGTTCACGGATGCGGGGCCCACTTTAAGGAACTATATTGGTAGTATACAAAATGGATGGAAATACATCCAATAGGTTAAAATGGTCCAATGTTTGCTTGCTAATCGTGTATATATATATATATATATATATATATATTATTAGTGCAGCGTACATAAAAATAACCCCGCATTTACCATAATAATTATGCAGCAATTGTATTACAAATATAAAAACATTTTTTAATCAATAAGAATTAAAATTGAAAATCCGTAAAAATTATTGGATTACAAAAGTCTCACAGGGGGAGTCAGACTAAAATGGAGTAGCCTCGGATTATCTTACCCAAATAAAAGACTCTCTGGGTTTACTCAATACCACTATATCACACGCTCATAGTCAACAAAAAAGGTACTACGACCTTCGTAGAAGACCTTCTCCTCTGTATGCTATTGGGGACCTTGTTTGGCTATCAACAAGAAACTTAAGATTAAAGATCCCTAGCAAAAAACTTGGACCTCTATTTTTGGGACCCTTCCCAATTAAGAAACTTATTGGAAAAGCTGCAGTACAGCTTACCTTACCAGCAGATCTTAAGATCCATCCCATCTTCCATGTGTCGCTACTGAAGCCCCATGTTCCTAACCAAGGAATAAGGCCTACCATCTTGCCTTCACCTCCAATACAAGTTGAAGGCGGAGAAGAATATGAGATCAAAGAGATTTTGGATTCTCGCATCCATAGAGGAAGACTCCAGTATCTCATAAGATGGAAGAACTATGGACCCCAAGACGACACCTGGTTGGATACCTCTGATGTTCATGCACCTAGGCTTATACGAAGGTTTCACTCGAAATACCCAGAGAAACCAGTGCTATAGGCCTTCCGGAGCCGGCCTTAAGGGGGGGGGTACTGTAATATTCTGGTACCTCTGGTACCCTTAATAATTTATTTCCTTCCAAATATGCGTCCCACCTTTCTTACTAGGTGGTACGCATACACCTTTAAGACAGATGATGTCATCGCTGAGCGCCGCAGAGCGGCTATTTCAACCGCCGGCGTTCTCACTCACATCGTTCGTTCAACCTGCCTTGTGTATCCACATGCTTTCAAGCCTGTCTTGCTGTCGGAACCTCCAGCTGGTTGCTTCTTCCTGGAGCAGACCGGAACCTCGCTACTGATCCCTGTATCTCGCTACCGGATCTTCCCCTCTCTACTGGACCCCTCTACTACTAACATTTACTAGTGATAAGGGGGGAATCCTCCATAACCTACTTACACTATCTATCATCTGCACTGTTGCATAGATTGCTAGCTCTTGAGTCTACTACCATCTACTATCTGCACTGTTACATAGATTGCTAGCTCTTGAGTCTACTACCATCTATCATCTGCACTGTTACATAGATTGCTTGCTCTTGAGTCTACTACCATCTATCATCTGCACTGTTACATAGATTGCTTGCTCTTAAGTCTACTACCATCTATCATCTGCACTGCTACATAGATTGCTAGCTCTTGAGTCTACTACCATCTATCCTTGCACTGGGTTAGTCTATCCTGTAATTGTCATCTGCTGTCCTTACCACCTGTTACCATACTCGATTACTAACCTATCTGCACTCTACCTAATACCATCTAGTACTCTCCTGAACAAACCTATCAAGTACTTACCATCTCTATCACTGTTCACACCTGTCCCTTCAGCACATCACCTTCATACTGTCATATACATTCTACCACTCCAGGAACATCTTATTGAGTGTGTATATATCTGTATGTTAAGCTGACAGGCCCACAGCGATGAGTCTGGGGAGTTGGATCTGGTTATTCAACACATCTCTACATGACTACTGAGTGGAGATTTTGCAGCTGCATATCCAGCCTACTACAAAAACGCAGGAGCGTTACAGTCGTTCGACCAATGTATTGAAGCCGGCAGGGGCATTCAATGACATATGTCACATAAGTGGTATTGCAAGTGATTAATCCTTTGATCTGAAAAGTCTCATTGTTACACCTGGAGTTAAATGTGGTTGTTTTTCTTGGTAGGTTTTGATTTGTTTTGCACGGCAAACACCGTTTACACCTAAAAAACCCTTTTGTATGTGGGAACAGTTTCACATTGTTGGGGGGGGTTCACCACATTATGTACTAGATGGTTCCTTAGGGTTTCTGTATATGAATTTTGGCTTATTTGGAAGGATTTTTGATAGCACCCTATCTGATCTAAGTATAGGCCAATACTTTTTTATAATGTGTTCCAGATTTATATTGCCTAATAAAACCTGTAATGAAGGCTACATCCGTAGAGTTATTTTTCTTCTCTTTTTGTTTATATAATAAGTCTTCTCTCTTTATTTTCTTTACTTGTTCTTTTACTTTAATCAGTTTATTTTTATTGTATCCCTTTTCTTCGAATATTCCTATAAGGGTGAGTGCTTGTGCTTCAAAATCATTGACATTGTCACAATTCCTCCTAAGTCTTGTGAATTGACTTTTAGGTATATTCTATAATCATCTAGGGTGGTGACAACTTGAGGTACGTATATAACCATTGTGGTCTGTTGGTTTGAAAAATGTTTTTGTCCTCAACGTGTTGCCCTCTTTAAAAACTTGTAAGTCTAAAAAATCAATAGATTTGTGGCTCCACTTTCCCGTCAATTTGATATTATAATCGTTGTTCAAAACTTGAAAAAGTGCTCTAGTGCGTCTTCAGGTCCTTCACATAAAATGACGATATCGTCAATATATCTTTTGTAGAGTTTAAGGTGCGGTATATCTTTTGAATAAATCATCTTTTCTTCCAACATATCCATAAACAGGTTCGCTACGCTAGGTGCGTAGCGTGCTCCCATTGCTACACCTTTCTTTTGCACATAAAAGTCACTCTCATACCAAAAGAAATTGTTACTCATGGCTAGATCTAATCCTTCTAATATATATTTAATTTGTGCTTGTTTGAGATCCGACCTCTCATGTAAAGCCTTAGATACTCCCTGTATGCAATGTTGTTGCTTGATACTAGTATACAAGGAGTTTTCATCAATGGTTGCCAAGATACAGTTGTCAGAGACGTTAATGTCTTTTAGTAATTTAATCATTTCAGAACTGTCTCTCAAGTAGGATCTTCCCAACTTCACTGTCGGCTGTAAAAATTTGTCTAAGTATTCGCCTAATCTTGAGAAGAGGGAGTCTATTCCACTGACTATGGGCCTACCTGGAGGTTTCACTGGATTTTTGTGGATTTTTGGCAAATAGTATATAACAGGTGTTTTTGATGTTTACTATACCAGCTTCTTTTCCTTTTTGGACAAAGCTCCTTAGTTTTTTCTTATATTCCTTAGTAGGATTACGCTTCAGTTTCTGATAGGTACCCTCAATCTGTAATAAGTTTGTCATTTCCTGTTGGTATTCTATTTTATTTAAAATGACCAATCCTCTTCCTTTATCCACAGGGCGGATTACAATATCATTTTGTTTTTCAAATTTTTTGATAGTATTCCAAATCTTGTTAGTATCTTTCAATTGTGTGTCTTTTTTCCTAATAAGAAGGACCTTACTTGTCAAACACATTTTGAATTATCACCAGTATCATGTTGGTCATGTATTCACTTTTTCTTTATGTATGTTCTGTAATGTCAATATGTAAATCACTACGTCTCCTTTTTAGATACTAATAAAATTTGATAACTTTTTTATAGATGCAGTTGTATATTTTTGAGTATGATACCAGAAAAAGTCCCCCTAAGCCCACTTTTTACCAAAACCCCATAGGAGGAGTTGGTCTTTTTTAGAACCATACAATTTGGGATGTAGGTATCTATTATAAACCAAATTAAACATAATAGAGCACAATCAAATTAAATATACACTTTATAACAATGATGATTATTTATTTATTGGTTTCATTAGTGCTTTTATAAGTGATGTTTTCTGGATGTTGTTTTTGATTTTAGTATTTATTGATGTGGTATACTTTTTTTTACCAATTTGTATGTGGTAAAGACTTAACAGCCATACAGTCAATACCACCCCCTTGAGTTACCAAAATATTACCCCCTCTTTAGGGTATTATAACCTACTGTCCAATATTTCACTGGCAGCGCCATATTCCCTACCCTTATCTATTCATACTTTTGATATAGCCTTTGGCTATATTTTAGGGAGGCTGCTGCCCTTTTCCCTTCCCCCAATTTCAATAGCGCGGGACTTTCCTATACATAGAGCTGATACTGATGACAGCCAGATAGGCACTCGAACCAGATGTGAGAGCAGAGCCAGGAACAGCAGCATGGTCACAGAGAGAGCCGAGGTCAACAGCAGGTGGGCAGCGAGGTAACGATACATAAGACAGAGACGTGATCAAGAAAGGAGCCGTGGGCCAGGAACTGGTGGCAGAGCAGGATCCAAGTTCAGGTCAAGGCAAACGGAGTCAGCAACAGGGGAACAAGCAGAAAAATCGCAGGACACGGGGAACTGCTCAAAAAACACTGGAGCATTAGCAGGAGTCCCTTTTAAATAGTCTGTCTGGTGCAAACATGCATTGTGTATGCATTTCTGCGTGCATGCGCGTGCCTAGTCACCATTCTGCTGATAATTCTGCACGCATGCGCATTTCTATTACCCATTTTTTGTGCATGCCCATTTCTATTAGCCAAACATCTGGTACACATTGTCTGACACGGTTTCTCCACAGATATATTGGTCTTGACTATCTCCTGAGGAAGTGAACGCTGCCGCCGAGATACCAGTATAACATGTACTTACCTGTTTACATCTGCAACATTGTTCACATTTACTAATGGGTAAAATACCCCACGCTTATCAAATATTATCTTTTACACCATATCAATGTTCAAATATCACCATAGAAGAGAACATATCTATATACAGTATGTGGTATTCATTACATCCACACAAATATAAATGTGTAAAATAAATATAAACTCTAAGCTAAATCCTTCAGATAAAATCAATATAGATAAACCGGGGCGTGCCCAGATGATGGCGCCGTGAGCACGCAGCAGCGTGGAGCTCTGTGAGTAGGAGCAGTGCCTGTCCTCGCCAGCCAGCGTTCCCAGCCCCTGTGAGCGTGATCTGCGGGCTGGAGCCCGTGGTTCTTCCAGGCACTTTTCAAGGCGCAGCACAGCCACAGCCTATTGGCATCCCGGACCGGCTTGGACTCCATGCGGGGTCAGCGAGCTGTATTTGCCCTTTGACGCCATTCGCGCGCAACAGCCTGGAGTCCCGTGAGTAGGGGAAGTGCCGGCTCGTGCCTGCCAGACTGGGATAGTTTCCCCAGGTCCCTGCAAGCGGTCCCGGCAGGCGCTATATGCGGAGTAACGGTGTTTTCAGTCAGTTGGCGAGTTGTGTACTTGCGGGTGCAGCATATATGCCTGCCGTACAAACTGTGACAGAAGCAGAGGCCTGCGGCAAACGCACGGATATTACTACCTATTTTCTAAGAAGACCTGCAGTCACACAAAGTTGTGCAGTGGCAGTCAAGATGGCGCCGACACGACCACCGACCGCAGGATCCATGGGCTCCATCCCTCAGCACAAAAACAGCTCAAAGACTAATATGGAACAGATAGGAGAACATCTTTCTTGTGTTCAAGATCTTCCCCTTCATGACCCTGCCCCAGAAGAACAGGGAGCAATACAGACACCATCAACCATAACGCACCAATATCTGCCCGTCACAGAGTGGAGAGAATTCGTGTCCCGTATCCCTACAAAACAGGACATAAGCGACATGGCAACCACAATCGTGAGTAACTTGAAAGACGAAATTAACTAGATTAAGGTTAAAGTGGATAAGGTGGACAATAGGGTGGGTCAGATGGAGGTGATGCAGTCCCAAATTGATGTTAGAATTAATGAATTAGAGCACTCTCAACAAATGCTACAAAAACAGATTCTCATCCTGCAACTTAAGCAAGATGACAATGAAAACCGCAACCGCAGAAATAATGTTAGACTCAGAGGTTTGCCGGAGTCAGTTACTGGCCCTGAACTTAAAGAATGTGCGGTGAAGATTATGAATGGTGTAATGGAACGCCCGCTCACAGAACATATTGAAATAGATAGGGTTCACAGGGTTAGGACCCCACATACACGTGGTCTGGATCGCCCAAGGGACGTCTTAATTAGAATTCATTATTACTCATTTAAAGAGGAGGTTATCAGGCGGTCTTGGACCCAGGGCCCATGGGACTATGAAGGGAATCAAATTAGTTTTTTACCGGACCTTTCTTATTACACCCTCAGGATGAGAACTCTGTTGAAACCTTTGTTAGAAGAATTGCACAGGATCAAAGTTACATATCATTGGGGTTATCCGTTCCACCTAGTGATCACGAGAAATAAAAAATCGTTTGTGTTAAGGTGGCATTACCAACTTTTAGACCTATTTGCCTTTCTTGAAATTGCCCCAGTACCAATCCAGGACTGGTTATGTGTGTTCGGAAACAGTGGGCCTCTATCAACACACAATACACCCCATTTCCAACGTCGGCAGAGGGTCCCTACAGAGACAATGACTGATGAAATACCTGCCATACTTTAGGTCATGGAAACTTCTATGATACGTGGAAAATAGCTCCAATTATATGTATCTGTGGACGGTCTTCCTTTTTTTTTTTTTTCTCCTGTTTTGTTTGGGGGGCCTAGGAAAAAATTCAACTGAGTACAGATTCATTATTTATACATACTCTCCCTCCCCCTCCTTGTAAAAGAGGGGGACGGAGGGCTTAAAAATTTATAAAGGGACAGAGAAGGGGAAAGGGGAAGGATTTTTCTTTTTTCTTTTTTCTCCTCTCCCTTTTGTTCTTTCTTTTTCTTTTGTGTGCGGGATGAGCCTTAATTTGCAGATAACGGGGTTTTGGGTAAGGGGAGGGTGGGGGAGGGGGTAAGTGGGGTCTGGGGTTTGGGGGCTCCTCCGGCCCCACCCACACAGACCTACCCCCTGCCAATTGGTTCTTGGGACGGGGGTGGGGTACTGTGCCCCTTTCCCCCTCCCTCGAGGTATTATAATGCGGGGAGGGCACCCTCTCTCCACCGCTCCATGTTTACAATGGAAGAATTTGTGCTTTCTTGTTTTCTCTTATTATTTGAGTATTTATTTATTTATTTATTTTTTTGATGTTTGACGTATACCAATTTTTGGGTCTCATTGTTTACATAAATTCTCAATCATTATTATTCTCACGGTGCCAGTCAAGCACGCCCACCCCATACTAGGACGCGCCTGGTTGCGCGAAACTTTCCTGATTTTAGGATAATTGTACATTTGTGGGTTGGGTTGAGGGTGGGGGGCTATATGTAAGGCCAGACAGATAGTAAGTCGGGTGTAAAATTGTGGGGTTTTTTTTTTTTTTTCTTGTGCTGGAGGGTGTTGCCAACACCTATGGCCCTGTATGGGTCTAAGACGGGGAGAGAGGGAGAAGAGGTAAAGGGGACACTTAAAATGACGAATCAGTTTAGACACGCGAAAGCTGGATGTAGAATATCGACATTTAATGTCAGAGGTCTATCCACTCCACAGAAACGTACACGCCTGTTGCAGGATTTGAAACGGTGGCATACTCAAATAGCATTTTTGCAAGAGACATATTTTAGGAAAGACTCTTTGCCCAAATTAGGTAACAAGGATTTCCCTTGGGCATATCATGCTCCTTCCCCTATAGCCAGGTCAAAGGGAGTCAGTATCCTTATTTATAAAACGATTAAGTGGACACTAAAAGATACAATGACAGATCCCATGGGAAGGTATTTGCTGGTGAAGGGGAGTATAGGCCAAACAGAAGTAACATTAGTAAATGTTTATCTACCCCATTCAGACCATCTGACATTTTTGCAGCAATTAACACCGGCTATATTGGGATTCAGGCAAGGCCATCTAGTAGTAGGGGGGGACTTTAACTTTGTCCCGGAACCACTTATAGTTACTTCAAAGAAGTCCTCCTGTATTTCATACGCACGGATACGACGCTTTCAGCGCGAATTAGCGATTCTAAATTTGGTAGACCCATGGCGATTAATGCACCCGAAGGAACGGGATTTTACGTACTATTCTCCGATCCACAACGCCTACACTCGAATAGACCGTATTTTGATCCCGCAGTCAGACATTCCGTTAGTTATGTCATCCAACATTGATGATTTCTCCATGTCAGATCATGCGCCGGTACATGTATCTATGTACTGGGATTTTATGCTTCCCAGACCTTCCTCGTGGCGGCTTAATGAGTCCTTATTACAATTTCCTGAGATTAGGACGAAAATTGAAGAGGTGTTAAGGAATTATTTTTTGGATAACAGTGATGATACTGTGCCTCCTTCAATAATTTGGGAAGCACACAAGTGTGTGGTGCGGGGGGAGATAATGCGTTTGGCCTCTCAAAGGAAAAAATTACAGGAGAAAAAAGTTAACGAGTTGCTATCTCAAATAGAGAAGCTTAGCAGACAACATAAAAGATCATTGGCCATGGAGCATTTGATTCCCCTGACACGGATGAGAGAGGAACTAAACGATCTCCTCTTTCTAAAAATAAACAAGAAATTTACATGGTCAAGAAGATACTTTTTTGAGTATGCGAATAAACCGGGAGTTATGCTGGCAAGGACACTTAGGGGCTCTAGGAAACAAACTCATATCCACCGCATAAAGAGGGCAGGTGGGGGAGAGGTTTATACCTCATCGGCGATTGCAGACGTGTTCTGCACCTTTTATCGTTCTCTGTACAATTTGCAGCCCATGGAGGGAGGTAAGTTGGACAGGGAAAAAAAAAAGTTAGAAAAGATAGCGAGTTATTTACAGGATTCTGGTCTGCCAGTTCTATCAAGGGAACAATCATTAGCAATGGAAGGGGAGATTACAGAGAATGAGCTAGTGGAGGCAATGGCTCAGACCAAAATACATAAAGCACCAGGACCAGACGGTTTTACATTGCCTTACTATCAAAATTTTAGAATACTTTTGCTACAACCTTTCCTGAGGCACATGAATTCAGTTGTGAATGGGCCGGCATTACCTACGGACTCTCTTAGGGCATACATTTCTCTTATACCTAAGGAGGGGAAAGACCCCTTATTGTGCGGTAGTTACCGCCCCATTTCACTCCTGAATTGTGATACTAAACTTATGGCTAAAATACTGGCTAATCGTCTCTTGCCGTATATTCCTGATCTGATACACTTTGACCAGGTGGGCTTTGTCCCATCACGTGAAGCAAGGGACAATACGACGCGGGTCGTGGATATCATCTATGCGGCACACAAATCCCATAACAAGATGGTGTTGCTTTCCACGGACGCGGAAAAAGCATTTGACAGGGTGTCCTGGCATTTTATCCAGGCCACCCTGTCTTATATTGGAGTGGGGCCGCAGATGTTGACATATATCCTATCACTCTATGCTAATCCCTCAGCAGCAGTACGCGTTAATGAGTGGAGATCAGACTTTTTTACGCTATCAAACGGAACTAGGCAGGGCTGCCCATTATCCCCACTTATTTTTATTTTAACACTGGAACCCCTGTTATGTACAATACAAAGTGCTCCAGATATTACTGGATTAAGGGTTGGGGGCGAACAGCACAGGGTCGCTGCATTTGCAGACGACCTAGTGTTTTTTGTCACAAATCCTACTGTCTCACTTCCAAATATATTGGAGGCACTCAGAATATATGGAATGCTTGCTAATTACAAGATCAATTTGACAAAGTCAGCTGCAATGAGCATCGCTATGCCATTGCAAGAAGAACTACAGCTGCGGTCCGCTTTCCTTTCCACTGGGCCGAGGGCTCGTTAAAATACTTGGGGATTCAAATAACCGCGGATCTGCTAGACATTTATAGGAAAAATTTTATTCCTTTACTTGCAAAGATTAAAAAAGATCTGAGGGCCTGGCAGCAATTAACTCTAACCTGGTTCGGTAGGTGTAATGCATTAAAAATGAATATACTGCCCAGGATTTTGTATGTAATGCAGACTCTTCCAATAACTTTACCACCGACTTTTTTTCATCAGATGAAGGTACTGTTCCGTTCGTTTATCTGGGCTTCTAGGACTCCTCGAATACGATTACAGACCCTAGCCTTGCCAAAATCGCAGGGCGGGATAGGGTTACCAGATGTACTTCGGTACTATAGGGCTATCCACCTAACTAGGGTAGTGGACTGGAACTGTAACAAGGTCAATAAGCGCTGGGTCGGGCTGGAAGTTGTGGAGGCGGGTCAGTTGACCCCCCCAGCACCATGGTCAATTTTCTCATCTACGGATAGGATTTTTTCTCATCCGGTTATAGGGACAACACTAAGAGAAACCCGACATATTCAGCAGTTTGGGAAAATAGCCCCAGCCCCTTCTCCGTTGATACCCATTATAGGCAACCCGGAATTTCCCCCAGGCTGTATGAACGGTAAAATCAGACGCCTGGCACAGATTGGAAAGACGCGCCTACATGATGTATGGCAGGGAGAACAAATTCCTACCCAGCAAGAAATAAAATTATGGCCAGATAGTAGTCTCGACTATCTTAGTATACAGCAACTGAGACACTTTCTTAAGACATACCATCAAAGGGGATACGTTCCACGTAACTTAACACCCTTTGAAAAGATATGCATTTCAAATACACCACCTAAACATATGATATCTCTATTCTATTCATGGTTAGTAGAAGAACAAGATAGCCAGCAGTTACCATTTATTCGCCAATGGGAACGGGAACTGGCAGTGTCTTTTACTTCTGGCCAGGTAAATCGGATTCTATCTACAGTTCATAAATCCTCAATGGAGTGCAAAACACAGGAAACGGGTTACAAAATACTTACGCAATGGTATAGGGTCCCGGAGGTGTTGCACAAAATGGATGGAAACATATCGGAAAATTGTTGGCGTTGTGGATCGGAGGTAGGGTCCATGATGCATATTTTTTGGTCATGTCCTCGTATAGAGGAGTTCTGGACAAAAATCGCTTTGATTATTAAACAATTAACTGCGGTGGAAATACAGGGGGACCCAATGCTTTGTTTATTGCATCTTACAAAAATTTCTCTAAAAAGATATCGAAAATCATTGACAATTAGACTTTTGAATGCTGCAAAGGCGTGTATACCTGTTCTGTGGAGACAAACCCAGTCGCCCACGGTGGAATTATGGTACTCTAAAGTGAGAGAAATTTATAAGATGGAGGAACTTACATCCTCCTTGAAAAACAGGAAGGAAGAAATTAGAGCTAGATGGCTACCATGGGTTCACTTTATGGATACGGCGACAATATAAGAAGTGTCGTGTGGCCTCTTCCCCTCTCTCCCCCTTACGTTGCGTGGGGTTTTTTTTTTTTTTTTTTTCTCTGGGAAGGGATACTGGGGGATTTGACTGTGACTAATTCTCCCTTATTGATGCACGGTGAGAGTGGGGTTTTGTTTTCACAAGGGGCATGGGGGATTCCCCCCCCCCCCTCCCTCTTTTCCCCCTTGTTTTTCTCTTTTTTTTTTTTTTTTTTTTGTGAGAAGTTAAGGATTTAATAACTTTGCACACTGAGTCACTGTTGATAATACACACATTACTGCGTAGGGTGGTTTGCCCCTTCCTCTACACGTTGGTTTATTTACACGGGAATATATATATATATATATGTTATATTGAGTAATTGGGAGATAAAGGTATACACAATTGGTTTTGTTTTTTCTGGGGGGGGTCCTTTTTTTTTTTTTTGTGTGAGAAGTTAAGGATTTTAAAACTTCGCACATTGACTCACTGTTGATAAAACACGCACTACTATGTAGGGTCGTCTGCCCCTTCCTATACACGTTGGTTTACTTTCACGAGTATGTATATATATATATATATGTATATATTGATTATCTGGGGGATAAATGCATACACAATTGGTCTTGGTTTTTTTTTTTTTTTTTTTTTTTTTCTTCCTTCAACATAGGTATACATTTAATTGAGTGGAAAGTGATTAGTGTGATTGGTGGTGGGTATTTAATGAGTAGGGAGAAAGTTTCAGACACGGGCCCTCCCATTGTTCCTCCCCTATTGTTTTATCATTGTTGGGAGGTTGTAAAATGTGTTGGAATTTTTTTTTTTTTTTGTGTATTGATTTGATGTTTGTATATGTTAATCTGTCTGTAATATGTATAAAAAACAATAAGAATTGTCAAATTTAAAAAAAATATAGATAAACCAATATAGATATACTAATCAGTGCATATATAATATATAATAAATATATGTAAAAATAGTGAAAATCAATAAATTGTGTGTAGATCAATATAAATCAATTCAATAAAGTCCATATCTAGTAAATTTATAAATTAGAAACAGTCCATCAGAAGATTCCAGCTTCCAGTGAACACTTCGGTGCCCTTCACCCCACTTTTGGATGTCCTCTCACCTGCTTCAATGGACCTCACTAGATTAGATAGTTCAGAATGTGCTTTAGGATAGTATATGGACATTGCTCCTCCTGCTCAGCAACCTCGATCCTCAGCTCCCCAGTGTGACATAACTTATTTGAAAAACAAGAAGAGCTCCCCCACCTCACACATTGCGCACAATAGGCGTTCTCAAAGGTTTAGGCTCAGCCTAAATCTTTGCAAAAGCTTATTGGGTGCAACGTGTGAGGTGGGTGGTGACGCAATCATGCTGGGCAGAGTCAGATGGAGCTGTGGATGCCATAAAATATTGATGAGACATGCTGTGTTTTCTCTTCTAAAATTTTTTTTTGGATTTATAAAAAAAATGGTTAAGGTGATTTGCACTATTGGGTCTTCTTGCTTTTCATATAAATGATGACACACTATGGAGCAGAGGATCTAGGTTTCTGAGCAGGAAGATCAATGTCTATATACTATTCTAAAGCACATTCTGACCTCTCTAACCAAATGTGAGGTCCTTTGAAGCAGATGAGAGGACACCCATTGGTGGGGTGAAGGAGACTGAGATGTTTAAGTGAAGAGTTTATGGTTTCTTGAAATGCTTCATAAGAAGAAACCTATGTAGGAGAGGAACGGCTCCTCCTCGCGGTCTATGTTCTCGAGCACAGTTTTGATCCCCTTGGGGGTGCTCGGGGGCGGAGGCTACGGGGTGAGCCCGCATATTTACTCTACCAGCATGGTCAGTGGGAGACGGGGGGGTTGCTAGACTCCACATGTTAATTGGTGGTCAAGTAATGTGGTTTATTGTTGTATATCGCATTACTGTGTTTATGTTTTCATTTGCTTTGGGTTTATTGTGCACATGTGTTGCATGTATGACCTACTTCATTGTAGATGCTTCTGAGTGTACTGATGAAACGCTTGTCAATTCCGTAAAGTTTATATTGCCAATGAGGCCACTTGTGGTCTTTTGAACTGCTGTATTAAGTTTGCATAGCACTTATTTTCTTTTGTGTGTTATTGAAATAATTCAATAAAAATCTTTAAATTAAAAAAAAGAGTTTATGGTTTCTGGGATTGCACAATTGATTGATTTATATTGATATTGATCTCCACACAATTTATTGATTTTGCCAATTTTTTATTGATTTTCACAATTTTTACAGATAATTATTATATATGATATATTTTATTATTGTTCACATTTAACCAATGTATATCAATTTATCTTTGTATTTTTATTATGAAATATGTATTATTTACTGTGTATATTTTTATCTTAAATATTGAAAAAATATTGTATATTTTAAGTCAAGTGGTATTAACTTTTTTGGCATAATTCTCAGAAGTCCCATGGGCACAGTTTTGCCAACAGCTTTGCGCTTTTGGCCCTTTCTAGTTTATGCTTGTATATGTAAAAGCTTGATCATCATTTATGCTCAGGCATGTAGTAGGTGGGTTTTGGTCTGGACTCATGTATACACTTCCATGTCGTATCAGCAGAATATTCATTTTAAATTTACAAGAATGGTAGTTGTGTTTTTTCCCAATTGAAAACTTTGATAAAATATTGTTAGCAGCCATCATATATACGTTCTGATTTTTTAATTTTCAGAGACCGTTTTTCTCTGAGCTGTATTTGTATCTGCAGCAGTGTTTAGTACTCAAGCTATAGCTGCGTTCATAACCTGTTGGAAAGCTAATGCATATATAACTCTCACCAGTCAAGATGGTACTAGATACAGGGTTGACCCTTTTTGTTTTATCAGAAACAACAGGGGCACAAAGACAATGTATTGTATGAGAATGATTTTTGAACCTATGTCTGTATAAACAGCATTCTAATGGTGATACCTCATAAAACACATTTAATGCAATGAATGATGATTCAACAAGTATGGTGCAATGCTTTGTATTTACTTTGAATTACATGACAATGCATATAAAGAACACATCTGTGCTACAGCTCACCATATCGCTATACAGAGAATGATGTGCAGTGTCCTAAGTTAAAAAAATAGAGGGATTTTTCCTGTGTTAGGGCCTATTCAAAATTGTATGGTCTGGGGTAATACAGCCAGCAATAGGGCACATTAAAACATGGTGTGACAGAAAATGTCAGGCAAAAATAAACATATTATTTCACATCTATATTTTATCTATATTTAACTGCAAATATGATATACCTATACAGTCGATTATGACTTATTGCCTCAATGTATACCTTATATAAGAGTAATATGTCAAGGATCAATTTGTGAGAGATGTCAGTTAAATAAAAAACATAAATACTGTATTTGGTATTCAGGTTAGTTAAGAAGTTGACTGATTTTATCTGCAGTATGTGTTTGATTGTTGCAACAGTGAAAGCATGCTGGGAGACATGCCTTGAATAATTTCTTGTCATGGTGGTGTGATAAGTATACAGTTTTTGCAACACTTTTTCCCCTACTGAAAGCTCATGCTGCTTGTAGACTTGGGCCATGATTTGGTATATCTTATGATTCCAGAAATCATGGTAAAATAGAAAACGCAAGATTAATTGAGTGTTTAAAAATTTGTACCAGCACAGCTGAGCATCACTTGTAAAACTCTAAAGTATTAACTGCATCATGTCTGTCAAGAATAAAGGAAATGTTACTTTGGAGAAATCAATGCTTGCAATACAAATAACTATATTCAAAACATACACCAGTAATATTTTTAAATTGAGAAAAAATGCTTTAAGGCTTAGGAGTAATGGGACTATTTGTGCTGTCACTGAAAAGAATTGTTTCCTCCTACATATGAGACTATTTAAGAAAATCTACCTTTTCGATTCTTATGACAGCAAGGAAAAAAAACTGCTGCTGAGACAACAAATCCAAAGTGCTGGTAATATTTACATCTTGGAAAACATTAAGCAGTGACATATCTGATGATTCTTTTTTATATTAGCTGATCTTGCAATCACAATAGGAAAGGGGACACACACCACATAGATCAACCACATCCACTGGTAAAGCTAACAGAGGCTTCAGCTACAGTCTTTACATCTTGGTGGTGCCCCTCTGATGCATTTTGCCCTGATTAAACCTAGTTGTGACCGATGGCGACTCTAGGAACAATATATGGGGGGGGGGGGGCACATAAGATACCACAGACAAAACTGGGTGGAGAGGACACTTAAAATGTCCTTTTTTTCCCATAAGATTTTATTGAAAGGGTTGAAACATACATGGAATACGTGTCACATGCTTAATAATAATAGAACAAAGAACATAAGGTAGTTGTTATACATTATGAGTGATCATAAGACAGAACATATATTTGTATGTATACAAGATATAGTAAAGACATTTCTTTTTGAAGAATGAGAGGGGGAAAAGATACAAAAAAAAAAAATATATATATATATATATATATATATATATAATTCGATGGTAAGGACTTCACTTTGTTGCAAAGTTTGCTTGTCCATATACCAAGGGTAAAATTAGTAATGGTACTGAAATGAAATCTTGGGGTTTGAGAGGGATGGTTACGATAGAACTGTAAGGGGGAGAGAAGAAGGGAAGAAACAAAAAAAAAAAAAGGGGAGGAGGGGAAGAAATATGAGAGAGGTAGAAGAGTTAGGAAGGGGAGGAGAAGAAAGGGGACGGGCACCCGCACCCCTCTCTCTCCGCACTTGAGGCATCTTATATGATAGTTATTACATCATATGTATTGTGCCTATTTTTTTGTATTGAGTATATGATTTTGTTGTGGATAATTTACCATATGGAACAAGGAGGAAGATGTAGCAAACGAGAAAGGCTATAATAGGCTTACAGATTAATGGTTTATATGGGTGTATGAATAACCCACTATCTGATTAGGTAGTTGTTGTTTTAAAGCGCTGCCAACTATACCAGGTTTGTGTAAATTTGGAGATTTCTTTTCTTGCAATATGCTGTTCCGCATGTCCGCAAATCATCCTATTTTTTTGCGGATGATATACGGAGCCTCTGAAGAAGAGGCGCTGCCTCGAAACGCGTAAGCCTGTACAGCTTCAGGGGACGATCTAATCCCGATCTTGTTGCTGAGGATTTTATATCTATTTGATGTGCTTTTTATAAAGAAACTCGTTTGTGAGTATTTTTAATCTATCATTTTAATAAACCTGTCTAAGAGATAATGCACTAGGCCGGTGCGCCCTTGTGTTTTTTGTCGTTTATCCGATTTTCATCCTTTCAGTTCTGTTCCGTTTTTTGGAACGGAACAGAACCCTATTTTTGTTCTGTTTAAAAAAACTTATCGGATGCAAAATCGGATGTCAGCAGCGTCATCCGCTGACATCCGCAATGCCCATAGACATACATTATGTCCGTATATCATCCGCAAATGGATGGGATGATATGCAGACATACGGAGTGGATGACACAAAAAAAAAAAGTGCCGGAGCGGATCGCAATACGGTCCGCTCCGTGTGAAAGAGCCCTAAGTCTCTGAACCTATTCCTGTCACGGAACCATGAACCAGACGTACAACAACAGATAAGTGAAAATAAGAAAGCTTTATTGAAAAACAAGCTATAAAGCAAAAGTCCAAACGGATGGCGAAACCGATGCAGAGTCTTTGCGAAGCCAGGGGTCAGGAACCAGCAGGGTAGTCAGACGAAGCCAGGATCAGGAACCAGCAGGGTAGTCAGACGAAGCCAGGATCAGGAACCAGCAGGGTAGTCAGACGAAGCCAGGAACAGGAACCAGAAGTAGCAGCAGTCTTAGTAGCATGTGAACACAGGAGGACCAAGCAGGGAACTGAAGCCACAGACCTCCTATATATATGAGCTAGGTATCCAGCTCCTCCCAGTGGGAAGGAGGAGCCGCAGGGTGGGAGGCTACAAGAAACCCAGAAACAAAGATGGCCGCCAGCACATGTCAAACGAAGGAGAACAGCAAGAAGGTAAGACCATGACAGTACCTCCCCCTCAAGGGCCCCTCCTCCGCGGAGTAAAGAACGGTTTCTGAGGGAAGCGTGCGTGGAAGGCTCGGAGCAAGGCAGGAGCATGGACATCTGCGGAGGGAACCCAGGAACGCTCCTCTGGACCATAACCACGCCAATGAACCAAAAACTGCACCCGACCGCGGACCAGGCGTGAGTCCAGGATATTGCTCACCTCATACTCCTCACGATTGCCCACTCGGACCAGACGAGGCCGAGGAACCGAGGAAGTGAAACGATTACACACCAGAGGCTTCAACAGGGAGACATGAAACACGTTGGAGATCCGCATGCCGGGAGGAAGCGCAAGGGCATAGGCTACCTGGTTTACCCTGCGAAGCACTCGGAAGGGACCAACAAAGCGAGGCGCCAGCTTGGGAGTGGGCACTCGAAGGTTGAGGTTGCGGGTGGACAACCATACACGGTCTCCGGCCTGGTAGGAAGGAGCAGGCGCTCGTCTGCGATCAGCCTGGAGTCTCTGGCGCTGCGCAGAGACCTCAAGGGACTTCTGGATCTGTACCCAAGAAGCACGTAGGACGGAAAGGTGATCCTCCACAGCCGGAATATCCTGGGGAGAGAATACCTCCGGTAACACGGCAGGTTGGAACCCATAGTTGGCCATGAAGGGAGACGTCCCAGAGGAAGAGTTCACCGCCGTGTTCCTGGCAAACTCAGCCCAAGGCAGGAGGTCAACCCAATTGTCTTGGTGATCGGAGACATAGCAACGAAGGAATTGCTCCAAGGCCTGATTGGAACGTTCTGCGGCCCCATTGGACTGAGGGTGGTAGGCCGAGGAGAAGGAGAGATGAATCCCCAACTGGGAGCAAAAGGCGCGCCAGAACCTGGACACAAACTGACTCCCCCGATCCGACACAATCTCCTTGGGCAAACCGTGCAACCGGAAGACCTCCCTGGCAAAAATCGTGGCCAACTCCTGTGCAGAGGGTAACTTCTTGAGAGGAACACAGTGACACATTTTGGAAAACCGATCCACAATCATGAGAATGACCGTATGGCCTCGGGATGCAGGGAGGTCCACAATGAAATCCATCCCCAGGTGTGACCATGGGCGCTCCCCGGTGGCTAAGGGTTGCAGAAGGCCCAACGGAAGGTGCCGAGGGGACTTACTCTGGGCACAAACGGAGCATGCCGCTACATATGCGGCGATGTCGGAACGTAGGGAAGGCCACCAGAACAGACGTGAAACAGCCCAGGACAGCTGATTCTTTCCAGGATGCCCCGCGGTCTTGGAGTTATGGTAGGTTCGCAACAACCGAGTGCGCAACTCCTCAGGCACAAAACATCTGCCGTTGGGTCTCCCAGAGGGAGCACCAGATTGAGCCGCCAAAATCTGCTCACCCAGGGGAGAGGTCAGGCTGGTGCGAATGGCAGCCAGGATCTGATTCGGAGGTATGACCGAAGTCGGAATCGACTCCTCCCTGGACAGGTCGGAGTACTACCGTGATAAGGCATCAGCCCTGATGTTCTTGAAACCGGGTAGGTAGGAGACCACGTAATTAAAACGTGACAAGAACAGAGCCCATCTGGCCTGACGTGGTGTCAATCTCTTGGCCTCAGAGAGGTAGGTCAGATTCTTGTGGTCCGTCAGGAGGAGGACCGGAACCACCGAACCCTCGAGCAAGTGCCTCCATTCTTTAAGAGCCTGCACGATGGCCAATAACTCCCTGTCACCAATCTGGTAGTTGCACTCCGCGGAAGACAGTTTCCGGGAGTAAAACCCACAAGGAAGCAGAGGACCCTCTGGTGTTCTACGCTGAGACAGAAGGGCGCCTACTCCCGTCTCAGACGCATCCACCTCGAGGACAAAGGGCAACCCAGGGTTGGGATGCGACAGAATCGGAGCCGACACAAAGGCGGACTTTAGAGCCTCAAAAGCTCGGATGGCCTCGGGCGGCCAGACCTGGGAATTACTGCCCTTCCTGGTCAGATCAGTGAGAGGCTTGGCTAGCATGGAAAAGTCCCTGATGAACTTCCGATAATAATTGGCGAAGCCCAAAAAGCGCTGCAGGGAGCGAAGACCACTGGGCTGGGGCCACTGTAAGACAGCCGAAACCTTCTCAGGATCCATGGAGAACCCCCTCAGCGGAAATGATGTAACCTAAGAAGGTTACCTGGGATCGGTGAAATTCGCATTTCTCAAGCTTACCGAACAGCTTGTTCTCTCGTAACCGTTGCAACACTCGTTTGACATCCATAATGTGGGTCTCCATGGACTCAGAATATACCAAGATGTCATCCAGGTAGACCAACACACACTGCTGCAACAGGTCACGGAAAACATCGTTGATGAATTCCTGAAAGACTGCGGGCGCATTGCACAGCCCAAAGGGCATAACCAAGGATTCATAATGACCGGTCCTGGTGTTAAACGCGGTCTTCCACTCATCGCCCGCCTTGATCCTTACGAGGTTATATGCCGCCCTCAGGTCGAGTTTGGTAAAGACCGTGGCCCCTTTAAGGCGATCGAACAGCTCGGAAATCAAGGGTATCGGGTAAGCGTTCTTGATCGTGATGCGATTGAGACCCCTGTAATCGATGCAAGGCCTCAACTCA
This sequence comes from Pelophylax lessonae, assembly GCF_965119305.1. Lineage (NCBI taxonomy): Eukaryota > Metazoa > Chordata > Amphibia > Anura > Ranidae > Pelophylax > Pelophylax lessonae. The sequence continues at coordinate 152,942,091 of NC_138777.1, forward strand.
CCGCCCTTCTTTTTCACAAAGAAAAATCCAGCCCCTGCCGGGGACGAGGATTTGCGAATGTGTCCACGTGAAAGCGCCTCCCTCACGTACTCCTCCATGGCCTCATTCTCCGCTACCGACAGTGGATAGACTTGCCACGAGGAGGAACGGCACCAGATTGTAACTCGATGGCACAATCGTATGGGCGGTGCGGAGGTAGGGCAACCGCGCGCACCTTATCGAATACATCCTGGTACTCCTCGTATTCAGGGGGCAACAGAGAGTCCGAGGAAGTACACAGCAACTTGACAGGCCCATGGATGCAACTAGCCCCACACTGCGGTGACCACGAGAGGATCTCGGCCGATCTCCAATCGAAAATCGGATTATGCTTCTGGAGCCAGGGGTACCCCAAGACCACCGAGTAGTGTGGAGACGAAATAACCTGGAAGCAGACCGACTCTCTGTGGACGGCACCAATGGCTAACCCCACTGGAAGGGTCTCATGAGTCACGTGTGGCGGCAGAAGGGGTCTGCCGTCTATCGCCTCAAGAGCCAGAGGAGAACCTCGAGCCTGCAGAGGAATGGAATTGGCGGCAGCGAACACACTATCAATGAACAAACCACCAGCACCAGAGTCCACCAACGCCTGGGTCGTCACCGAGCCCCCGACCCAGGAAAGGACAACAGTGATCAGTGGTTTGTCAACACGGGAAACCGGGGACGAGGAGACTCCACCCAAGATCTGCCCCCGACAGGATCTCAGGTGCGAGCGTCTCCCTGGACGGTTCGGACATGCCAACCGAAAATGCCCACCGAGACCACAGTACATGCATCGGCCCTCGCGTCTCCGGAGTACCCTCTCCCCCTCGGACAGGCGAGCAAACCCCAGTTGCATGGGTTCACCCCCAGACAAGTCATCCCCAGGAGGCGTGGGAGGAGAGGGAGGCACGGGTGGGACAACAAAGGTAGGCGCCAATCTGTTAGGAGGCCTCCGCAGACTCTCCTTAAAGGAAGGTCTCTCCCTGAGTCTGGTGTCAATCAAAATCAGGAAAGAAATAAGAGACTCGAGCTCCACTGGTAGGTCCTTAGCTGCAACCTCATCCTTCAAGGCATCCGAGAGACCATGAGAGAAAGCAGCGACCAGAGCCTCATTATTCCAGCCCACCTCTGCTGCCAGGGTACGAAACTCAATGGCGTATTCAGCTACGGATCGTGAACCCTGTCTGATGGACATAAGGAGCTTCGCAGCAGAGGCAGCACGAGCCGGCACATCGAATACCTTCCGAAGAGAAGCAACAAAACCGGAAAACTCGGCAACCACCGGATTGTTGTTCTCCCATAAAGGGCTGGCCCAGGCCAAGGCCTTGTCCGAGAGCAGCGAGATTAAGAAGCCCACCTTTGATCACTCAGTAGGAAAGGCATGTGGCAGCAACTTGAAATAAATGCCCACCTGGTTAAGGAAACCTCGGCACTGAGTTGGCTCTCCCCCAAAGCGCTGTGGAAGGGGGGCAGAACCGGACATACCCCGAAACACCGCAGGCGCAACAACAGGTGTCGGGGTAGACTCTGGCGCAACAACCGGAGCGGCAGTAGGAGCGGACCCAGGAGCGACAACCGACCCATCGGCAACGGGAGCGAAATGAACCGTGCGTTCAAGCAGGGTTTGCAACGCCACGGCGAACTGACCCAACAGGTGATCCTGCTGATCAAGTCTGGCAACCAGCGTGGGTAGTGAGGATGGCCCTGCACCGTCAGAATTCGTGGCCTGTGGTACCGTGCGTTCAAGCAGGGTTTGCAACACCACGGCGAACCGACCCAACAGGTGATCCTGCTGATCAAGTCTGGCAACCAGCGTGGGTAGCGAGGATGGCCCTGTACCGTCAGAATTCATGGCTTGGTCCTAATGTCACGGAACCATGAACCAGACGTACAACAACAGATAAGTGAAAATAAGAAAGCTTTATTGAAAAACAAGCTATAAAGCAAAAGTCCAAACGGATGGCGAAACCGATGCAGAGTCTTTGCGAAGCCAGGGGTCAGGAACCAGCAGGGTAGTCAGACGAAGCCAGGATCAGGAACCAGCAGGGTAGTCAGACGAAGCCAGGATCAGGAACCAGCAGGGTAGTCAGACGAAGCCAGGAACAGGAACCAGAAGTAGCAGCAGTCTTAGTAGCATGTGAACACAGGAGGACCAAGCAGGGAACTGAAGCCACAGACCTCCTATATATATGAGCTAGGTATCCAGCTCCTCCCAGTGGGAAGGAGGAGCCGCAGGGTGGGAGGCTACAAGAAACCCAGAAACCAAGATGGCCGCCAGCACATGTCAAACGAAGGAGAACAGCAAGAAGGTAAGACCATGACAATTCCTCTTTTGTTGGGATGGTCTCCTAGCGCCAATGGCAAGGTATATAGTGTATCGCTGCCTTTATCATAAACATTGCTAATGATTGGAGATAGTGCGTCTTTGGAATGGAAGTATGATGAAACAGGTATTGGGCAGGAGAAAAATCAATGTTTTCTGAAGTGACATTTAGAATAATGTCGTGGATAGATTTCCAAAAAGGTTGAATTTTGGGGCACGACCACCATATGTGGAGCATTGACCCTTCCGGCGCATTCGAACGCCAACATTTATTCAGAATTGAGCTGGAGAATTTGTTGAGGAGGGCAGGGGTCCTGTATGTGTAAAAATGTTAAATCTGCATTCTTGTGTTGCGTTTAGATTGCCCCTATGTATATAGGAACAGATGGATTCTGTGATGTGGGTGGAACCCAGATTGGTTTATGGAGGTTGGGAGACTCCTTGTCCAGCTTCCCCAGCCCCTCTTATGTGTAAGTCACCCTGTGTCTATTAGGGGCATAGGGGGACCAAGAACCCCAGTTGGGTCTGCACTAACCAGACTCACTGTACAACCACACTGGACTCAGCCTTTCGTGTTACCCCAGTTATCCTGGGTTCTTTATGTGTGGTTGGTGTTGAAAGAGTGAAGGGCCTCTTACATAGTTACATAGTTAGTGAGGTTGAAAAAAGACATCTGTCCATCCAGTTCAACCTATGATGTGTGTGTGTGTTTGCTGTTAACCATACATTGTATACCCCTGTATGTTGTGGTCTTTAAGGTGCCCATCTAATAGTTTTTTGAAACTATCAATGCTCCCTGCTGATACGACTGCTTGTGGATGAGAATTCCACATCCTTACCGCTCTTACAGTGAAGAACCCCTTACGCACTTTAAGGTTAAACCGCTTTTCCTCAAGTTTTAGTGAGTGGCCACGTGTCTTATTGTATCTCCTTTCTCTGAATAGTTTGTTCCTTATGCTAGGGTTGCCAGTACAGTATTTGTACATTGATATCATATCCCCCCTCCATCGTCTCTTCTCCAGAGAGAATAAGTTCAGTGCTTGTAGTCTTTCCTCATAGCTAATATCCTCCATTCCCCTAATTATTTTTGTTGCCCTTCTTTGGACTCTTTCAAGTTCCAGCACATCCTTCCTGAGGACCGGTGCCCAGAACTGGACAGCATACTCCACATGTGGCCGGACCAGAGTCTTGTAGAGCGGGAGAATAATCTCTTTATTTCTGGAGTGAATCTCCTTTTTTATGCATCCCAGTATTCTGTTGGCTTTGCTTGCAGCGGCTTGGCATTGCATGCCACTGCCAAGCCTGTTGTCTACCAGTACCCCCAGGTCCTTTTCCATCCTAGACTCACCCAGAGGTTCCCACCCTAGCCAGTAGCTTGCTTTCTTGTTTCTGGCCCCCAAGTGCATTACTTTACATTTTTCAACATTAAACCTCATCTGCCATGTAGTTGCCCACCCCATTATTTTGTTCAGGTCCTCTTGTAAGGTTTCCACATCCTGCATAGAAGATATTGGTATGCCTAGTTTAGTATCATCTGCAAATACTGAGATTGTACTCGATATCCCCTCCTCTAGATCATTTATGAATAAATTAAACAGGATTGGTCCCAGGACAGAACCCTGGGGGACCCCACTTTCCACACCCGCCCAATCCGAGTACTCCACATTAATCACCACCTTCTGGACTCTCCCCTGGAGCCAGTTCTCTATCCAGGTACTCACCTTATGGTCCATACCTACTATCCTTAGTTTGTACAGTAAGCGTTTGTGGGGAACGGTGTCAACGGCCTTTGCAAAGTCCAGATACACCACATCCACAGGCTTTCCTTTATCTAGGTGGCAGCTCACTTCATCGTAGAAGGTTAATAGATTGGTTTGGCAAGAACGATTTTTCATGAATCCATGCTGATTACTACTAATAATACCATTTTCATTACTAAAGTCTTGTATGTGGTCCCTTAACATCCCCTCCAAAATCTTGCAGACTACAGATGTTAGGCTGACCGGCCTATAGTTACCCGGGATATATCTCGCCCCCTTTTTAAATATTGGTACTACGTTGGCTTTTTTCCAATCAGCTGGCACCATACCCGTCTGTAAACTATCCTTGAAGATCAAGAATAATGGTCCGGCAATCACCTGGCTGAGCTCTTTAAGAACCCTTGGGTGCAAGCCATCCGGTCCCGGTGATTTATTTATGTTAAGTTTCTCTAGTTTAGTTCTAAGTCTATCTTCTGTTAGTCATGGCGACACTTCCTGAGGTGTGTTTAGTTTGGCCTTACAAGCTGGGTTCGTGTAGCCCCCCGATTCTTTCACTTGGGACAATAATATTTTTGGACAATGTTCCTCAGGAAATATATGAAAATGAACGGTTTGACTTTTCAGAGTGTTAGAATATTGCAGGAGTGTCTCATAGACCCTTGCTAGATAGTGAGGTGGAGTGGGGTTTGTTGTTGTTAAGTACCTGTATCCCATTGTTCTATTGTTTGTCTGCCATAAGATCAACTTATTATGGGATGTATATGTGAATGTGGATTGGCTGCTAGGGGGGAGGGGGGATTGTCCAACAGTGTATATCTCTTTGTGCCTGTGTTTCAATAAACAGTTTATTTTCTGGTTGACTCCAAAACTTGTACTGTCAGCCAGATTCACAGGTCTCATGTTCCAGAGCTCAGGAAACAGCTTCTTGGCGGAGATGGTAGGGATGCCTGGAGTCCGTCACATTGGTGGCAAGTGGTGGGTTGCTTCCTGCAGTCTGGGACATCCAAACCTCCCCCCGGGATCCAAGATCGGGATAGCAGACTTTGGTCGACCCAACGGAGATCTGGACCTGGCATCAGAGTTCGAGAGGGTGCTGCAGATCGCCCTTTCAGTATACCCCAGGACAGTATCTGTGGATCAATACCTGGAGCTCAGGTAGCATATTCAGATGGAGCTCTGGCTTGGAGCCCTCCAGCTTGCTGTTATATACCAGGGCAAGTACTTTTCAACCACAGGGCAACCACAGTGACCAAGGGGAGTTGTGGATGGCATTCCTGGGAGAGAGGCCCCAGGAGCAATGGGTATCCAAGTTGGACAGGCTGGTCCAGCGGGAGATAGAGCTGGACAATCAATATCGGGCTCTGCAGTGTTAAGCAGAGCAGAAATATTTAGGAGAGACATCAGAATGCTCTCTGGAGGGATATGACTTTAGTGGCCCTGGATTGCAGTGGGAGAGCCTTACAGATGCACTTGTGTTTTGGTAATGAAGGGGAACCTACCCTTGAGGACCTGTGAGAATACAGAGAGGCTATGCCTGGTCTCACATGGGTCTCAGAGCTTAAACCTGATCTAGAACACTTGCTGAAGAAAGAAAAGCATCTGGAAAGGGCATACAGGAAACTGCTAGAACACGTTCAGCAGCATGCCTTAGAGTCAGCAGTTGAAACTCCAGAGATTGCTGTCCCCAAAGCTTAAGTGCTGGCAACAGGGCAGAGCTCTGCTAGCCTCTGCCCAGCACCACTAACATATTCTGGATTCTACAGACAGGAGATGGTGAATATTGATCCCCAGATACCACCAGAGACTAGGGATTTAATAGATTTTCTGTTGAGGAGGAGTGAACCTCCAGCAGAAGAGCTGACTTCAGAGCATGGTGCTGTTGACCTCTGCCCACAACAATGAACTCCGCAGGAGCTCCAGGGAGAGAATGCAATCTGCACCTCACAACTGCAGCTTAAGCTGATATCAGTGGATAGGACTGCAGTATTCACTGACACCAATCTAGCAGAAGAGCTTGCAACATGACAGAGTGCTGCTGGCCTCTGCCCCCAACTAATAGAAGATGGTTTTCCTGTGGTAGTGGATGGGACTTCGGTTTCCACTAACACAACTCCAGAAAAAGGTCTGGCATTGGGACAAGAGGCCTTGTTGTACAAGCACTGGTGGATATTCATCAAGAAAAAGTGTATGAGACTACGGTCTCGACCTGGATACCCCAGGGATGCTGGGCAGTCAGCCCAGATCCCCAACAGGGCAAAAAAAATAAAAAAAATAAAAAGTCCCTAAATCTATCCCGTAGTTTGTAAATGCTATAACTTTTATTATTATTATTCACTTTTCGGGAATTTATTTTTACCAAAACTACGTGTAGCAGAATACAAATTGGCCTAAACTGATAAAAAAATTTGATTTTTAATTTTTTTTTATTGAGAATGTTTTATAGCAGAAAATAGAAAATATTGGTGTTTTTTCAAAATTGGCACTCTTTTTTTTTGTTTATAATGCAAAAATGGAAAACCGGAGAGGTGATCAAATACCACCAAAAAAAGAAAGCTCTATTTGTGGGAAAAAAAGGACATCAATTGTATTTGGGTACAGCATCGCACGACCATACAATCGTTGGTTAAAGCAACGCAGTGCCGAATTCCAAAAAATGGCCTGGTCATTAAGGGGGTAAAACCTTCCAAAGCAGTAATTCCACCAAAATTATGCCAAAAAGTGTTCAAAAAGATCTTCAGGTGCTAGTGCTTGATAATCCTTCACCCATTAGTAGTATGAGGGTCACTCACCAGATGACTAAGGGCCTCAAGGACCCAGCTTGCTTGTTTAAACATTCCAATCGGGATATCCCCCTTGGGGATGGAATAGACTCCCTAGATCGCCCCCTGGGCTCACAGTGGATGATGTATCAGCGCTTGTCCCACAATTAGATGATATAAAACGTCCCCCAAGAAGAAAAAATAGGTGATTGCACAATACCGTTTTGTTGTAAAGTTAAAAAGTACATACAATGGTTTTACTCACATTTAAAAATGCCTATTTGCCCCTAACTACCCAAGCTACCCTTTTGGCCTGGCGGAAACTGCTTTCTTCCTCACAACTCTCCAACAATCCCAAGCCACTTCGTATCCCCATCCAAACACTAGGAATTCTTATCCCTTATCTTAAGACACGTATTTTAACAGATCATGGCATTCAATGGGTGGACGAACTGCTATCCGACCAGCTGATTGCTCCTTGGGCAGATCTTGCTGACAAATATACACTCCCCCTATCGGCAAAGTATACTTACTTGCAGATTAGTACCTTCCTAAGGAAATGGCCTCCTCCGACCATACAGGTAGCTGACCAAATCCAAGCTTTCTTCTCCCACCCGGGGACCGGGAACAAGGGCATCTCCCTGCTTTATAATAACCTAGGCAACAAAAACTCCTTTTCAAAACCCCCCCCAATGGTGCGTTGGGAACAAGACCTTGGTGTGCAATTCTCTCAAATTCAATGGACACAAGCATTCCAAGCGGTATCCTCCGCATCTCGCTGTATGAATCACTGGGACCTCTCCCAGAAAATAGTGGCTAGATGGTACAAGACACCGGTTATCCTAGCTAAGTTCATTCCAACCTACTCTCCCCAATGCTGGTGGAACTGCGAGCAAGTGGCAAACATTTCACACGTGTTTTGGGCATGCATTGGCATATCAAGCTTCTGGAAGAAAATCTTCCAAGTCATGGCGGAGATCACTGGCATTCTTAAAAAACCAGACCCCGCTCTTGCACTCCTGCACATAGGTAGTCACGACTATCCCATAGAGTACCGGACCATAATGACCCACCTGTTACTGGCGGCCAAGCTCGTCATAGCGAGACACTGGAAGGATGACTTGGCCCCCAGCCGCAGGGAAGTACTGATCTAAGTAAATCTCAACTACCAGTACGAACGCCTACTGCATGCTAGGACAGCCCCGTCCATAGCATCCTTTGATAACAAATGGGCGGCATGGGCCTCATGGTACCCCACACAGTAGACCTAATGATGATGTTTCTTCTGGCATACATCTTAGTAACGTGTTTATGCTCTCATTAGACACTGCAGCTCTATTTTTCTAATGATTATTCTTATACAATGTAGTTTGTATTATTGAACGAGTGACTGTATATTGTACAATGTTTGTAAGTTTTGTTTTGATGCAAATTCAATATAAACTATTTGAGAAAAAAAAAATGCCTATTTGCGGCACACAGTAACAGGCAGTGTAAAGGAAATACGGAACGCTGCTCGATTGCAGCGCGCATTCCATGTGCGTTCCAACAAAAGGTGGAAGTGATGAAAAACCGTAATTGATGGGCTGTAGGTCGACCTCAATGCATTTCGCAAGATTGCGTCATGAGGAAGTTGGCATTCTAAGGTTACATAGTTACATAGTTAGTCAGGTTGAAAAAAGACACATCTGGTTCAGCCATAAAAAAAAAAAAGTATTGAAAACCCTACCATACAATCCCATATACACAATTCTATAGCCGCTGTTGATCCAGAGGGAGGCGAAAATAAACCCCAGCTAAGCATGATCCAATTTGCTACAGCAGGGGAAAAAAAATCCTTCCTGACCCCCCGAGAGGCAATCGGATATTCCCTGGATCAACTTTACCTAAAAAATTTTTTAGTACACTTAGGAAAGAATCCAGGCCTTTTTTAAAGTAATCTAGTGAGCTAGCCAGAACCACCTCTGGAGGGAGTCTATTCCACATTTTCACAGCTCTTATGGTGAAGAAACCTTTCTGTATTTGGAGATGAAATCTGTTTTCCTCGAGACGTAAAGAGTGCCCCCCTGTCCTCTGTGTTGACCTTAAAGTGAACAACTCAAACCCAAGTTCCCTATATGGACCCCTTATGTATTTATACATGCTGATCATATCCCCCCTTAATCTCCTCTTCTCAAGAGAGAATAAATCCAGTTCCTCTAATCTTTTCTCATAGCTGAGGTCCTCCATGCCTCTTATCAGTTTGGTTGCCCTTCTCTACACTTTCTTCATTTCCCCAATACCCTTTTTAAGAACTGGTGCCCAAAACTGAACTGCATCTTCCAGATGAGGTCTTGCTAATGATTTGTACAGGGGCAAAATTATATCTCTCTCTCTGGAGTCCATGCCTCTGTTAATACAGGAAAGGACTTTGCTTGCTTTGGAAACAGCAGCTTGGCATTGCATGCTATTATTAAGCTTATGATCTACCAGAACTCCCAGATCCTTCTCCGCTATGGATTCCCCCAGTTCTACTCCACCTAGTATGTATGATGCATGCATATTCTTAGCCCCCAAGTGCATAACTTTACATTTATCAACATTAAACCTCATTTTCCACATAGTTGCCCAATGAAACAGTGCATTGAGGTCAGATTGTAAGTTGGAGACATCCTGTAAAGAAGTTATTCCACTGCAAAGCTTGGTGTCATCTGTAAAGACTGAAATGGTACTTTTAATCCCAGACCCTATATCATTTATAAAGATATTAAAAAGTAAGGGTCCCAACACTGATAACTTTAGACCATTCAGAGTAAGAATCATTAACCGCTACTCTCTGAATTCTATCTTTTAGCCAATTTTCTATCCAATTACAAACCGATCTTTTCAAGCCTGTAGACTTTATCTTACACATTAGCCGTGTGTGGGGAACTGTGTCAAACGCTTTTGCAAAATCCAAATATACTACATCCACAGCCACCCCTCTGTCCAAGGTTTTACTTACCTCCTTATAAAAAGAAATCAGGTTTGTTTGACAACTTCTGTCTCTCATGAATCCATGCTGTCTGTTGCTTAAAATATTTTTTTCCAGCAAGAACTCATCTATGTGGTCTTTTATTAAACTCTCCAATATCTTCCCAACTATAGAAGTTAAACTAACAGGTCTATAGTTACTTGGCAACGACTTTGATCCCTTTTTAAATATAGGCACCACATTGGCCCTACACCAATCCAGTGCTACTATTCCAGTCCTTAACGAGTCACTAAAAATTAGAAACAAAGGCTTAGAAATGACAGCGCTCAATTCTTTTAGGATGCGTGGGTGGATGCCATCTGGCCCAGGCGCTTTATCCACCCTTATTCTGTCTAAATATTTCTGGACCATATTCATTTTGAGCCATTGTGGATCATTTGGGGCTGTGTCAATACCGTCCTCATTATGGTCATGAGCTCCCCCATGCTCCTTTGTATATAAAGAGCTGAAGAAGTATTTAATAAATGTGCCTTCTCTTTGTCCCCAGTCACCCACTCCTGGTTATTTTGTAAAAGACCTACATGCTCAGACCTAACCTTTTTACTGTTAATATATTTGAAGAATTTTTTGGTGTTTGTCCTACTATCTTTTGCAATCTGTCGTTCATTTTGAATTTTTGTGCCCCTGATTTCCTTTTTACATATTCTGTTATATTCTTTGTAACAATTAAACAATGATAGTGTTCCCTCATTTGTATTTTTTTTAAAAGCTCCTTTCTTTTTATATATAGCTTTTTTAACTTTTGCTGTGAGCCACTTAGGTTTTATTTTTAGCCTTTTAAACTTATTACCCATGGGAATATACTTTGCAGTGAATTTGCATAAAGTATTTTTGAAAAATTCCCATTTCTGTTCTGTGCTCATCAAAGCCAATATTCCCTCCCAGTCTAAATCCTGGAGAGCAGCCCTCATCCTTGGAAAATTTGCTCTTTTAAAGTTAAGTGTTTTTGTATTTCCTGTATGCATTTTTTGCTTACAGCTAACATTAAATGAAATCATATTATGGTCACTGCTACCCAGATGTTCTTTTATATGAACATTGTTAATAAGCTATGCATTGTTTGAGATTACCAGGTCCAAAAGAGCACCATAAAATTGTCTTGTAATAGGTTTATAAATTTGTGCCCTTTAACTGTTCCAGCAGTGCCATTACTCCAGTCAATGTCTGGGTAGTTAAAATCCCCCATTATTAATGACCCAGCCCTTGCAGCCCTTTCTATCTGTGCCAGGAGTCTCCACCTCCTCATTAATACTGGGAGGTCTATAACAAACTACAATGAAAATCTTTGTTTTATGCACACCCATTTCAACTCATACTGCTTCAGATTCAGCACACTCTCCATCAACTAGGTCATCTTTTACACTCACTTTGAGATCACTTCTCACATAGAGATAACTTCTCACATAGAGACAAACACCACCACCCCTCCGTTTTACCCTGTCTTTCCGAAAGAGAGCATAGCCAGGAATATGAATAGCCCAGTCATGTGAAGAATGAAGACAAGATTCAGCAATACCAATTAAATCATAGTTCTCCTCGTGCACAAGAGCTTCCAACTCACCGATTTTGCTTGGCAGACTTCTGGCATTGGTGAACAAACACTTTAAATCATTGTCCCATTTTGCAAACTTATTTTGCATGTTTTTAATTTTGGTACAAAGAGTACCATTTCCAATGGTTGTTTGTAACATGGGAACCTTCTTATCCTCTGCCATAACTCTCCCCCCATCTTTCCCCATTCCACCCACCAATAGGGGCTGACCCCCTGTCTGACCTGTCTGACCCATTATAATCTGATTCACCCTCCTGAAGGTGGGCTGACCGATAAGTTCTAGCCCTCTCAAACTTCTGCCACGACTCCTATGCAGGATCAAAGCAGAAGGGATACTGTCCAGACTGACCTTGCCAGTCTTAGTAAGCCGATTGGGTATGATTGGTTGCCGATGCTTCTTAGGGTCTTCCTCTCAGGGATGTTCGGCTGTCCCAAGGACCCATCTTCCATCCTGCTTTACAGTCGCTTGCTTTGGTGCTTGGCTGTTGAACGCCAGGTACTAAAGTATGGAGGATTTTCTGAGTCAGTAAATCCAACACTGGTGAAAGCTAGGAAATATACTTCTAGATCTGCCATCGTACGTGGAAGACATACATTGCATGGTGTGAGTCTCTTGGGGTTCATCCTCACTCTTTCTTGGTGGATCGGATCTTAACCTTCCTTTAACAGGGGTTGAACAGAAATTGGCCTTGAGTACCATCAAGGGCCAGGTATTGGCTTTGGCAATCCTTTTCCAATGACCTTTGGCCTCACACTCCCTGGTGCGTACTTTTCTTCAGGGTGTCCAACATTTGGTTCCTTCAGTGCAGGCTCAGTTGCCGCCCTGGGATCTTAATGTGGTGCTTTCAGCTTAACAGAAGCCTCCCTTTGAAAATATTCAGGAGGTTTCCCTGCTTGCACTGCCCCTGAAGGTGGCCTTTTTTGGTGGTCAGGATGTTGGAACTGGCGGTGATTTCCTGTCATTTACCTTATACGGTGATTCACAAGGATAAGGTGGTGCTTTGCCCCTGTCCGTCATTTCTTACTAAGGTGGTCTCTGACTGTCATTTAAATGAAGACATTGTGTTGCCTTTCCTGTGTCCCAGGCTAAACATCCAAAGGAAATTACCTTGCATACTTTGGATGTGGTCCGGGCAATTAGGGTGTACCTGGCAGCTATGGAGTCTTTTAGGAAGTCAGACTCTCTATTTGTGCTCATGGAGGGGACATTACAAAGGGTTGTCTGCTTCTTCTCTGACCATTTCCAGATGGATTAGACAGATGGTGGTTCAGGCCTATTGCATCAGGGGTCAGGTTCCTCTTTTCCCTGTCAAGGAGCACTCTACTAGGGTGCTTAGTGTCTCCTGGGCGTCATCAAGCGTCAGTGGCGCAGGTTTGCAAGGCAGCCACCTGGTTGTTGGTGCACACTTTTACAAAAGTTTTATGAAGTGGATGTGTTAGCATCTGCAGATGCCTCTTTTGACCGCAAGGTTTTGCTGGCTGCTGTTTAGAGGACCTGGTCCTCTTCGAGGGTGTATTGTTTTTTTCAGGTGAGCTCCAGTTGTTTATGGTAAGCTCCATGTTACCTGGTTGGCTATGGTTTAGCCTTGGGAATTTTTTTCTGCTTTTTTCCCACCAGTCATGTTTAACACTGCTTTGGGACATCCCAATGGTTAAGAAGAATCAGGAGCTGTGTCTATCAATGAACGAAATAGAAAATGGGATTTTTGACTTAACGTAAAATCCATTTCTCTGATGTTCATTGATGGACACAGCACCCACCCCTCTGTAGAGTTGGCTTTCTTCTGACACTGCTTGTAACAAAACTGAGTGCCTGTAGCTGAGAGTGGGTGTATACCCCCGGGGACTGCCCATAGGTGTAGTCAAGCTTTTTCCTGCCTAGTGTCCTACTCCTGTAGAGGGCAGTATAACTCAATGGTTAAGAAGAATCAGGAGCTGAGTCCGTCAATGAACATCAGAGAAATTGATTTTACATTAAGTCAAAAATCCCATTTTTATTACCAGTTTCTGTTAAAAAAAAAAGACCCTAGAGACCCCTCTAAAGTTTTTCTATATATTTGGGTGGTCTTTTGGACAAATCTGTGCTGTGCTGCTGTTTTTATCCTTTGTAAATGCCACTTTAGCACAACCTACAGCAAGAATGACCTTCAGGTCCAGTATGGATTTTTAAGGTAGGATTTTTTTTTAGGTGGTTGTAAAGGCTTATATTTTGTTTTTTAAAAATAACAAATATGTTATACTTACCTGCTCTATGCAATGGTTTTGCATAGAGCAGCTCTGATCCTCTTCTTATCGCATCCCCCTCTGACACACAGAGCACGTCTTGGTGATGCCGCCACTCCCTCGTCAATGGCTGTGATTGATTAGTTGTGATTATCTGAGCCAATTAGGAAGGCGAGAGCCGAGAGAGCCTCTGCTCTTGTGCACAACACTGGATCAAGATCGGGCTCAGGTAAGTATAAGGGGGCTAAGGTGGGGAGCTGTATGCAGGAGGTTTTTTTTAACCTCAATGCATAGACTGCATTGAGGTTAAAAAAACTTTGTGCCTTTAGAACCATTTTAAGGGGGATCTCGACCCAAAAATAGGGGGCCCTCTAAAAAACTATTCCAGACCCTTGATCTAAGCATGCAGCCTGGCTGGCTAGGAAAGGGGGTGATAAGTGTGTGTGGGGGACACTCCCAAGCAATGCAGTTTGTTCCCATGTTCATGAGGACAAGGGCCTCTACCCCACAACCCTGGCAATTGGTTGAGGACATATTTTTTAATGATAAGAAGGCCCCCAGATACCAACCCACATATGTAAATATATAAGGGGTACATCATGTCCCCACTAAAAAAAACAAAGATTTAACTTAGAAATAATTGACAAGCTGCACCTTTACTGAAAAAGGGTGGCGCACACTCTTACCAGTGTGTTTTAAGACAATTAATCTTTTGACTCTAAATGTTGCCTACTGGGTATGTACAGGACACCCAGGATGGGTCCTAGATGGGTGCTACGTTGCAACTAAATATGAGTTGTGGTCCTGTTAAAGAGGAAGTAGAATCTTCGTTTTTTTTTCTTTTTTTGCTTCCCTGCAAAGTAAATGCATAATGTGCTAGTATGCATCGCATACTAGCACATTATGTGACACTTACCTGCAGACGAAGCCCGTGTTGTCCCCTCTGGCAGCCACATCCATCTTCCTTCGGGGTCTGCGGACTATGGCTGTATTACTGGCCGAAACTGTGTGATGTCACTCCCACACATGTGCGTGGGGGCCGCCGGTCACGGCACAGGGTTCTGAAGAAATGGCACGGGCGGCCGCTTCTTCAGAGCGCATGCGCGTGGGGGCCGCCGGTCACGTCACAGGACTCTGAAGAAATGGCACGGGCGGCCGTTTCTTCAGAGCGCATGCGCCGATGATGTCATCGGCTGCATGCAATGTAAACATCTCCTAAACGGTGCAAGCTTAGGAGATATTTACAGTACCTATAGGTGAGCCTTATTAAAGTGGTTTACAACCACTTTAAGGGAGGTTGTTTTTGGTGTATTCAGGGGTTCTAATCCAAGGGTGAGAAGTTCCGGAAGAATTCAACTGTAAAGGGAGAGGACTGACTTAAAGTTCTCTCCACGTAAATTTTCTATTTGGAATCCAGAATTTTGGAGGTTCAGAGAGATATTCAGTTGGGAAATAACCTCCACCCTGATTATGGGGACTCTGGACCCAATAGGGTTAAAGTTACCTGCAGGAATTAGCACTTAAGACAGAAAGCTCCTAGTGCAGAGGTTGAGTAGTAGATGTTTGGGAGAGGAGACACTTGTCTCAGTGCTGCATGCCTGCTGGTAGCTGCTTAAATGACAGATCTAGACTTTCCTAACTTTGGATCCTTGTGTGTTTGAACCTTACAATGTTATGTTTAATTTCTTCTGAAGATAAGTGGACTTTTGCTTTGTGTTGATAAAGATAAGCTTTTTTTTACGTTTGTTCCTGAAAGCTCTCTTTTCGTTTGCCTTTAAGAAAATAAAGACTTTTTATGTTTATTGGAAAACAGCTTTGCATGTGATCCTAAAGCATTATCACTGTGGCTATACCCCTGAACTTTACAGGTATCTTGGGGGATGTGGAGTCCCGGGGGTTCACTAAGGAGGCAATTTCTAGGGCACTTTTTCAGGTCTGTAAAATAATACTACACCACTGGAAGTCGGCCGATCCCCATCTCCAAAAGAATTGACCAATAGTATTGGCAGCACCCCTTGTTTTGAATTATATATACACTAGAGTAGAGGCTGTATAGGTAAATTTAAGAAATTGTGGGGACCATGACTTGATACACCAGGCCTGCTGAGCCTGTTGGAGTTAAAGCGGAGTTCCGGGCAGAGAAACGTTTTTTGGATGAACATACCCCCGGGACAGTCAGGGCTAGCACATTCCACAATGGCTAGCCTCTGATCTGTCCCGGTTCGCACTTACCTTTTAGAAGAAATACTTACTTAGAAATTTTCTTCCACAGCGTTTCCATCTCGGTTGTGGGCAGCTGAAGCCGGCGCAGTCCTCTTCTCCGTCTTCTTCCGCGTCTTCGTGTCCGAGAATGCACTGCACCGGCCCCTCTCGTCACTTCCGGTGCGGCGCCGCATTCCTAAACAGCTTCTGGGCATGCCCGGAAATGACGAGCGGGGCCGGTGCGGCGCATTGATTCCTGGGAGCTATGACGTTTAGCTCCCAGGAATCATCGCGAGGCAGGAAGTGACGGGGTGAGCCTCGGCGCTGGAGGAGGAAGCTGTCATAGGTGAGTATTTACGATCGTCAATAAAAAGGTGAGTAAACAAAAAAAAAAAAATAACTATCCAATTCCTTTTCAGGTGCGGCATACCTAGCGGAGGGGCACAAAGAAAAAAAATCTTTTTTGTGCCCGGAACTCCGCTTTAATACAGATGAGACTACTTCAATGTCCCTTGGGTCAGTAGAATGTAAGGCAATGGTGGATTGTGTTGCTGTGTGTACGTCTAAATCCTTGACCTTGAATACCGAAAAACTATTGTCTTTGTCATTTAACAGATTTTGTACTCTTAAAAGAATTGAATTGTTATTTCTGCTCTGGAAAAATATATTTTGTTCAATAAAGAATAATAATACATAAAAAAAATGCAGTTTCCTATCAGATTCTTTCTAATTTCACCCTATGTAATCTATAATTTCCCCCTATCCAATACTTACAGCAGCTCAAGTACACTGACACTAGTGGTTGGGTTGTACGGCCTTGACCCACCTTCCCCATTATTGGCTGGTATCTGCCTGCTGACCAGGGTTAAAGGATCTGAATCTGAGATTCAGAAATTGCTCATTGCTTATGGAACCCTAGCAACGTCTGGAGAAATTTTGGCTGGCATAGAGGCATACCACATTTTTTTTCCACATAGTAAGACATCTAGATTATAACGTAAAGAAATATTTGCTCTGTTGAAACTTCACGTGTTTTACAACCAAAACCCACTTAGCTAGTGAAACTGTACCTTGTAAATTGGCAAATCTGCAAAATGAGTTAATACTAAGCAACAACCCTATAAACAAATGCATCCTTAAAAATACCTATTAACTTAATATATATTTTTAGACATTGATTTGTTTATAGGGTTGTTGTTTTGTAATTTTAACCAATTTTATTTTAGATGAATCTGAATAATATAATGGAGCAGTACCCTAAGTACTAAGTATGGTCAGTTAAATACATTAATCTTTCTCTGTGTTGTAGAATATAATAGATCAAAGAGGAACAAGCAGTAATAAATGTGGATAGACCTCCAAAACAAACTGTTACGGCACCCCGGACACAAAAGGGTTAAAACCGTTTAGGAGATCTTCCCCTTCCAGAGCTACAGGCACAGCTACTTGCAGGACACCAAACTCCCGAACTGGAAACCAAGGAATGATGCAAACAGTGTAGCTGGAACCTTATGATTGCTGCATACAGCTGAATAGGAAAAACAATATGAAGGGTTTACACTCCTAGCAGTCAAACTGGAACAGCATACAATAAATCCCCCCAATAACGAGACAAGGCTCCGTGTTGAGGTTTAAGCAGTAGTCAGACAGTGCAAGCACATACAGACTCTTTTTATTACCCAGAGGGACAGCCCCTGGACTGCTACATTAACCAATCACAAATCACATACAGATAACACGGTCCAATCAAACAATGGTTACAACCCACACAAAGTCTTCCCCTCTGCCTAAAACTAGTTTTCACAGAGACCTCTATCCTGGAGACAATGGAAAATATAATTAGGTTTAGCTTCCAGGATAGAGGCAAGACTCCATTAGCCACATGGTTAAAGAAACACAAAAAGACACAAAAATGCATAAATCCCAGTCTACTGAACAGAACCCCCACATTCAACCCATCCCCAGATAGCCTGGATCTGAGCGCTCAACATATCCAAACAGCGCTCAGATGCCACAAACACAGTCAAATCGCCATGGGGTTTACGTTTAGCATGGGCTGATGAGAGGGTCCATAGTCACATTGCAGGAGGCGAGCAACCAGGCTTCTCCAATGCCCAGTGGTGAGATTGGTCTCGTCACATTTCTCCCCTTTTCCAAACAGACTAACAGGGTATCTGACCTTCTGCCGGTCAGTGCCCTTGTTAGTCCAGCAGCCCACCCACAAAACAGAAACAGCAGTACAACCCACCCAAAATAACTGGTTACTACACCTGGGTAGAAGAGAAATTTGTCCATGTCCAGGTGCCTCACCTTGGCTGTGTGGGGGACTGGTAGACTGCCTTGGTGGGTTGCTGAGTGGGCAGAGACCAGCAGTACTCTGCCCTGTTGCAAGCGCTACCACAGAAGTAGCCTGGTTGGAGCCTGGTTGTTGGAGGGGGAGACCGACTGTCTCCTCTTTAGATACACCACCATACTGCTGTGGGGGAAGACCGACTGTCTCCCCTTTGGCTAAACAGCCCTGTTGCTGTGGGATGGAGACTGGGCTCCCAATTCCCAATGAAATATTCTGCCGCTGTGGGATGGAGACTGGGCTCCCAATTCCCAATAAAATACTCTGCCGCTGTGGAATGGAGACTGGGCTCCCAATTCCCAATGAATCCATCTGCTGCTGGGGGACAGGACCAACTGTGTCTGCCCCCTGTAACTCAGCCTGCCGCTGGGGAATGGAGACTGGGCTCCCAATTCCCTGCACTTCACTCGGCTGCTGTGGGATGGAAACTGGGCTCCCAATTCCCAACAAATCAAACTGTCCATGGGGAGAGGGGGTAACAAGCTCCTCTCCCAAATATACTTCCAGCCCCTGGGGAGGGAGGCCGACTGTCTCTGCTCCCAATACAGTGTCCTGTTGCTGGGGAAAGGAGACTAGGCTCTCTGTTTCCTGCAGGACACTCTGCTGCTGTGGGATGGAGGCTGGGCTCCCAATTCCCAACAAATCAATCTGCTGCTGGTCAACAGGACCGACTGTCTCTGCCCCCTGTAACTCAGCCTGCCGCTGGAGAATGGAGACTGGGCTCCCAATTCCCAATAAATCAGGCTGCCGCTGGGGAATGGAGACTGGGTTCTCCTCTTCCCTTAACTGTACCTGCCGCTGGAGTTCCTCCCAACGTGCTAGCTGGCCCTCTCTCTCTGCCCTGTCTAGCAGAGACATGAACACTGAGTTCCTCACGAACCGCTTGGATCTCTCCAGTGGATTGGGTCCGAAGAAGCTCAGCCGTAACCACACCATACGGTCATATTCTTTCAGAGAATATCTGTACTGCACTGCTGGTTCCATCCTGTTGCTTTAAGGGTTGCTGTACTGAGACATGCGTTGCCCCCAACTTGTAAATCAACAGAATGGTGTCTCCTGTAGCTGTCCTTCTGGCTGTGGGAACGATCCCGCCGCTTGCCACCAATTGTTACGGCACCCCGGACACAAAAGGGTTAAAACCGTTTAGGAGATCTTCCCCTTCCAGAGCTACAGGCACAGCTACTTGCAGGACACCAAACTCCCGAACTGGAAACCAAGGAATGATGCAAACAGTGTAGCTGGAACCTTATGAATGCTGCATACAGCTGAATAGGAAAAACCATATGAAGGGTTTACACTCCTAGCAGTCAAACTGGAACAGCATACAATAAATCCCCCCAATAACGAGACAAGGCTCTGTGTTGAGGTTTAAGCAGTAGTCAGACAGTGCAAGCACATACAGACTCTTTTTATTACCCAGAGGGACAGCCCCTGGACTGCTACATTAACCAATCACAAATCACATACAGATAACACGGTCCAATCAAACAATGGTTACAACCCACACAAAGTCCTCCCCTCTGCCTAAAACTAGTTTTCACAGAGACCTCTATCCTGGAGACAATTGAAAATATAATTAGGTTTAGCTTCCAGGATAGAGGCAAGACTCCATTAGCCACATGGTTAAAGAAACACAAAAATGCATAACTCCCAGTCTACTGAACAGAACCCCCACATTCAACCCATCCCCAGATAGCCTGGATCTGAGCGCTCAACATATCCAAACAGCGCTCAGATGCCACAAACACAGTCAAATCGCCATGGGGTTTACGTTTAGCATGGGCTGATGAGAGGGTCCATAGTCACATTGCAGGAGGCGAGCAACCAGGCTTCTCCAATGCCCAGTGGCGAGATTGGTCTCGTCACACAAACAAACAAAATATTTTTGTTACACAAAATATAGATGTGTGTTCAACAAGACTTTGAAAGGACTAAAGATGACTGTGTACTATACTTGACAATGTCTTGTGGAATAATGTTTTTTTTTTCTGGAATTGAATGAAAAGCAGTGTTGTTTCACTGCTTTTGTCACTACTTTCTTCAATACCTTGTACATTTTACCTTGTTGGTATTCTTATTTTTTTTATTAAGAATTACATTTTTTTGACATTTTAAAGTGTACATTTAGGCATTATCCACATTTACCCCCAAATCTCTGAGCCAAAGGCAAGTCTGCAGGCTCAATTTGGAATTTGGTTATGCATGGAGCAGCATTAAAATAAGCCATAGTCATCCAGTGTAGGAACATTAAAGTACTGATACCTTTCCAGAATAGTTGACAAAGTGGGTATACAAAAATGGAGCAGCAAGCTAGGACTCTAGTGCAGAAAAAACTGAAACCTTTCTAGTGCAGTACACAAAGCAGGTCATACTAACAAAGCAGCATGTCAGAAATACTTGACATGGTCTTTTCTCTGGAGGTATCCAGTAAAAAAAGCTAAATGCATTTTGTATTGCATCAACAGTACTTATAAAATAGATATCCATAGAATGTCCGTTGTACAAGCCTACCCTTGCCTAACAAGAACAGCAATAAATAGGGAAGACAACACATTCATTTTTCCCCTGTATGCCTCTGCAGATAGTTGCTAAGAATATGTTGATTCCCTTTTGAAGATAAAGCATATTATGCTCAGTTGCACGGTTATTACTGTAACGCTCCTGCGTTTTCTGAAACAAGATGGATTTGCAGCTGCAGAAAAACTCCACTCAGCAGTCATGTAGAGATACGTTGAAATACCAATTCCAACTCCCAAGACTCATCACTGTGGTCTGTCTGATTCAGCATACAAATATACACACTCAATAAGATGTTCCTGGAGTGATAGATGTATATAGCAGTATAGTGGTGATGAGCTGAAGAGACAGGTATGAACAGTGACAATAGGTGAACAGCACTTGAGAGAAATGTTCATGAGAGTATAGATGGTAACAGGCAGGATGCAGATAGGTTAGCAATCATGTATGGTAGTAGGTGGTAGGACAGCAGATGACATACAGGAGAGACTAACCCAGTGCAAGGATAGATGTTAGTAGGCTCAAGAGCTAGCAATCTAAACAACAGTGCAGATGATAGTTACAGTCCTTAATATGCAGAGCTAGATAGTGTAAGCTTAGTAGGAAGGTTATGGAGGATTCCCCTGCGGGTACTTATCACTAATAGCAAGCAGTAGTAGAGAGGTTCGGTATGAGCGAGTGATCCGGTAGCGGGATACAGGGATCAGCAGCGAGGTTCCGACAGCGAGGTACGCTTGTAAGCATATGAGCTTCAAGGCAGGTTGAACAAACATGTGAGTGAGAACGCCGGCGGTTGAAATAGCCGCTCTGCGGCGCTCAGTGATGACAGCATCGGTCTTAAAGGTGTATGCGCACTCACCAGAAGAGAATGGTGGGACGCATACACTGAATTGGAAAGTGGAATAAGGGTACCAGAGGTACCAGAACATTACAGTACCCCCCCCTTAAGGCCGGCTCCGGAAGGCCTCTAGAACTGGTTTTTCCGGGTATTTCGCATGAAAATTGCGAATCAGCCTAGGGGCATGTATATCAGAGGTATCCAGCCAGGTGTCGTCTAGGGGCCCATAGTTCTTCCATCGTACTAGATATTGGAGTCTTCTTCTGTGGATACGAGAATCCAGAATCTCCTTTATCTCATATTCTTCTCCGCCTTCAACTTGTACAGGAGGTGGAGGTGGGATGGTAGGCCTTATTCCTTGGTCAGGAACATGGGGCTTCAGTAGCGACACATGGAAGATGGGATGTATCTTGAGGTCTGTTGGTAATGTGAGCTGTACTGCAGCTTTTCCAATAAGTTTCCTGATTGGGAAGGGTCCCAAGAATAGAGGCCCAAGCTTTTTGCTAGGGTTCTTTAATCTTAAGTTTTTCGTTGATAGCCAAACGAGGTCCCCAATAGCACACTGAGGAGAAGGTCTTCTACGAAGGTCATAGTACTTTTTTTGTTGACTATGAGCGTGTGAGATGGTAGTATTAAGTAAACCCAGAGAGTCTTTTATTTGGGTAAGATAGTCTGAGGCTACTGGGTTACTTGATGGAAGGATGCGTGGTGGAAGAATAGTGGGATGAAACCCATAGTTCAAGTAGAACGGACTCTGTTTGGTCGTACTGTGGGTTGCGTTGTCGTAGGCAAATTCTGCCAGAGGGAGGAGATCCACCCAATCATCCTGTAGGTATGATGTATAACAATGTAAATATTGCTCGATGCACTGGTTGACTCTTTCAGTCTGTCCGTTGGTCTGAGGATGGTAGGGAGAAGTGAGCTTTCGCTCAATTCGTAGTATGTGGCATAGTTCTTGCCAAAACTTGGAGATGAATTGTGATCCACGGTCAGACAAAAGAGTTTTTGGAATACCATGTAACTTAAAGACATGTTTCATCAGTAGTTCCGCTGTTTGTTTGGACGAAGGTAGTCTGCGAATAGCAACGAAATGTGCCATCTTTGTCAGATGGTCCACTGACACTAAAATGGTATTAAATCCTTTGGAAGGTGGTAGTTCTACTATAAAGTCCAAGGACACAACTTCCCATGGAGTCTGGGGTATTGGTAGACTGCATAGTAGACCGGATGGTTTTGTAGTGTCAATTTTGGACCTGGCACAGACGTTGCATGAAGAGACAAATTTTTGTATAGATGTCTTCATATCAGGCCACCAAAACTGCCTGGTAAGCAAATTAAGGGTCTTTGTCATACCCATATGTCCTGCCATAGGCACATCATGTGACAATTCCAAGATCTTGGTGCGCATAGTAGGGGGTATGTAGAGTTTGTCGTTGTAGTAGAGGAAGCCTTCTGCATCAGCACTTAGTTGCGGTGGAGGTGAATCCAAACCTATACTGTGCAGAATCTCTTCCTTCAAGAAACGGACAACCCCAATAATACGCTTGTAGGGTATTATAGGAACGGAAGGGATTTCGGAGCAATTATCTTCAGTTAATCGTGATAGCGCATCCGCTTTTTTATTCTTGTCTGCAGGTGTGTAGGTCAATAGGAAGTTAAATCTTAGGAAGAATAGTGACCATCGTACCTGCCGGTGGGAGAGGGTTTTGTTAGTCTGAAGATATTGAAGAACTTTATGATCTGTATATATGAGTATTGGTAATCGGGTGCCTTCAAGTAGATGTCGCCAATTCTCCAGAGCCAGTTTTATAGCAAGCAGTTCCTTTTCACCCACTGGGTAATTCACCTCTGGGCTGCT
The DNA here is from genome assembly GCF_965119305.1 of Pelophylax lessonae. Classification (NCBI taxonomy): domain Eukaryota; kingdom Metazoa; phylum Chordata; class Amphibia; order Anura; family Ranidae; genus Pelophylax; species Pelophylax lessonae. The sequence goes on from NC_138777.1 coordinate 152,965,507, forward strand.
TAGAGATTTAGAGAAGAAGGCGACTGGATGGAGTGGTGAAGTATTCGTTGGGAGAGTACTGCTCCTACTGCCATATTTGACGCATCTACTTCCAGAATGTATTGGAGGGATGGGTCTGGATGGCGTAGTATGGGAGCAGAGGTAAAGCTTGTTTTTAACAAGCGAAAAGCTTCATTTGCTTCATCTGACCATTTAAATGGTTTCTTAATACTTGTGAGTTGTGTGAGAGGTCTCACAATGGCAGAGAAGTTCTTGATGAACTTCCTATAGAAGTTTGAAAATCCAAGGAATCGCTGTAGTGCTTTGCGGGTGGTTGGTATAGGCCAATCCTGAATACAGGATATCTTACTCATATCCATCTTGATTCCTGTTTTGGATATGATGTATCCTAGGAATAATACTTCTTCTTTATGAAATAAGCATTTTTTTAGTTTCACGTATAGATTGTGTGTGAGTAATCTGGATAACACAAGTCTTACATGTTTTATATGTTCAGACAAGGATCGTGAATAAATAAGTATATCGTCCAGATATAGCACAACACAGACATCAAGTAAGTCTCTAAAGATATCGTTTATGAATCGTTGGAAGGCTGCGGGAGCGTTACATAGCCCAAATGGCATTACAAGATATTCGAACAATCCGTATCTGGTTCTGAATGCTGTCTTCCACTCATCTCCATCACGGATTCGGATTAGATTGTATGCCCCTTTCAGGTCCAATTTTGAAAAGTAGGTAGCTCCACGCACTTGTTCAATGAGTTCAGGGATAAGCGGCAAAGGATAACGATCTTTTACTGTAATGGCGTTCAATTGCCTATAGTCGATAATAGGCCTGAGACTTGAGTCTTTATTGCGGACAAAAAAAAGTCCTGCAGCTGTGGAAGAAGTGGAAGGTCTAATAAAACTTTTTGTCAAATTCTCATCCAAGTATTCCTTGAGATGGGAAAGTTCATCCTGCGAAAGAGGATAAACATGACCAAAAGGCAATTTAGAATTTGGGAGTAGATCAATAGTGCAATCATAATCCCTATAAGAAGGCAGTACTTGAGCATTTTTCTCAAGAAAAACTTCGGACAGATCCTGATAGCATAGTGGTGCAATCTCATCTGACACCACAGACAGGATCTTTCCATAAAGAGGTTACACGTACTCTCGCAATAGTAAGAGAGGAAGGTTAGGGTCCGTTTCTTCCAATCTATGGTTGGTTGATGTGTGTGTAACCAGGGAAGTCCCAAAACAATGGGAAAGTGGGGCGAAGACAATAGGTCGAAGGTAGTGGTCTCCGTATGAGACTCGTTAGTGGTGACTAGGAGTGCTTGTGTCTGATTAGTGATTGGGCCAGAAGATAACGGAATACCGTTAATAAGACTCACAGAGACAGGCTTAGGTTTTGAAATAATAGGTACTTTATTTAAAGTAGCAAAACGTATATCAATATAATTTCCGCAAGATCCTGTGTCGATCATGGCCTTAGTGGTAATCCTAGTCTGGTCCCACTGCAATGTCAAACGAACAAAAAGATAAGGGTTAGTAAATGAAGTTGTCAATCCCCCTAGGAGGACATGTGAACACTCACCCTCTTTTTTGCGGACAAGGGGACAGACGCTTATCATGTGATCCGGGGATGCACAGTACAAGCAAAGATTACTGGATCGTCTCCTGGCTCTTTCAGTAGTTGATAAAGGTGGGCGTATGGTTCCTACCTCCATAGGAGTAGGGTCAACGGCCGAAATCCGAGAAGGACTGGACAATGGCATTCCCATTTTTTCAGCCTTTCTTTCTCGCAGCCTCCTGTCTATGTTGATACTGAGTTGTATCAAAGCATCTAGGGTCTCCGGTAAATCCGCTCGGGCGAGCTCGTCTTTAACGGCTTCTGATAGGCAGAGTCTAAATTGAGTTCTCAGAGATGTATCATTCCACCCTGAATCAAGGGTCCATCTTTTGAACTCTGCTACAAAGTCTTCTACAGGTCTCCTACCTTGTTTCAAGGACCTCAATTGAATATTGGCAGTACTCTGCCTATTGGGGTCATCATATAGACTAGCGAGTTCCGCTAGGAATAAGGCATAGGTTGAGAAGTTGAGAAGCTGATCATTTTTCTCAAAGAGAGAGTCTGCCCAGGCCCGTGGATCACCCGTTAGGTATGAAATAATAGTACAGACTTTGATATGATCAGTAAGGTAGGTACGAGGTTTTAGCAAGAAAAGTAACTGACAGGCGTTTTTGAATTCACTACATTTTTTGCGATCACCTGTAAACACTAGAGGAGGATTTATTTTGGGTTCAGGGGGCTGAGCAGCGGCAAGTTGTGATAGACGGGTTACCTGCTGCTTCAGAGCCTGATTGTCTTATTTTAATTCAGTAAGAGCGTGTATTAACGCAGTCACTTGTTGTTTTAATTGTGTCACTTGAGTGGGTAAATCTGCTGAATCCATTTTAGGGTTCGTTCAATCTGTAACGCTCCTGCGTTTTCTGAAACAAGATGGATTTGCAGCTGCAGAAAATAAGGCATAGGAGTTGAGAAGCTGATCATTTTTCTCAAAGAGAGAGTCTGCCCAGGCCCGTGGATCACCCGTTAGGTATGAAATAATAGTACAGACTTTGATATGATCAGTAAGGTAGGTACGAGGTTTTAGCAAGAAAAGTAACTGACAGGCGTTTTTGAATTCACAAATTTTTTTGCGATCACCTGTAAACACTAGAGGAGGATTTATTTTGGGTTCAGGGGGCTGAGCAGCGGCAAGTTGTGATAGACGGGTTACCTGCTGCTTCAGAGCCTGATTGTCTTCTTTTAATTCAGTAAGAGCGTGTATTAACGCAGTCACTTGTTGTTTTAATTGTGTCACTTGAGTGGGTAAATCTGCTGAATCCATTTTAGGGTTCGTTCAATCTGTAACGCTCCTGCGTTTTCTGAAACAAGATGGATTTGCAGCTGCAGAAAAACTCCACTCAGCAGTCATGTAGAGATACGTTGAAATACCAATTCCAACTCCCAAGACTCATCACTGTGGTCTGTCTGATTCAGCATACAAATATACACACTCAATAAGATGTTCCTGGAGTGATAGATGTATATAGCAGTATAGTGGTGATGAGCTGAAGAGACAGGTATGAACAGTGACAATAGGTGAACAGCACTTGAGAGAAATGTTCATGAGAGTATAGATGGTAACAGGTAGGATGCAGATAGGTTAGCAATCATGTATGGTAGTAGGTGGTAGGACAGCAGATGACATACAGGAGAGACTAACCCAGTGCAAGGATAGATGTTAGTAGGCTCAAGAGCTAGCAATATAAACAACAGTGCAGATGATAGTTACAGTCCTTAATATGCAGAGCTAGATAGTGTAAGCTTAGTAGGAAGGTTATGGAGGATTCCCCTGCGGGGTACTTATCACTAATAGCAAGCAGTAGTAGAGAGGTTCGGTATGAGCGAGTGATCCGGTAGCGGGATACAGGGATCAGCAGCGAGGTTCCGACAGCGAGGTACGCTTGTAAGCATATGAGCTTCAAGGCAGGTTGAACGAACATGTGAGTGAGAACGCCGGCGGTTGAAATAGCCGCTCTGCGGCGCTCAGTGATGACAGCATCGGTCTTAAAGGTGTATGCGCACTCACCAGAAGAGAATGGTGGGACGCATACACTGAATTGGAAAGTGGAATAAGGGTACCAGAGGTACCAGAACATTACAATTACACATGCAAATTTGTAATAATGTATTCCAAGTGCACTGCCTAAAGTCAGAGCAGAATGCAAGGGGCCTAACACAGCCTAAGGTGTACATCAATAAGTAAAAATAACAGGGGATGAATATTCTCTTCTATCTCCACAGGTATTTGCAATTGTAGATCATTTTCTTTTTTAAGATGAAAATAGTGCACTGTGGCCTAAGAACATGTAGCAATTCCAAATGTAAATCTAAAGCAAGGGAATATCAATGCCTACAGAGTACAAAATAAGTATATCTGCAGGATACATTTGCTTTGATTTTTCTCTTGGTAATAAGTGTAGGCTGCAGATGGCCTATTAGGTTTGGGAAAATATGAATTGATGAAGAAAACACTTGTCTGTATATGGGTATCTCCTACCAAGAATTTTTCTTTCTTCAGGAAACCTATATTTTTATTTCTTCTGCAAAGGAACTTGGTATTTTGAAAGCTGGGATGAGACATGAGCATATAAGATCTTGAATATACACTTGCTGCACAATATTTACCTAGTTATCTGCTATGACACGACCCTTTTTGTGTATAACAGATCTAAAAAAAAAAGGCAAATCATCAGCTTTGCAGTTTCACAAAAGCATAGTTAAGCTGGTTAGTAGTGTGAGCCTCAGACACTTTAAAGTATTTTTCACATTTCTAAAATGGAAAAGTGTGAGTTTTGCTATCAAGCTATTAACCCAACAGGCACAGGCTACTTCGAAAGCAATTTGAGAACATAGGCATTCTGTCCAATCTTAAACGCTGATGCAGAATACCACTTACTGTTCTAAAAACAGGGATGTCAGTACAGGAGAACAACAGCTGTTTCTCTCTCATTTTCCTGCTCTGTAACATATGGTTACTTGAACCTATATTAACCACTTCTCCTGCTAATAGAATGAGGAGGAGGCCCACAGAAAAACTTTAGTGGTGTGAGTAACTCATGAGTAAATGCCCTCCCTAAAGTAAATGCCAAGGCAAAACCTTTTTCACATTCGTTCATTGACGGACTGAGCTCTTCATCTTCATGGCCGTAGGGTTTTACTGCCCCCTACAGGAGTAGGACACTAGGAAGAGAAAACTTGAGCACGCCTATAGGGCAGTCCCTGGGGGTATACTCCCACTTCCTGCTATAGGTATTCAGTTTTTTTTTCTGCCTAGTCAGGAGTAAGAACCTAGTTCCTTGCTGGGATCTCTGGTCCTGGCAATTTTTTCTTTTTAAATGGAATTTTTTTTTCTCCTTTTAATATTTTGTTTCTGTGTGAATCTACAATCAAGTGCCTGACTGGGCAACATACTAGATAATCCAGATTCTTAGGGTCCCCCCCCCAGACCGGCCAACGAGCTTGTGCAGATTGCAGCTCCGCACTAGGCTGGCCGTGACATAACCCCGCTGGACAGGGACTGGCCTGTGAGTTAAACGTCTCACGAGGGGGCATATGAACTGGCATCGGCCTGAGTCGCAGCATTTTCTCCAGGCCGACAGCACCCATATTATGATGGAGCAGTGTCCTGTCCGGAGCGGTGATCACCCTGTTCCTGGTGTGGTAAGCAGCTGTCCCCCCTCTACCTCTGGAGGGTTTTGGGGTGGACATGAGCCCCTCCCTGGGAAGGTTGGACCCCTGGGCTCCCCTCCCTCCCAGTATGCATCTCCCCCCCAGCATTGTGGTCTATTGCTGCTCGTGCCCCCCATCTGCCCACACCCCCCTCCCCTCTGGGGCGGACATATCTTTTAAGGTTGAATGGGGTGCTGTACTGGTGATGGGGGTGGGGGGGAGTGTGACGCCGGTGACTGAATGATCGCTCCTAGGGTGGGGGATGGGCCTGATGGGGGCACCTGCCAGGGCCCCCCTTCCTGTTGGGATTGTTTTTTTCAGGCCCTGGGAGCCACCTGGAATCCCCAGGAGCCGCATGGCGCCATGTAGGGCTGCCATTTTCCTGTATCCTTGTGTGCTACAGATCAGCGGCGATGTTTGTGTAGCTTTGGCGGCCATTTTCCTATGGTTTCCCATTGCAAATAGTGGCAGCCATGTTTATGAAGATCAGATGGGTGGTGATTCAGTGGTGGGAAGCTCTTACTCGGCTTCTAGTGGTAATACAGGGCTATGCCTCTTCCTGATCGCCGCATGGTGTACAGATAGTGCCTTGTGAGGTTTTCTCTCCCCCAACCTTAACTACAGCGGTAGTGCTGTGCCATGTTGTGCCAACAGCGCGGTGGGGTGTCCCTTGCAGTTAGGGATGATCGAACGGTTCTGGTCGACCATCAGTTCGACCCGAACATTGACTGTTCGAAATTCGGCCGAATTTCGAAATTTTTGCTGAAAAAGTTCGGGAATTCGGCAACCAGAACCAACCAAAATGCCTGTGATTGGACCAGAACCATCAGTAAAAGCCAATTGAGGGGGCAGGAGGATGCTAGGAATGTGATTGGAGTGACTAGGGGGTCCAGAGGCCAATCAGTAGTGAATACGCCCTCCAGTATATAAGATAGCCCGGCCAAATCTCTAGCATTGTCATACAGGGATGTGGAAGAGAGTGGAAGCATTTCTGTTACTCCTGCTTCAAAGTGTCATTTAGCAATTATTAGTGTGAGGAAAGGGATAACTAGTGTAGTTAGGGTACTATTTTCCACTATAGTTAGATTTAATAAACTAGTTTCTGTAGGGAAAGTGTTAAGTATCAGGGGGACCGTAGTGTAGTGTAGGGTTAACTGACTCTGACTGCTATGGCAGGGTGACCAAACCCTTCCATGTCAGGGCGACCGCCATAGAAAAAAGATTGTTTCTATTAGAATTGCAGTAGAGCAGGATAGTGGCTTAAATACACACTTATATGTATTTATACACATACACACATATAGGTGTGATAGGAGCGTAGCCCTATGCCTGCAAATTATTTAATTAGCGCAGGCATAGGGTTCTGCTACTTTCACACCTATATATGTGTATGTGTATAAATACATATATGTGTGTGTGTATATATACCCCTACACAGAAGTTCTAATGTTATGCCTGCCTCCAAAGACGCCCAAAAAATGCCCAAAAAAACGCCTGCTACAAAAACGCCCAGGTGTGTTGTTGCAGGCGTTTTTTTTTTGGCATTTTTTGGGCGTCTTTGGAGGCTGTCATAACATCTGAACTTCTGTATAGGGGTATATATACACACACACTTATATGTATTTATACACATACACACATATAGGTGTGATAGGAGCCTAGCCCTATGCCTGCTAATTATTTAATTAGCGCAGGCATAGGGTTCTGCTAATTTCACACCTATATTTGTGTATGTGTATATATACATACATGTGTGTGTGTATATATACCCCTACACAGAAGTTCAGATGTCATGCCTGCCTCCAAACACGTCCACAAAAAAGCCCTATAAACGCCTGCAACAAAAAGCCGGGTGTGAAAATAGCGAAGCCACTATTCTGCTCCACTGCAATTCTAATACAAACTAACTTTTTTTTCTGGTTCTGGACATGCTACAGAGCTGAAACTTCACAGGTACACTTTTTAGACCCCCAGACACTAAATCCAAAGAAATCTTTTTTTTTTTCAATAATTTTTTCAATAATTGTCTCTCTATCAAAAATGACAATTTTTAAGAACTTTTTTTGTGTGATTAATAGTCCCTGGGGCATGACCCAGAACCCTAGGCACTTTTTAGGGGCATTTATTGGGTTTTAGGGCTTCAAAATGGTGTTTTTTGATTACCGAAGTTCAGGTCCCATTGATTTCAATGGGGTTCTGAAATCCGGGCCGAACTTTTGGGAAGTTCGGGTGTTCTGGTCGAACCGAACTTTTCAAAAGTTCGATCATCCCTACTTGTAGTGTTTTTACTCCCTTTTGTGTGGGTTCCCCTCTCCATTCATGGAGTTCTTGAAGCACTTTTCATCACCTGGTCCCCTCTCAGAGGCTGTCGGGCCCTTCCGGGCCTCACAACTGACTACACTGACGGCGGTCCTGGAGTCCTATGTGTCCAAAGTAGATTTGGATCTTTGGCAAACCGGCTAGCGAAAAGCGCCCCCTGCCTCCACCTGCTTCCTCTGTCTCCTCATTTCCAGAGTCTGATTCGGCCGCCGCGGATGCGAGTTACCCTTTGGGGTCTGCATCCACGCACCCTGCGTGCTCAGATAGTGAGGATGATTCCTCTGTTCCTCTAGTCGCGCATGCAAAAGCGCTAGTGGATGCACTGATTGTATCGTGACAGGAAACCTTACATATGGAAGATGCGACTAACACAGCATCAGAGGCGCAGGTCACCTTTGGCACCCACGGGTCCTCCAAAGCGGGGAAGGTGTTCCCCTTTCCCGCCTTCTTTGACAATGTTGTCTCAAAATAGGGAGGGTCCCAAAATGCACCTTTGCAATCCCTAAGCATTTTGCAATGTGGTACCCTTATGAGGAGTCCCTCCTTAAAAAATGGACGGTACCTCCTGTAGTGGACTCACTGGTTTCCAGGTTGAATAAAGCAACTGTAATACCGGTTAAAGAGTCTTCGGTCTTCTCAGATCCTGCTGATAGGAGGTCGGGGGCCTTGACCCGCCATATGTTCACTGTGGATGGGTCAGCATTTAGACCGGTTTTTACCATCACCCTGATGTCATAAGATATGACTGAATGGGCCAAAATTTTACACCGGAAACTTGGAGGAGCAATAGCTCCCCTTGCTTTTGTGGACCTGGTGGATCATTGGTCCAAGGGCTACATTTCGCCTGTGACACCTCTTTGGATGCCGCTCCCTTGATTTCTAGACTGTCTGTCTCAGCAGTGGTCCTGCGGCGCATTATATGGCTGAAATGCTGGTCTGCGGACCAGACTTCTAAGAAGGTTTTGTCTAATCTTCCATTTGTGGAGGAACGCCTGTTTGGAGCTTCCTTGGATGACATCATTAAAGGCATTATGGGGGAAAGAGTCCTCAGGATTACAAGGGTAAGGAGTCCCGTCGCATACAGGGACCTTCCTTTTTCGGCTCACAAGCCTTTGTTGTTTGGATCTTCCTTATCCAGGACAAGTGGGTCCACTAAGCCATTCACCTGGCTACAAGATCGAGTTTCGATCATATCCCCCGGAAATCTTCTTCCTTTCCAACCTGCACTTATCCCCAGATTGCTTGAAGGATCGCTATGGGTCAGTGCAAGACTTGTTACTTCAAGGGGTGATTTTTTTTCGGTTCCAACGTCGGAACATTTTCAAGGTTTCTACTCAAACCTGTTTATGGTTCCCAGGAAGGAGGGCAAGGCACGTCCAATTCTGGACCTCAAGGTGCTAAACTGCTTTGTGCGGGTACAGAAGTTCCGTATGGAATCCATTCTCACGGTGGTCAAACTTTAGAGGGATTTCCATTGACATCAAGGATGCCTAACTTCACATCCCCATATGTGTCGCCCATCAGCACTTCCACTGCTTTGCCGTGGGTGAGGAGCATTATAAATTTGTGGCTCTACCCTTTGGTCTCCCCTTTGCTCCTCGGGTCTTCACAAAAGTGTTGGCCCCGGTACTAGCATTATTCAGTCAGCGGGGGATTGCGATAATGGGGTACCTGGACTATCTGCTTTTGCGAGCAGAGTCTTTGACTGCTCTGTTGACCAACCTGGGGATTACTCTGCAAAAGGTGAGGGAATTGGATTCTGAGTCTTTAGAAGTCTGCTCTGGTCCCATCCAGGAGCCTGGACTATCTGGGTCTGTCTCTGGACTCAGCCTCGGCAAGTTAGGCAAGAGGCTATTTGACTCCTGATGTCCAGCACACAGTCATCTCTGATGGCTTGCATGTCAATGCTGGGCCTGATAGTGTCTATCTTTGTTCCGTTTTATTCTGATTCCGTTGCACGGTTCCACATGAGATCTCTGAAAAAGGAGATTCTGGTGAAGTGGAATTAGGATTCTCAGTCTCTGGACAATCTGATCCTGTTGAGCCGGAACACGAGGGGGTCCCTGGTTTGTTGACTTCTGGAAAAATAATTTCTTCCCCTCTACTGGACGGTTGTTACAATGGATGCTAGCCTATCCAGGTGGGGAGGCGTCCTCAGCACAGAGTGTGCTCAGGTGGTTTGGACTCTGAGGGGGCTACTGTTCAATGTATTGGAGCTCCGAGCAATCAGACTTTGTCTGGATCATTGGACAAGTCGTCTACAGGGGTGTCCGGTACAGATCCAATCGGACAATGCCACAGCCATAGCCTATGTCAATCACCAAGGGGGCACAAGAAGTGTTCTGGTGGCTCGGAAAGTAGTCGGCATTCTAAGGTGGGCAGAATGGCTCGTTCCAGCCCTCTCTGCTGTGCACATTCCAGGAGTGAAAAATTGGCAGGCGGACTGTCTCAGTCAACAGGCATTGGACCAAGGAGAGTGGTCACTTCGCTGGTCTTGGTACGCAGATCTGGTATGGCTGGTCGTCGATACTCCTTGGAGAGTTCCTTTCAGGGAAGATCTGCTGTTCCAATGACTGATCTTCCATCCTGCTTTACAGTGGCTGGCTTTGATGGCTTGGCTGTTGGAAGTCAGGTGCTGAAGGATAGAGGGTTGCCTGAAGTGCATTTGCACATCTTTCCCAGCAAGGAGTGTTGTCTCCAAGGGTTAGAAAGGCTGCATTCATCTCTTTTTCATGGATAGTGTAGGACCCACTGATAATGGGGTACTTTGACGTAGTGGTGGGCTTGAGCACTATATGGCCATATGGTGGGACCAAATCCCCATTTTTATTTATGGATTGTCTTCAAATTTGGTAATAATTTCTTTTGCATGTGTGCGCTATTCTTTTTTAATATACATGTCTTTTGGTTCATAGCTGCACCAGCTTTAGAAATACATGGGTATGCTCCCCCAAATTTTTTGCTTGTTTATTATGTATTCGGTCTGACCAGACTACTGAGGTTGAGCAACCCACCCCACCCCCCACACACACCTGTACTCTATCAGTGTCCACTATCAAGTGGATATAGGAGGAGTCCCCTGTAGTGCATTTGCACATCTTTCCTAGCAAGGAGTGTTGTCTCCAAGGGTTAGAAAGGCTGGATTCATCTCTTTTTCATGGATAGTGTAGGACCCACTGATAATGGGGTACTTTGACATAGTGGTGGGCTTGAGCACTATATGGCCATATGGTGGGACCAAATCCCCATTTTTATTTATGGATTGTCTTCAAATTTGGTAATAATTTCTTTTGCATGTGTGCGCTATTCTTTTTTTCTTTTTTAATATACATGTCTTTTGGTTCATAGCTGCACCAGCTTTAGAAATACATGGGTATGCTCCCCCAAATTTTTTGCTTGTTTATTATATATATATATATATATATATATATATATATATATATATATATATATATATATATATATATATACAGTGCCTTGTAAAAGCATTCGGCCCCCTTGAACTTTGCGACCTTTTGCCACATTTCAGGCTTAAAATATAAAAATATAAAACTGTAATTTTTTGTGAAGAATCAACAACAAGTGGGACACAATCATGAAGTGGAATGAAATTTATTGGATAGTTCAAACTTTTTTAACAAATAAAAAACTGAAAAATTGGGCGTGCAAAATTATTCAGCCCCCTTAAGTTAATACTTTATAGTGCCACCTTTTGCTGTGATTACAGCTGTAAGTCGCTTGGGGTATGTCTCTATCAGTTTTGCACATCGAGAGACTGAAACTTTTGCCCATTCCTCCTTGCAAAACAGCTCAAGCTCAGTGAGGTTGGATGGAGAGCGTTTTTGAACAGCAGTTTTCAGCTCTTTCCACAGATTCTCAATTGGATTCAGGTCTGGACTTTGACTTGGCCATTCTAACACCTGGATATGTTTATTTGTGAACCATTCCATTGTAGATTTTGCTTTATGTTTTGGATCATTGTCTTGTTGGAAGAAAAAATCTCCATCCCAGTCTCAGGTCTTTTGCAGACTCCATCAGGTTTTCTTCCAGAATGGTCCTGTATTTGGCTCCATCCACCTTCCCATCAATTTTAACCATCTTCCCTGTCCCTGCTGAAGAAAAGCAGGCCCAAACGATGATGCTGCCGCCACCATGTTTGACAGTGGGGATGGTGTGTTCAGGGTGATGAGCTGTGTTGCTTTTGCGCCAAACATAACGTTTTGCATTGTTGCCAAAAAGTTCGATTTTGGTTTCATCTGACCAGAGAACCTTCTTCCACATGTTTGGTGTGTCTCCCAGGTGGCTTGTGGCAAACTTTAAACTACACTTTTTATGGATATCTTTAAGAAATGGCTTTCTTCTTGCCACTCTTCCATAAAGGCCAGATTTGTGCAGTATACAACTGATTGTTGTCCTATGGACAGAGTCTCCCACCTCAGCTGTAGATCTCTGCAGTTCATCCAGAGTGATCATGGGCCTCTTGGCTGCATCTCTGATCAGTTTTCTCCTTGTATGAGCTGAAAGTTTAGAGGGACGGCCAGGTCTTCGTAGATTTGCAGTGGTCTGATACTGCTTCCATTTCAATATTATCGCTTACAAAGTGCTCCTTGGGATGTTTAAAGCTTGGGAAATCTTTTTGTATCCAAATCCGGCTTTAAACTTCTCCACAACAGTATCTCGGACCTGCCTGGTGTGTTCCTTGTTCTTCATGATGCTCTCTGCGCTTTAAACGGACCTCTGAGACTATCACAGTGCAGGAGCATTTATACAGAGACTTGATTACACACAGGTGGATTCTATTTATCATCATTAGTCATTTAGGTCAACATTGGATCATTCAGAGATCCTCACTGAACTTCTGGAGAGAGTTTGCTGCACTGAAAGTAAAGGGGCTGAATAATTTTGCACGCCCAATTTTTCAGTTTTTTATTTGTTAACAAAGTTTGAAATATCCAATAAATTTTGTTCCACTTCATGATTGTGTCCCACTTGTTGATTCTTCACAAAAAATTACAGTTATATCTTTATGTTTGAAGCCTGAAATGTGGCAAAAGTTCGCAAAGTTCAAGGGGGTCGAATACTTTCACAAGGCACTGTATATATATATATATATATATATATATATATATATTGAAGGATTAATAATTGGCAATTTTATGATTACACTATTTCTTAAGTGTAATGCAAGAGTGACCACAGATCAATGCTTGACATTGTTTAAAGAATAACTCTACCCTTAATAACTTCTTAGCAGTTCTAATATATATGTGCACTCTGTATACTATCGGGGGCCCCCTTTACACTAGATTGCAAGAGTCTCCTGGATGAGTGAGGCCTCACTAGTCTTCGCCGGCAAGGGTGTCCTCAGCCAATCCATAGAAAGTATTTGTAATCCACAGTAAAGGTGATTAATTAACTGTAATTCCCACGACAATAATCAGTAATTGTAATCCAATAAGGAAAAGAAGAAAATAAGTTGTGATGCTCCACAGTTGGCAGTCAATCTAGCACTGGGAGGAAAGGGGCAAGGCCTTCTGATCTGCCACGCACTATGCAGAGCTACAGTGTCCTGTGGCGACCATTAGAATGAATATGACCTTCTGCTAAACAGCCCTGCAGTTCCCCTTTGACTCAGTCTAGGTATTGTGACAGGAAGTCAGGAAAATCTATGGGTGTTGTCACTGACGGGAGATATATTTCTGCTTGGTTTAGACAATTCACTAATTGCTATCAGGTGTCGGCTGCAGAGGTAGGCAGGAAGGTGTACGGAAGTTGAGAACACTTTCAGCTGTTCAGAATGAGGCAATTAAGATCTCTATAACTTGTCCAAAGGGAGTCTATTGATTGCTGTCTCCTGAGGCTGTGTAAGCTGGGGAGAGCAGTCAGATGAGAGACTTCTAAAGGTGAGGTGTTGAATTTTTTTTCTGTGTAAAGAAAACACAAATGGACATTTGAGTGTCTGCTGTAGAACCAGCAGGGTCTGCCCAAAGAGTAGGTTGGGAAGACTCCTTAGATAGGTTCCGGTGTGTGAGAAGGTAGACGCCCACAGTGGCCAGGATTTATTTTGTGTTTTATTTTATTTTGATGTTTTTGCTGCATGCACTGTTTTGAAGAAATTGGAAGAATAAACCATAAACTGTTGTTTTCAACCACTCCTCGGCTATCTCCCTGTGTGACGAACCCCCCCCAAAAGGGGTTATCCACACCCGCTACCGAGCTAATCCCTCACATATGGTGGAGTGCCGCGGGCAGTTAAAGTAAACCCAAAAAAATGGAGGAAATACTGAAACAACTGATTATATCGAATGCAGCCCAACAGCAGGCAAATGCAGCTCAACAGCAGGCAAATGCGGATTTTCAGCGGAGCTTTGCAGCTCAACAACAAGCTCACCGAGAGGCCATTGAAGGCGTGGAACAGAGACACCAGCAGCAAATGGAGGCCATTGTGAAACAGCTTCAGAGACAGCAGACCGAGGTTGGGAGTCAGGCCAGTAACATACCGACTTTTCGGGTAAACCACTTATTGCCAAAGATGACTACAGATGAGGACCCTGAGATGTTTCTGACCACGTTTGAAAGAACAGCGGAGAAAGAGAGTTGGCCTAAAGAACAGTGGGCTGGACTAGTGGCCCCCCTATTAGCTGGAGAAGCCCAAAAGGCATATTTTGACTTGGAACTTGCAGATGCAAAAAACTATGATCGATTAAAAGTGGAAATATTGGCACGTTTTGGGGTAACCTTGGATGTCCGTGCTCAGCGGGTCCACAATTGGAGTTATCAGCTGAAGAAACCACCCCGGTCGCAGATGTATGACCTCATCCATTTGGCTAAGAAATGGCTGCAGCCAGAAATTCTGTCCGGACCAGAAATTTTGGAGCGAGTAGTCATGGACAAATTTCTTAGGTCTCTTCCTAACACCCTGCAGAAATGGGTAAGCCATGGTGGTCCGGAAACCGCAGACAAATTAGTAGACCTGGTCGAAAGGTACCTAACAACTGAGAATTTGACCTCTTTTTCCAGAGATGCACAGACTTTTCACCCCAAGACCAGACCCTCCCCACCTATAAGTAAGACTGCGTCAGGGGATGGGGGTGGAGAGAGGATCCAAAGAGCAACTCGAGGTGTTAGTAGGACTACTACTAATGTTTGGCGAGAGCGACCTGGAAGACCCATCCCACAGGAGAGGACTGGAAGGTTGATTTGTTACCGTTGCCGGGAAGAGGGACATGTAGCAGCAGTTTGCCCAGCGGTTTGCCCAGTGGATGATGAACCCATGCATTGTGACTTTCTGACAGAGAGACGACAGTCCTTTTTTGCAACCACATACACTGCAGTAAAGGGGAATGAGAAACCTTTATATAGAATGTGTTTAGATGGTAAAGATGTTGTGGTATTGTTGGATTCAGGTAGCCTGGTTACCTTAGTGAGAAGTGATCTAGTGGTGAAAAAAAACGTACATCCTAGGAAAATGGCGGTAGTTTGTGTACATGGGGACACTCGAGAATATCCGGTGACTACAGTTTCCTTTGAAACCTCCCTCGGTAACTTGTGTCACCAAGTGGGTTTAGTTCCCAAACTGCCACATGACGCCATTGTGGGAAGGGATTTCCCAAAATTCTGGGAACTCTGGGATTGCCCAGATTCCCCAGTAGGTGGTTCTTCTGAGCCTGAACCATCTACTCCAGAATCCTCTAACTGTGAGGATTATCCTGAGTTTCCGTGCTCAGTCTTAGCCGGGGAAACACCAGTCCCTAGGGAGGAGCCTGCTACCTCAGAAGAGGAACAGCGGCCGTTAGGGTTGGATGACCTTAAAGTGCACCGAGAAAATTTTATCACTGAGCAATTGAGGGACCCCACATTGCTAAGAGCCCGGGAGAATGTAGTGAAGATAGATGGGGAGCTAGTTAACCCTGACGAGAGGATTGCCCTCCCTTACTTCATTATTGAGAGGGACCTCTTATATCGAGTGTCACAGAGGATAGAGGACACTGTTGAGCAACTGGTAGTGCCTAAACCGTACCGCAAGATGGTTTTGGAACTGGCCCATGGGCACATTCTTGGGGGACATTTGGGAGCAGAAAAAACCCGGGAGAGAATCACCCAGAGGTTTTATTGGCCTGGGATCACTAAGGAAGTGGAATTGTACTGCTCTTCCTGTCCAGTGTGTCAGATTAATGCACCCATGCCCCATTTCCGTAGTCCTTTGGTACCCCTGCCCATTATCGAGGTTCCTTTTGAGAGGATCGCCATGGATTTGGTTGGGCCCTTACTGAAGTCCACAAGAGGGCACCAGCACATCTTGGTGATAATGGATTATGCCACCCGTTACCCAGAAGCGATTCCTCTCCGAAATACCTCTGCTAAAACCATAGCCAAGGAGTTATTTCAAGTTGTCACCCGGGTGGGTCTACCTAAGGAAATCCTAACTGACCAGGGCACCCCGTTTATGTCCAGGGTGACAAGAGAACTTTGTAAACTCCTGAAAGTGACCCAGTTACGTACCTCAGTATATCACCCTCAAACAGATGGGTTAGTGGAGAGGTTTAATAAAACGTTAAAACAAATGTTGAGGAAGGTGGTGGATAAAGACGGAAAGAATTGGGATTATCTGCTCCCTTATCTGATGTTTGCCATAAGAGAGGTTCCCCAATCATCCACAGGGTTCTCTCCGTTTGAGTTGCTGTATGGGAGGCACCCCCGGGGCCTACTTGACATTGCCAGGGAAACATGGGAGAGTGAGAGTTCCCCTCATCGAAGTGTGATTGAGCATGTTGCCCAAATGCAAGATAGAATTGCCCAAGTGATGCCGATTGTGAAGGCACATTTAGCCCAAGCCCAGTTGGCTCAACAAAGGATTTACAATCGTGGGGCCCAGGTCCGTTCTTTTGCACCTGGTGATAGGGTGTTGGTGTTGGTCCCCACGGTCGAAAGTAAATTCCTAGCCAAATGGCAGGGGCCCTATGAAGTATTGGAGAAAATAGGGATGGTGAATTATAAAATTAGCCAACCAGGAAGACGAAAACCTGAGCAGCTCTATCACGTGAACTTGTTAAAACCATGGAAGGATAGAGAGTCCTTGGTCGCTGAGACTACCCGAGTTTCTGCTCCAGTTCACCTGGCTGTCCCTGAAGTTGGGATAGCAGAGACTCTGTCCAAACTTCAGAAACAGGAGGTTAAAGAATTTGTGCTCCGTAATAGGGAGAAGTTTTCAGACCTGCCAGGTTGGGTCTCGGGAGTTAAACATGACATTATCACCACCCCAGGGGATAAGGTCAAGTTAAAGCCTTATAGAATTCCAGAAGCCCGGCGAGATGCCATTCGCCAGGAAGTAAAAAAAATGCTTGAGTTGGGGGTGATAGAAGAGTCAAATAGTGATTGGTCCAGTCCCATTGTCTTAGTGCCCAAACCAGATGGAAGTTGGCGGTTTTGTAATGATTTTCGCCGCCTGAATAAAATCACTAAGTTTGACACCTATCCTATGCCCCGCATAGATGAACTAATTGATCGCCTAGGCACTGCCCGGTACATGACCACGTTAGACCTTACCAAGGGTTATTGGCAAATTCCTCTCTCGGGGTCGGCCAGGGAAAAAACAGCATTTGTAACTCCAGACGGATCTTTCCAATATCGGAGGATGCCTTTTGGGTTACAGAATGCTCCTGCCACATTCCAACGCACCATGGATAAGACCCTTCGGCCTCATCTAGCCTATGCTGCTGCATACCTCGATGACGTGGTCATTCACAGTGAGGATTGGGACTCACACTTACCAAAAGTTCAGGCTGTGTTGGATTCCATCTGGAAAGCTGGGTTTACAGCCAATCCAAAAAAATGTACCATTGGGCTAGAAGAGGGGAAGTATCTGGGGTATACCATTGGTAGAGGTCTAATCAAGCCCCAAATAAACAAAGTTGAAGCTATTAAGGATTGGCCACGTCCCACCAGCAAGAAACAGGTTCGTGCATTTTTGGGGATTGCAGGTTATTATCGCCGTTTTATTCCCCATTTTGCCTCACAGGCTGCTTCCCTGACCAATCTGACCAAAGGGAAGGAGTCTGTCATGATCAAATGGACTCCCGAGGCAGAAACAGCTTTTCAGGCTTTAAAACAGGCCTTATGTAGCCAGCCAGTTTTAAAGTCGCCTGATTTTTCACGAGACTTTGTGGTCCAGACAGATGCATCAAATGTGGGTTTAGGAGCTGTACTGTCCCAGATTATCAATGGGGAAGAACACCCTGTTATGTACCTCAGCCGAAAGTTGAAGGCCCATGAAGAGAATTATGCCACCATTGAGAAAGAGTGTTTGGCGGTGAAATGGGCCTTGGATTCTCTCCGATACTACCTCCTGGGTAGACAGTTTGAACTGGTGACGGATCACGCCCCATTGAAGTGGATGGCACAGAACAAGGAGACCAATAGGAGAATAAATAGGTGGTTTCTGGCCCTTCAGGAATTTAGTTTTGTGGTAACGCATCGCCCCGGTGTTCAAATGGGGAATGCAGATGGTTTGTCCCGTGCACATGCGTGCCTGTCAACCTGTGTCCCAACCCTAGGGTTGAAACAAGAGGGGGGGGTATGTGACAGGAAGTCAGGAAAATCTATGGGTGTTGTCACTGACGGGAGATATATTTCTGCTTGGTTTAGACAATTCACTAATTGCTATCAGGTGTCGGCTGCAGAGGTAGGCAGGAAGGTGTACGGAAGTTGAGAACACTTTCAGCTGTTCAGAATGAGGCAATTAAGATCTCTATAACTTGTCCAAAGGGAGTCTATTGATTGCTGTCTCCTGAGGCTGTGTAAGCTGGGGAGAGCAGTCAGATGAGAGACTTCTAAAGGTGAGGTGTTGAATTTTTTTTCTGTGTAAAGAAAACACAAATGGACATTTGAGTGTCTGCTGTAGAACCAGCAGGGTCTGCCCAAAGAGTAGGTTGGGAAGACTCCTTAGATAGGTTCCGGTGTGTGAGAAGGTAGACGCCCACAGTGGCCAGGATTTATTTTGTGTTTTATTTTATTTTGATGTTTTTGCTGCATGCACTGTTTTGAAGAAATTGGAAGAATAAACCATAAACTGTTGTTTTCAACCACTCCTCGGCTATCTCCCTGTGTGACGAACCCCCCCCAAAAGGGGTTATCCACACCCGCTACCGAGCTAATCCCTCACAGTATGTAGTTAATACTTCAAGCTGGATATCTCTCACCCAATGTGACAGGTTCCGTCCCACAGTCAACACCAGCAAAGTTCTGCTCTCCTTAGCGACACTCACGGCCTCTCAAGGCGTCTGAGATTCTTCCACACACACACCGTTCACTTAGACACCGGTGTCCTCCGTTAGGCCTCCGGCCTACCCTTCTGCACTCCGCAGCAGCTCTATCCCTCCTCACAGCGCGCTGTCCTCGAGGCAAGAGGGCGAGGATTTGTCCCGCCCCCCTTTATAAAGACACTCCCAGCAGGCTCCCCAAATCACACTGCTCCCTGGGAGAAGAGTCCAATCACATAGCCAGTCCATGGTCCTTGCTCCTCCCAGAACTCCATCTCCCATAATTCACAAGTTCATACTTCGTAAAACTTTAATAACAGAACAACAGTCTAAACCTTGCGACCAGGCTACATTGGTAAAACCAGGATGTATAAAAGGAGAGAGAGGGGTCAGGGGAGGAGGGGAAAAAGGGTTGGAGCTGGAAAGGAGAGAGGTTAGAAAGGAGAAAAGGAGAAGGAAAGAGACTTGGGGTGAGAGAGATGTGAGAGAAGGAACAAAGAGTCTTAACAGTGTCTGATCTGAGATTGCGGGATAGGAGGAAGTCATTATATGGAAGTTAACATAATCCAGTGATTGTCATACCAGTTAGTCCATATGGACCATAAATCGTCAAAATTAGCTCTGCTTCCAGTCCTATTCGCTAACATGGATTCGTACATATGATGAGTATGGACAATTTGAAGAGCCTCAGATACATTGGGAGCAAGAGTGATTTTACATTTTCTAGCTATTAGTAGCCTAGCTGCTAAAAGAATGTGGGTAACAACTGTCCGGTACTGCATAGGAAAGAGTTCAATGCCCAGGTTTAAAGCTGCTAATGAAGGGTTCGGGCAGGTCAATATACCCGTGATGCTGGAAATGACACGGAAGATTCCGTTCCAGAAGCTAGTGAGGCCTCTGCATTCCCAAAACACATGAATGAGGCTGCCAATGTGTCCCCAGTCCCTCCAGCACGCCAGGGAGTTGGAGCACAAAAACAGAGACAACCTATAGGGGGTGAGGTACCACCTGAGGGCTATTTTTTGTGTAAGTTCCCAAAGGTTAACTCATCTCGTGGCAAGATACACTGAATGGAAAGCACGTTTCCATTGATAAGTCATGAGTAGAATAGGGATATGCCTTTTCAAGTTTCCTTGCTTAAGGAAAAGAATTGCCACACGGATTTTTTGGAGTGTGAATAGGGGGACCTTCAGAGGGCATAGAAAGTGGGATATTTGTAGGAATTTGTAGTAATCCATCGTGGGAAGATCAAATTGGGTTCTGCGCATGTCAAATGATTTAATTGTACCATCTATGTACAGATCTGATATCAAGTTGATACCCCATGCTCGCCATTGCAATGGAACAACGGAAGGTATCATATCTACTAAGGTATCAATAGATAAGGGGATCTCAATTTTATCGTCTGTTGTGCGCCATATAGGCATCGCCATGAAAGGAGTGAGGCTTGTAGTGTCAAGGGGAGTTGTTTGAGGGGTCTTGGTGCCCAAGTGTCTGACAGCAATAGGGATTGGAGGGAGGGAATGGGGCTAAGTGCAGTTTCTATAGACACCCACGATGTAACACCTGGGTGGAACCAAGCTCTGAGTTGAGTAATCATAGCAGCATGGTAGTAAACTGCAATACCAATCATGCCCATTCACCCCACAACCTATGTTTGAGCAGGACAAACTTAGCACATCTGGGGCATTTGGAGCTCCAAAGGTATCCTATGAGAAGGAAGGTTAGGGCTTTTAGATGAGTCAGTTTTAGTGGGACGGGAAGGGTCCGAAAGAGATACAGTATCTGGGGAAGTCTTCCAGGCCAGTATAGCTCTGTTTTGGACAAGCTGGACACAGCTTTCGTAAGTTTAGCAAGTAAGGGTCCAAAGTTAACCCCAGCCAGTTGTTCTGGTTTAGAGGTGAGTTGGAGACCCAAATATGAGATATTGGACTGGCTCCAAATGTAGGGAAGAGTAGATTGGAGTGAGGTCTTCTGGGAGGCAAAAAGATTTAGTTTGTGGGAAGTACCTTTCAAGGAAAAGCCAGAAATATTGGGGTGGGACCTGATCGCTTTGGCTAGGGGTTTTAGGAGGATATTAAAAATGGCCGGGGAGAGGGGGCAGCCTTGTCTGGTGCTGTTCGTTATCTGAAAGGGCTGGGACAGGACATTGTTAGTATAGACCTGCACGAGGGGGGTAAGAGTAGAGAGCCAAAATCACAGATAATATGGGACCCTGAAAACCAAAAGCTTCCAGGGCACGGGTCATATATCCCCAATGGATCCTGTCGAGCGCCTTCTCGTGTCCAAGGAGAGGAGCAGAGAAGGAATTCAACAGGACTTAGCATGTTGTATAAGATTGATAACTCTCCTGGTGGCATCAGAAGCCTGTCTACCTGGTGTAAAGCCTGTTTGGTCAGGGTTGATCAAGGTAGGTAGAATAGGGAGGAGTCTAGAGGCCAATATTTCAGCATACAATTTAACATCTGTATTAAGGAGAGATATGGATCTGAAGTTGGCCGGGGAGGTCGGTTCTTTACCTGGTTTGGGGATGGTAACAACATTGGCGGTTAACATTTCAGGGGGAAAGAGGCTGAGGACATTGCGGTCGAATAGACCTCTGACAAAGTCTGGGTCAAGCAGTCACCGTATATTCTATAATATTCATTGGTGAGGTCATCCGGTCCAGGGAATTTCCCTATCGGTAGGGACCTGATCGTCCTAAATATTTCCGCAGGAGAAATAGGAGCATTGAGAGTCATTCGTTGTTCAGAGGATAGTTGCTGGAGTTTTAGGGTACGTAGGAAATTGTTTGGGGGTGGAGGGGTCATTTTGGAGGTTATAAAGGGAACTGTAGTATTCCGCATAAGAGTCAGCGATGTCTTTGGGATTGCTAATTTTGCTGTCAGAGGAAGGGTGAATTAGGTAGGGGAATTTTTTGTTTTGCGGCGCTGTTCTTTCAGTCTGCTGGCTAAAAGTTTACCTGACCTGTTGCCCATCGAGTGATGAGAGAGTTTCAATGCGGTAATATGTTTGTTCGCTATGCAATTGTGAGAGTTTATTGGCCATAGTAGAGTCAGGGGCTTGTTTGTTTTGGAACTCTAAAGCCTTAGTTTCATTTAAAAGTCTGTCTATGTCCTGTGTCCTCCGTCTCTTTACCCTAGCATTTAGTTGTAATATAACACCTCTAATAAAGGCCTTATGGGCACACCACAGCGAAAATGGATTTGAGACCGATGGAGCTTTAAGTTAAGAAAACTCTATATCTGTGGAAATCCTAGCAAAAAGTCACTTTTCTCACCACTGTCACTGATTCATCTCTGAATCAACCCCTTTATTATTTCCTCACACCGGGGTCTCTACCCCCAAGCACCTTGTTCACCTATATATGTTGTCTCTTCTACAATATATGGATTTACATTGTTGTAAATAAATTTTGTTTTATTTAAAACGGAACATTTCCTATCATATATTTATATACTTGTTTCTATATTTATGCACTTGCCCTTAAAGTCCCAATCCCCCCTTGGCCTGAGGCACCAAAAAACCCCCAAATAACACATATAGGGACGGAGGCAACACCTACTTACCTTTTATTTTTCAAGCAGCCTAAGGAAAAATACCCCCCTCAAGTTAAGAAAACTCTTTTTTAAGTGTTTAGTGATTAGAAAAATGTGAGAAGGCATTTGCTCTCCAAAGGTAAGCCAGTCCCAGGGTGTTCCCATCCACCAACCCAATAGAGACAGGGGCATGATTGGACCAGGATATGTCATGGATGGTGGAGGAGGACACAGCCTGGAGCAGCAGTCTGTCCACAAGGATCATATCAATCCGGGAATAGGTATTGTGCCTGGAGGAGTGGAAGGTATAGTCTCTCTCACTTGGGTGTTGGCATCTCCATTCGTCAAAGATATTTTCAGTTTGTAGGAGAGCATACAATGAAGGCAGGGAGTGTGAGGCCATGGAAGAGGAGTCCCAATACTATTAAGGTACCTCCTACGTACAGAGTTAATTTTCCTAAACAGTCGGCATAGAAATCGGAGCTGTCCAGTGTTCGGTGTGTACAGGGAGACCACGGTGTATAATTTATTATTGAGTTCCCCGATGAGAATCAGGTAGCGGCCATCAGTGTCAGAATGTAACTCTTGGAGGGAAAAGGCAACAGTGTCCCGAATTGCTATCAAAACTCCCTTCTGTTTAGTGGATGGAGAGGCAGTGAAGATATGGGGAAAACTTCTGTGTTTAAATGTAGGGGGGTTGGAGTTGAGAAAGTGCGTCTCTTGAAGACAGAGGACATCCTGAGAGGAAGTAGGCGGAGTCTTCAAGCACAGACATGTCTGGCTGATGCTCCACTCCTAGGGGACAGAAAACCACATACAGCAGCGGCTGCCCGCCGAATATTCGCTCAGTCTTCACAGCATTAGTACAGGAAAATGTGCTGTACATAAAGGTATGGTTTTCAGCGGGTCTCAGACTAAATTTAAGTCTAAAAGTGGCAAGGAAGTGCTGTCCAGAGCCTCAATTAAAATGGCGTCAGCTCCCTCTCATTCAGCCGCCTCAGAATCACCTCACAGCGCTGACAGAGCAGTGAAACTATTCCCTCCTCTCCTCACATATCAAACTGAAACAGTCCGCAGTACCTCAGTTTCACAGAATGAAAAGGACATTGAGTCAGTCTCTCCCAATATATTATCACATATTGAACGTATGTTTCAAAAGGCACTTAAACAGACTTCTGACGATATTACTAATAGCCTGACTAAAGAGATAAGGGAGCAGGGCACACGCATAGCTAATCTTGAAACAAGGATAGAGGATATTGAGAATTTTACACAGGACCAAAATACAGAAATTGAGAATCTTAAAGAGGAAAACTTAGTACTTCAGTCTCATCTAGAAAATTTTGAAAACCGGGCAAGACGCTCCAATTTGCGCATAAGAATCCATAACTGACTTACAAGCGACAATGTTAGCCTTGTTTCAGGAATTACAACCTGCTATTCTAGGTCAAA
This sequence comes from Pelophylax lessonae, assembly GCF_965119305.1. Classification (NCBI taxonomy): domain Eukaryota; kingdom Metazoa; phylum Chordata; class Amphibia; order Anura; family Ranidae; genus Pelophylax; species Pelophylax lessonae. The sequence continues at coordinate 152,989,337 of NC_138777.1, forward strand.
CGCCTGGAACTGGACAGAGTCCATCTTGCCTTATCTCCTAAAAAATCAAAGGGTCCACCCAGAGACATCATCATTAAATTCCATTATTACCGTACAAAGGAACAGCTCTTATCAGCTGCTAGAGAAAAAGGATCCTTACATTTTACGGGTCACGAATACCAAATCTTCGCAGATCTGTCTCCTATCACCATAAATAAAAGAAGAGCTCTTAAATAGTGTTGAGCGAACACGGACTGTATTATTCGGGTTCGTACCGAATAATTGGATTTTTGTTACCCGAACACGGACCCGAAAACTTTACTGTATGTTCGGGTTTAAAATCCGCGTTCGGTAATTTTATTTCCTGTTTTGTATGTAATGGCGCGCTTTTAATGGCGGGCTTTCAACAGCCAATCAACAAGCGTTTAACTGGTGTGTGCCATCCCAGCCATGCCTACTAATGTATTAATAGCTGTGATTGGCCATCTGAAGCATGTGACCCATGTCTTTATAAGTTCGAGAGTCACAGCGCGGTGCGTCATTCTGCTGTATTATAGGGAGAGAGCACACATCATACGTGCTGGCTGCTGATTAGGGACAGACAGTGAAAAATTGTGTCCGAAAAGAATGCAGGGACAGGTCGGAGTGTAGGCAGGGAAAGTTTTTAAGCATTTTAGGGACAGGCTGGAGTGATTAGGCAGGGACAGTCTACATCGATTTTGCTGTGTGGGGGGTGGTGCAGTGAACAATCTTTTTGCCCTCACTTTAGCCCACTGAGGAGGAGGAGGAGGAGGAGGGAGAAAAAAATCTATTTTTATCAGTCTGTTGTGTGCAGCGTTCAGCTATATTTTACTACAGATTGCTGTTCTAATCTGCTATTAAAAAATTGAGTTAAAGGGGAATTTTTTTTAAGAGCACTTGCCATGCTCTTAACTACGTTTTGCTGCCATTTGCAGCACTCTAGACCTTTCCATTGGTGTTTTAGAGCCATTTTAGTGCCTGAAAGTTCGGGTCCCCATTGACTTCAATGGGGTTCGGTGTCCGGGTAAAGTTCGGAAAAAGTCCGGGACACGGACCCGGACTTTTTTTTCAAGTTCGGCCGAACCCGCCGAACATGGACATCCAGGTGTCCGCTCAACTCTACTCTTAAACCATTTTTACAAATACAGCAAAAACATATCCCCTACCAGTGGGGCTTTCCTTTTTCGGTGCGTTTTACTTTTCAAGGTACTAAATACAAATGTCATTCATCTGAAGATTTTCAAAACACCCTTCAAGACCTTCACCTAACTGAACACCAGAACTTGCAAGGCTCAGAAAATGCTCGACGCAGATCTGCCTCTGGCTCACCACGCACTTTCTCAAAATCCTCTGGGAAACAAAATCGTTGTGATTCACATAAACGTGGTCGCTTCATTTCTCCTTCTCCATCTGCTGAAGATTCCATGGACTGATGGACCAGATAATTATTTTATCTCATCTGTCTTATGCCTATGTGTCCCATGTTGGTCATCCAATTTCTTTTTCCTAGAAAATACTTCAGTTTTTTTTTTTTTTTATCTTGCCAGTATAATACTTCATGGATCTAATCCCCTTTTGCCACATACTTCTAATTTGTTTTTTTTGAGCTAAATGCTTAAGCTTATACATGTTATAGCAAACTACACTGTGGCACAAAATTCCATTTAGCTCTACTTATTGTAGATTAATCCCTGTTGCTTGGTTCAAATCAATCTTCCTTTTTTTTTTTTGAATATGGTTATTCAATTTCACTGTGTTACATCCTTTCCTATCTATAATATGTGTTAGAAGACATGGATAACTTCCTTTAGAGCTCTATAAAGTTATTTATAGTTGATACTTATTCCTATGAAATTAATTCTTAGATTCGCAGTATCTTGCACAGCTACTACTGGCAGGAGTACTGTGATTTCTGCTCGTTATTATAGCATAAGTCGCTTATACTACTGTATATTTTTTAGTGATTATTAACTTGTGGTTTTCTGTATCTTCCTAGGTTGTTCCGTGCGCCCTCAATTTGTTACCCTCGGTGGCCTCTCCCTTTCAGAGACTACTGACGGTAGCTATTTAGCCTTTGTTGGGGGATTTCCATCTCCCATCAACGGCATACGTTCCTATTGGTTGTGCCTTAACTATTTGTTTTATATATTACCTTCTATGCTAAGCACACAATTGTCCCTTCTGTTTAGTTCTTCCCTTTTCTCTACACATTTCCTCCCCCTTCCCACATCGAGTATGAAACAATCGACAAATTCCACAATGGTAGGGTATGCTAGACATCGTTTATATACAATCTTATGGCCCCCCTAAACATAATGTCCTTGAATGTTCAGGGACTAAATAACCCAAACAAACTTACTAAAGCTTTTCGCAACTTTGCATCATTAAAAGCACACATTTACTTCCGGTTCCGGCGCCGAATGCAGTAGTCGCCATCCACGCCGGCTCCCGCGATCGGACGTTAAAACTGCTTAAATACCGGCTAACCCACTTCCCTCGGGCCCCCCACAGCTCCGTACACCCCCGGGCGATCCCCCGGTGCCATCCAATACCCGGCATGGATAAATTCCTGGAGAAAGGCGGCCCGCGCAATCCGCCGGGCCCGCCGCAAATCGAGGCCCCGGTCTCGGCCTTCACTGCGGATGAGGTGGACGCCTCCCGCATGGACACGGCTGCCTCTGCGGCTCCCACGGTGCCCACCCTGGGTGACCCCCAGTCGGATCGTATAGCGCGGACTGTGGTGGCACTACTGTCTCCCACCATAACAGCGGCTGTGCAAACGGCTGTGGCGGCGGGCATGCAGGACTTTAAAAAGCAGCTCACCGAACATACACACAGGCTGCAAGAAGTGGAACAGCGTGTGGCAAGTGTGGAGGAGGAAATATACAGCTCTCATGGATTTGAGCAGGCACAGGAAAAGACAAACCAATTCTTGCTCCAAAAATTGGACGATTTGGAAAACAGAGCGCGAAGGAGTAACCTCCGCTTTATTGGGATACCAGAAACTGTGCCACCCTCTGCGATCCCTGACCTGTGCTCCAAGAGGATTCCGGAGGCTCTGGGACTGAAAGGAATCTGCGTGGTCGAACGCGCCCACCGTATGGGGTTACACTCATCAGAACGTTCCTCCCCGCGCCCGATCATAGCCAAGTACCTGAACTACGCAGATAAATCGGCGATCCTCCAGAAATTCAGGCAATCCAAATCTTTCCAGATTGACGGTATAAAAGTCCTGATTTTCGCGGACTACTCCGTTGAAGTGGCCAAGAGACGAAAGGCTTTCCAGGCAGTATGCTCACAACTGCATCAATCCCAGATCAAATTCACGTTGGCATACCCAGCTATCCTTAGGCTACGGGCACCTTCAGGTGAACAACTGTCATTCCAGGACCCCTCGGAGGCGGAAGGCTTTATAAGATCACTCCGTGCGGATGGGTCTGACCCCATGCACACCACGTCGTCCTCGGCCCAGCGCTCCCTGCTCCCAAGGACCCCGCGAAAAGAATCTCCCAAACGGCTAAAATATTCTGAGGCAGTTAGCGGAGGGCGATTTCTTCCACATCGCTGAATCGCCATGGACCGCCACTAGTAATTATTACCTCCTCCTAGGAGACCCTGTGGACACGTAATGTATCTTCTCATCCACGTTGCTGTTGCATATTTCAGGTTGCCACTGGAAAGTTGCGGGCATTGGAGGTAGCTACCTCTGACCCATTTTTTTTTTCTCTGCATTGTTTTGTTTAGTTTTTTTTTCTGTGCTATACACTTAGGTTATAATTCTATAAACTGTCCTGTTACGGCTGATGAGTTATAATACTGTTTTATGCTGTCACTGTGGAGGACCCGGGCGCTCCCCTCGACTATTGCGAATAGGGGTTCAGGGTTCCTTACCCCCCTCTATTTATTTTCCCTCTTTTTTTTTTTTTTTTTAATATAGAGGTGATTTGGGTTGGTTTTGTTCACAGACCTGCTGACGTCCGTACCAAGGGACTTGTCGCCTTACACAGTTACAGCATTCGGAAAAAAGTGAAGTCCATGATGTATTTTTTTCCAGGTGCCTTTCTGCATTTCGTTGTTCTCCCCCTGTTCTCTTTACCCATGTCTGTCCCCCCCATTTCCCCTTCAGCCTCCTCGGTTCCACGGTTGGAATCAGCTCCCCTGGGGTATCTGTGTTCAATGAGTGTTAGACGCATGTCCATAACATATTTGGTAGTATACGCACCCATTCCTGCCGTCTACATCTATAAGCGGATGTATTGTCATGCTTCATACCATCATCTGTCAGACCCTCCATGAGGATTTTGTCATGGAATGTCAGGGGCTTACGGTCCCCAATTAAAAGGATGAAGGTATTGAGACATCTCAAGAGGCTCAAAGCAGACATAGCATTACTACAGGAGTCCCATTTGTCCTCTGAGGACTATTTCCAGATGAAAAAGCTGTGGGTGGGCACGGTGGTGGGATCGGCGGCTCTGGGCAGGAAGGCCGGAGTCCTGATCCTGATCCACAAGCGTCTCTCCTGTAATATCATTTCCCTCTCCACCGACACTAGTGGTAGATTTGTCTCAGCGCATATGAAGATCAATGACAGCGAAATACTACTGACAAATGTTTATGCTCCCAACACCCCGGACCAGTCCTTTTATAAAGAACTGTCCTCTCACTGGCTTACCTACCCTCAGGTCCCACACGTCATAGGCGGTGTTTTTAACTCCCTTATGGACCCCCTACTGGATAAGTCTCGGTCCAAACCTAGAACAAATAAATCTGATGCGTCCACCTCTAGTCCTCTAGCTCTGTTAGTAGAATCCCTCCACCTCACAGATGTGTGGCGACTACAACACCCTGCTGACAGGGAATATACCTTTTATTCGCACCCTCACAATGTGTTTACTAGGATAGACTATTTCTTTGTCTCGGCCAATGCCCTGAGAAGAATTGAGGACCCAGAGATCCATGAAATTGTAATTTCTGACCATGCCCCTGTGTCCTTGATCTTAGACCCCCCCGGCAAGCAGGCGGATACTAGTTTGTGGAGATTCCCGGGGTATTTGAGTAACGATGCGGACTTTCAGACCTACCTAGCTGGGGCTTGGGCGGAGTACTCGGAGGCAAATGCCCTGCACACCTCTCAACCCAATTTGTTTTGGGAGGCGGGCAAGGCTTTTCTGCGTGGCAAAATTATATCATACGCCTCGGCATATCGGAAAAACGCATCCAAAAGCTACCTTCAGGCCAGTGAACGTCTCCGCCTGGCTCAACGACAGCTGTTGTCCGCGGACTCTCCCGCTAACCGACAAGAGTGGTCCCTAGCCAAGCAGGCTTTTGACACTTGGGCGGACAAGTTGGAAGGTATTAAAAGTGCACGCTTCTCTGCCACGCTACATAAATTTGGTAACAAGGCAGGTAAATTACTGGCGAGGTTGTGCGGGGCGCCCTATACTCCTACACACATTGCATCACTCCGAACCCCGTCGGGCAAAACTGTGTCTACCCCTTCTGACGTTAAACGGACGATGAGAGACTTCTATGCATCCCTGTACTCTCCAGACCCCTTCGACGTTGAACAGGCGCGTTTCTTCCTGGACAATGTCTCCCTACCTAACCTTTCTCCTACACAACTAGATGCCTTGAATGCACCGGTGTCTCTCGAGGAGATCCGGGACATTGTAAAGCAACTCGCTCCCAATAAAGCCCCGGGCCCGGATGGCCTCACAGGCGAATTCTACAAGACCGCTTGGGAGACCATAGGACCCACTCTGCTGGAGGTATATTCTGCCATCATGTTGGGTGGCTCATATCCCCCCACGGGCAGCCAAGCCATAATCAAGCTGCTGGCAAAGAAAGGGAAAGACCCCCTGGAGCCTGGATCCTACAGGCCGATTTCCCTGTTAAATTTGGACGTGAAGGTTCTATCCAAACTTCTAGCATCCCGACTTGCTCTGATTATGCCATCACTAATCCACCCGGCTCAATCCGGCTTTACCAAGGGGCGGTCAGCGGCATCAAATCTCCGAAAGGTGCTTCTGGCCTTGGACCAGGCCAGGGTTTCCTCGGGGGCGGACCTGGCTATCATCACCCTGGACGCGGAGAAGGCCTTTGACAATGTGGGCTTTGACTGGCTCTCTATGGTTATGTCCTCCATTGGTTTCTCGGGACCATTTACTCATGTTGTCGAAGCTATGTATGCCTCTCCTGCGGCCAGGTTGTGGGTAGCCGGGTCCCTCACCGACGAGTTCCGCCTGTTTAAGGGCACGAGACGGGGCTGCCCCTTGTCTCCGTTGCTCTTCAATTTGGCTCTGGAGCCTTTATCCAGATTCTTACTAGAAAAAGCGCCACTCCACGGTATTCCAATTGGCTCTAAGGAATTACGCATATCATTGTTTGCAGATGACGTTTTGATTTTTACTAGTAACCCCTCAGCTGATATGCGCACCATAATCTCCATCTTCGATAAATTTAAACTATGTTCCGGTTTGCGGATAAACTATGCTAAAAGTGAAATCCTCACATTAGGTACCACGTCCAATCCCACCTGGGCAGCCTCCTCTCCCTTCACTATAGCTACTTCACATATCACGTATTTAGGAATCAGGATAGGTAGGCTCCCTTCCTCCATCTATACCTTAAACTATCCCCCGCTATTTCAGAGGATCTCTCGTGAGTTAGATGGTTGGATGGATCTGCCTCTCTCGCTCCTGGGGAGATGCCACCTTGTCAAGATGGTCAGCTTTGCACGGTTGTTATACCCTCTGCAAACGCTCCCGTTATTGCTTAAACACAACGACATTAAACTACTGAATCGAGCCATCTCTAATTTTATATGGCGTGGTAAACGGCCTCGAATTTCTTTCAAAAAATGATGTCTGCCCAGGAGCGAGGGGGGTATTGGCCTCCCCGATATCAGGTTATACAATCTGTCTTGTCTCCTCCGAGTATCTTTGGACTGGCTCTCTGGTTCTTCCCATTACTCCAACTATGTCTTGGAAACGCACATGTCTGCCCCCTACTCACTGGTTGCATTGTTGCATGCTAAATGGAAAACTATGCCCCCAAAGTTGCAGCATAATATCCTCTTGCGAGATACGGTGATCGCATGGAGAGAATCTAGGAAACGTCTGAAACTCCCTTCATCTATGTCCAAATATTTGCCCATAAAGGACAACCCGGCATTTATACCAGGCCTGCACTCGGAATACTTCAATGTATGGCAAAGGTCGGGCCTATTGAAATTCTCAGACCTCTGTGACCCCGCCACGGGAAAACTACGGGTTGTACGTGACATCTTGGATACCTATAATTTGCCTGCCTCTCATGTTTTTCCAATCCTGCAGTGCCTAAGCTTCCTTCGCTCCTCAGGTGCCTCTGCAAACGCTGGACTTGTGGACCCGTTATTGGACCCTCTTTTCGACTCAGGGACTTACAGCATCTCCGACATCTACAAACCCTTTCAAAAACTGACATCCTATCACTTCGCTGGCTCCTCAGCGACAAACTGGGCCAAGGACTTCACACTGGAGGACATTGTCATTAAGATATTCCAGGGGTATAATCATACGCTACGCTTGACTCCTAACGAGACTTGGAGAGAAACGCAGTTGAAAATTCTTCATAGGGCGTATATCCCGTTTACTTCTAAAGCAAATGATCCTCTCAAGGGCCTATGCCCTCAATGCAAAACCACCCGCCCAAACCTACATCACAGGTTATGGTCGTGCTCTATCATAGCTACTTTCTGGGATCAGGTGATAGCGTTCATCAAATGGGTAACGCTGTTACAACTGCCGAAGGACCCCCTCCTTCTCATATTCGGACACTGGGACAAACAGCTTCAGGTATGGACTGTCCGTCCACCCCCACACCCGCGGAGATGGGTGCTCATTTGTTTGTTGATAGCCCGGAGAGTCATACTCGCCAATTGGATCTCCGCGGTGGGCCCCTCTGTAACGCAAGTCCACCGTGACCTCTTGAGTCTCATGGTCAAAGACCAGCTCAATACGGATTTCAACCTCCCCTCCTCAGCAACCCGCTTCTCGGACACCTGGCAGGACTTTCTGGATTCACTACCTAAAGAGGTGGCTAGCACCTCGTCTGTGGTCAACTTCACGTATAACACTTCGGGGTAGTATGACAATGTTATGGTATAGATGCTTTTGACTTACTCCCCCTCCCCCTCCTTCTCCTCCCCCCCCCCCTCCCAGTTCCTTTTGTTTTATTCTCGTTCCCTAATTGCTCTATTGCAGATATCCATCCCACAGTTTAAGAGTTATCTACGTGCCATGGATCCATCCAACTAGGGTTCTAGTATGTTTATGCTTGAGTCATTGAGTAATTTTCTCGGTCTGCAGTATCATTTAGGTCGGTCACGAGTCTCTGTGTTGTGCTCGGCTTCTGACCTGTAAAATGTAAAACGTGTTGTGTCATTGTAATCTCTGCAATCTTTTGTATCCTAACAGATGTTTTAATAAAGTTTCTTTAAAAAAAAAAAAAAAAAAAAAAAGCACACATTTTGTGTCTGCATGAGACACACTTCACCTTACAATCCACTCCCAAATATTTTAGTCCTAAATATCCTCAAATTTTCACTGCCTCTGCCTCTACAAAACAACGAGGTGTGCTAGTGGCCTTTCATCGGTCTACTCCATTTACTCTTGTACATGAAATCAAGGACCCTGAGGGCAGGTATCTGATTCTCACGGGATACCTTATTGACTCCGCTATCACTATAGTGTCATATTATGCTCCCAACAAAAATCCTATTCCATTTCTTTCGCATCTTTTTCAGGTTGTGGATTCTCATAGAATGGGTGCAGTTATGATTTGTGGTGATTCAAATCAAGTTATTTTCCCATTTCTGGATAAATCCCCTATATCTTCTTCGAGCAGCCCTAATAAACTCTTATTCTCCCAACTGCTTGCAAAACATAATACGGTAGGTTCTTGGAGAGAGGTGAATCCAAACAAGCGTAGATACACATATTATTCGCACCCTCATAAAACTTTCTCCCGCATAGACCATATATTTCTCACTATAGGTCTCATACCTGAAACTATTGCATCTATGGTCATGCCAATCACATGGTCTGACCATAATGCAGTATGCACAGTTATTGCTTCAACTATTCCTAAAGCACATGACACTACGTGGTGCCTTAATGACTCTTTATTAAAAAATACATCTCACTGTCTGGATATTAAAAATGCTCTCTCTGAATATCTATTACATAATTCAACGCCAGATGTGTCTCCCCTTACTTTATGGGAGGCACACAAACCAGTTATTCATGGTATTTGTTTGAGACAGGCTGCACTCTTTAGACGTGAACGTAAAACACTTAGCCAGAAATTAGAAACAAACTTTAATACATGATACACAGTATATCAAAATAATCCTACTTCTTCTAATAAAACCAATCTTGATAAAGCTAGGCTTGAATTTGATCTGTTTCTTACAGAATCTGCAGATAAGACACTTCGGAGATCGCGTCACAATTTTTACATTAAAGCAAATAAACCAGATTCACCCATGGCCCGCATGCTTGCTTCACTCCATAAACCATTTAAGCCCATACGTCTTAAAATCTCGAGAGATACATTTTCCAGCAACCCTATAAAAATTCTTAAGAAATTTAAAACACACCTAGCTACTCTATATTCATCTGAAAACAATTTGAATTTTTCTGCGGCAAATGAATTTTTTGCTCAACTATCACTAACGACTCTTTCTCAGTCTCAGATGGAATTTATGGAAAAATCAATAACACCAGATGAAGTGTCCCAAGTTATAAAATCACTAAAATTAAATAAAAGACCAGGCCCCAATGGTTTTTCTGCATTATACTACCGGGTTTTTTCTGATTCCCTTTCGCCTATCCTAGCTAATGCTTTCAATACACTTCTTAATGGCCAATCCTTTAAACAGGAAACTTTAACAGCAATCGTCTGTATGCTCCCGAAGCCTCAAACTGATGACACGATTTGGTCGAACTATCGACCCATTTCCTTATTAAATTTAGATATTAAAATTTTTGCCAAAATTATAGCTTCCAGACTAAATAACTTCATAGGTCAACTCATTCATAGGGATCAAGTAGGTTTCATACCTATTCGCCAAGCTGCTGACAACATCAGACGTGCAACTCTGTTATCTCATATAGCTAAAACACGCCGCACCCCCTCGTGCTTCCTATCACTAGACATTAAAAAAGCCGTTGATACCATATCCTGGCCATATTTGCAATATACTCTTAGTAAAGGGGGTTTTTGCCCAATTTTTTTAAAATGGATCTCTGTGCTTTATAACAAACCTAAAGCATATATTAAATACGCAGGCTATAAATCAGACTTGTTTAACATAGAGAGAGGCACGCGTCAGGGGTGCCCTCTATCCCCTCTCTTATTTGCCCTTCACATAGAACCTCTAGCACACAGTATTAGAAGTAATCCCTCAATTTCTGGTATAGAACTAGGTGGTCACTATCATAAGTTGTGTTTATTTTCAGATGACATTCTTCTTTTTCTATCATCTCCCCATATATCAGCCCCTAATCTCATTGCTACCCTTAATAAATTCGCTGCTATTTCAGGACTAAACATACATTTTCAAAAATCCACGGCCCTTAATATCTCATTGAGTGAATCTGAGTTAAATTTAGCGCAGAATGCGTTACCATTTTTATGGTCTTTGAAGCACATTCCATATTTGGGTATAAAATTTATTCCCAACCATTCTGATCTTTATGCAGCCAACTTTACTCCATTATTGAAAAAAAGTTACTCAACTACTGACGAAATGGGCATCACTTCCATTGTCGTGGTTTGGGAAGATAAATGCAATCAAAATGGTTATTCTACCCAAATTTTTATATTTATTTAGGGTCCTGCCAATTCATATACCTGCACATTTTCTTCAAATCTTACAACGTAAAATAATTGAATTCACCTGGGGTTCAATCAAACCTAGATTGCCCGAATCCACATTGATTCTCCTCAAAACAAGGGGTGGACTGGGTCTCCCCAATTTTGCCACATATTACAAAGCTGCGCAATTGGCACAATTAACTAAGTATCATGCCACTACTGAAATTCCCTTATGGGTTACAATAGAATCTATCAAATGTGACCCCATCTCAATTTCCAATCTCTTATGGTTACAACCATCAGATCGAAAACATATTACTAATCCAATTACCAAGCATTCTCTCTCTTTATGGGATAGACTAAAGACTAATTATAATTTACAGTCTACACACAATCCACTACAATCTTTTCTGAGAAATCCAGCCTTTTATCCGGCTTGGGAATTCCCAAATTCATTTCGGGCATGGTCTAGGTCAGGCCTGTCAAGGCTATTTAATCTGGTCTCTAGCTCTTCTATCTTAAGTTTTCCTGAACTTTGTGAATCACATCATTTACCACATTCAGAACTTTTTCGATATCTCCAAATTAAAAATTTCTATACCCCATTTATAACAAATGGTCCCATTCTGAATCAGCTCTCTCAATTTGAGCGTATCTGTATCAACAACCCACACTCCAGAGGTCTAATTTTTAGCCTATATTCTCAATTGCTTAACAATCCAAACGTAGATACACCAAGCTATGTCAGGAAATGGGAAACAGACCTTGGCCGTACACTTAACCAATCAGAATGGTCTGAAATCTGGTCTGTAACGAAATCTTCTTCTTCAAATATTATCGCAATTGAATCATCATACAAGGTTCTTTCACGATGGTACTTGGTGCCAGCTAGAATCGCCAAGTTCACACCAAACTATCCGGCCTTTTGTTTTAGAGGTTGTACGGAAATAGGTACACATGTTCATATATGGTGGAATTGCTCAATTGCTACAGTTTTTTGGAAAGAAATATTCTCTCTAGCATCTAAAATGTTTGAAATAGATATTACTCCAGATCCGGTGATTGCCATTTTAAATTTAAAACCTGCATGCCTGACACGAAAACAATTAAAATTATTCCCTCAGCTTCTTAATGCCGCTAAACAAACCATAGCCAAAGCTTGGAAGACTACAACTTTGAATCTTGTAGAAGTTAAACATAGGATGAATAATGCATTATTACAGGCAAAAATGGAAGCCATGGATTGCGATAAATTTAGTACTTTTATAAGCATTTGGGACCCTTGGATTAAACATGGCCTATCACCGGGTTTTGAGGAACAGGTTCTGAATAGGGTTGAGCGGACACCTAGATGTCCGTGTTCGACGGGTTCGGCCGAACTTTAAAAAAAAGTCCGGGTCCGTGTCCCGGACTTTTACCGAACTTTTCCCGGACACCGAACCCCATTGAAGTCAATGGGGACCCGAACTTTAAGGCACTAAAATGGCTCTAAAACACCAAAGGAAAGGGCTAGAGTGCTGCAAATGGCAGCAAAACGTAATTAAGAGCATGGCAAGTGCTCTGCAAACAAATGTGGATAGGGAAATAACTTAAAACAACAAAAAAAAACAGAAAAATAAAACAATGTTCTTCTTCATCTCTGAAGGACGAGGCCCATATGGAGTAGGAGGGAGGTTGAGGTGGTGGTGGATGTGGCGGTGACATAGGCGTGCGCACAGGGTGTGCTGGGTGTGCCTGGGCACACCCTAATCACCTAGGGCACATAGCATTGCCAGTGAGGAGATGGGAAAGATCTCCCTGGGACCTGCTCTGCTCTATTTCTCCTTGCCTACAGGTACATGGCCCCGATACATTACTCTCCCTGCTGGCAAACACATGCATGTGTATTTCAACTTTGGGGTGCACACCTTAATGCAATAGGCTGCGCACACCTATGGGCGGTGTAGGTGGAAGCGGCGGTGGAGGAGGACCAGGGCCGGATTAACAGCATCATGGGCTTGGTGCTGAGGATTTTGAAGGGCCTTAGGGCCGTGCCTTGCCATGCACCCAGAGGAGGAAGGGTGCAGCCATGCATGCCTAATTCAACATGGGATGCTGTCTCTGAAGCCCATAAACACATCCATGCATCGCCAACTGTCCCTCCTTGTCCGGCCTTCACGCTGTGTGGGGAGGTTCTGAGGGTGCTGCCTGGGGAAGCGAGCATAGAAGCCAGACTTCTGTGTTTACAAGTGACAGAAGAGCGGTAACAGTGAATATGGCCAACCCGGGGCCTATATAAAAGGTAGGGGCCTGGAGCTGCAGCTCCAATAGACCCTACATTAATCTGGCCCTGAGGAGGAGGACGAGGTAGCCAACACTGCTTCTTTTCACAAATTTTAAATGAGGGTACACCCCAAAAGAGTGAGAAAGAGCAAAAATGGAACAATGGGTGGGTAAGGTCGGTATCCATTGCTATTCTGCATAAGGTACGGAAAAGTCCCGTGGGATCCATGCCTGGTTCATTTTAATGAACGTGAGCTTGTCCACATTGTCTCTGGACAGGCGGCTGCGCTTGTCTGTTATAACGCCCCCAGCCGTGCTAAATACCCGTTCAGATAATACACTGGCTGCAGGGCACGCCAGCACCTCCAAGGCGTAAAGGGCAAGCTCAGGCCATGTGCCCAATTTGGAGACCCAGAAGTTGAAGGGGGCAGACCCGTCATTCACTACATGTAGGCGTGTGCACACATACTGCTCCACCATGTTGGTAAAATGCTGCCTCCTGCTAAGACGTTCCATCTGAGCTGCTGGTGCTGCTGTTTGTTGTGGCGTGCTGACAAAGCTTTTCCACATTTCGGCCATGCTAACCCTGCCTTCTGAGGTGCTGGCGGTGCCCTGGTTGCGTTGGCGACCTCCTCCTCCTCCTCCTCTGCCTTGTGCTTCCACTGTGGCCCCGCTGTCAGATGGGAATGCCAGCAGCATGGCGTCTACCAGCGTGCGCTTGTACTCGCGCATCTTGCGATCGCGCTCCAGTGAGTGAATTAAGGACGGTACGTTGTCCTTGTAACGGGGATCCAGCAGCGTGGCCACCCAGTAATCAGCACAAGTTAGAATGTGGGCAACTCGGCGGTCGTTGTGGAGACACTGCAGCATGTAATCGCTCATGTGTGCCAGGCTGCCCAGAGGCAACGAAAGGCTGTCCTCTGTGGGAGGTGTATGGTCCGTGTCCTCTGTATCCCCCCAGCCACGCACCAGTGATGGCCATGAGCTGGCCTGGGTGCCACCCTGCTGTGAACATGGTTCCATCTCCTCCTCCAGCTCCTCCTCCTCCTCATCCTCCTCATCCTCCAGAACTGTGCCCCTGCTGGACAATTGCGTCCCTGGCGTTTGCGTGTGCAGGAACCCACCCTCGGAGCCCCTTGCGAATGACTGCCCTGAAAGCCTTGGAAATGTTACCTCTTCATCCTCCTCCTCCTCCTCATCCTGTGCCACATCCTCTTCCATCATCGCCCGAATTGTTTTTTCAAGGAGGCATAGAAGTGGGATAGTTAAGCTGAGAACGGCGTCATTGCCACTGGCCATGTTGGTGGAGTACTCAAAACAGCGCAACAAGGCACACAGGTCTCGCATGGAGGCCCAGTTATTGGTGGTGAAGTGGTGCTGTTCCGCAGAGCGACTCACGCGTGCGTGCTGCAGCTGAAACTCCACTATGGCCTGCTGCTGCTCGCACAGTCTTTCCAGCATGTGCAAGGTGGAGTTCCACCTTGTGGGCACGTCACATATGAGGCGGTGAGCGGGAAGGCCGAAGTTACGCTGCAGCGCTGCCAGGCGAGCAGCAGCAGGGTGAGAACGCCGAAAGTGCGCACAAACGGCCCGCACTTTCTGCAGCAGCTCTGACATATCGGGGTAGTTTTTAAGGAACCTCTGCACCACCAAATTCAGCACATGCGCCAGGCAAGGGATGTGCGTCAAACCGGCTAGGCCCAGAGCTGCTATGAGATTTCGCCCGTTATCGCACACCACCAGGCCGGGCTTGAGGCTCGCTGGCAGCAACCACTCATTTGTCTGCTGTTCCATGCTCCTCCACAACTCCTGCGCGGTGTGTGGTTTGTCCCCCAAACAGGCAAGTTGTAAAACTGCCTGCTGTCGTTTACCCCTGGCCGTGCTGAAGTTGGTGGTGAAGGTGTTACGCTGTCCGGATGAGGAGGCGGTAGAGGATGAGGAAGCGGAGTAGGAGGAGTTAGGAACAGGAGGCAAACTGAAGCGCCCTGCAATCCTCGGTGGTGGAAGGACATGCGCCAAATTGCTATCCGCCTCAGGCCCATCCGCCACTGCATTTACCCAGTGTGCCGTTAGGGAGATATAACGCCCCTGACCGTGCTTACTGGTCCACGTATCCGTAGTTAGGTGGACCTTGGCACAGATGGCGTTGCGCAGTGCACACCTGATTTTTTCCCCCACTTGGTTGTGCAGGGAAGGGATGGCTTGCCTGGAAAAGTAGTGGCGGCTGGGCACGACGTACTGTGGGACAGCCACCGACATAAGGTTTTTAAAACTGTGCGTCTCCACCAGACGGAATGACAGCATTTCAAAGGCCAATAATTTTGAAATGCTGGCATTCAGGGCCAGGGATCGCGGGTGGGTAGGGGGGTACTTCCTCTTCCTCTCAAGTGTTTGGGAGATGGAAAGCTGAACGCTTCCACGGGACATTGTGGAGATGGTTGTTGGTGACCCAGGTGGTGGTGTTGCTGACAGATCGTCTGTTTGCGGGGTGGCAGGTGCCGGTATCACTACAGATGTGGCTGGAGCGGCCGAGACTGCAGCAGAAGAGGAAGCAGGATGAGCCAGAGACGTTTCTTGGTTTTGAAGGTGTGTACTCCACTGCAGCTCGTGCTTTGCACTTAGATCCCTGATCATGCAGGTTGTGCTCAGGTTGAGAAGGTTCATGCCTCGCTTCAAGCTCTGATTGCACAGGGTGCAAACCACTCGTGTCCTGTCATCAGCACATTTTCTAAAGAACTTCCACGCTAGAGAACTCCTTTGAGCTGACTTTGGTGCGCTCGTTCCCTTGCTGCGTTGGGCAGTAGCGGGCGTAGTGTCTAGGGCACGGCCGCTCCGCTTCTGCACCCTGCTCCCTCTTCTGCTGTGCTGGTGGCTCTGTGCGACCACCGCCTCTTCCTCCAAACTACTCAGTTCACCTGCATGACGTTCATTCCATGTGGGGTCGAGGACCTCATCGTCCTCCACATCATCTTCCACCCAGTCTTCACCCCTGCCCTCCTTGTCGGTCTCCACAATGCTGAACGCCGCAGCAGTTGGCACCTGCGTTTCGTCATCATCGGAGACGTGCTGCGATGATCCTTGCATGTACTCATCTTGAGGAATAAGTGGTTGGGCATCGCTGCACTCAATCTCTTCCACTTCTGGGGCAGGGCTAGGTGGATGGCCCTGGGAAACCCTGCTGACAGAGTCCTCAAAAAGAATAAGAGACTGCTGTATGGCTTGGGGCTCAGACTGCTGGCCTGATTTGCAAGGGGGTGAGGTGAAAGACGGTTGGACATTGGCTGCAGGTGCCAACTCTGACCTTTCTGCAGTAGACTGGGTGGGAGACAATGTGAAGGAACTGGAGGCACTGTCAGCAGCAAACCAATCTACTATCGCCTCAACTTGTTCTGGCCTCATCACTTCTAGGGGCGTTTGATGCCCTACCAAATACTGATGCAGGTTCTGTCGCCTACTCACACTTGAGGAAGGTGTTTCACTTGTGCGTGTAGCTGGCACAGATCGACCATGTCCTCTCCTTGCAACAGGAGCTCTACCAGCAGCACCACGACCCAGGCCACGGCCCTTATTTGACGGTCTCCTCATATTTCTGTAATTTAAGATCTTGCCCTAGAAAGGTTTTTATTGAATAGCGGAATAGAAAATATGATCCAAAAAAAGTGTATGTATATCACACGTACACAACCACACTAGGCCCCAATTACTATTGTTTGTACCCCTAAAAGGCTAGATGAGGAGTAGGGGGAGTATGGAACAGGCAGCACCCTCAAACCTTCAGAAGTATGAGATGAACCCCAACAACTTGGAAAGGTGGATCTCTCTCACACGTACCGACACAGACTATCCCGCAATTCAATTGATCCTCAAAGGTTTTTATTGAATAGCGGAATAGGAAATATGATCAAAAAAAGTGTATGTATCTCGCACGTACACAACCACACTAGGCCCCAATTACTATTGTTTGTACCCCTAAAAGGCTAGATGAGGAGTAGGGGGGGTATGGAACAGGCAGCACCCTCAAACCTTCAGAAGTATGAGATGAACCCCAACAACTTGGAAAGGTGGATCTCTCTCACACGTACCGACACAGACTATCCCGCAATTCAATTGATCCCCAAAGGTTTTTATTGAATAGCGGAATAGGAAATATGATCAAAAAAAGTGTATGTATCTCACACGTACAGAAACACACTAGGCCCCAATTACTATTGTTTGTACACCTAAAAGGATGGATGAGGAGGAGGAGGAGTATGGAACAGGCAGCACCCTCAAAGCTTCAGAAGTATGAGATGAACCCCAAAAACTTGGAAAGGTGGATCTCACACGTACCGACACAGACTATTCCGCAATTTAATTGATCCCCAAAGGTTTTTATTGAATAGCGGAATAGGAAATATGATCAAAAAATGTGTATGTATCTCACACGTACAGAAGCACACTAGGCCCCAATTACTATTGTTTGTACACCTAAAAGGATGGATGAGGAGGAGGAGGAGTATGGAACAGGCAGCACCCTCAAAGCTTCAGAAGTATGAGATGAACCCCAAAAACTTGGAAAGGTGGATCTCACACGTACCGACACAGACTATCCCGCAATTTAATTGATCCCCAAAGGTTTTTATTGAATAGCGGAATAGGAAATATGATCAAAAAATGTGTATGTATCTCACACGTACAGAAGCACACTAGGCCCCAATTACTATTGTTTGTACACCTAAAAGGATGGATGAGGAGGAGGAGGAGTATGGAACAGGCAGCACCCTCAAAGCTTCAGAAGTATGAGATGAACCCCAAAAACTTGGAAAGGTGGATCTCACACGTACCGACACAGACTATCCCGCAATTTAATTGATCCCCAAAGGTTTTTATTGAATAGCGGAATAGGAAATATGATCAAAAAATGTGTATGTATCTCACACGTACAGAAGCACACTAGGCCCCAATTACTATTGTTTGTACACCTAAAAGGATGGATGAGGAGGAGGAGGAGTATGGAACAGGCAGCACCCTCAAAGCTTCAGAAGTATGAGATGAACCCCAAAAACTTGGAAAGGTGGATCTCACACGTACCGACACAGACTATCCCGCAATTTAATTGATCCCCAAAGGTTTTTATTGAATAGCGGAATAGGAAATATGATCAAAAAAAGTGTATGTATCTCGCACGTACAGAAACACACTAGGCCCCAATTACTATTGTTTGTACACCTAAAAGGATGGATGAGGAGGAGGAGGAGTATGGAACAGGCAGCACCCTCAAAGCTTCAGAAGTATGAGATGAACCCCAAAAACTTGGAAAGGTGGATCTCACACGTACCGACACAGACTATTCCGCAATTTAATTGATCCCCAAAGGTTTTTATTGAATAGCGGAATAGGAAATATGATCAAAAAATGTGTATGTATCTCACACGTACAGAAGCACACTAGGCCCCAATTACTATTGTTTGTACACCTAAAAGGATGGATGAGGAGGAGGAGGAGTATGGAACAGGCAGCACCCTCAAAGCTTCAGAAGTATGAGATGAACCCCAAAAACTTGGAAAGGTGGATCTCACACGTACCGACACAGACTATCCCGCAATTTAATTGATCCCCAAAGGTTTTTATTGAATAGCGGAATAGGAAATATGATCAAAAAAAGTGTATGTATCTCGCACGTACACAACCACACTAGGCCCCAATTACTATTGTTTGTACCCCTAAAAGGCTAGATGAGGAGTAGGGGGGGTATGGAACAGGCAGCACCCTCAAACCTTCAGAAGTATGAGATGAACCCCAACAACTTGGAAAGGTGGATCTCTCTCACACGTACCGACACAGACTATCCCGCAATTCAATTGATCCTCAAAGGTTTTTATTGAATAGCGGAATAGGAAATATGATCAAAAAAAGTGTATGTATCTCGCACGTACACAACCACACTAGGCCCCAATTACTATTGTTTGTACCCCTAAAAGGCTAGATGAGGAGTAGGGGGAGTATGGAACAGGCAGCACCCTCAAACCTTCAGAAGTATGAGATGAACCCCAACAACTTGGAAAGGTGGATCTCTCTCACACGTACCGACACAGACTATCCCGCAATTCAATTGATCCTCAAAGGTTTTTATTGAATAGCGGAATAGGAAATATGATCAAAAAAAGTGTATGTATCTCGCACGTACACAACCACACTAGGCCCCAATTACTATTGTTTGTACCCCTAAAAGGCTAGATGAGGAGTAGGGGGGGTATGGAACAGGCAGCACCCTCAAACCTTCAGAAGTATGAGATGAACCCCAACAACTTGGAAAGGTGGATCTCTCTCACACGTACCGACACAGACTATCCCGCAATTCAATTGATCCCCAAAGGTTTTTATTGAATAGCGGAATAGGAAATATGATCAAAAAAAGTGTATGTATCTCACACGTACAGAAACACACTAGGCCCCAATTACTATTGTTTGTACACCTAAAAGGATGGATGAGGAGGAGGAGGAGTATGGAACAGGCAGCACCCTCAAAGCTTCAGAAGTATGAGATGAACCCCAAAAACTTGGAAAGGTGGATCTCACACGTACCGACACAGACTATTCCGCAATTTAATTGATCCCCAAAGGTTTTTATTGAATAGCGGAATAGGAAATATGATCAAAAAATGTGTATGTATCTCACACGTACAGAAGCACACTAGGCCCCAATTACTATTGTTTGTACACCTAAAAGGATGGATGAGGAGGAGGAGGAGTATGGAACAGGCAGCACCCTCAAAGCTTCAGAAGTATGAGATGAACCCCAAAAACTTGGAAAGGTGGATCTCACACGTACCGACACAGACTATCCCGCAATTTAATTGATCCCCAAAGGTTTTTATTGAATAGCGGAATAGGAAATATGATCAAAAAATGTGTATGTATCTCACACGTACAGAAGCACACTAGGCCCCAATTACTATTGTTTGTACACCTAAAAGGATGGATGAGGAGGAGGAGGAGTATGGAACAGGCAGCACCCTCAAAGCTTCAGAAGTATGAGATGAACCCCAAAAACTTGGAAAGGTGGATCTCACACGTACCGACACAGACTATCCCGCAATTTAATTGATCCCCAAAGGTTTTTATTGAATAGCGGAATAGGAAATATGATCAAAAAATGTGTATGTATCTCACACGTACAGAAGCACACTAGGCCCCAATTACTATTGTTTGTACACCTAAAAGGATGGATGAGGAGGAGGAGGAGTATGGAACAGGCAGCACCCTCAAAGCTTCAGAAGTATGAGATGAACCCCAAAAACTTGGAAAGGTGGATCTCACACGTACCGACACAGACTATCCCGCAATTTAATTGATCCCCAAAGGTTTTTATTGAATAGCGGAATAGGAAATATGATCAAAAAAAGTGTATGTATCTCGCACGTACAGAAACACACTAGGCCCCAATTACTATTGTTTGTACACCTAAAAGGATGGATGAGGAGGAGGAGGAGTATGGAACAGGCAGCACCCTCAAAGCTTCAGAAGTATGAGATGAACCCCAAAAACTTGGAAAGGTGGATCTCACACGTACCGACACAGACTATTCCGCAATTTAATTGATCCCCAAAGGTTTTTATTGAATAGCGGAATAGGAAATATGATCAAAAAATGTGTATGTATCTCACACGTACAGAAGCACACTAGGCCCCAATTACTATTGTTTGTACACCTAAAAGGATGGATGAGGAGGAGGAGGAGTATGGAACAGGCAGCACCCTCAAAGCTTCAGAAGTATGAGATGAACCCCAAAAACTTGGAAAGGTGGATCTCACACGTACCGACACAGACTATCCCGCAATTTAATTGATCCCCAAAGGTTTTTATTGAATAGCGGAATAGGAAATATGATCAAAAAAAGTGTATGTATCTCGCACGTACACAACCACACTAGGCCCCAATTACTATTGTTTGTACCCCTAAAAGGCTAGATGAGGAGTAGGGGGGGTATGGAACAGGCAGCACCCTCAAACCTTCAGAAGTATGAGATGAACCCCAACAACTTGGAAAGGTGGATCTCTCTCACACGTACCAACACAGACTATCCCCCAATTTAACTGATCCCCAAAGGTTTTTGATTAAATAGCGGAATAGAAAATATGATCCCAAAAAAGTGTATGTATATCACACGTACACAACCACACTAGGCCCCAATTACTATTGTTTGTACCCCTAAAAGGCTAGGAGTAGGGGGAGTATGGAACAGGCAGCACCCTCAAACCTTCAGAAGTATGAGATGAACCCCAACAACTTGGAAAGGTGGATCTCTCTCACACGTACCAACACAGACTATCCCCCAATTTAACTGATCCCCAAAGGTTTTTGATTAAATAGCGGAATAGAAAATATGATCCCAAAAAAGTGTATGTATATCACACGTACACAACCACACTAGGCCCCAATTACTATTGTTTGTACCCCTAAAAGGCTAGGAGTAGGGGGAGTATGGAACAGGCAGCACCCTCAAACCTTCAGAAGTATGAGATGAACCCCAACAACTTGGAAAGGTGGATCTCTCTCACACGTACCAACACAGACTATCCCCCAATTTAACTGATCCCCAGAGGTTTTTGATTAAATAGCGGAATAGAAAATATGATCCCAAAAAAGTGTATGTATATCACACGTACACAACCACACTAGGCCCCAATTACTATTGTTTGTACCCCTAAAAGGCTAGGAGTAGGGGGAGTATGGAACAGGCAGCACCCTCAAACCTTCAGAAGTATGAGATGAACCCCAACAACTTGGAAAGGTGGATCTCTCTCACACGTACCAACACAGACTATCCCCCAATTTAACTGATCCCCAGAGGTTTTTGATTAAATAGCGGAATAGAAAATATGATCCCAAAAAAGTGTATGTATATCACACGTACACAACCACACTAGGCCCCAATTACTATTGTTTGTACCCCTAAAAGGCTAGGAGTAGGGGGAGTATGGAACAGGCAGCACCCTCAAACCTTCAGAAGTATGAGATGAACCCCAACAACTTGGAAAGGTGGATCTCTCTCACACGTACCAACACAGACTATCCCCCAATTTAACTGATCCCCAGAGGTTTTTGATTAAATAGCGGAATAGAAAATATGATCCCAAAAAAGTGTATGTATATCACACGTACACAACCACACTAGGCCCCAATTACTATTGTTTGTACCCCTAAAAGGCTAGGAGTAGGGGGGAGTATGGAACAGGCAGCACCCTCAAACCTTCAGAAGTATGAGATGAACCCCAACAACTTGGAAAGGTGGATCTCTCTCACACGTACCAACACAGACTATCCCCCAATTTAACTGATCCCCAAAGGTTTTTGATTAAATAGCGGAATAGAAAATATGATCCCAAAAAAGTGTATGTATATCACACGTACACAACCACACTAGGCCCCAATTACTATTGTTTGTACCCCTAAAAGGCTAGATGAGGAGTAGGGGGAGTATGGAACAGGCAGCACCCTCAAACCTTCAGTATGAGATTGTGTTCACTGTACCCCACAAAGATTGAGTTCACTGCACCCCACAATGATTGTGTTCACTGCACCCCACAAAGATTGTGTTCACTGCACCTCACAAAGATTGTGTTCACTGTACCCCCCAAAGATTGTGTTCACTGCACCCCACAAAGATTCTGTTCACTGTACCCCACAAAGATTGTGTTCACTGCACCCCAAAAAGATTGTGTTCACTGCACCCCAAAAAGGATGTTGTTCACTGCACCCCAAAAAGGATGTTGTTCACTCCACCCCAAAAAGATTGTGTTCACTGCACCCCACAAAGATTGTGTTCACTGCACCCCAAAAAGATTGTGTTCACTGCACCCCAAAAATGATTTTGTTCACTGCACCCCAAAAAGGATTTTGTTCACTGCACCCCAAAAAGGATGTTGTTCACTCCACCCCAAAAAGATTGTGTTCACTGCACCCCAAAAAGATTGTGTTCACTGCACCCCACAAAGGATTTTGTTCACTGCACCCCAAAAAGATTGTGTTCACTGCACCCCAAAAAGGATGTTGTTCACTGCACCCCAAAAAGGATTTTGTTCACTGCACCCCAAAAAGATTGTGTTCACTGCACCCCACAAAGGATTTTGTTCACTGCACCCCACAAAGATTGTGTTCACTGCACACCAAAAAGGATTGTGTTCACTGCACCCCAAAAAGATTTTGTTCACTGCACCCCAAAAAGATTGTGTTCACTGCAGCCCAAAAAGATTGTGTTCACTGCAGCCCAAAAAGATTGTGTTCACTGCAGCCCAAAAAGATTGTGTTCACTGCAGCCCAAAAAGATTGTGTTCACTGCAGCTCACACACAGAAAAATGGATGTGGATCACTGACACCTGCCTATCTCCAATCCCACACCACACAGCAATATCGATTGTAGTTTGTAGAACACAGTTTCCCTAAAATTCAGCAGACTCTGTCCCTAACAGGATTGAGAAGAGATCGTAGATCAGGATTGAGTGCAGATTCACCCCACCCCCCACACAGCAATATCGATTGTAGTTTGTAGAACACAGTTTCCCTAAAATTCAGCAGACTCTGTCCCTAACAGGATTGAGAAGAGATCGTAGATCAGGATTGAGTGCAGATTCACCCCACCCCCCACACAGCAATATCGATTGTAGTTTGTAGAACACAGTTTCCCTAAAATTCAGCAGACTCTGTCCCTAACAGGATTGAGAAGAGATCGTAGATCAGGATTGAGTGCAGATTCACCCCACCCCCCACACAGCAATATCGATTGTAGTTTGTAGAAGACACTGACCCTATATAATTCAGCAGACTCTATCCCTAAAATGCCTACAACTCGCCCTGCCTAAACACTCCGACCTGTCCCTCAATTCTATCCGGACACAAATGGTTTTTTCCTGCCTATCTTTCCCTAATCAGCAGCCAGCACGTTGATGTGTGCTCTGTCCCTGAATCTAAGCAGCATAATGACGCCGCTGCGGCTGCCTCGAACTTATAAAGACTTGGTCACATGCTTCAGACGGCCAATCACAGCTACTGAGACATTTGCAGGCATGGCTGGGATGGCTTAAGGCACACCAGTTAAACGATTGTTGATTGGCTGTTGAAAGCCCGCCATGAAAAGAGCGCCAAAGCATGCAAAACCCGGAAATAAAACGACCGAACACGGATTTTTACCCGAACATACAGTAAAGTGTCCGTGTCCGTGTTCGGGTACAAAAAATCCAATTATTCGGTACGAACACGAATAATACAGTCCGTGTTCGCTCAACACTAGTTCTGAATGCTTGGTAGTTAAGACTTATATTTTATTTACTTTGTATTAACCTTTGTGGTACAAGTTCTATTCTCGATGCCCTCTCCTTTACCCACTTTACCCTACTCACACCCTGCTGACTTCTTCCTTTTCCCTTTTTTTTTTTTTTTTCCCCCACAGTCATGTTCTGAATACCTTCTCAAAATCTTAATATCTTAGAATATCATATTAATAATTCTACCTTTTTCTTTTGTTCCTTCCTTTTGTGCAAACTTCACTACAGTATAACATTTATAATACTTCTGTAACAATAACAGTATTTCTAATTCTGTTTTTGTTTTGTAACTTGCTTTATGGCTGTTTTATAAAACTCAATAAAAGTATTGAACGAGAATACAGAGGACATCCCTGCGAAGCTTGGCAGCTTCCTTCCACACAGAGGCTCGTTTAGCAGGATGATTGAGACCATGGACATTAAAGGAGGTTACTTTAAGAGTCATGGCAGAGTTGTAGATGTAGATGGTGGTTGTGGCTTACCATATCCAGGGTGTCACCAGGCACCGTCAAGGAAGGATGCAGAAGGAGAGGGTGCAAGGGCGAGGAGCAGCAGCTTTTTTTGAGTATGCTCAGCATGGCAAATGAGACTTCCAGCAACTTGCGATCACACAGGGTTAGAACAAAAAAATAGACAAGAACAGGGAGAAAAGTTAAACATAGCACTGTAAAAATAAACAATTCCAGCAGGAATCTAGTGGCAGGAAAACTGCACATGAAAGGTGAGGGGGAAATCTCGTGGGGTGGTCGCTCATCAGTGGACCAGGGCTGAATTGTGAAGAAATAGCATATATATAAGCAGTGGACCCTCATCAGCACATCTCTAGGGATGTTCTCTGGGAGGTGAGGGGGCTTTGGTAAACGATGTATTCAGTCAATGATTAGGTCAGAGTCAGATAATGTAGGGAGGTACACCTGCATTAGATCTTTGGCGTATTGTTGCAGTTGTGTCCGTTGTACAGATTCAGGGACCCCCTACAGTTTAAGGTTGTTCCTTCGGGACCTATCCTCAAGGTCCGCAGCTTTTGAGTGGAGCCATGCAACCTCATCAGTATGTTCGTTGCATACAACTACCAGGGAGTTATGGGAAGAGGCTAATTCTCCCATCTTCTGTTCTATATGGTCAATCCTGCCCCCCAGCTCTGTGACTTCAGTTTTAAATGTTCTCATACATGCCATCATGTCAGTGTGGTTTAGTGAGACAAGCATGTCTTTAAGAGTGGTATCTGAGAGGGGCTGGTTTGCAGTAGGTAGAGCATTAATGGTGTCACTGAGTTCCCTGGTGTCCTCTAGAGATTTGTGTGGCAAGCTCACCTAATCCTTCTGAGGGCCAGCATCCATGCGAGGCTTCGATTTAGCTGGACTGCTGGTCAGCGACACGGAGGCATCAGGGGAGCGAGGTAAGGAGCCACTGTGTGAGCCCGGGCTCTGTGTAGAGGCAGGAGAGCTGCGGGAGGAGGCCAGTGAGGAGGCCCCGACACCATCTTGTGACAGCCGGCGGGAAGAAGTATGGTAACTTCTTCGGCTGGACGGGTTCTTTCCACTTGTGGGTCATCTCTGGTAAGCGAGAAGGGTCACCGGAGGGTTTGCAGGGTCGCTTGAGGAATGTAGGAGCTCTCTGTAAGGCTGTTGTCCCAGTGTGAGAGCAGAGCAGCTAGACTACACGTCCATTACGCTGTGTGGTAGCCACACCCCCAATACTGCTTTTTAATATAAGGCTGTGCTAATGTTTTGTATAGGGCCAAGATTATATACCTCTTAGTTGAGTTTTTTAAACACTCTTTATTTTAATTTTTTTTTAAATAATGTTTATGGTAAAACATAATGAAAATAATACACAAAAGAACATCACAGAAAGTTCAAGTAACAAAGATCATGTACACATAAATAGTTAATGCTATGCTGACAATACAATATGAGATCTTGCATGAAGGTTGAATAAAGAGGAGCTCCAGGATCCTTCAGGAAAAAATTAAAAGTCAGCAGCTACAAATACTGTAGCTTCTGACTTTTAATATTAGGACAGTTACCTGTCCAGGAATCCAGTGGTGTCCTTACCTGAGCCGATTTTTTTCAAATGGCTATTGGGTGCTGCTGCCACCATCTCCACTAAGGGAAGCCAGCAAAGCCTGCTGCATTCTGTGAATAGGCCGGTTGCGGGGGAAGAAGGGAGGCTGGCAAACTCAGCAGAGGTGGGAGTGGGTACTTATCAAAACCAGGTACCTGTTCCCCCCAAAAGGTGTCAAATGTGGCAGTGGAGGATGGGGGGGGGGGCAAGCAGGTGGAGCTTTCCCTTTTGGGTGGAGCTACACTTTGATCATGTTAGAAATAATGAAACATTTGACAAAAAGCAAAAAAATGTATTACATGCGTGGATGAGAGCTCCAAAGTACTTAATTCTGTAAATCCAGTAGTGGTATAGAGGCACAATTGTTCAAAGACTGTCCAATCAAGTTTAGGTGTACAAGAAGGGTAAAGAGGAAGTGGAGGGGGAGGAGATAATAATAAATAGGGAACACCTCTCAGTTGAGTTATGTCTTTTTTAAAACAGGAAAGTAATTTGCTAGCTTTAGAAGCTACAGATTGCGATCACATGCTATTGCTAAATGTATGATCTACAAGCATACCCATATCCCTTTCCATCACTGATTCACCCAATTTTAAAAAAAAAGTGTCAAATTTTCAAATCACAAACATACATACTCACCTAGATGGAAGCAGCATCAGTTCGATGCTGTATCTGTCCTCCACTGACTCTACACTGAGAGACAAAAAACCGCTGATCACTCAGTTCTCAGAGAAATGGTGACTGTCAGTCACTGGCTCTGGGCTCTACCGCTCTGGCTCTCACTGGATCACTGGGCTGTGGATGGGGCTGGCTCATGCTCTCAGAGTGAAGCAGCTGTTGCTCAGGCATCTGGGTTAATCCCAAGATTAAAGTGAGTGATGCAAGCCAACAGCAGCAAATTTTAGCCCTTGTCAGCTGATTCTGGGCCACAAGAGTGCAGAACTAATTGCACTCCTGTGACCCACAAGAGAAGTACAATCAAAAGGGCTTTGCCCCTACTTCTCCTTTAAAAGTTATCTATATTTTGTGCTGTATGCTTGTTTTGGGACTAAGTGAATACATGTACATGTATCCAAACCTTATTTGCCATGCAACTGTTAAATTACGAGAATGTCAAGGTTGAAGCCCAGATGAACATTCAGTTTAAGTCAGCTACATACTGTATATTCCAGGTGTGTTCAATGTCTTACTGGTCATTTTCTTTCTTAAAGCCACCACAGCCTGAGAAAAATAGCCAGCCCTCTGGAAACAACTGTAGAGTGGTACCCTTGCTCCCAGTCTGAAAGCAATGGTCTCTCCAAAGATCCAAAATTTCCCCACTGAGTGAGATTTTAGGTTTGCAATCAGCAAAGCTCACACTGATCACTGAGTAGAGCACTCTGGCTCTTATTTACCATGGTGTGTGTTGGATCTCTTCAAAGAGATCATTGCTTCCCCACAGAAAGCAGGTTGCCCACTCTGCAACATGTTGTCTTTTCTGCTCAGGCTGTGGCTGATTTATATATTTAAAAAAAGCTGTACGATTTTCACACCTATTTTTTTGATGCACCTGCAACTATTTAAACAAAAAGTTTAATTGGAATTTAAGTAAACTGAAAACATTTAGCAAGAAATGAGTCCCCCTTTGTGGCTCTGTGTCTTTCACAGACAGAAACCATGCTTTCATTTGCTTGTGTCTGAATTTATTATCAAGCACAGCAGGCTGGTGCCTATAAAAACCATTATAAGAGGAAAGTTTCAAATAGCCAGAACCTGGTCTTCTTTTGACAGCTGAGTCCTAGTCTGTTACAGGAACTCTAAAGCTATAGATTGTTCATTTTTTCATTCAGCCAGTGGGTTCAATAAAAAAAAAAAGGAACAGATTCCTCAAGCCATGCAAATGAGATGGATGGATGGATCCCCCCCCCCCCCCCCCGGGACCTATTGGCTGTAGCTGCTGATCAAAACAAATTTCCAACATGTCAGTTTGACAGAAGTCGATTGAACAATCAACTTCTTTTAACAGGGAGGGTCACATATTCATCTGAATTTAGCCAGTCCAGGATGAGCCAGCCAAATTTTGATCCATTTATGGACAACATAGCCTGCATTGAAGTTTTTACAAACTTACTGTAGTGCTCCAGTTTGGTGCACAGATGAATGTAAGTTCTATTGCTTGGTTTTAAATTGGTTTGGGTAATTTAAAGCACTGTGGAGTCTTTTTTAGATTTTTGAGCCATCTACAATATTGTTCCACAGAGGAAGCAGACAAAGAGGAGGTGTGGAGCTTATTAGGTCCACAGTCTGAGGTGAGGGTATCATATCAATGATGGTAAAAATCACTGAAAAGGTGTACATTGGTGTGAAGAAAATTCAATATTGGAGAATCACTTGTGCTGTGCACATGGGCACATTGAAGACATTATATGTCTACAAATTTTTTAACAATTTTGAAACAACACCTTGGTCAGTGTGTGAGCTGCGGCGATAGGAGGTAAATCAAGGGGCCTACGCCTAGGATGTCCTCTTTTTAGTACATCATCAGCCCTGTTCCTGTCTAAAATCCTGAAGGCTGCCTTTGGTATGCAGACAGCGCATGCATGGGGATCGGTGCATGCGCACTACTGGAGGCCGGGTCAGGTGACATCATCGCCAGCTTTTGTCGGCGTTGGGCATCCTGACTGCAATGTATGCATATATAAGGGCGCGTGGATGTGCACGACAGTACACGACACCAAAGTGGGTGCTTTGAAGGGCGCAGTGAGCTGCAGGGGACATATGCCATGGTATGTCGCTTTACTCTTTGTGAGGGGAAGATAATAGGATGCATTACTAATGATAGAGACAGACTCACCTATACTATTCACATTTTCTTATTATATGCCCTAGTTCCTAGGACTTTTTAAGATCTATTGGGTCTATACCGGTTATACTAACCCATTGAAGACCTTGGTCTCTGGGCTTTGGGGAGACTCTTGATGGGACAGATTGCCTTGTTCCCTGGGATTGATGTATAGGCAAGATGCCTTTACACATTATCAAGGAGACTCTACCTAAAATTCAAGCTGTGCTAATACTCTGTTATATACTACTGGCTTTATTTAGGTGAGTTATCAATGAATCTGGATGCGGGCACAGTTTAGGCAATTTGTATATGTACTGTACATTTTATTACTAATTACTATCACCATTCTATGCATTATACAGACCCCTGAGATATTTGGGTTTTTGCCTCTGTGCTTATTGCTCCTCCAAGTGGCTTTTACTGTACTACTATAGTTCTGCAGCCTGCTATTATAAAATATAAGCCTCTATTTTCTATTATATATTTTTTCTACATATATTATCTCCTGCTATAACTGGGGTAGTGCTGTTTCTGTGTGCATTGCTAAGCATAGATACTCTAGATTTATTGTATCTTTGATCCTTCTTCTGCAGCTCATTGGCATGTCCCACTGTGCTCTGGTGGCGGGTTACTGTTAATGTACGCACCCCCATATTCACTTATTGCTCCCCACATGCTGATGTATTGTCTGGTCCCTTGCATTGGCCCGGCAGATGGTGACCAACACTTTATGTAACATTTTTTAAATGTTAACTATGATTGGATATTCAATGAGTACTTACTATATGTTTCTATTCACTTAGAACATTTGGTTAAACTCCTGAGGAAGCGCAACAGCATGAAACATGTAGAACTTGAACAAGCCCCATCAACCTACACCAAGCCCCCCTGGCCACCTGGCCTTTGACAGCTGTAACTGCTATGGATTAGGATGGGGTCCTTTTTGATAGTGGTTTTTAATGCTTTTCTATGTTTTAGCACCAGTTTTGTAATAAACATTCAGATTTTTTCAGGAACTGTTGTACTCTTGTGCCTACAAAGTCCATGGTTTTGTTAAAAAATTTCTAGACATACAATGATGTGGCACATTAATACCACTACTAGCATCTACAGTACTACCATGTGATGATGCAAACACCTCTAATATTGGATACATTAAGTCCCGGTTCACACTGCAGTGACTTGTCAGGCGACTGGTCAGCCTGACAAGTCGCGGTCCATTCTGTTCTACAGGAACCGTTCTAATAGGAGCGACACAAGTCGCTCCGACTTAGAAAATAGTTCCTGTACTAATTTGGGGCAACATCGGAGCGACTTGCATTGACTTCCATTATGTGAAGTCCGTGCAAGTCGCGCCGAAGTCGCAGTGCATGCGACTTCACAGGTCGCCCCCCAAGTCGTGCCGCGGTAGTGTGAACCGGCACTAAGTGGACAATTTATGTGTTTTAAGTTTTTATTAGAATATTATACTTTATAATCTGGATTATACAATTATTA
Organism: Pelophylax lessonae; assembly: GCF_965119305.1. Taxonomy (NCBI): domain Eukaryota; kingdom Metazoa; phylum Chordata; class Amphibia; order Anura; family Ranidae; genus Pelophylax; species Pelophylax lessonae. The sequence continues at coordinate 153,020,151 of NC_138777.1, forward strand.
AATATTTGTCACATATGTAATAATAATTTTTATGGTATTTGTCACTATTGGTTTGATGTAAGCAGAACGGATACTTTTATAATCACGTGTGTGAGCACAGAGGAGATATTTGTAAAATATTTTTTACCTAGTAGTAGGTAAATAGCGTTGCATCCTTTATTACAATTACCTTTGTATGAACAAAGAAAATGCATTGATTATAAATAGAGTGTAACAATATCATTGTTGCAATGTATCTTTAATGTGTTCTTTTTTTATGCACAGATAAAAGGAATTTTCTTTGATCTGCTATTGGTCAGTAAAAGAACCTTGTAAGTGAAAAAAAAATTATAAAAATGATATGAACTGTACCCATTTAACAAAAATGATGAACTGTACCTATTTAACCCCTTTATACACTTTAGTTAATTATTTATTCAGCCCTTAAAGGGATTGTAAAGGCAGAAGGCTTTTTTATCTTAATGCATTCTATCCATTGAGATAAAAAACCCTTCTGTGTGCAACAGCTCCCCTCAGCCCTCCTATACTTACCTGAGCCCCATCTCTATCCAGCGATGTTGCAGGAGTGTCTCTGCTGCCCTGGACTCTCCTTCTCATTGGCTGAGACAGCAGCATGGCGCGATTGGCTCCTACTGCTGTCAATCAAAGACAGTCAGATAATCAGGAGAGAGAGGGGACGGGGCTGAGTCACGGCTTTGTGTCTAAATGGACACAGGGAGCTGTTACTCAGCTCAGGTGCCCCCACAGCAAGCTCCTTGCTGTGAGGGCACTCAACAGAAGGCAGGGGCCAGGAGCACAGAAGAGGGACTTGAGAAGAGGAGAATCGGGGTTGCTCTGTGCAAAACCAACTGCACAGAGCAGGTAAGTATAACATGTTTGTTATTTTAAAAAAAAAACAATCACTTTAAGTCTTCCTCCCTCATCTAATATGCATTTTGTAGCTTTGTATTAAAAAAAATACATAAAATAGTAGATCTCTCCAAAGTAGAGTGAAATATTCTCTTAGACAGTTGTTACCAAAACAGGTTTTTCCCACCCGTGAGGTGCTGCAGAATTTGGATAATGCTTAGACTGGAGCGTGGTCAGCAGGAAGCCTAGGTCTGGGGGCAGGTACATTGGCTTCAGGTTCCCAGGAGCTTTCTTCGGGTGGATACCTTTTTTAATTCAATTAGGAATTGGGTTTGTCTCCCTCGCTTCCTGCAGTCCAGGATTGATTCTACACCAAATTCTGTGTCCTCTTCAATAGTCACTGGTGCCAGAGGTGGCTCCATTCTTCCTGGAAATGGATCCGGAACAGTTGGTTTAAGCAAGGAGGTGTTAAAGACTGGATGGATCCTATATGAGTCAGGCAGAGACGATAAGTGCACCACTGGGTAGTAGACATCCACACTAGAAGGAAGGATTCCCCCTCCATTTCCAATCAAAGTGTTTTTTTTAAATCCCCTTGGGCTTTCTGTATGGACTTCCGGAGGACCTGATAATTGTTTTGTATGAAAAAAATGGCTGTCCTGCAAGGCAGGTACTGTAGTTTCAGGCATAGTTTCAGGCAGGGCAGCATAATTGGCCCAGAATGGGGACTCTTTTATAGCTGAACGGACAGAGTTATTATAGGAGAATTCGCCATTGGGAGCAGGGATGCCCAGTCATCTTGGGGAAAAGCTGAAAAGCAGCAGAGGTATTGCTCCAGGGTTTGGTTTGTGAGTTCCGTTTGCCCATTACTTTGGGGATGGTAGGCAGATGATAGGCAGAGTTCAACTTCCAAGGCTTTACAAAGGGCTCTCCAAAACCTGGAGGTAAATTGCACCTCCTGGTCCAAGAAGATGTTCTTTGTGAGTCTGTGAAGTCTGATGATCTCCTTAATAAAAGTGTAAGCCGCTTCGGTCGCAGAAGGAGTACCAATCATTGGTATGAAGTGGGCCATTTTGGATAGTTGGTCTACCACAACCAGGATGGTCGTGAATCTTTCAGAGGGAGGAGGGTCAATAATAAAATCCATAGAGATAATCTCCCAGGGGTGATTAGGGATAGGTAAGGGTCTCAATAACCCTGCGGCTTTGGCTTTGTTGCCTTTGCTATGTAGGCATATCATGCATGACTTGACGTAAGATCTACAATCCGGACTGAGGTTAGGCCACCAAAAGGACCACTGTATGAGCTTGTTAGTTTTATGGGCCCCAAAGTGCTGTGCAAGTTGGTGGTCGTGGAATGTCCTGAAAACCAGAGATTTTGCTTCCTGAGGTGCGAAGACTTTGTCCTTGTGCCAAATTAGTCCATCCAGCCTCCTTAATGAGTCATGTTCGGATTCAGGGCAAGATGCAGAAGCTTGTTCTATAGATGCCTTTAGGCTGGGTTGAATCAGCAAAAACTTTTGGGCAGATGAGATGGTGTTTGGAGGAGCACATTCGGTAGATTCGGGGAACATCCTGGACAGGGTATAGGCTTTTCCCGTTTTTGGAACCCGGACGGTATGTCAAGTGGAAATTAAATCTAGAAAATAATCTGGCCACCTGGCTTGTCGAGGTCTTAGGTGTTTTGCAGATCTTAGATATTCCAGATTTTTGTGATCTGTGAAAATCATAATTAGGTGGTTAGCGCCCTCCAGCAGGTACCTCCATTCTTCTAGGGTGACTTGAATTGCCAGGAGTTCTCTGTCACCCCAGTCATAGTTTCTCTCGGCCTGATTCTGTTTTCTGGAGAAAAAGGCTACTGGGTGAAGCAGAGCCTTTGGGCCTTAACACTGAGAGAGCACGGCTCCCGTAACTACTTCAGATGTGTCCACGTTGTGAGAGCTGGGTCCGGGTGTTGCAACAAGGGAAGAGCTGGGTCTGGGTGTTGCAACATGAGAGCAGAGGTAACGAGAGCCTTCAGTTGTTTTGCAGGCCATTTGAGAATCTTGGTTCCAGGAGAAGCGTGAGTGCAGGCCCACCGCAGATGTCTCCCAGCAGCTGGACTGTACTTTTAATTAGGCGGCACCTGAGGTGGACTGCTGAGGGAATATAAGCCCGCCCAGTGCTTCAGTATTGTGTCCCTGTCTAAGCTTGAACCTGATCCTGATTTTGAAACCTGTACCCTGCTCCCTGTACCTGGCTTCCTGCTTTCCGTGCCCATTGTCCTGTCTTGCTATTGTTTGCTCCATTCTTTTGTATATAGTTAGTTAGGTCACTATTGGGGTTTTGCACGGTTACATTTATATTTTGTTTACTTGTTTATGGTCTACTGGTGTTGGTGTTGGAGTTTGTCATTTAGCTTAATAAACTTATTTACACCTAAACTGTCTCGGTTCTGATTCCTTAGTGCAGCCAACTGATCTGATCACCCTTGCTGGATGCCTGCATGGGGTATCCCTGACAGAATACTGAAGCCACTAACGATCAGATCGGTTGCACCTGAGAATTAGGAATTTTCTGGTTGCTGCAAGATGCAGTCAGAGGAGATTTTTTTTTCCTGTTTTTAACAGGAAATATTGCCACCAAATTTTGAGAGCGTACACAAGTGAGCAATTGTTGGAATGCATCCGTCTGGCTCACTCGCTTGTTCACGGAGGCAGAGTTTTGTTCGGAGAGATTTAGCCACTTATTCAACTCTGTGCAGATTTGGCTTTGTCTAGTATCCCTAAGGGTGGTGATGATTATTCTCCTCCTTTTTAGTGTGTCTCAGGTGGTATCTCTTGTGTGGCTCTTGAGAGATGAAAAACCCTATTTCATTGAACATTATTCAATATATTCTCAGAGGCTCTGCTGGATTGTATAAATGCTGTACATTCTCTAATCAGGCAAGGGGACTGTATATTGAGTTTTGTTCAGCCCTTACTCCAAACCTGGTCACATCTTTCCGATTCAGCATCAGCTAACTCGCACCAATGCACTTCTGCCTCTAGACACCAGTTTACTCAAAGTTTCCCCTCTCTGTTACCCGTAGCAACCACAGCTGCAGTTAAGTACGGTTTGCTTCCAACTGCATTTCCATATCCTGTCTTCACTAGCTGCATTTTTCCTGCATTTAATCCAGTGAAAACCCCCTCTATTACTCTGTTGCCCCTAGCAACCTCTCAGGAATCCTCCTCTGTAACTGTCTCTTCTTTTCCACCATCTCCTAGTGCTGCCAGTACACTTCCATCTACTTCACAATCTATTCATAGCCCTGCAATCACTCGCAAGATTCCTGTATCTAAACCTAAAAAGAAAAAAGGAGATTATTCCCAACACATACAATTATGCCTGCTGCCCACCCTGATGTGCCTCTGCTCACTGCCCAGCCTCTATCTGATGCCCAGCCAGAGGATCTGGTGCCCTCTGATCCGGTGCCTTCTGCCCAGCCTGCTGGTCCAGTTCCTGCTGCTCAGCCTGATGATCCAGTGCCTGCTGCCCAGCCTAATGATTTGGTGTCTGCTGCCCAGCCTACTGATCCGGTGCCTGCTGCTCAGCCTGCTGATCCAGTGCCTGCTGCCCAGCCTGCTGATCCGGTGCCTGCTGCCCAGCCTGCTGATTCGGTGCCTGCTGCCCAGCCTGCTTATCAAGTACCTGCCGCCCAGCATGATGATCCATTGCCTGCTGCCCAGCATGATGATCCGATGCCTGCCTATCTGATGCCTGCTGATCCAGTGCATGCTGCCCAGCCTGCTGATCTGGTGCCTGCTAATCCAGTGCCTGCTTCCCAGCCTGCTGATCCAGTGCCTGCTGCCCAGCCTGCTGATCCGGTGCCTGCTGCCCAGCCTGCTGATCCGGTGTCTGCTGCCCAGCCTGCTGATTCGGTGCCTGCTGCCCAGCCTGCTGATCCAGTACCTGCCGCCCAGCATGATGATCCATTGCCTGCTGCCCAGCCTTCTGATCCAGTGCCTGCTGATCCGATGCCTGCTGAACCAGTGCTTGCTACCCAGCCTGCTGATCCGATGCCTGCTGCCCAGCCTACTGATCTAGTGCCTACTGATCCAGTGCCTGCTGACCCGGTGCCTGCTGCCCAGCCTGTTGATCTGGTGCCTGCTGCCCAGACTGCTGATCTGGTGCCTGCTGCCCAGCCTGCTGATACAGTGCCTGCTGCCCAGCCTGCTGATCCGGTGCTTGCTGCCCAGTCTGATGGTCCTCTGCCTGCTGCCGAGCTTGATGTGCCACTGCCCGCTGCCCAGCTTGATGTGCCACTGGCTGCTGCCCAGCCTGATGTGCCACTGCCTTCTGCCCAACCTGATGTGCCACTGCCTGCTGCCCAGCCTGATGTGCCACTGCCTTCTGCCCAACCTGATGTGCCACTGCCTGCTGCCCAGTCTGATATGCCATTGCCTGCTGCCCAGCCTGATGCTCCTCAGCCTGCTGCCCAGCCTGATGATCCTCCACCTAATGGCCAGCATGCTGCTGGCGCTTCCCTGCCTGGTGCTCAGCTTGCCTCTGGTGCTACCCTGCCTGTGCCTAATGCCCAGCTAGTCTTTGGTCCCAGCGTTGCGACATGTGCTGCATTGAGGGCATGTATATTCCTAATGTTATGCTTCTTCAGGAGTTCATCCTGTGGGGTTCCTAGACAGCTTCCAGACCCTGGTGGTGGGGCACATGATCAATTACTGGACTCTAGTGGCATGCCTTCCAGCAAGTTAAAAGTCTTTGGCCTGGAGAGTGCAAGGAAGTACACAGACACGAAGGGGAGGCCTTTCTGGACTTTCGGGGTAAAAGCACAATGGAGAATCAGGAGGCAGCTCCTCAAGGGGGGGAACTGTCATGATCAGTGTCATTACGTGGGTCATCTGCTGGTGGCACTGCTGTTCCTGGAACTAAAAAGCGCAGTTCCAGGGTCCACCAGCAGGTGTCTCTCAGCAGCTGGACTGTACTCCCCCAGCTCTTTGTTATGTATTCGGTCTGACAGAGATACACAGCTCAGCCCTGCAGTCCGAACTCAGAATGGAGACACAGGTACAGCCGCACAGCGGGAGGTAAGCGGCAGCCGCAGCCTGTGTTAACCCTGTTCAGGTCGCGGTCGCCGCTTACCTCCTGCTTTATGGCTTGATCATTTGCGAGCTGTGATGGCCACACGGCGCCCCTGTTGCCCATGATGCCCTGTGCGGCCGCACAGCTCGCGCACCCCAAAGGCCGGCCCTGTCTGGACCCCTTTCCTGTCAGAACTGCAGGCCATTCCAAGATTGCTGAGACCTTCTGAGGATCCATGGAGATCCCTTCCGTGGAGATTATGAGTCCTAAGTACTGTATAGATTTCTCGAACTCGCAGTTCTCTGCTTTAGCATAAAAGCCATGGGTTCTTAAGGTCTTTAACACTTTTCTGACGTGCTCTCGATGGAGTTCAAGTGAGGCTGAGAAAAACAGTATGTCATCCAGATAGATGATTAAGAACAAGTCAAGATATTCTCTGAAATTGTAATTTACAAAATGTTGGAATGTCGCGGGGGCGTTACAAGGTACTCAAAGTGACCAAAGCGTGTTTGGAAGGCGGTCTTCCACTCGTCACCTTCCCTTATACGAACCAGGTTGTAGGCCCCTCGTAAGTCTAACTTTGTGAAAACCCGGGCTGTTCGGAACCTTTGGCATAGCTCAGGAATGAGAGGGAGTGGCTATCTGTTCTTGATGGTAATTTTATTAGGGTCCCTATAATCAATACATGGACTGAAAGAACGACCCTTCTGGACAAAGAAAATGTCTGCTCCAGTAGGCGAAGAGGAGGGGCAAATTAATCTTTTGTCTAGGTTTTCATCTATATATTGTCAGAGGGCCTCCAGCTTCAGCTCAGATAAAGGAAAGATTCGCCCAAAAGGTACTTCTGCTCCAGGTAGCAACTCAATCAGGCAGTCGTAGGACCAATGCGGGAGCAGGGCATCGGCACCTTTCTTGTCAAAAACATCAAGAAAATCAAGGTAGGCCAAAGGGACAGCATGACAGGGATCCTGTGTAGGTTGAACAGAGAGACACACTGCAGGGTTGACAGGCGTGGGGACGTTACAGTTTTGGCCATGGTAGGAAGATGAGAAGATGATTTCTCCCTTGGGCCAGTCGATTTTCGGGTTGTGGGCCCGCAGCCAGGGTATCTCTAGGATGGCTGGGAACATAGGAGACCTGATGACATCAAAGCAGAGTAATTCCTGATGGCCTGCATCCGTGGTGGCAAGGACAGGTATATCTCCTGAGTGACAGTTCCAGAGCTGGGAGCAGTGCCATCTGCTAAATGAACGTCAAGTCTTTGTTCCTTTCATTTCAGGGGTTTGTGTACATTCTTGGCGAGGTTAATGTCCAAGAAGCAACGACAGGCTCCAGAGTGAATGATTGCCTGCAGCTTGACTTCCTTTCCAGTCACCTGCAGAGAGATGGGGAGATATACATGAGTAGATACAGTCCCGGATAACTGTAGGTGTCAGGGGCGTGGAAGGCTGGACTTACTTTGGCGAACAGAACAACTGTGAAGGAAGTGGCCCGAAGCATCACATTAGAGACACAAGTTACCTTGTTGTCTGCGTGCTCTCTCTTCAGGGGTAAAGCGGGGGGGGGGGGGAGTAGGCCAATTTGGATATGTTCCCCATCAGAAGTATTAATGGACTGGAAAACCGAGACTGGGAGTGTTGGTCCAGGAATCTTTGGCATACCCATGTGGGCCAGAGGGTCTCAGTGTGTTCCAACAGTCGCTCCCACAGCCGTCGGTCTAGTTGGATAGGGATTTGGATGAGATTCTCTGATGATGCGGGAGCCTCAATCCTAATCTACTCATCCTTGAGAGTCTCGGATAAGCCTTGCCGAAACTGGTATTTTAGGGTGAAATTATTCCACCCGGTATCAGCTGACCATTTGCGAAACTCCATAATATAATCCTCCACCAGTCGTCTGCCTTGTACTAAAACATGAAGGGCAGACTCAGCGGTGGCAATCCACTGTGGATCATCATATAAGGTAGCCATAGCTTTAACCTCCCTGGCGGTCTGATTATGTCCAGATTTCTGTGCTAAAAGCGGTACATTCTTTTGCATGGAAATCTGTTGTTTTGCATTTTAAAACTCACCTTCCCCTGCGATCCCCCACCATTCCCCCCCCCCTGCCGTCCTCCCACTGTCCTCCCGCTTTGTGCTTGGCCGATGCCAGCACTTGTCTTCCTGTTTCCTTCCCTTCGAGTGTTGCGAAGCAGGGGGGTGGAACCAGCGGCAATTTAAAAAATGTAAATACACTAAATTACATGATACAAAGTTGTGATCCTAATGGATTAAACTGTATCATGCCATTTCCCCACAGGATTGCACCTGGTGACTTTTCCAGTGCCCTGCCTGTGCTTTTTCCAGTTCTTTGTGCCTGGAAAATTGATAATGACAATGGCGTCCAAAAAGCGTTCTTTTTGCACAAAAGCACTTTTAGATGGACTGGAAAACAGCAACAGCGAAACTCAGTTACTTAAAGAACTGAGCTATAGCGATTCGTGGGAAAATTCGTCATCAGGTATGGAAAGTGACGACAACGACGATTCTGATGTCTCCTTCTGGCATATAGCTCCGTTGGAAATTCTAAAGAGTAATTTGATATACTTCCCGAATTCCACAATTCCACCCTAGCAAGTAACTATTTTTAGCACCCAAATGCATTACTTTACATTGTTCAACATTAAACCTCATTTGCCATGTAGCTGCTCACCCCATTATTTTATTTAGATTGTGTTGCAAGGTTTTCACATCTTGCACAGAAGTGATTGCCCTGCTTTACTTTGTATAATCCACAAACACTGAGATTGAGCTGGTTATCCCATTCTCTAAATTGTTTATAAACAAATTAAACAGAATTGGTCCCAGGACAGATCTTTGGGGGACCCTACTTACCACATCGGACCATTCTGAGCACTCACTATTTATCAGCACCCTTTGGACCCGCTCCTGTAGCCAGTTTTAAATCCAGGTACTCATTCTAAGGTCCAAGTCGACAGACCTTAGTTTGTAATGTAAACTTTTGTGGGGAACTGAATCAAATTCCTTTGCAAAATCCAGATACACCACAACCACAGGCCTTCCTTTATCTAGATGGTAGCTCACTTCTCCATAGAAAGTTAAAAGATTGGTCTGGCAAGAACGATTCTTCATGAATCCATGCTGATTACCACTAACTAGCTATCCAACTCAGAGCACTGGATTCAGTAAAAGGAATTGTAGTTGGTCTATTAGTAATAAAACTATTATTTTATGTGGACGATACTCATCTATACCTTAGGGCAGTGTTTCTCAACTCCGGTCCTCAGGGCATACTAACAGGCCAGATTTTAAGTATTACCTTGGGGAGATGCAGACTAGAATACTGCAACCACTGCACAGGACATGATATCATCACCTGTGATGCATTTCCTTTGTGAAAACTGAGGAGAAGAATGCATTTAAAACTTTGCCTTCTCTTTGTCTTTTGTAACCAAATTCCATTCAACATCCTTTTTGGGGCCAATATGTTCTGACCTCACTTTCTTACTGTTTATATATTTAAAGAATTTCTTGGGTTTTATTTTTTTTTACTCTCCTCTGCTACGTGCCTTACGTAGTAAATTTTAGCTGCCCTGATTGCGCTTTTACATTTTTTATTGCATTCTTTGTATTGCTGGAATGCTGACAATCACCCCTTAGTCTTGTAAGGCCTTATCTTTTGCTTTTATATGCATTTTTACTTTAGAGTTTACCCCACCCAGGATTTATTTTGGCTCTGTTAAATTTATTTCCCATTGGAATGCACTGGCCAATACCTTTATTTAGTATGTTCTTAAGTAAGTCACTTCCACGTTTCCTGTGTTTTTTGTTCCTAGGATTTTATCCCATTTAATATCGCCTAGCAATGAGCACAGTTCAGGGAAGTTGACTCTTTTGAAATTCAGTGTCCCTGTATTACCCTTGTGCTTCTTAGATTTATGTGGTGGCTGCTTTCTAAGATGCCTCGCATTTCCACATCCCCGATCAGGTCTGTATTGTTAGTAATCAGTAGGTCTAGTAATGCGTTATCTCTTGTTGGTGCATTCACCACTTGACCCATGAAGTTATCCTGCAAGACATTTAGGAAATGGTGAGCCTTTTCCAGACACGCTGGAACACTGAGCAATTTAAAAAAAAAAAACCCCAACAGGGGTTCTAACCCTTTCACATTCTATTCAAAACTAAAAAAAGTCTATATATACACCTCTTATAAACAACCTAAATAACAATGGTCCCTAAATAGGGGTGCACCACATACAACCTTGGATGGGTTATCATTAATCAGGGCTCTCTGGATCACTAGTCCCCATTCTATCCATTTGCAAACCAAATTTCCTGTGTTTTTTTAATCAGTAGTAAATCTGTGTATTAAAAGGTTACAGCAAAAAGTTTTCTAAAAAGTAATAGAGATTATAGTGTATTTTTAGGCAATTTTATCCCAAAAGAGAACAAACAGCACCAGCAGAAACTCTATTTTGTAACTCCCACTTCTAGTTCACTTAGTTTACAAGACAAGACATTTTTTTGTTTATCAATCATCCCTTTGTCATTTTATAAATATCAATCATTTTAAGCAGGTCATCCATCAACAAATAAAATATGTTTTTATCATGAACTCATGTATCAGTAGCATTTGTGTGGGATGTAATATGTGCAGTGATGAATGAAAATTCAGACTTTGTTAGAGAAGCTGCATCTTCAACTCCTCATTTCTTGCTCAACATTTCTCACATCATTTAGATTCTAGTAAAGATTTATTCTCCAATTTCTATGTCTCTGCACATTTCACATGTCCATCTGCATTTGGTGCCATTTCAATTTTGTTTCATTCTGATGGCCTTATGCTACCTGTGCCAAATCCATTACAGGCCTATAAAATTAACCACCCGCATAAAATATGACTTTGTTACATCCAAAATGAGCTATCACTTATTGATTTGAAAGGCTAATATCCTGTCAAAAAGAGAAGGTCTTTTTAAACTGTTAACCATCAATGATTATGCTTTGCACAATTGAATTTCACTTAGCAAATATATATGATCATCAAAATGAGATAGAAGCCCTCAGTCACGTAACCCTGTTTAACCTGGACGATTCCTTTAAAAAAAAAGGGTGTGATACTATCATACAGTATATTATTGTGCAACTCTGTAAAATAGATGCAGTATGTAACATGAGCACATGCATTCTTACTCAAATAAAACCTTACTGGAAACCTGTACAAAGAAATACAGGTTCTAGTATTGCTGAGTGAATTTTAATGTTGCTAGTTGCTAATTGCAATCACCCATATCAACATTGTTCCATATAGACAAACAAGAGTTATAATCTCCCTAGATTCTGAAAAAAAGATTTGGTTGAATGAAAATACATTTGGGTAGATCTTGGCAAGTTTGGATTTGGCCCTAATTTTATCTATTAGATAAAAATAGTTTGTGCTGCTTCAACAGCCCGGGTATGAACCAACGATACACTCTTGGCACCTTTCCTGCTGCATAGAGGTACAAGGCAGGGGTGCCCTCTATCTCCTGCGTTATTTGCACTGGCCCTGGAAACTTCTAGCTATCCAACTCAGAGCATTGGATTCAGTAAAATGAATTGTAGTTGGTCCATTATTATTAAAACTATTCTTTTATGTGTACAATAGTCATCTATACCTTAGGGATATGACCACTTCCCTGCAGCTGATAGTTTGGCTCCTTATTGGAAATAAAGATTAACTGGGATAAATCCCTGTTGTTCCTGCTTAACCCTTCACAATCAAAATATGAGACAAACACACCACTTTGCTGGGTTAATGGGTTATATACTGTAGTTACATAGCTACGTAGTTGATAAGGTTGAATTAAGACATATATCCATCCCGTTCAACCTGAGTGTGAGTGTGTGTGTGTGTGACTACTGTTTTCCATATTCTTGTACATTGTGTTTATTAAAAACACATCTAAAAGTTTTTTTAACTTATCTATACAGTACTCTCTGCTGAGAACACCAACTTTGGAAAAAAGTTACAAATCCTTACCACCCTAATAGTAAAGATCCCTTTATGCAGTTTATGAATGGACCATTTCACCTCCAACTTTATTGTGTGGCCACATGTCTTCTTTAGAGATCTAAGATTAAAAAATGTCCTCCCAATGCTACAGTCACCATTTAACCCCTTGCCGACCGGGCCATAGCCGAATGAGGGCTGCAGCATGGTCGGCTAATTCTGGGAGGGCGTACAATGATGGGGCGCGTACATGGAGCTGTCTGCGCATCATGGATTGTGGTAAAGGGCCAATGACAGCGGCCCTTTACCACGTGACTGCTCCGTCCAATGACAGAGCGATCACTTGTCAACAAACTGACGCATGTCTGGTTCATTTTTCTCCTCTCCTCACACACTGTACAAAACTATCAGTACAGTGTGCAAGGAGAGGAGAGAAACTGCAGCTGCACTTCTTCTCTCCCTCCTCCATACCTCAACTGTGCCTCATCCGTGCCTCATCCATGCCTCATCCATGTCTCATCTGTGCCACATCCATGCCTCATCCATGCCTCATCTGTGCCCACCCATGCCACCTCAGTGCTCATCCATGCCACATCCATGCCACATCTGTGCTCATCCATGCCTCATCTGTGCCACATCCATGCCTCATCCATGCCTCATCCGTGCCACATCCATGCCACATCCCTGCCTCATGCGTGCCACATCCATGCCTCCTCCATGCCACATCTGTGCCCACCCATGCCACCTCAGTGCTCATCCATGCCACATCCGTGCTCATTCATGCCTCGTCAGTGCTCATTCGTGCCACATCCATGCCACGTCAGTGGTAATCAATGCCACATTCATGCCACATCAGTGCTCATTCATGCCACATCTGCTTCTTGTCTTCTCTCTGGTAGATTGCATGCACCACAGGAGCTGGGTGCCCCACCTTTTTCCTTTTCCTTTTCCTTTCTATACTCTCCCCCACTACTTTCTCAGTACTCCCACCCCCCCCCCTTTCACTTTGTATTTCTTCTTCGTGTTTGTTATTTCTAAATCCGAATAACAGATTGCTTTGACATTGTGTGTTGAACGTTTGTTGGAATATCCTTGACAGGTTTTCTACCTGTTTGACATTACCTTTATGGTTTAACAAAATGTAAATGACAGAAGTTTCGTGTTAAAGATGCTTGACTTGAATTATCTTTCTTTTGACAACACACTGTTCTATAATTGTTAATGTTATGCTTTATATTTTCTCAATAAAAACTTATTGAACAAAAAAAAAAGGGCTGCGCAATGGGAGTAAAGGTTTCCAGGCTTGTAGAGAAGGGCCCTGGAACTGATGGAAAGGGCCCGGGAAAGGGGTCAGGGGGGACTCTTCATGGTTTCCTGAACCAGGGCCCTGAAGGTTCTATTTAGACCTCTGCTGGACATCTATACTATGTAACCAGCAAGTGCTACTGAAGTGCACCCTGGTTAACTGACAGCTGTCATCTCACAAGAAGAGAAGAGATGTTTCATCTTCTCCCTACTCCCTGCCTCGGGAGTAGCAAAGGGAGACATCTCTTTCTCTCCCTAAGCACCCACTGGTTACCAGTAGTGATGGGCAGAACACCCATGTTCAGTTCATACCAGAACATCTCGAACAGGGAAAAAGTTCTAGCGAACATGCTAACTCTATTAAAGTCTATGGGACACAAGCATGAAAAATCAAAAGTCTTCATATTAAAGGCTTATATGCAAGTTATTGCCATAAAAAGTGTATGGGGACCCGGATACTGCACTCGGGGACATGTATCAATGCAAAAAATCTTTTTTTAAATTATCGTTTTTACAGGAGCAGTGATTTTTATAATGCTTGAAGTAAAAACTAAAAATTAAAAATTCCTTTAAATATCCTGCCTGGGGGGACCCCTAATGTGCCTGCAAAGTGCACATCTGTATGATGTATGTATACCTCACGTGACGTCATGTGACATCAGAAGGGGATGGGGCCACCGGGTAACGTAATCGGGTGGCCCCACCCCTTGTCTATAATAGAGCTGTCAAGGCTCAATTCGGCAGGTACGCCTCTGAAGAGGTGGAAGCGTCTTTCAATTTTTTTCTATTTTTCGGGTGAGGCGAGCATCGTGATTGAGGATGGATTTACATCAAAGGACACTATTTTTTTATTTTTATTTTTGAATAAAGGACTTGTCAATAACTGTCTTTTGTGTTTATTTTTTTTGTACACATTTGGTGAATAGGTAGGGGTACGATGTACCCGATACCCATTCACATAGGAGGGGGGCGGGATCTGGGGGCTCCCTTGTGAAAGGGGGCCACCAGATTTAGATAAGCCCCCCACCTGCAGACCCCCACAACCACAGCCCAGGGTTGTTGGGAAGAGGCCTTTGTCCCCATCAACATAGGGAAAAGAAGGTGCTTTTGGGAGTACCCCAAAGCACCCTCCCATGTTGAGGGTAAGCAGCCTGGTATGGTTCGGGGGGGGGGGGGCGCTCGCTCGTCCCCTCTATCCTGGCCAGCCAGGCTGCATGCTCAGATAAGGGCCTGGCATGGATTTGGGGGGGGGGGGCCCACGCCGTTTTTTTTTCAATTTCGGCGTGGAGTTCCCCTTAAAATCTGTACCAGACCCGAAAGGCCTGGTATGGATTTTGGGGGGGGGGGGGGGGGGGCACGCCTTTATTTTTAAAAAAAATTTGCGTGGAGTTTCCCTTAAAAACTATACCAGACTCAAAGGGCCTGGTATAGATTTTGGGGTAGACCCCATGCAATTTTTTTTTTAATTTTGTCATAGGGTTCCCCTTAACCACTTAAATACAGGGCACTTTCACCCCTTTCTTGCCTAGACCAATTTTCAGCTTTCAGTGCTCATTGGCATCTATGGGAAATATTGGTTGGCTTGGCATGGCACTGCTCCCTGTCTTTAACATTGGAGTCTATGGGAAATATTGGTCAGCTTGACATTAAACTGCTCCCTGTCTGTAACATTGGTGTCTATGGGAAATCTTGGTCAACTTGGCATGGCACTGCCCACAAACTATAAGTGCCAGGGACACAAAACTTGGGGAGCACTGAGAGGGGACACATGACTACAACATATCCATACATTATAAAAGTGGGGTATAACCTGAACACTACACTGACTGTACTAAGCTAACTCAACTCTCTGTCCACTAACTACCTGCCAATCATGGCTGTGTCAGGAAATTGTGCTATAATTGGCCAAAGCATACAGATCAGGTGCATGCTTTGGCCATTCATCAGTAATTTATTCACTGCACCAGTGCAGTGCATTATGGGGTGCTCTTCCCGCTGAGTGCCCCACTTGTTCGTGTGTTTGGGGAACACACGAACAGCTAATGTTCAAGTCGAACTTACGATTGACTCGAATATCAAGCCCATCCCTAGTTACCAGTGTTAATTTTGTCGATGAGAATATATTCGTCAACTAAATTTACACTGGTACTGGAGATTTTAGTCGACTAAAATACAACTTAAACTGAAACATTTCAGATGACTAAAATACGACTAAAACTAAAATGGCATTTTTAGTGAAAAGGCTATGAATAAAAATAAATCAAACTTTGACGTCAAAATGACATCAATATGGGGGGGCGTGGCGACCGCCGAACGATATGGCCGCCTGATCTGACTTCTCCTGCGTATCCCCAGGATTGCCTACATCTACACCCATCTACTGCGCCTCCTGAGCCCTCTATACCCTCAGCCCAGACGGCGGAACATCCCTGCAACTGAATGTGGAACAGGAGACGGCGACCTGAAGCACCGGCGGGGAGGAAACTATCAGACTTTTTCCCCGCCTTAGCCGCTGGTCTCCGCCAAAATGGCGGTGGAGACGCAGGCCACAGCCGCGCCTCTCGCTCTCTAGCAGCCAATATTCCGGAGCTCCGGGAGGCGGTCCCTGCACAGCCCGCGCTGCTGTATGAGACATCCATGTCTCAGAAAGGCCCACAGCATCGTTCAGGGGATTCCTCACCCCCCCACTCCCTCCACACAGAGCCCGGCCAAGTCGAGGCCCAGGATGGACACCAGGCCTCCCACCCAGACAGCGCTGCTGATGGAGGTGAGCTCAGACCAGAACCCTCCCCAGCCTCACCCTCCTGTCCCTGACCTCTTCTCCTCCTTCCAGACCACTGGTCAGCCTGTATCTGACACTACTATCAAGGATATGTTAACTATGCTCCACACCTCCCTGCAAGCTAACATTATTGCTGCTATGACACACTGCCAAGGAGAAATCACTGACCTGGGGGAGAGAGTCCACACTGTGGAAAACAAAATGAGCGAGTTCACTTCATCTTATATCGCTCTGGTTGACTCACATGCACTTTACCAGGAGGACATGCATCGGGTGCAAGCCAAACTGGCCGACCTTGAGGACAGGTCGAGGCGCAATAATCTAAAGATTAGGGGGATCCCCGAATCCGTAATGCCTAACCAGTTGCCTCACAATGTCCATGACCTCTTCAAAGCAGTGCTCCCTGACCTCTCAAATTTCGATCTCATGATCAATAGGATTGACCGTATCCCCAAACCGTCCTTCCTCCCACAAGAAGTCCCACGCGATGTACTCATGCGCATCCACTTCTTCCAAGCCAAAGAACGGATACTAGAGGCCTTTCGCTGAAAAGACCACCTTCCAGGCCAGGCGACTCCACTGCAAGTACTCCCAGACTACTCCCAATACACCCTACAGCTCTGGCGCAATCTAAATTCCATCACAAAAGCCTTAAGGAATAATCGTATCGTGTACAAGTGGAAATATCCGGCCAAACTCTGCATAACTCACCAAGGATCTACCGCCTATGTCTCCAATATGGACGAGGGCCTCCACCTTCTCCGCCAGTGGGGAATCGTACCAGACCCTCTGAACCCATCCCACGTCCGCAAGGCCCCCACTCCTCAACACGTCCAACCGGACTGGCAAGTTGTCTCTTGGAGGTCTAGAACCTCACACAGTCAAACTTAGGAGATGCTCCGGACTGTCTTTCCGGGAACACCGGGTCCTCCTCAGGTAACAGAGTACCATCCATCGTGCTCTGTCCCCCACAGGCTTTTCAGCCTTGTTGCTCCATTGGTCCCCATGGACCATGTTCTTTTTAGGTACTGTATTTCTTGTTTTTTGGTATTGTTGGTTCTTTTTGTTTCCCTGTAACGTCTTTTTTTGCAGTACAACCTTCTCAAGCATCCATGTTCCCATGAAACAGCATGAATGCGTACTCACCTTTCTTCACCGCTCGTCTATCAAGTTTTCCATGTCATCCCTCCATACCGAACTGCTCCATACTCATGTTCCACCCGATGGACTCTGTAAGTGGACACTTTCCTCCTACATAACCCATGGTATTTGTTTTCCGGTTGTCTCCCCAGTGTTCGCCAGGCTGACTCCCTGCACCTAGATGCAGGGTTACCTGCAGACACAGCTTACATCTATTGCCCAAGCCACTAGAATGCCCTTAAATTGTTTGTCTTTTGACGTAAAGGGGTTAAACCACCCCGCCAAACGGTTTTCTCTCTGGTCTGAAGCTATTCGCTCCAAACAGATATAGTAGCCTGCCAAGAAACCCACTTCCAGAGTGACCATACCCCCAAATACCCACATGCCAAGAATCCACACGTCTTTTTATCTTCTGCCCCTGCTAAAAAGAGAGGGGTTCTGCTGGCGATATTGGACTCTGTCTCCTTCACTGCCTCCCAGGTGGTGATGGACACAGATGGTAGATATGTAATTCTCCTATGTACTATCGACAACTGTCCCTATACTATCGTTACTGTGTATGCTCCCAACACTCAACAACTACACTTCCTGCGTAAACTCTGGCTCAAAATTTACAAATTGAAAACAGGGAGGTTGATTGTCTGCGGAGACTTCAACCTGGTGGTGGACCACACTCTAGACTCCTCCAACAAGAGGCCGTCCCGTCTGCATGATGTGTGGTGCTACCACCATGTTGAAGAACGTGACTGCACATACTTTTCTCAGAGACACGGTTCTTATTCCAGAATAGATATGTTTTTGGTAGATCTGCAAACCCTCCAAGCTGTCACTAATGTATCCATATCCCCTATAATGTGGTCGGATCACGCTGCTATACTTATGACTGTCGCCTTCGGCCCATCTACTCCTTCGACATATATATGGCGCTGTAATAACTCCCTCCTGACTGACCAAGACTCACCGATATCCCTCTCAAACCAACTGAAAGACTTTTTTGCCATCAACGGCACTCCCGGTATTTCTCCAACCCTCCTGTGGGCGACCCACAAAGCATATGTCAGAGGTCTCTTAATTCAACTTGGCTCTAGGATGAAAAAACGCTTCACATCCAAATTAACAATTTTACTGACTGACATACAAACCCTAGAAGCACTACATAAACAATCCCTCTCCCCTGCCCACTTGTCCAAATTGGTCTCCCTCGGACTCAAACTCTGTAGACTTCTGTGGGAGAAGCATGACAAAATGCTAGCATGCCTGCGCCTCGAGCAGGGAAGTTTCTTGCTTCCAGGCTGAAAGCGCGTAGAACTAAAACCAGAATTACCTCACTCACCCACCCTCATACTGGCGATACTCTTCTCCATCCCCAGGCTATAGCGGATGCTTTCGCAGACTATTATGGTTCCCTCTATAATCTGAAAAACGATACTGCCACCCCCCAACCCTCGGACCCGGACATTCACGAATTCCTGCGCCATCTCAAACTCCCTCGCCTCACTCCTACGGCCTCTTCCTTCCTTAACAGCCCTATCTCCCTACAGGAGCTGACTAGTACCATTAAATCCCTGCCCCTTATCAAAACCCCAGGACCTGATGGACTTCCCAACGAATACTATCGTTCACTCCAAGAGCAGCTGTCCCCACACCTCATCAAACTATTCTCCGCCACCATTGACTCCCAATGCTTTCCATCGGAAATGCTACAAGCCCACATCAACACCCTTCCCAAGCCTGGTAAACCCCCCACCACCCCGGCCAACTTTCGCCCTATTTCTCTTATGGATGAGGATGTTAAACTATACGCCAAGCTTCTGCCAAACAGATTGGCCTTGGTGATGCCTGATCTGGTAGGCCCTGATCAAATGGGGTTCATCAGAGGGCGACAGGCTCCAGACGCCACTAGGAGAGTAATTAATTTGATCCACCAGGCGGAGCGTGCTTGAGTGCCTTCTTTGCTTCTCTCCATAGATGCGGAGAAGGCATTCGACCGCGTCCACTGGGGATATATGAAAGCAGTATTAGATAAGCTTGGCTTCTTGGGTCCGATTTTGTCAGCCATATTGGCATTACACTCATCCCCGTTGGCTAAAGTCCTCTCCTCAGGGTTGCTATCTAAATCTTTCCTGATTACAAACGGTACCCGCCAGGGATGCCCCCTCTCCCCCCTCATCTTCAACTTACTCATTGAACCTCCTGCCGCTTCTATCCGCGATCATCCCCCTAATACACGGTTTCAGATTTCACCAATCCCACCACTCCATCACCCTCTTTGCTGATGATGTAATCCTTAGCCTAACAAACCCGATTGTTTCCCTCCCAGCCGCACACCATATACTCGAAACCTTTAGCAAAATATCCTACTACAAGGTGAACTTTAGTAAATCCCTAATACTAAACATGGGTCTACACCCCTCCACGCTTTTGCATCTACAACATAGTCTACCGTAAACGTGGACGAAACAAGATATATCCTACCTAGGCCTGACTACATTCCCTGGTCCCGCTAAATTTGAAACCTCTCATCAGTGTGGACGAAACAAGATATATCCTACCTAGGCCTGACTACATTCCCTGGTCCCGCTAAATTTGAAACCTCTCATCAGTGTTGGAAGTAACTGCGTTTAAGTAAACGGCGTTACTTAACGCAGTTACTTTTTAGGGTAACGAGTAATCTATCAGATTACTCGTGCTTTCCCTTTAACGCCGCTGCCGTTACTTTCGGCTGCATTACTGCAATTACATCTACCGCCGCTAGATGGCAGTAGATGTAATTGTATTCCCCTCTCCTCTATGACCGCTGTCCGCGGTACTGGAGTGGAGAGAGAAGAGGAGGAAACTCAGGAGTGAGTCACGATCGTCTCGTCGGGGGACAGTCACAGGAGAACAGCAACAGGCAGCACGCCATAGAAGAGGGCAGGCCATAGAGTCCGGCGGGCGGGCGGCGGATCGGCGACCCGACCAGGCAGGTAAGCGGCTTGTTGCAGCCAGCCAGTCAGTCATCATCACTCGTCATCTGTACTGTATATAACACCACCGTTCCGGTCCACCACAACAGGACAGCAGGAAGTCCACCACCGACTCTACCAACGCACATACCAGAAGAGGAGAGAGCCTGAGGCCTGGAGGAGGACGGAGCCAGAGGCCCAGAGGGACCCGGACAACAACAGTGTGCCACACACCACCAGCACAGCAGGTACCAAAAAAAAAAAACTCACAGACTCAGTCACAGTCAGGACCCCCACCAGCCACCCACCCACCCACCACCAGTGTGCCACCGACACCAGCAGCCAGCCAGTCCAGACTGAGACAGCAGCAGCCAGCAGATACCAGAAAAAAAAATTAAGTCAGGTCAGGAGGACCCCCACAACCAGTGTGCCACGTCACCACCAGTGTGCCACCCACGTCACCACCATTGTGCCACGCCCACGCCACCACAAGTTTGCCACGTCACCACCAGTGTGCCACCCACGTCACAACCATTGTGCCACGCCCACGCCACCACAAGTTTGCCACGTCACCACCAGTGTGCCACGCCACCACCATTGTGCCACGCCACCACCATTGTGCCATGCCACCACCAGTGTGCCACGTCACCACCATTGTGCCAAGCCACCACCAGTGTGCCATGCCACCACCAGTGTGCCACATCACCACCAGTGTGCCAAGCGCCCACGCCACCCCAGTGTGCCAAGCGCCCACGCCACCATCAGTGTGCCACGCCACCACCAGTGAGCCAAGCGCCCACGCCACCACCAGTGTGCCACGTCACCACCATTGTGCCAAGCCACCACCAGTGTGCCACGCCACCACCAGTGTGCCACATCACCACCAGTGTGCCAAGCGCCCACGCCACCCCCATGTGCCAAGCGCCCACGCCACCATCAGTGTGCCACGCCACCACCAGTGTGCCAAGCGCCCACGCCACCATCAGTGTGCCACGCCACCACCAGTGAGCCAAGCGCCCACGCCACCACCAGTGTGCCACGCCACCACCAGCCAGGCAGCCGCCCACCACCAGCAGCAGCCACCCAGTCCAGAGACAGCAGCAGCCAGCAGATAACAAAAAAAAAGTTACTTAAGTCAGGTCAGGAGGACTCAGACCCCCACGCCCAGTGTGTTATTGTGTTATAAGATGTTATAGAACGTAACTGCATTATAGAATATTAAAAAAAAGTCAGTTACTTTGCTGAGTAACTTATTACTTTTTCTATGTGGTAACTGAGTCAGTACCTCAATTACTTTTTGGGAGAAGTAATTTGTAACTGTAACTAATTACTTTTTTAAACTAAGATGAGCAACACTGCCTCTCATAACATCGATCTCCAGTGACATCCAGACAATTTCACAGACCGAAATCTCCTGGGTCGGCAGGATCACGGCATTTAAAATTCTATGTCTCCCCAAAATTCTCTATGTATTCCATACTCTCCCAGTTCACATTCCCACGACATTTACCAAAACGCTCTCCAAGCTCCTCCGCCAGCTGGTCTGGCAGAAGAAATGAGCCAGGTGTAACTATGCACACATGATTCGACGCAAAACCGTGGGTGGCTTGGGCCTCCCAGACTTACAAGACTACCACACGGCGGCCCACCTGGCCTCTTTGCGCCAATGGTTCCCACACTCCCAATCCTCCCCATGGGTACTCATAGAGTGTTCTCTATCCAAATCCATGAATCTACAGAACCTGCTCCTGGCAGACCTTTGGAAACCCCTCCCCCTACTGACCCTCCCTATCACTACACAAACTTCAATTAAGGCATGGAGACTACTGAATTCTTGCCCTCCCACGAAAATCGATGGTACATTAGTAAACTTCCCCCTACAAACTCTTGATGTTCTTCTCCCCTACACATCCCTCTCTAAATTCACCTTGGCCGGTATACACTCAATATCCCAACTCTACAGCCAAAATTCCCTGAAGAGTTTTGCATCACTCCGAGAGGAATTTGATTTACCCCAATCTGCCCTATACCAGTACAATTCCATATCCAGCTTTTTGTCCAAAAATCCCCCCCCCCCCCTACACTTTATCTCCCGAGGTCTCTTTGCCAGTTCCTTTCTTCTCCACACACCAAGCTTAAAGGTCTATCTCTGTTCTACAATCACCTCCAGGACAAATTATCCTTCCACAAGACTAAACACATGATAGCATGGGAGGAGGAGCTTCAAGATTCATTTTCAGACGCCCAGTGGCACTCAGCCATACGTAGCACATATCGTGCGTCTCAATGTGTGACCCACTGGGAACAATCCCAGAAAATTATCATTAGATGGTACCTCACACCTTATCGTCTGTCTAAATTCTATAAGCAGCTGGACCCGCTCTGCTGGCACGAGTGTGGTCATGTGGGTACCATCTACCATGTATTCTGGTCCTGTGTGAGTCTCACGGGCTTCTGGAAGAGAGTATTTGAGATTCTCTCTACTACCACAGGCATCCTAAAACCTGCCAACCTAGCCATGGCTCTCTTATCTCTGGGCATTGACGACACCCCCTCTGACATGCAGACAGTCTATACCCACGTCCTAATTGCAGCTAGGACCACCATAGCTAGACACTGGAAACAACCAGACCCTCCTTCTCATCTGGAAGTTATCCGCTTAGTCAACATTCACTTCTCTATGGAGAAAGCTCATGCCTATTCCCTTTCTCAGGGCACCAAATTTTTCCGAAAATAGCACTCCTGGATAAACAGCAAATACTACACTCCCCTCTTCTAAGGACCTGCTCCATACCACACCTTAACCTTCTGGCCCCCCCACGTGCCAGACATGCTGGGCCCATGGCCTTTGTTACAATCCTCCACAATTATTCTGCCTTTGTACCAATACGCTTACTGTGATTTCTCATTCACTTCTCATTCTCATGATCATCCAGACATGTATGCCTTGTATTTGTTACTTTAAGTCTCTGTATACTTCTGACACGATGTTTTGTAATGTCACTAGTTCTAGCTGTTATATGCTTCCTTTCATACTTTGTTAAACTGTGCTAAACTCAATAAAAATATTGAACACAAAATGATGTCAATATTAACACTGCACTGTCTACCACATCAACTACTGCTGGAAAAATAATTGAAGAAAAGGGCTCTTTTTTTTTTCTTAATATTTAATGTTGGTAATATATTCAAGTAATAGTTCAACAGCATTACAGCCAACAGAGTTTACAGGTTTTTATTTATTTATTTATTTTTTTTAATTTAAAGCTGCACTTCTGTTTGTCAAAAAGCAACATTTTGTTTATTAATGGTTTTATTTATAAAGATGTTCTATATCACACAACGGCTAAATCTGTGCCCGTAGTGCATGTTCAAATGAATACCATATAATACCATAGATAATAACATGTTAATAGATTTTTACTCCAGGAGTATATCATGAGTTTGGCAAGTATAGAGAAATGCATTACAATTTAACTAAGCCCATTAGATTTTAGTCGATCAAAAAATACTGGAAATTTTAGTTGTATAAATTCCAACTAAAACAATTTAGATAACTAAAACACAACTAAAATTATAATGGCATTTTAGCCAAAAGACTGTGAGTAAATCTGAATCGATCACAGATTGGAATGCACGATCGTACACCTGAACAATTGCAGATATTTTTAGAAACACATGGATCCCAAAGAGATTTGATCTTTTGGGATACCTTGAAAGCATATATACGGGGGGCACTTAGATCAACAATATCATATATTAAAAGAGCCACCAGGCAGGAAACGGAAGATCTAGAAGAGCAATGTAGAGATACAATGGCTGCGTTTTTGAAAACATCAACTGAAATAAATAGGGAAAAATGGGAAATTACAGTAAGAAAATATACTACACATATAGCAGCAATAGCTAAATACAAACAATTTGAAGTACTTTGAACAAGGGAATACTTCAAGTCATCTTTTAGCACATATGGCTAAGCGACAAAGTACAAGTTTAGTTATAACTAATATACAGTGCCCTGACAGGGAATGCGTAAGGGATGTGGCTGGTATTATGTGATGCTTTCACACGTTTTATACTGATATGTATGCCCCCTCTCTT
Source organism: Pelophylax lessonae (assembly GCF_965119305.1). NCBI lineage: Eukaryota > Metazoa > Chordata > Amphibia > Anura > Ranidae > Pelophylax > Pelophylax lessonae. The sequence goes on from NC_138777.1 coordinate 153,044,324, forward strand.
ACGTATAATATAGATGAAATTTCAACTTATCTGAGTGAAATACACTTTCCAGCCTTAACGACCGAGCAGGTTAAATAATTAGAGGAAAATCCAAGCGAGGAAGAAGTAAGAAGAGCAATAACAAGTCTATCAATAGGAAAGGCTTCAGGACCAGACGGACTTCCGTTAGAAGTATATAGTAAATACGTGGATATTCTTACCCCAGTGCTAGTTCAAGTATTTGATGCAGCTTTCAGGTTAAAAAGACTTCCTGAATCCATGTATTTAGCTACAGTAGTACTAATTCCAAAACCAGATAAAAACTTAACAGATTGCGCTTCATACCGACCCATATCATTATTAAATACAGTACAGACTACAAAATTCTTGCAAAAAATTTGGCCCATAAATTAAACAATGTAATACTTAATATTATACATCCAGATCAAACTAGATTTATGCCAGGAAAATCCACATCCATAAATCTTCGAAGAACACAACTTATAGCTCAGCTTAGAAGTCAACTACCAGACTCAAGTGTCTTGGCTTCTCTTGATACAGCAAAGGCTTTTGATTCTATTGAATGGCTCTTTTTTCAGGCAGTGCTTAGGGCATTTGGATTTGGGGAGAAATTATGTACTTGGGTGGAAATACTGTATCTAAATCCAACTTCTCAGCTGTTGGTAAATGGCTTTTTAACCAAGGCCATACAATTTTATATCGAGGCACCCGGCAGGGATGCCCTCTATCACCACTCTTATTTTCAGTAGCTATTGAATCCTTTGCACTTCGACTTCGGCAAATCCCTTCTGTACGGGGCATTACATTGGCAGAAAGGATAGATATAGTGAGATTATATGCTGATGATCTTGTTTTATATCTAAATGATGCACATGGATCATTGGAAGCAGCTATGCATATAATAGAACTATTTGGTTCTTATTCAGGCCTTAAAATTAATTGGCAAAAATCCTCCCTTATGCCATTGCAACCACAACTACTCACACTAAGCAAGGATTCAAGTTTATTAAAGGTAGTATCCTCTTTTAAATACCTGGGAATAAATATTACAAGATTACCACAAGCTGCTTTACAGGCTAACCTTAATCCACTCATGACAACAATTAAAACTAAATTAGCTACTTGGGCTAAATTACCACTTTCAGTTGCAGGGAGAATAAATTTAATTAAGATGGTCCTATTACCGAAATGTTTATACATTTTTTCATATATGTCGGTTATAGTCCCTAAAACTATTTAAAAAAAAAATAGATGCCTTATTTACCACATTTATTTGGGGAAAGGGTAGAAATAGAATAAAGTTAACCACACTTCAGAGAGCTAAAATAGAAGCAGGTATGGCACTTACTAATATATACAGATACTATCTCGCTGGACAACTTAAACATCTTACAGGATGGGTAGTACCAGTAACATCACATATGGTAGAATCACACATGGCTCATGTTTTACAAATCGATAATTTACTTATAGCCCTAGAAGCACCTTTGAATAAATTAAAATATAAGCAAATACCAATGTTAACATTAGCTTGTACAATATGTAGAGAGGCAAAACGTATAGAGGGAAACACACAAATAAATATGGATCTCCCATTATGGCGAAACCCAATGTTTAATCAACTGAAACAATTGGTAGAGTATCAGTTCTGGGAACAAAAAGGGATATCAGTCCTTGCAGACGTATATGACATAACACATATGTACTCTTTTTCAGATATACAAATGAAATATGATATACCACATACCTCATTATATAGATACTTACAGTTGCGACATGCGTTACAAGCGCAATTTGGAGTTTTGAGACCTGGGATCTCTGGATATCCAATGATTGGTATCCTTAGGTCCCAGGGCCCTAAAGGATTAATCTCTAAAATATGTGCACATTTAACCAGGGTTAATTCAGGAATGAATCCCTTGGAAATAAGAACAAAATGGCAGGAAATAATTACCAATTTAACTGACGAAGATTGGGAAGAAGCTTGCTCATCCCATTTATATGTATCGCCAGCAGCAAACAATAGGTTAATACAATTATATATGCTACATCAATCATATCTCTCTCCAAGTAGACTTTATGCAATGCACAGCATTGCATCTCCTAAATGCTTGAGATGGAGTGCTAAGCGGGCAGACTTTATACATATAATGTGGTTTTGTCCAGTGATATCAAGATTCTGGCAGGAAATAATTCAAATATTATCCTCTGTCCTGAATATGCCTGCACCTTTAACCCCAGAAACCTGTTTTCTGGGTATATTAGATGAAATAACATGGTCTAGATATCACAAGATAATGCTTAGAGAAACGCTGTTTATGGCAAGGAAAACAATCACAGTTAAGTGGATTCAAGTGAACCCCCCCGCTGTTAAGAACTGGATAAGAGCGGTAAATCAGATTTTACCATTTGAAAAGTATTGTATATGCTTAGAGGATGCTTAACCAAATATAATAAAATTTGGGATAATTGGTGTCAATCAACATTAACCAATGGTTGAATATAAGGAGATAACCAAGAGGATATAGAGGGATGTACATAGTATGATGAGGTAATAAATCTATGATTGCAATGGAGCAAGGGGTTGGGGCACACAAAGACAACGGCGATCAATTAAGCTAAATGGATATACATTGGCATAAAGAGATTATGAATACTAAGTAAACAGATAATTATTTGGATATTGTATAATTTTTTATTATTTAATATTGTTTTGTCCTTTTGTTGAAAGGACGTTTGGAATGTTCATTTTTATGCACATATTGAAATAAAAAGAATAAAAAAAAAAAACTGAATCGAAATTTGATGTCAAAATTAACACTGCTGGTTACATAGTATAGTATGCTCGACAGGTATGGGGTTAGGCTCCCTCTCCTGCGTGCAGGTAACTAACATGAGCATCCCACTCAACTTCTTCCTGAGATAAAAAAAGATATAAAACCAGTGTCTCCCCCTTGAGGCCTGTGTGCACTGCAAATATTGCATCCATGAATTATATGCCACTGGTGCTTTATGAGACCTACATTTTGTTGGGCTTTTAAATACCGTATAAATATTAACTGTTCTCTGTGTGTACCAATAACAATGTACTCTCAAAACTTTCCATTTGTAAGACACTTGTCTGCCAGGCAACCACCAATTAATCATTCATCTTCTGGTCACTAGTTGCCAGTCTGTTGGTTAACCAGATGCTAGTCACTTACCTGTGGACTGGCTGTAAAACAGTATAGTCTATGTAGGATCCCTGTTCAAAGTGAATCAATTTACTCATCTACACATATTTCAAAGTTTTATTCCATTTTTTAAACTCTTAATTGGTGTTGCAATTTTCATTTCTGCAGAGCAAAAAAAATGGTTTTATTTTTTACTGGAGTTATTTAAAATTAAAAACAGTGACTGCGAAGTGGCTTTATCTCTAGAGACGCATATATTTTAAATATAACAGTTATGCATATGTGATTTCCCACACAAATACTCAGTAGGTGATTTGCAAGTCTCTCATTTATCCATAATTATTAGAGTGATAATTAATCCTGCATAATCTAGTTATGTAAGTTAATTTCGAATTTTATTAATTCGACCTAATGCTATAACTAGCTTTGTTTTAAGGGGAATTGTAATGAAGAGTATTAATTAGCCTCATTGTATTTATTTATTTATTTTTCACTCAACGAGGGTGTGTAGACCCACCGCAATATAGCCAATAGGTCTTAAACATAACCTTTATTAACTAATATCTAAAAAAGAAATTCCAGTGTGTAAGAATATGTCTACTGAAAGGGGAACGCCTCAAAGAGAAAAATGAAAGAACACCTCAATGGTCACCCATATGGTTGTAACCAGCATCCATTCCTATAGTACTGACTTCTTCCAGAAAATGCGGTCACACTCTTTGTGTTATTTATCTTGTATTCTATATAGCTTACATACAATTTCTAACAGCTATTAGGTCTTACTACCTGTGTAGTGAGTGTTCAACTTATACTGATGATTTACTTCCAAGCAATGCGGTCACACTCTCTATGTTAGTGTTTTTGTAATTCTTGACAGATATCCTTAAGGTCACCCTACCTATATCGTGACCTATTACATTTCTATTGACATTTTTGTAGCTTGCTTGTAATTAATGCGGTCACACTGTCTTTGCTGATAGTTAAATGACTCTAGATAGAGCTACAAATTCTATAGTGTTTAGGGATGGGCTTGATTTTTGAGCCGAACATAAGCATAAGTTTGACTCGAACATCGGGTGTTTGTGTATTTGAACACACAAACAAACAGGGCGATTGGAGGGAAGTTCCATAATGCACTGCGATCCCGCAGTGCATTGATTGCTGATGATTGGCCAAAGCATACATCTGACCTGTATGCTTTGTCCAATCACAGCACAATGTACTTTGAGCTTTTGGCCAGTCATGGCTCAGGAGCTAAGTCCATGCCCCACAGTATATAAGGCTGCCCTGTGTAGTGTGTTAGTGGAGATTGGGCAGGGTAGTTAGTGGATATTGTATTCAGTCAGTTTAGTGCAGTCAGTGTAGTGTTATGATTCTTGTCAATAACACAGTGTAGTGGTGTCACTGAAGTGTTGGTGTTTACGTCTATGTCTCCCCACTGATCCCATTTTTTTTTTATTGATAATTTTTTTTTTTTTTTGCAGCATCCGGTTTTATAAAGTTACATAGTTGGTGAGGTTGAAAAAAGACACCAGTCCATCCAGTTCAACCTATGAATATGGGAGCCTGTGATATATTATAGGTTAATAGTACCGACATCCAATTGACATTGACTATAAGAGTAAGGTAATACCCAAGACCAACCTCCCAGTATGGTCAATGGGGGGAAGGGGAAGGGGAAGGGGAAGGGGGAAGGACAGGGATGGAAATAGATTAGGACTTTCAGGGTACTATATACATAAGTAATAAGCAGAAATAAAATAAGATGGCTCCTCCCATACCCTCTATGTCTATATTGTGTTGTATTATGTTATGTGATTACTAATTGTTTGTCTGTTATTATTAGAATAAGCATAAGTGTATACAGTATCCTCCTGAAGAAGTGGTTTAACCACGAAACATGTCAAGGTATACACACCTGGAAGTTTGAGAATCCATCACAGGATTGCCAAAACCCATACTGTGCTTGTACAAATTGTTCAGATTTTATGTAACACCTCTGTGCTTATGTACGTTTATAATTTTTGTATTTTTAAATTACATGTTTAAATAAAAACTTTGATTTTATTTCTGCTTATTACTTATGAATACAGTACCCTGAAAGTCCTAATCTATTTCCATCCCTGTCCTTCCTCCTTCCCCTTCCCCCCATTGACCAGTTCAACCTATGATGAGTGTGTGTGTTGTGTGTTTATGTCAAAAGCACATTGTATACTCCTGTGTGTTGTGGTCGTTAAGGTGCCCATCTAATAGTTTTTTGAAACTATCGATGCTCCTCGCTGATACCACTGTTTGTGGAAGAGAATTCCACATCCTTACCGCTCTGATGGCATAAAACCCTTTACACAGTTTAAGGTTAAACTGCTTCTCTTCTAATTCTAGCGAATGGCCGAGAGGCTTTTTATATTCCCTTTCACTGAATAGTTTGTTCCTTATGCTATAGTCACCAGTACGATATTTGTACATTGAGATTTTATCCCCTCTCAAGGGTCTCTTCTCCAGAGAGAATAAGTTCAATGCTTGCAGTCTTTCCTCATAGCTGAGATCCTCCGCTCCCTTTATAAGTTTTGTTGCCCTTCTCTGGACTCTCTCCAGTTCCAGCACATCCTTCCTGAGGATCGGTGCCCAGAACTGGACAGCATACGCCAGATGCGGCCAGACCAGAGTCTTGAAGAGTTGGAGAATTATCGTTTTAACTCTGGAGTTAATCCCCCTTTTAATGCCATGCCAATATTCTGTTGGCTTCCTTGCAACTGCTTGACATTGCATGCCATTGCTAAGCTTCTCGTCTACTAGGACCCCCAGGTCTTTTTCCATCTTAGATTCCCCCAAAGGCTCTCCCCCTAGTGAGTAACTTGTGTTCGTATGGGTGGCCCTGCCCCTTGCCTATATAAGAACTGTCACAGTGGAGAGGAAGCAGATGGTGGAAGACCTCCCCGGAGGCGGAACGCTTTTTAGTTTTTCTATTTTTTGGGTCCAGCGGGCATTGTGATTGACGGTGGATTTACATCGAGGGATCATTACTTTTTTTTTTTTTAATTAAAGGACTTGTCAAAAACAGTTTCCTGTGTTTCTTACTGACGCTTTTTTTGGTAAATGGGTATGGGTACGATGTACCCGATACCCATTCACATAGGGGGAGGGGCGGAATCTGGGGGCTTCAAGATTCTGATAAGCCCCCCACCCGCAGACCCCAAAAACCACAGCCCAGGGTTGTCAGGAAGAGGCCATTGTCCTCGTCAATATGGGGACAAGGTGTTTTAGGGTGAGGGGGCAGAGCCCCCCTGCCCCAAAGCATCCAACCCCCATGTTGAGGGCATGTGGCCTGGTATGGTTCATGAGGGAGGGAGGGAGAGCTCACTCATCCACTCCCTTTTCCTGACCTGCTGGGCTGTATGCTGGGATAAGGGTCTGTTATGGATTTTGGGGGGGACCCTATGTCGTGTTTTTTTTTTTAACTTTTGGCATTGGGATCCCCTTAAAATCCATACCACACAAGTTTTTTCATTTTTTCGAATTTGTATTGACAGGAGTTGGCAATAAATTACAGCCACAAACTTTTTTTTCCTTTAGAAATGTCAGTATTGCTGCAGCAGGCTCTATACATCGTAAAGATGTGCCACTTTACAGGCAGACTAAGGGGACCCCCCCAGGCACAATATTTAAAGGAATTTTTAATTTTTATTGTTTCATTTTAAGCATCATTAAAATCACTGCTCCTTTAAAAACAATTGTTTTAAAACATTATTTTTGCATTGATACATGTCCCTCAGGGCAGTACCCCATACACTTTTTATGACAATCAATTCCATATAAGTTTTTAAAATGAGGACTTTTGATTTTTCATGTTCACGTCCCATAGACTAATAGAGTTTGCATCTTCGCTAGAACTTTTTTCCTGTTCGAGATGTTCTGGTGCAAATCGAACAGGGGGGTTTTCAGCCCATCCCTAATAGTGTTCCTGACAGGTGACAGGTAGTCAATTACTTCACCTACAGTATCTCACAAAAGTGAGTACACCCCTCACATTTTTGTAAATATTTTATTATATCTTTTCATGTGACAACACTGAAGAAATGACACTTTGCTACAATGTAAAGTAGTGAGTGTGCAGCTTGTATTACAGTGTCAATTTGCTGTCCCCTCAAAAAAAAACTCAACCCGCAGCCATTAATGTCTAAAACGCTGGCAACAAAAGTGAGTACACCCCTAAATGAAAATGTCCAGATTGGACGTAATTAGCCATTTTCCCTCCTCTGTGTCATGTGACTCGTTAGTGTTATAAGGTCTCAGGTTCCACTCAGAACAGGCCTCGCCATGGTCGACCAAAGAAGTTATGTGCATGTGTTCAGCATCATATCCTGAGGTTCTCTTTGGGAAATAGATATATGAGTGCTGCCAGCATTGCTGCAGAGGTTGAAGGGGTGGGGGGAGGGGGGGGGGGGTCAGACTGTCAGTGTTCAGACCATAGGCCGCACACTGCATCAAATTGGTTTGCATGGTTGTCATCCCAGAAGGAAGCCTCTTCTAAAGATAATGCACAAGAAATCCCACAAACAGTTTGCTGAAGACAAGCAGACTAAGGAGGAGACCAAGATAAACTTATTTGGTTCAGATGGTGTCAAGCCTGTATGGCGGCAACCAGGTGAGGAGTACAAAGACAAGTGTGTCTTGCCTATGGTCAAGCATGGTGATGGGAGTGTCATGGTCTGGGGCTGCATGAGTGCTGCTGGCACTGGGGAGCTACAGTTAATTGAGGGAACCATGAATGCCAACATGTACTGTGACATACTAAAGCAGAGCATGACCTCCTCCTGTCGGAGACTGAACCGCAGGGCAGTATTCCAACATGATAATGACCCCAAACACCCCAACAACCTCCAAGACGACCACTGCCTTACTAAAGAAGCTGAGGGTGGAGGTGATGGACTGGCCAATCATGTCTCCAGACCTAAACCCTATTGAGCATCTGTGGGCCATCCTCAAATGGAAGGTGGAGGTGCACAAGGTCTCTAATATCCACCAGCTCCATGATGTTCTCATGGAGGAGTGGAAGAGGACACCAGTGGCAACCTGTGAAGCTCTGGTAAACTCCATGCCCAAGAGAGTTAAGGCAGTGCTGGAAAATAATGGTGGCCACACAAAATATTGACACTTTGGGCTCAATTTGGACATTGTCACTTAGGGGTGTACTCAATTTTGTTGCCAGCGGTTTAGACATTAATGGCTGTGTGTTGAGTTATTTTGAGGGGAAAGCAAATATACACTCTTATCAGTGTTGGGGTAGTTACTCAAAAAATGTAACTAGTTACTAGTTACTAGTTACTTCTGTAAATTGTAATGAGATTACTTTATTAGTTACTGCATTTGAAAAGTAACTTCACTACTTATTACTTTACTCTCCTCTTTCTTAATTGACCGTGTAGAAGAAGATACATGACAGTCTTTCTGCATAGAGTTTATTGTATAAACACAGGCTTTGGGAAACATGAGAACAAAACCTGAAAAAAACAGAATAAAACATAAAGTGCAACAAAAAGTCATAAACTTCATCCCTCTCTATTCTTCGAAATAACGATTGTATCACACGGCTTGGGTAACGCAGGAAAGCGCGTTCCTATAGCCTAGTAAAGTAGTGTAGTTACTTCATATAGCCTAGTAAAGTAGTGTAGTTACCAATATTAGTATTGTAACTAGTTACTTTACTTAGTTACCAAAAAAAGTAATGTAGTTACTGTAATCAGTTACTTTGTAACTAGTTACCCCCAACACTGACTCTTATACAAGCTGTACACTCACTACTTTACATTGTAGCAAAGTGTAATTTCTTTAGTGTTGTCACATAAAAAGATATATTAAAATATTTACAAAAATGAGAGGGGTGTACTCACTATTGTGGTATACTGTATACTGTTGTAGTGGGTGCCTCGCATCTCCCGCACCATGCTAAGTAGGGATGATCGAACGGTTCGGGTCCACCATCGGTTCGGCCCGAACATTGGGTGTTCGAGGTTCGGCCGAATTTAGAACTTTTTGCCCAAAAAGTTCGGAATTCGGCAACCAGAACCGCCCAAAATGCAATGCTTCAGGAAATGGGCTTTAAAAGCCCGTGATTGGACCAGAACCATTAGCAAAAGCCAATTGAGGGGCAGGAGAATGCTAGGAATGTGATTGGAGTGACTAGGGGGTCCCTAGACCAATCATTAGTGAATACGCCTCCCAGTATATAAGATCGCCCCCGCCATATTCCCAGCATTGTTATACTGGACATGGAAGAGAGTGGAAGCAGTTCTGTTAATTTTACTTTAAAAGTGTCATTTAGCATTTATTAGTGTGAGGAAAGGGATATCTAGTGTAGTTAGAGTGCTCCTTTACACTTAAGTTAGCTTCAAAAATTTAGTTTCTGTAGGGAAAGTGTTAAGTGTCAGGGGACCGTAGTGTAGTGTAGGGTTAACTGGCAGTGACTGCTATGGCAGGGTGACAAAACCCCTCCATAGCAGGGTGACCGCTATAGAGAAATGATCATTTCTCTGAATAGCTTCGGAACTGGAGTATGGCTTCTCACCAGCCAAGCATTTTTTATGCTGCAGGGGCTACCACTGCCAGTGCTTTTTTGAGGACATGTTTGATGTCAGACATGACATCTGAACATGTGTATAGGGGGTATATATAGACATATATGTCTGAATATATACCCCTAGACATATATAGGTGTGATAGTAGCAGAAATAAATGCTTGCGCTAATGAAATCATTTACAGTAATATATTTCTGCTACTATCACACCTATATATGTCTAGGGGTATATATTCAGACATATACTGTATGTGTATATATACCACCTATACACATGTTCTGATGTTTTGCCTGCCTCAAAAGAACCCCAAAAAATGCCAAAAAAACGCTAGCGTCCTAAAAAAAATGCCCAGGTGTGTTTTTGCTGGCATTTTTTGGGGGTTTTTGGAGGCAGGCAAAACATCAGAACTTGTGCACAGTACCACTATACACAAGTTCAGATGTTTTGCCTGCCTCAAAAGAACCCCAAAAAATGCCAAAAAAACGCTAGTCAAAAAAAAAAAAAATGCCCAGGTGTGTTTTTGCTGCCATTTTTTGGGGGGTTTTGGAGGCAGGCAAAACATCAGAACTTGTGCACAGTACCACTATACACAAGTTCAGATGTTTTTCCTGACTGCAAAGAACCCCAAAAAATACCTTCTATTAAACCGGCAAGGTGTTACAGCAGCGAAGCTATATTCCTGTGCTTAAAGTTTTCTAATACAAACAATCTTTTTTTTTTCTGGTTCTGGACATGCTACAGAGCTGAAACTTCACATGTACACTTTTTAGACCCCCCCAGATCTGAAATCCAAAGTAAAAATCAAAAAATCTCTTTTTTTTTTTTTTAATTTTTTCAATAATTGGCTTTTTTATCAAAAATGACAATTTTTAAGAACTTTTTTTGTGTGATTTTGTGTCTGGGGGGTCTAAAAGGTGTACCTGTGAAGTTTCAGCTCTGTAGCATGTCCAGAACCAGAAAAAAAGATCATATAGGTGTTAAAGTTAAAGGAGGCTCCCGAACCACATCCCTGTTCTACTGAAAATGTATCTTTTTTTTTTTTCATGGTTCTGGACATGCTACAGAGCTGAAACTTCACATGCACACATTTTAGACCCCCAGATACTAAATCCAAAGTCAAAATCAAAAAATCTCTCTTTTTTTTTTTAATTTTTCAATAATTGGCTTTTTTATCAAAAATGACAAATTTTAAGAACTTTTTTTGTGTGATTAATAGTTAATGGGGCATCACCCAGAACCCTGGGCACTTTTTAGGGGCATTTATTGGGTTTTGGGGCTTCAAAATTGTGTTTTTTGATTACCAAAGTTCGGGTCCCATTGATTTCAATGGGGTTCTGAAATCCGGGCCGAACTTTCGGGAAGTTCGGATGTTCTGGCTGAACCAAACTTTTCAAAAGTTCGATCATCCTTAATGCTAAGCTAACTGAGGCTCTAACTGGGAAAGAGAATGCTTGTCAGCTCCTGCAGGGGATTTCTCCTCCCACCTTCTGCTCCCTGACACTGACTTTGTTTGTTCTGTTTCCTCCCCTCCCTCCTCATTGGCATGGAGAAGAGAGTCACTCAGCAGCAATTAGCAAAGCATTCTGGGGCATGTAGTCCCCATCAGAAATGACTCCATAGTCTTATATGAGGACAGAACTACACACCCCAGGATTCTCTGGCAAGAGGAGGAGAAAAGGCATCCATCTTGTCTGCTAAGCAGTTCAGTTGACCATGAGGCAGGAGAAGGGACTGGATGCAAGAGAGAGATGCAATCTTCCCAGTCAGCCCACCACTGTGTTTCAGACATCCAGCCTGAGAGAGGGGGATCCCAGGTGCATATCCAGGTGCACCTGCATCGGCTGTTTGAAGAGTTCCAGGTTGAGGTGACCAGTCGGGTTACCTGAAGAGCCTGTCTGTTTCAGGACGTTTGCTTGGGCTTTGACTGCAAAATTGGTGAGAGGGCACCTGCCCAATACTCCCTAAGCCTGAACATTGAACTGCTGTGGTTGCTCAGCCTCACTTGATTAGGTGAATCTGTGATGCTGATACACTCTGTTTGGCAGTAATAGTACCTGCCTGATTTAATTGAACATTACCCACATCATTCATGCTCCTTCTATCTGCCAAGTCGTCTCTGGATGTACTCTGTTCTTCCACCCTTAAGTCATCTAAAGTCTGAAGGGCCTTGTCTATTAGGGCTGTTGAAAATAATCGTTGCATTGATGCATCGCGATGCGGCCAGCCGCGATTCTGCATCGATGCGGACCCCCCCAATAATCAATTTCTGGCTCCTCCCCCTCCCTCTTCTGGCTCCTCCCCCTCCCTCCCTCTTCTGTCATTGCTGGATAAGATGCATGTAGGCATCCGCTTCCCGCCTAGCTCTCCTGCGCAACAGCTCTGCTTACTTCCGGCAAGCTTCCGGCTACAACCACCAAGTTCCGGACGCCGTGCAAATGGCGGGAAAGGCTCCTCCCGCAGCGGTGAAGCGCTCCCTTTGAAAAAATCCCTTGGAAAGCTGACCGACGATCGCTCTTTGAGGAAACTACTGATGGGGGTAAGGAGTTAATTTTAAAGCCTAAAAGGGCTCTTGCTTAGCTGATGAGACGATCACTCTTTGGGGAAGCTATTGATGGGTGGAAGGTAAAGCCTAAAAGGACTCTTGCTTAGCTGATGGGGAAACCCACTAACAATATATAAGGCTGATTTACACATTGAATCCTACTCCAAAGAGACTGCCTCAACTCTCTGAGCAATCTGCATTTTATGGCTGGATTTTGTGTCAGTGGAATTTCCCTGACAGCTGGAATAGGAGTGCACTGCTATAACCATCCTTTAGTTATCTGCAATTTATGGCTGGATTCTGTCAGTGGAATTCTTCTGACAACTTGAATTAGGAGTGCACTGCTGCTATGTGGAGTCCAAGTAACTGAGTATGAAACCTATATAATGAAAGGCATCCTGATTAAACCTTTCAGAATTCTTGTGATTTAATTGGGGAAATTTGCAAAGTTTCTACTTGTAACTAGTGTTGAGCGAACACGGACTGTATTATTCGGGTTCATACCGGATAATTGGAATTTTGCTACCCGGACACGGACCCGAAAACTTTACTGTATGTTCGGGTTTAAAATCCGTGTTCGGTAATTTTATTTCCTGTTTTGTATGTAATGGCGCGCTTTTAATGGCGGGCTTTCAACAGCCAATCAACAAGCATTTAACTGGTGTGCCTTAAGCTATCCCAGCCATGCCTACTAATGTATTAGTAGCTGTGATTGGCCATCTGAAGCATGTGACCCATGTCTTTATAAGTTTGAGAGATACAGCGCGGTGCGTCATTCTGCTGTAGTTTAGGGAGAGAGCACACATCATACGTGCTGGCTGCCGATTAGGGACAGACAGTGAAAAATTGTGCCCGAAAATAATGCAGGGACAGGTCGGAGTGTAGGCAGGGAAAGTTATTTGAGCATTTTAGGGACAGGCTGGAGAGATTAGGCAGGGACAGAACAATCGTCCGTTAGCGATCTACATCGATTTTGCAGTGTGGGGGGTGGTGCAGTGAACGATCTTTTTGCCCTCACTTGAGCCCACTGAGGAGGAGGAGGAGGAGGGAGAAAAAAATATATTTTTATCAGTCTGTTGTGTGCAGCGTTCAGCTATATTTTACTACAGATTGCTGTTCTAATCTGCTATTTAAAAATTACAAAGTTAAAGGGGAATTTTTTTTTTTCCCTTCATAGCCTGCTTGCTGCTGAGCTGACTGTGACATAAGACACTGCTGTGTTCACATGTGCTATTGAGTGATTTTCAATTTTATATGCTTTTTTCTATTCCACTATTCAATATACACCCTTTTGGGTTAAAAAAAAATGTAATTGTGGCATAGTCTGTACTAATCTGCTATTTAAAAATTACAAAGTTAAAGGGGAATTTTTTTTTTCCCTTCATAGCTTGCTGCTGAGCTGACCGTGACATAAAACATAAGACACTGCTGTGTTCACATGTGCTATTGAAAAATCACTAATTTTATATCATATTTTCTATTCCGCTATTCAATCTACACCCTTTTGGGGTAAAAAAAATTAAATTGCGGCATAGTCTGTATCGGTACGTGTGAGATACACCTTCCAAATCTTTGGGGCGCATCTTCCACCGCCGAGGATTGCAGGGTGCTTCAGTTTGCCTCCTGTTCCGAACTCCTCCTACTCCTCATCCTGCCTTTAGGGTACAAAAAATTGTAATCGGGGCCTAGTCTGGGTCTGTACATGTGAGATACACCTTTTTATATCATATTTTCTATTCCGCTATTTAATCTACGCCCTTTTGGGGTAAAACAAATTAAATTGCGGCATAGTCTGTATCGGTACGTGTGAGATACACCTTCCAAATTTTTGGGGCGCTTCTTCCACCGCCGAGGATTGCAGGGTGCTTCAGTTTTCCTCCTTTTCCGAACTCCTCCTACTCCTCATCCTGCCTGTAGGGTACAAAAAATTGTAATCGGGGCCTAGTCTGTGTTTGTACATGTGAGATACACCGTTTTATAAATTTTTTTCTATTCCGCTATTCAATCTACACCCTTTGGGGTAAAAATAATTAAATTGTGGCATAGTCTGTATCGGTACGTGTGAGATACACCTTCCAAATTTTTGGGGCGCATCTTCCACCACCGAGGATTGCAGGGTGCTTCAGTTTGCCTCCTGTTCCAAACTCCTCCTACTCCTCATCCTCATCCTCATCCTCATCCTCATCCTGCCTTTAGGGTACAAAAAATTGTAATCGGGCCTAGTCTGTGTTTGTACGTGTGAGATACACCGTTTTATAAATTTTTTTCTATTCCGCTATTCAATATACACCCTTTTGGAGTGTAAAAAATTAAATTACGGCATAGTCTGTATCGGTACGTGTGAGATACACCTTTTTAAAATTGTTTGGCGCATCCCCTTCCACCGCCGAGGATTGCAGGGCGCTTCAGTTTGCCTCCTGTTCCGAAACTCCTTCTACTCCTCTTCCTCATCCTCATCCTCCCTTAAGGGTACAAAAAATTGTAATCAGGGCCTAGTCTGTGTTTGTACGTGTGAGATACACCGTTTTATAAAAATTTTTCTATTCCGCTTTTCAATATACACCCTTTTGGAGTGTAAAAAATTAAATTACGGCATAGTCTGTATCGGTACGTGTGAGATACACCTTTTTAAAATTGTTTGGCGCATCTCCTTCCACCGCCGAGGATTGCAGGGCCCTTCAGTTTGCCTCCTGTTCCGAACTCCTCCTACTCCTCTTCCTCATCCTCCCTTTAGGGTACAAAAAATTGTAATCGGGGCCTAGTCTGTGTTTGTACGTGTGAGATACACCATTTTATATCCTTTTTTCTATTCCGCTATTCAATATACACCCTTTTGGGGTGAAAAAAATTAAATTGCGGCATACTTTGCATATTTGACTGTGAGATACACCCGATGTATTTGTATACTGTTTTTCTATTCCGCTATTTAATAAACACCCTTTTGGGGTAAAAAAAATTAAATTGCGGCATAGTTTGCATATTTGACTGTGAGATACACCCGTGCGATACTGTTGTTGTTTTGTTCCGCTATTCAATAAACACCTTTCTAGGGCAAGATCATAAATTACAGAAATATGAGGAGACCGTCAAATAGGGGCCGTGGCCTGGGTCGTGGTGCTGCTGGTAGAGCTCCTGTTGCAAGGAGAGGACGTGGTCGATCTGTGCCAGCTACACGCACAAGTGAAATACCTTCCTCAAGTGTAAGTAGGCGACAGAACCTGCAGCAGTATTTGGTAGGGCATCATGCGCCTCTACAAGTGTTGAGGCCAGAACAAGTAGAGGCGATAGTAGATTGGTTTGCTGCTGACAGTGCCTCCAGTTCCTTCACATTGTCTCCCACCCAGTCTACTGCAGAAAGGTCAGAGTTGGCACCTGCAGCCGATGTCCAACCGTCTTTCACCTCACCCCCTTGCAAATCAGGCAAGCAGTCTGAGCCCCAAGTTATGCAGCAGTCTCTTCTTCTTTTTGATGACTCTGTCAGCAGGGTTTCCCAGGGCCATCCACCTAGCCCTGCCCCAGAAGTGGAAGAGATTGAGTGCAGCGATGCCCAACCACTTATTTCTCAAGATGAGTACATGGAAGGACCATCGCAGCATGATGATGACGAAACGCAGGTGCCAACTGCTGCGGCACTCAGAATTGTGGAAACCGACAAGGAGGGCAGGGGTGAAGACTGGGTGGAAGATGATGTGGAGGACCCCACATGGAATGAAGGTCATGCAGGTGACCTGAGTAGTTTGGAGGAAGAGGAAGAGGAGGTGGTCGCACAGAGCCACCAGCACAGCAGAAGAGGGAACAGGGTGCAGAAGCGGAGTGGCTGTGCCCTAGACACTACGCCTGCTACTGCCCAACGCAGCAAGGGACCGAGCACACCAAAGCCAGCTCAAAGGAGTTCTCTAGCGTGGAAGTTCTTCAGAAAATGTGCTGATGACAGGACACGAGTGGTTTGCATCCTGTGCAATCAGAGCCTGAAGCGAGACATAAACCTTCTCAACCTGAGCACAACCTGCATGATCAGGCATCTAAGTGCAAAGCACGAGCTGCAGTGGAGTAGACACCTTCAAAACCAAGAAAGGTCTCTGGCTCCTCCTGCTTCCTCTTCTGCTGCAGTCTCGGCCTCTTCATTCACCTCTGTAGTGATACCGGCACCTGCCACCCCGCAAACAGAGGATCTGTCAGCAACACCACCACCTGGGTCACCAACCATCTCCACAATGTCCCGTGGAAGCGTTCAGCGTTTCATCTCCCAAACACTTGAGAGGAAGAGGAAGTACCCCCCCTACCCACCTGCGATCCCTGGCCCTGAATGCCAGCATTTCAAAATTCTTAGCCTTTGAAATGCTGTCATTCCGTCTGGTGGAGACGCACAGTTTTAAAAGCCTTATGTCGGTGGCTGTCCCACAGTACGTCGTGCCCAGCCGCCACTACTTTTCCAGGCAAGCCATCCCTTCCCTGCACAACCAAGTGGGGGAAAAAATCAGGTGTGCACTACGCAACGCCATCTGTGCCAAGGTCCACCTAACTACCGATACGTGGACCAGTAAGCACGGTCGGGGGCGTTATATCTCTCTAACTGCACACTGGGTAAATGCAGTGATGGGCCTGAGGCGTATAGCAATTCGGCGCATGTCCTTCCACCACCGAGGATTGCAGGGCGCTTCAGTTTGCCTCCTGTTCCTAACTCCTCCTACTCCGCTTCCTCATCCTCTACCGCCTCCTCATCCGGTCAGCGTAACACCTTCACCACCAACTTCAGCACAGCCAGGGGTAAACGGCAACAGGCAGTTTTAAAACTTGCCTGTTTTGGGGAAAAACCACACACCGCGCAGGAGTTGTGGAGGAGCATGGAACAGCAGACAAATGAGTGGTTGCTGCCAGCGAGCCTCAAGCCCGGCCTGGTGGTGTGCGCTAACGGGCGAAATCTCATAGCAGCTCTGGGCCTAGCCGGTTTGACGCACATCCCTTGCCTGGCGCATGTGCTGAATTTGGTGGTGCAGAGGTTCCTTAAAAATTACCCCGATATGTCAGAGCTGCTGCAGAAAGTGCGGGCCGTCTGTGCGCACTTTCGGCGTTCTCACCCTTCTGCTGCACGCCTGTCAGCGCTGCAGCGTAACTTCGGCCTTCCCGCTCACCGCCTCATATGTGACGTGCCCACATGCACATGCTGGAAAGACTGTGCGAGCAGCAGCAGGCCATAGTGGAGTTTCAGCTGCAGCACGAACGCGTGAGTCGCTCTGCGGAACAGCACCACTTCACCACCATGTGGAAAAGCTTTGTCAGCACGCCACAACAAACAGCAGCACCAGCAACTCATATGGAACGTGTTAGCAGGAGGCAGCATTTCACCAACATGGTGGAGCAGTATGTGTGCACACGCCTACATGTAGTGAATGACGGGTCTGCCCCCTTCAACTTCTGGGTCTCCAAATTGGGCACATGGCCTGAGCTTGCCCTTTACGCCTTGGAGGTGCTGGCGTGCCCTGCAGCCAGTGTATTATCTGAACGTGTATTTAGCACGAATGGGGGCGTTATCACAGACAAGCGCAGCCGACGGTCCAGAGACAATGTGGACAAGCTCACGTTCATTAAAATGAACCAGGCATGGATCCCACAGGACTTTTTCCGTACCTTGTGCAGAATAGAGATGGATACCAACCTTACCCAGCCATTGTTATATTTTTGATCTTTCTCACTCTTTTGGGGTGTACCCTAATTTAAAATGACTGAAAAAAAGCAGTGTTGGCTACCTCGTCCCCCTCCACCGCTGCTTCCACCTACACCGCCACATCCACCACCACCTCAACCTCCCTCCTACTCCATATGGGCCTCGTCCTTCACAGATGAAGAAAATTGTTTTATTTTTCTGGGGTTTTTTTGTTGTTTTAAGTTATTTCCCTATCCACATTTGTTTGCAGAGCACTTGCCATGCTCTTAACTACATTTTTCTGCCATTTGCAGCACTCTAGCCCTTTCCATTGGTGTTTTAGAGCCATTTTAGTGCCTGAAAGTTCGGGTCCACATTGACTTCAATGGGGTTCGGTGTCCTGGTAAAGTTCGGAAAAAGTCCGGGACACGGACCCGGACTTTTTTTTCAAGTTCGGCCGAACCCGCCGAACTCTGACATCCAGGTGTCCGCTCAACTCTACTTGTAACTAGATTGGATTGCCTTGCAGCTTTGTTGATTACTTCTGGGACTACATCCATTACCAAACTAAGTCTATTACTAGTGGAGTACTTTACATAGATGTCTACAATCAAGGAAAAGTACATTGGATTATGAGCTAGAGACTGCCGTGCCTGAGTTGATCTCTTAGGTGTAGGGGATATGTTCTCCAAATTAGCCGGAAAATTAACTACTTGTTTAGAGCTTTGATACTTGCTCTTGATACCATCTCCTGTACCATGTCTGCAGTCTCTAACCGTCTCCAGTATCATGCCTGCAGTCTCTGACCATCTCCTGTATCATGTCTGCAGTCTCTGACCTTCTCCTGTATCATGTCTGCAGTCTCTAACTGTCTGTGGTATCATGTCTACAGTCTCTGACCTTCTCCTGTATCATGTCTGCAGTCTCTGATCTTCTCCTGTATCATGTCTGCAGTCTCTGACCTTCTCCTGTATCATGTCTGCAGTCTCTGACCTTCTCCTGTATCATGTCTGCGGTCTCTGACCCTCTCTTGTATCATGTCTGCAGTCTCTGATCTTCTCCTGTATCATGTCTGCAGTCTCTGACCTTCTCCTGTATCATGTCTGTGGTCTCTGACCCTCTCCTGTAGTGTGTCTGCGGTCTCTGACCCTCTCCTGTAGTGTGTCTGCGGTCTCTGACCCTCTCCTCTACTGTGTCTGCGGTCTCTGACCCTCTCCTGTAGTGTGTCCGCGGTCTCTGACCCTCTCCTGTAGTGTGTCCGCGGTCTCTGACCCTCTCCTGAAGTGTTTTTGTGGTCTCTGACCCTCTCCTGTAGTTTGTCTGTGGCCTCTGACCCTCTCTTGTAGTGTGTCTGTGGCCTCTGACCCTCTCTTGTAGTGTGTCTGTTGTCTCTGACCCTCTCTTGTAGTGTGTCTGTGGTCGCTGACCCTCTCTTGTAGTGTGTCTGTGGCCTCTGACCCTCTTCTGTAGTGTTTATGGGGGAGCCTTGAGCTTTTTAAGTTGTTGTCTGCTGTGTTTGGACTTTGCTACATGCAGGGATTTTTTTTTTGTTTGTCTAAAGAACAGATAAAATAACCATGGGCGTTAATCGTGATGCATCGTGATGCATTGCGGAATCGAATCGTATCGAATCGTGACCCTAATAATCGTATTCAAATCGAATCTTGAGGTTAGTGAAGATGTGCAGCCCTACTATCTATACTTGGGACTCTAGTCCTCATATGAGTGGGTTTAAGTTGTGGGTTAATTCAGTGCACTGAATCGGGTACTGTGTTCAATCTGGTCATTTGGGACTGTGATGCTGGGTTGAAGAAGGGAGCGTGCTGACATAGAAAACAAGGTCATTCCTCTGCCTTCCTTCTACCTGGACTCATATAGCCCACTCCAAGTAGAGCTGGTGGTTAATTCACTTAAATAGTATTCACCATATAATTTGTTGCTTTTGTGTGTTTATCTCTGCTCTCGGGATTATTTCACTTAAAGGAGTCCCCTGAAAGCAGATGGATTTGATCTTTGAGGTTACTTTGATAGTCTTTATTTTGTCTGTCTTACATGTATACATCTGTATACTATTCCATGTATTGCTACTATTTCTTAATTTCCTTCTTGGGTAAACTCACAGTAAAGATCATTTCTGTGTTCACTACATCCTGTGTCCATTTTCTTCTGTATTTACACTAACATTGTTGCCAGGTGTGCCAGTGGGGTTGGGTCTGTTCTTGGGGTTGAAAAGGCAGAGAAAGGAACCAACAATATTCAATGTGGGGGTAGCGCTACACTGACACTATTGCAGCTAGCTAACAATCAATGAGGTAATACTGCCTATGCTTGTACACTAGTTTATTGACTCTGAATAGGACTGCAAATTTTGTAGAGTTCCATTTTTGACACTTTTGGGGGTACCAGTGACATTAGTGCTATATATATGCACTGTTACTGTAAAAATGACACTGGCAGGGAAGGGGTTAATTTTATTGGAGAGGGAGGGGTTAATGTATGCCTGGTGCTTACTGACGTGTGGGGGGGGGGGGGAGGTGACTGTGTGACACAAGGACAGATCCAGGGTTCAGCTATGCTGAACCCTGCAATCTGACCCTGCCTGTCACTTGGGAGATCCGCCCGCTTGTGTTTACACAAGCAGGCGGATCTCCACACTAGATCCCCGACGATCGGGGAAGAGCAGAGGCGATCGCCGCTGCTCCTCCCCTGGCCCGACTCCCGCTGTGACTGAAAACAGCGGGAGAGAGCCTCCGGCGGCGCGAGCGCCGCCCACAAGGGGAGTGTCTGACGACGTAGTACTACGTCATCAGACGATAACAAGCCACTTTGCCGCAGTAGTACTACGGTACTCAGCGGTAAAGTGGTTAAATGCGGTCACACTACATTACTATTGGTAATTCTGACTCTAGATAATCTTAAACAGATATTATTGAGGTCACACTGCCTATATAATATACTACTACCTCTCTTCTGACAGTAGTGTGACTTACTTGTATTCATTGTGGTCACACGGCCTATACTGTAAATCTAGTTTGCTCACTTCATTGAGAGCACACTGCCTGTATGGTAAATTGCTTCATCCATACTGACATTTCTGCAGCTTGCTTACAATCAATGTGGTCACACTGCTTATACTTGGTTGAGGTCACACTACCTGTATGGTCAATTATCACACCTCTACTGACATTTCTGCAGCTTTCTTACAATCAATGCGGTTACACTGCCTGTACTGATGTTTTGCTTGATAAAACTGCTTCAATTATATAATCTCAAAATGGTCAAGTTTGATGGATTGCTGCCACCCCATTAAACGACCACTATCTTTCTCTCATTAGTCTCTGATGTTAAACCCCCACAAAAGCCATGTATCCCATCCACTCAACGTGCTCCCCAATAAACGAAAAAAACCTAAAGGTTTCATCTAAGAATAGGCTTTGTCAGGGTTATAGTGTATTAAAGAAAAATCAGGGGTGAATAGTGCAAAAAAAAAAAAATTATAGCAGAGAGTGTGCAGTTATCCTCATCCATATGGTTGTAAGACACATCCATTCCTATAGTAGTGACTTCTTCCAGAAAATGTACAATTTGTACCATGATTGTTTATCCAGGTCACCTTTTTGGGGGCCCTTTACAATGAAGCAATTTACAATACAGGCAGTGTGCTCTCAATAAAGTGAGCAAATTAGATTTACAGTATAGGCAGTGTGACCGCATTGATTACAAGTAGGTTACACTACTGTCAGAAGAGAGGTAGTAGTACATTTTAAAAGGAAAGTGACCTCAATGATATATGTTAAGGATTATTTAGAGTCAGAATTACCAATATAGGTAGTGTAACCGCATTTCATGTGAGGTAGCTGCAGAGAAGGCAGTATTTTAGTGATCGGTGCTGCTTACAACTATATAAATCACCACTGAAATGTTTTCTCATTCCTCTCTCCTTTGAGATATTTGCCCTTACTAGATCATTAGCACAGGCAGTGTGACCTCATTGATTGTAAAGTTTATTTACAACAACACCTACCAGAAACTCTATGGAATTTACAGTCCTATTTAGAGTCAGTAAACTAGTATACAAGCAGTCAGTAGTCAGTCAGTATGACCGCACTGATTGTTAGCTAGCTGCAATAGTCTCAGTATAGGTGAAGTCATTGAGTAATACCGGTAAGGAACACTATAGAACTTGTAGCTCCATTTGGAGTCTTTAGACAATCAGCATAGGCAGTGTGACCACATTGGCTACAAGCAAGCTACAAAAATGTCAAAGGAAATGTAATAGTTCACCATATAGGTTGGGTGACCTTAAGCATATCCGTCAAAAACATTAACATAGAGAGTTTAACCGTATAATATTGATGTTATTTTACCCAATGTGCATCTAGGAACATGGGAACAATAACATTAGCAGCGTTGATGTGTTATCTTTATACACAGTCCTTGTTTTTCCCAAAAAACTATGATTTCAATAATTAACAGTCCATAAAGTCCACACAACAGAGGGCGTGAGCACATGGTTACCTTGACGACGGTGATGCTGAACTCGCTATCCGGAACTCATTGCAGTAGATATTAGCTCTGAACGGGCACCAAGGAGCCCTGAGAGCGATACAGTCGCACCAGTCAGATACGGTCTATATGTTAAGGAGAGCAAATACCTGAAATGTAACTGTTGTTTGGCTATTTGATAGAGTTTTAAATGTAAGCGCCATTGAAGAGGGGAGAAGGGGATTTTATTGTGATATTTTAATCAATAAATATTGAAAAAGTATCAGGCTATTGGTCCCCTTTTTTTTTTCTTCTCACAGTCCTATTAAAATTCCTATATGGCCCCCTGGGGGTTGAAATAAGTTCTCAAAATCTACAAAGACAATAGAACATGAACTTTTTATAGTAATGAATATGTATGAAGCATGGTGTGTTCTGGGCTGGTCCAAGGTGTAATAGCATATTTCATCCAATCAATGTCCACTTCTTCTTCTGGTAAAGTAACGGTTAACCAACTGTCTTCATCCTTTAGCTGCAATCTCTCCGGTCAGAGCTGGTTCTCGAAATTGGTCTTTGGAATGTAGCATCCTGCTTCATTATCTTTCAAGGTTTTTTTAATTCTGTAGGAATAAGAAACACACAAACTCCCCTTTCATTAGGGAGAGGGGGGAGGGGTATAGAAACCTCTAACGAGAACATTCACTAGAGAATAGGTTATCATAAAGCATCACTCTAACTACTGTGATTTATATAAAGTATTACTTCTATCTACATTTCTAGGTTCACATATATATATATATATATATATTATATCTACGGCTACATTTAGTGAAAGATTCCTGACTCAGCCCATTCTTCCAACAAAGACAAAAAGGGGGCAACTACCAAATGTAGATCAGATGGAAAATAAGAGTGCCTTTCCCAAGCTTCACCCTATTATGGCTGGCATCGGTTTTCTTTTGGAGAAATCTTGAAAAGGAGTGGGTGGACGCACACCTCAAGCCATTAGTGCAATGTTTGCCTGGGTGTATTAAAGACACCAATTATGGGTGTCCTGGGTAATTTACTTTGGCAGACGGATTATTCTTGGATGACATTAGATACAAGGGCTGTTACCTTCTAGATTCCATTATTTGACCATTGAAGCCTTGCAGCATCATTTAGATATGTACAGTAACTATAATAAGGAATGTTTATGAATATGATGTATGCTACTTTATGCCTTGCACACCTGTCTTCATACTCAGGGGTGTTTAGGCCAGAGCTGCAAGGGAAGCCATCTCATCCCTTTGGCCTCCAACCAGGTACATGACAGGTCACCTGCTGATTCAACACCCTCAACAGACAGCTAAAATCTCCAAAAAGACATGAAGGTTGCATTCAACACAATTTTACTTCTCAGAGCACAATACAAAGGATGTTGGATCTGAGTTGCTTAACTGGGCCTATGATGCAAAGAATCTACAAAGAGTATTGCTTACCCTGTTGGTGCCGGTGCCTCCTGGCCCTTTCAGAGGTTTCAAATGCTGGGAGGCAGGGCGGGGTTTACGATCATGTGACCGCCGTGGTTGCTGTCGCAGTTGTGACATGATCAGAAAGTCCCTAATCGCAAGCTTTCAGTTAGCCACTGGTAACTGTGCTAAGAGGGCACAGGGCACACGCTCTCAGCACAACTGTGTTTACATTTTGGTATGTAAATATGCAGCTGCTCAGCGTTAAGGCTCACCCACGAGAGGCTGCATATTTGCGTACTGTTGACGCCAAGAGGTTAAGCAGGAAGACTCCATGCATTACATTTCCTCAATATGAACAGCTTGGACACTTAAACAGTAAAAAAGTATGGCCCATTGTTTGTTATTGGCTGTCCCACCACGGGTCTTTCATGCAAGAACTGTCCATGGGCTAAATACATCTAATTCAACATAACCAAAGGGTGGGTCTGTGCTCAGTCTATTACTTGACCTACTGCTGAAATACAGAATAAAATCTTTTCAATTACATCACTGACCCACAGTCCTGCTGACTTAGCAACACCTTTAGCCTGGGTTCACACATATGTGATGTCAGACATTCACACTGCATTGATGTGCAGATCATATGTGATGTCTGTGCAAATGCAAATTCAGCCATACAGTTTAATTGCTGAACTCGCATTGGATTTGCACAAAAAATGGTGGCAGGAACCTTTGTTTTCCCCTGCACTGGATTCGGATCACATGGATGTTCACACCCATGCGATCTGATTTCTGTCCGAATTCACAGTTCGCACTGCGATCTGCGAACCAATCTGGGGGGTTTCATTAACTTTGTATTGACACCCGCAGCAGTTAGCAGAGGGCAGTGTGAACTGCCTGCGGGGGAGATACGATGTGGGAACCCGCACTAAAATCGCTCTGGTCCCCGCATCACATATGTGTGAACCTCGGCTTAATAAAATGTTGACTTTGGTGCTGTTGGATTGCCTTGAGTGCTAAAACCTTGGTTAAAAGCCTGTTCTTCTGTAATCTACAATTTAGAGGGTATATTATATGGTAATGTTTGATAGGTAAAGCTTGTTGGGTTAAGAGAACAGGCTGCCACACATGCAGGGAGGTTGATTTAATAAAGGTAAATATACTGTGCACTGCAAGTGCACTGGCAAGCGCCTGCAAGTGCAGTTGCTCTAGATCTCTGCTGATTTCTATCATCCAATCATGTCCAAGCAAAAAATTTGTTTTTTTTTTTTTTCCTTGCATGTGAGTGAATATTCTTTGCAAAGTGAAGCTTTACCTTATTTACTAAGCTCTTGCAATGCACAGTATATTTGCTTTTAGTAAATCCATCCCGTAGTCACATGACGCTAACACTCTGATTCAGAGACGTTACTAGAACCTTCAGAGCCCCCGTGCAAGAAACCATGATGGGCCCCCCTGACACCTCCCCCTTCCATGCGAGCCCCAGGCCTTCAATTTTGGGACCCTGGGGCGGGCATCCTGCGCACTTTGTGACTGCTGTGTCCTTTGGATGATCACAGATCAGCTGATCACATGTAAATAGACTTGCCATAAGGTACACCACTGAGGAAGTCCCTCACCTTGGAACGAAACGCGTACGGAGGGTAGGAGGAGTCATGACCTCACCTGCTGTCTCACGGAAGAAGGAATTAGATGTAACAGCTGCTTCGTCCGTCACTTTTATCCAGCACTGGGCTCAGTGCTTATTAAAGTAAGAGGCACTACATTATTGTGTTTAATAAATGTGTTTTAACATACTTCACTATCTGCTGCTTTGATTGCTTTGTTTTGAGCCACGTCTGAGGAGTGAGTGGATATCCTCCCTGTATCTGGATCTGAAGGATTCACATGAGAGCCATCCATCAAATACTATCTGGGTTTCCTCTTGTCCTGGTGGAAATTGTCTAAGCGCAGTTGACCCTCTGTTAATTCAGGGGTCTAATATTTCGGTGAAAGGCTTATCTGCACGGTGGTGGATTTTGACACGATCGTTCACACCTCGAGTGTATGGACTTTTATTCGGGTCATAGACTTAGTTCACCTCCGTTTGCACGGGCCCCTCCTGCATGGACTTGAGTTGATTTAACCCCGTCCTTACCTTTGTTTAGTCATTTTTTCATATGATTAGATTTTCTTTCATATGATTAGAAATCTTTAGCACTGCACTATTTTGTTTTATATATCATAGACTTGCCATAATGCCCATTAGTGCCACCTATCAGTGCTCATCAATGTTGCCCATCAGTGCTCATCAATGCCCATCAGTGCCGGTTTTCAGTGCCCATCTATGCCCATCAATGCCACCTATCTGTGCTCATCAATGCCGCTTATCAGTGTCCATCAGTGCCATCAATCAGTGCTCAATGCCCATTAGTGCCACCTATCTGTGCTCATCAATGCCACCTATCAGTGCTCATCAATGTCCATCAGTGCTCATCAGTGCAGCTTATCAGTGTTCATGAATCTCAGCTATCAATGCCTATTAGTTCCTCCTATCATCCCTGCCTATCATTTCCAACCATTAGTGCTTATCAATGCCACCCACCTCCTCAGCAGGGCTCTGAGCTGAGAGCGTCTCTCTCCTATAGCTCAGAGCCAGCATTGACAGTTCCCCCTCCTCCCTCATATGGATGGGAGAGGAGACAGCCAATCTGCTCTTTATCCCCCCTGCCCCTCCCCCTCCCCCTCCCCTCCTGTGTGCACTTCATGAAGTGTGAAGCTAAAGAGCTCACACTTCCTGCGGTGCACACAGGAGGGGAGGGGCTGGGGGGGAGAGGGAGCAGATTGGCTGTCTCCTCTACCATCCATATGAGGGGGAACTGTCAATGCTGACCCTGAGCTATATGAGAGAGACATTTTCAGCCCAGAGCCCTGCCACTAGCAACACCGCTGGGGCCCCCCGACATTGTGGAACGCCAGGGCCCAGTCGCAAGAGCAACTTTTGCGACCCTGGTAATCCTGCTACTGCTCTGATGGAATGTTAGTGTCATCAGGAGCTTCAGAGTTAACTCCTCCTACTGATAACTGCCTACTTGGATCTGTAGTGTAAGGAGTCTATTCATCTCATTATATGGCTTCCATCTGAAACTCCAACTTCCAGGATTCTCAGCGCTCTGCCTAGAAGTCTATGGGTTAGCTTGGCTTTAGCTCTGCCACTGCTGGCTTGATGAGAATGGTACAGCACAACATCAGTATCTTAGTAGAGGGAGAGAAGAATAAAATACAATGTCTCATAGTTACATAGTAGTTGAGGTTGAATAAAGACAACAGTCCATCCAGTTCAACCTGTGTAGGTGTGTGGCCGTAATCATCTCTCATACCCCTTAATGTTCTGAGCATTGAGATGTATGTCCAAGAGTCTTTTGAAAGTAGCCATACTTCATGCAGTAACCACCTCTTGTGGTAGAGAATTCCACATCTTGTAGCCCTATCAGTGAAGAAACCCCTACGTTGCCTGAGGTTAAAACGCTTCTCCTCTAATCGCATTGTATTTCCTCGAGTCTTCATGCAATCCTTGCGACTGAATAGCTTTTTTTCTATGCTGAGATCACCATTGAGGTATTTGTAAATTGCTATCATGTCCCCTCTCAGGCGTCTCTTCTCCAGGGAGAATAAATCAAGCGAGTATAAACACTTCTCATAATTAAGGTCCTCCAATCCCCTAATCATTTTAGTTGCCCTTCTCTGGACTCTCTCCAGCTCCAACACATCCGTTCTGAGGAATGGCAACCAGAACTGGACAGAATACTCCAGATGTGGTCGGACCAGCGTTTTATAAAGTGGAAGGATTATAGTTTTATCTCGGGAATAGATCCCCTTCCTTATGCATGCTAATATTCTGCCGGCCTTGGCAGCTGCAGCTTGACATTGCATGCTATTGCCAAGTCTATCCTCTACTAAGACTCCCAGATCTTTCTCCATTTTTTAATCCCCCAAATGTACCCCCCCTAAAGTGTATTGTGCTTTTATGCTTTTAGCCCCCAAGTGCAAAACCTTACACTTCTCCACATTAAACCTCATTTTCCATGTAGTTGCCCACTCTGTTACTTGGTTCAGGTAATTCTGTAAGATATCTGCTTCATGTTGTGCAGTTATTGCCCTGCCCAATTTTGTGTCATCCGCAAAAACTGATATGGAGCTACTGATCCCGTGTTCAATGCTATTTATAAATATATTGAACAAGATTGGTCCCAGGACTCATCCCTGGGGGACCCCACTTACCACCCCAGACCAGTCTGAGTATGCGTTATTGATTACCACCCTTTGGACACGTCCTTTTAACCAGTTCCTTCTCCATATTGCTGTAGCAATGCACCTGGCTACAGTAGCATATTTCAAAGCATGCTCAGAATATACAATATATGGGGTGCTGCTACACAGGTCGACACTAGAACTGGAAACACTATTGGAGTCAGAACCCTTCTGTGTTCCATCTCTCCAATGTGTCCCATCAGGAGACTGTTAGAGTAAAAGGCTTTGTGGATCCAGACTCCCATAGGGCCTCAATAACAGGTGGAATGATGTTTGTTTATATTTGAAATAAATTCTTATATTTATGTAGCACTGCCCCTGAAGGAACTGATGAGTATTGTCCTTATGGGCTCCCCTGGTTACCAGCACACATTTACTTGAACAAGTCTCTGAATCCCTCCTTGTTACCAATGGCTCGAAACATATATGAACAGTCTAGGGGTGTTGTTTGTTTTGTTATTTATTGATAATTTGGGATGGGAGAAGGGAATAGTGGGATACTCCAATTGAACTATTCACATAGTTTGAGGACTTCTATCTTCAGAACTCTGCTTGGAAATATGGAACAGCCAGGCTGTTATTCCACACTGCCACTATTGTGGGCGGGATTAAGTCTCTTTCTCTCTTCGCTTTCTTTTTTTTTTTTCCATTAAAGATATTTTATTAAATATTAAGGCAATACAAAACATAATAACATACAGCATAAGAAGAGTTCAGAATAGCGTGAATATGGACATCAAATTACATCATCATACAAGGAGGTACATTCAAGAACCCGAGATGCTGCAAGTGGGAAGTGAATCTTTTGACATAACAATAGTCTTCAGGAAGAGGGGCAAAGAAGAGGAGGAGGAGGACGAAGGACAGGGGGGGGGAGGGGGGGGAGATTGAGAAGGTAAGTGGAGGAGTGTTTCCGGAATATGGAAGGGATGAGGGAAGAAATTAAGTTGGGGGCTCTAGAACAGCTCCGTGGGAACGGCTGCATTAAGGGATGCTCACACCAACTATGTTAATTTGAAAAAATCTTTATTGAAGAGCAAAAAAGACACAGTGTCTAAAATGCCCCCTATGGGGGAACAGTGTACAAAATATAAAGGTATCAATGGTGAAAATATACAACAAACATGACAATCAACATAAAACAATGACTCACACACACCAAGCCGGCCACACATACGCTCCGGAGGTACTGACCAACAGAATAACATACAGGCTGCATACGTTCCTAATCGGAATCTATGGATGCTGCTCTGTTATGAGTCTGTTGGTCGGCATGCCACAATGGAAAAAATTGCACCACAAAGTGGAAACTTAGTCACTTGAACTGGATTTGTCATTACGGTGTGGTACACACATTGCATATAATGTATGCCTAATTGGTCAGCAAGCTACTAATAAACCAAGTCCCTGGATAAGGTTGGAGTTCAGAAGTTCAAAATTCAAAAAGGGATGAAAAAATAGGAAAAACCAGTAATTTTCATTCAAAAACAATTTGTGTCATTCTTGAACTCATATAGATTATGATAATATTTTTTGGGACTCTGCTGCTTCAATTGAAGTCCTCAAAGACTGGAATGCAGTTGGAGGAATGTCTGTGTGTCATTGCTGACGAGCTGGATGTAATTTCAGTGCATTTAAACTGAATAGTAATAAATGACTCCTAGTGGGTGACAAAGGAAGTTCACTTTGATTATAGGGGTAACGGGATCAGGCCAGCATGATCACCTTGCCACAATGAAAGTCTCTCCTTATTAAGAACCAAATACGGGAGCTAGGGGAGAGACGCAGTATTGTTTGCTAACTGCGCAGGCTCACACCACTTCAGGGCTGTGTCTGGTATGATAACATAGTAATAGACATTTAGTCGACCACAGAGATGTGGGTATCAACTAGTTATTTAGCCCAGGCTGGGCTGCGTCTCTCCCCTAGCTCCCGTATTTGGTTCTTAATAAGGAGAGACTTTCATTGTGGCAAGGTGATCATGCTGGCCTGATCCCGTTACCCCTATAATCAAAGTGAACTTCCTTTGTCACCCACTAGGAGTCATTTATTACTATTCAGTTTAAATGCACTGAAATTACATCCAGCTCGTCAGCAATGACACACAGACATTCCTCCAACTGCATTCCAGTCTTTGAGGACTTCAATTGAAGCAGCAGAGTCCCAAAAAATATTATCATAATCTATATGAGTTCAAGAATGACACAAATTGTTTTTGAATGAAAATTACTGGTTTTTCCTATTTTTTCATCCCTTTTTGAATTTTGAACTTCTGAACTCCAACCTTATCCAGAGACTTGGTTTATTAGTAGCTTGCTGACCAATTAGGCATACATTATATGCAATGTGTGTACCACACCGTAATGACAAATCCAGTTCAAGTGACTAAGTTTCCACTTTGTGGTGCAATTTTTTCCATTGTGGCATGCCGACCAACAGACTCATAACAGAGCAGCATCCATAGATTCCGATTAGGAACGTATGCAGCCTGTATGTTATTCTGTTGGTCAGTACCTCCGGAGCGTATGTGTGGCCGGCTTGGTGTGTGTGAGTCATTGTTTTATGTTGATTGTCATGTTTGTTGTATATTTTCACCATTGATACCTTTATATTTTGTACACTGTTCCCCCATAGGGGGCATTTTAGACACTGTGTCTTTTTTGCTCTTCAATAAAGATTTTTTCAAATTAACATAGTTGGTGTGAGCATCCCTTAATGCAGCCGTTCCCACGGAGCTGTTCTATAGCCCCCATCCTTCTTTACATTGTTACTGCTATTTGGCTGCGGTGGCTCCCCACGACCTAGTTGAGGCTGTCTGATATACTGATGAGTCTCCAGACGGAGTGTGTCAAGCATACACAGACACCATAGTCTCTAGGCCCGGTGTATACTCTCTATGTATTTTCAAAGAAATTAAGTTGCCAAGGGTGAGGTGGGGGGGGGTGGGGGGGGCGGGGGGGGGGGAAAGAGGGGAGGAAAGACGGAGAGAGAAGAAGAAGGAAGGGAGGAAGGGGAAGAGGGTGGGAATGAGGAGAAGGGGGGGAGGAGGACGGGAAGGAATACGGGGAAAGGGAGGGAGATAAGGAGGGGGAGGAAGGGAGGGAGAGGAATAGGAAGAAGTAGGTTGGATGGGGGGGGAGGGGGGGAGGGGTGACCAAAAAGGAGGGAGGGGGAAAGAGGGAGAAGGGGAAGGTAGGGAGAGAAGTAAGAAATAGAGGGGGAGTAGGAGGAAAGGTTGTGGGGAGGAGGAGATAGAGGGATAGGAGGAGGAAGAGAAAGGGAGGATGAGAAGAAAGGAAGGAAATCCCTGAGTGAGGGGAGTAGGAAGGAGGGGGGGAAGAGCATAATATTCATGTTAAAGGGAGTGGGAAAACATATCAATAGCCATATCCATTATTACCAAAAGAAGGGTAGTAGGTGAATGGAAAAAGAAAGGTATAACAACTAAACAACATAACAACAGCTGGTCAGCTGATTGATCCACAAATCAGTTTCATACTATTCATTGTTAAATTTTACCCTTGAGCCAGGAGGACCATCTAGACCAATCTTTATCGAACCTGACACCACGACCGGCCTTATGGGCGAGTAGGTGCTCATACGCGAAATTAGTTTTGACCTTATCAATAACGTCTGAGACATGGGGCACAACATTAGACTTCCATTGCTGAGCTACTAGGCTGCGGGCAGCCAAGAGGATATGGGTAACTATGGAGCTGCTTTCAGCAGGGAACTTCTCGATCCCCACATTTAATATTGCCAGTGCTGGAGAGGGTTGGATCGGCAGCCCGGAAATATCCGATATTATAGAAAAGAGTGTATTCCAGAAATTAGTAAGGTGTCTGCAAGACCAGAAGACATGCATTAGATGGGCTACCTCGCCACAGCCCCTCCAGCATAGAGGCGAGTGATCAGGTACAAATTTGGATAGTCTGTAGGGTGTAAGGTACCAGCGCAAATTGATCTTCTGGGATAGTTCCCAGTGGTTGGTGCAGGAGGAGATCTGTCTGATGGGCTGACAGATGGACTGTTCGGCTGTAAATGACTCCCCCAGATCCACCTCCCATTTCGTGAAGGGAGCAGTTGTGCTAAAATCCATTTTGGCTTGAAACAAGTTGTAGAATAGGGATGTTCCCTTGGCTGAGCGTAAATTGCCCAGCAGGAACAGCCAACCCCTCGAGGGCAGGTGGATATGTGGGGATGCCAAAGAGCGGAGAAGATGCGCCACTTGTAGGTATCTATAGTGTTCCGAGGCCGGGAGTTCAAACTCCATCTGCAGATCTCCGAAGGGTTTGAGGGAGTCACCTGACAGGATATGGTCAACAGTATAGATGCCCCTGCCCTTCCGCACTTTAAAGGACAAGTGGGGTATGGCCATTTCCAACATCCCCAGAGGCACGGGAACCCAGGCCTTCAGGGGGGCCGGGAGCTCCTGCTTTACGAACGCCCTCCATGCCAATAACGAGGCCCTGACTGCAATAGGCAGTCCCTCCAGTGGCATGGGGTTCCATATATCCGCTAAAAGCACAGTCCGCAGAGGATGGGAAGGACAGACATCCGCCTCCATGGCGCTCCATATTGCGTGGGACCCGGGATCCAACCAGTGTTTCAGCTGGGTCAGATGAGAGGCAAGGAGATAATCCCCGATGTCAGTCATACCCATCCCCCCCGCGGACCAGTGCTTGATAAGAAATGAGTGGGCGCTCCTAGGTTTCTTCCCCCTCCACACCAACCCCCTAAGTGCCCTTTGCAGGGAGATAAGAGTACTATGAGAAACTGGGACCACCAAGGACCGAAAGGTGTAGAGAATTTGGGGTAGGAGAACCATCTTGAACGAGGCAAGGCGGCCAGACCATGTGAGCTCAATTTTCACTATTCGCTGACATTCCTGCGCGATCTTGTTTAGCAAAGGGGGATAATTGGTTACAGCCAGCTGATCCACTTTAGGGGTCAGCAAGATACCCAGATAGGGTATATAATCCCTTTTCCAGGTGTAGGGGTACTTCTGCTGCAATTTGCGACAGAGCGGCTGGGGAAGACTCAGAGGAAGGATCAGGGACTTTGTAAAATTAACCTTGTAATAAGAGATCAGGCTGAACCTCTGCAGCAGTGAGTGTGTGGCTGCCAGTGACCTCTCGGGGTCCGTCATGAAGATGATAACATCATCAGCAAAGAGGTTAATTATGTGGGAGCCCGAGGCGGTCACAAGGCCTTTGATGTGGGGGGAGGATCTAACTGCAGCCGCCAATGGTTTGATAAGCAAATTCAAGATAGAGGGGGATAATGGACAGCCCTGCCTCGTTCCGTTAGTTATATCAAATGCTTTTGATAACATGTTAGAGGTGTAAACCTTCGCTGATGGGTTGGAATATAACGCCAGTATTGCGTTCAATATTGGACCTCAAAAGCCAAACCGCTGCAGCACTGCAGTCATATAGGTCCAGTGAACCCGGTCGAATGCCTTCTCCGCATCCAACGAGAGCAGCAGAGAAGGCAACCGACCGGACCCCGCCCTGTCAATAAGTCCTATGACCCTTCTAGTTGCATCTGAGGTCTGGCGTCCACGTACAAAGCCGGATTGGTCCGGGCTGATAAGATCAGGCAATATGAGATGAAGTCTAAGAGCTAAGATCTTGGCATAAAACTTTGCATCACTATTTAACAAAGATATCGGTCTAAAGTTGGGAGGGGACACCGGCTCTTTCCCTGGCTTAGGCAGCGTCACCACATGTGCCTGAAGGATTTCCCTAGGTAGAGAGGCAGAGGACACAGCGTCCGCATACATCGAGGCTAAGTGTGGGCTGAGGATTTGTGCAAATCTCTTATAATACAAATTGGGCAGGCCATCTGGTCCAGGGGATTTGCCAGAGGGGAGTGTATGTATAGCCCGTTCTACTTCAGCTTGTGTTATTGGAGCATTCAAGGCTTTAAGCTGGGAAGGGGCAAGTGCAGGTAGGTCAATAGAAGCTAAGAAATCGGAGATAAGCTGGTCTGTCGGCTGGGGAGTGGACGTGTCATCCTTCAAATTATACAAAGATTCGTAATAGCTAGCAAATGTGTTTGCTATATCCTGAGGGTTTACAATTTTAGCCTAAGTCACAGGATCCAGGAGATAGGCTATCCTGTCCTTGACCCGCCTAGCTCTAAGCTTGTTGGCCAATAGCTTTCCGGCCTTATTACCCGCTGAATAGTGGGAAAGTTTAAGGGCTCTAAAATATTTGTCCTGTTGTGCTATTAACATACTGCGCAAGTCAGATCTGAGTTTGGTCAATTGATGGGACAAAGTAGGGTTTGGGGAGGTCTTATTCATAGGTTCCAGCCTGTAGATCTCAGCCAAGAGGTGGTCCAGCTGCCGCGTCCTCTGCCTCTTGAGCCGTGCACACAATTTGATAAAAATCCCACGAATAAAGGCCTTATGGGCACACCAGACTACAGTTGGGTCAGACACTGAACCCACATTGTGGGAGAAGTATTCCGCAAGGTGCCGCTCCACATGAGAGGTGTAGTGAGGGGAGTCCAGGACCTGAGTGTTTGCTCTCCAAATATACGCCATGCCCGGAGAACGAGCCTCCTGTATCGTTATGGACACAGGGGCATGGTCCGACCAGGCAATGTCCTGAATGGAAGAGTTCCTAGTCATTTGCAGCAGGTGTTTGTCAACCAGGATCATGTCGATACGAGAGTACATATTGTATCTAGAGGAGTGGAAAGAGTAGTCTAGTTCCCCTGGGTGGTGGCATCTCCAGACATCAAACATCTCCACCTCGTGCAACAGGGATTGGAGGGCAGGAGGGCGACGTTTGGGCGAGGAGGAGATGCCCAAGGAGGGATCTTCCGTCATATTAAAGTCCCCACACACAACCGCAGATCCGTATCTATGTTTGTCCAGCAAGCGGAACATTTTCCTCCAGAAACGCGGTTGGTGTGAGTTGGGGGCATAGGCGGACAAAATTGTAAAGGGGGCATTGTTGAGATCACATTGCAGCAAAAGGTAGCGACCGTGGGGATCAGGAACTTCTTTATGTAATGAAAAGGCCACTGTGTCCTTGACGGCTATGAGGACTCCTTTGCGTTTGCAGTCAGCTGAGGCTTTGAATATGTGTGGGAAACTCCTGTGAGATAGTGCAGGGGTTGCAGAATGGTGAAAGTGGGTTTCCTGTATACAAAGGACATCACTTTTGAGTTTTAGGGCTTCTCGCCACATTGATTCCCGCTTGGCGGGGTGGTTTAGGCCATGTACGTTCAGGGATGTAATAATCACAGTCATTTTGGGAAAATAGAAGAGTAGAGGAGGTTACCTGGATCAGTACATCTGAAGAACGGAGACAGGGACCTCCATCCAGTGATCCGCTGTAGACAGTCAAGGTAGAGGACTCCGGCTGTAGGCAGGGTATTGTGCTGTACGTAGTACCAGGTACATTTTGGCTCACCAGAAAAAAATAACAAGGTGAAAACAAGGAACATCAAAACAAAGGAGCTTACTTGAGTAGCTCTAGCAATGGGTGGAAAAGTGAGACAAGTCTCGTGAGCAGGTATACTGCACAAAATCATGGGGGGGGGGGGAAGTAGTGTAGACTCCGTGGCCAGGCTCAGGAAGAGGATTTATGCGATACAGCCTGAGAAGGCTGTCCCTTGGCCTTTTTCTTCCCCTTTTTTCCGTGTGTGACTGTTTGCCAATCCTCAGATAGCGGAGATATGCGACCAGAGGGTTCCTGCGGGGTGGGATCCTGATCAGGGAGGATGCCCCATGTCTGGAGCAAATCCAGACCCTCCTGCATGGAAGTGACATTGTGGGTTTTGTTGTTATAGGTAACTGTGAGCTTCACGGGGAACCCCCACCTATAAACTATGGAGTGGTTTCTGAAGATTTTTGTCAGCGGGTGCAGGGTTCTCCTCTTTTGTAGGGTATATTGCGATAAATCCGCAAACAGTTGGATCCTGGAGTATGCATCCGGTATAGGGGCTTTCCTCCGGAATACTGACATAAGATTATCCTTCACATGGTAGAAGTGCACCCTCATAATGACATCCCGGGGAATCTCCTCAGGGAGGTAGGATGGCTTAGGCAGGCGATGGATCCTGTCGATAACCAGTTCAGATATAGGGGTGTTAGGGAGGACCGCCAGGATGAGGGCACGTGCATAACTATCCAGGTCATTGGGGAGCACCGACTCCGGGACCCCTCTAATTTTAACATTGTTCCGCCTGGAGCGGTCCTCCATATCAGCTATTTTAGATTGGAGCTTCTCAATCTCATCCTCATGGGTGTAATGGGCATCTATCAACTCATTATGGGAGGCGGCAAACTCCCCCATCTTGGACTCGACTCTGTCCATGCGTCCCCCCAGGGCCTTCGCTTCCACTTTGAATGCGCCAACACATTCCATGAGGTCTGCGTGCATGGATGCCCGCAGGGACATCATCATGTCCTTAAGCCTAGCCTCAGAGACCGGCCTCTCACTAGCAGGGAATGAATTGATATTAGGAGAAAGTTCCCTGGTGGAGTCTATGGAGGACAGATCCCCCTGGCTTACCTCCACCACCGGTATCTCTCCCGATAGCCTGGGTTTGCTCTTGACAGGGCTCCTGGACATCGGAGTGGAGGCTGCTGGCGACCGGGGTTGACCCGCTTTCTGAGCCGATGTATGTGGAGGACTGAGCGAGGATTGGGACGTCCCGCTTGTTGAGGCCGGAGATCCGCCACCGCCGCCATCTTGGCTGCGAGGCCTGTCTTGAGGCATGAAGAAGTGCTGGAGCTGCCTTGGCTGGCCGGACTCCTTCTTCTTAATGGCCATCAGGGAGGAAGGCTAGGGTGTGTAGCAGTCGAGCAGTGATGTTCTGGCTGGAAAACAAAGCTTTAGGGCGCTGATGGATGCCGATGTTCTCCCTGGTCTGGCGGAGCTAGTCTCTCAGACGTCCATGCAGTCTCGCGGCGGCCACGCCCCCCCTCTCTTCGCTTTCTAACAAAATGACTTGATGGGCGATAATCTATATTCAGGACAATCTCACTAGCATCCTCTTCCCGCTGACACTCTTCCACTGACTATCTTAGGAGCAGGGGTGTCCCCCCGCAGGTCAGGCCCCTTGACACGAGTTTCTGTACTCACTGTACTGCAGAGACAGATCCTCCAGTGTCTCGGGGTTCAGCTCCTCACTGCTACTCTTCAGGCCCTCAGGATTACCCCCTGAGGCCACATGGCACCTCTACAGAGGAGGAGGCAGCCAAAAGACCTCAAGCACATGTGCTCCTGGCTTTTATACAGTATCTCAACATGCACTGAGACAACCTTCCCACTGACAATCATCAGGACTGTATCAAAAGCCCATGCACCCATTTTTCAGGTTTCCTCCTTCTGTCAACATGCCTCCCTATTGGACCAGTGTGAAACACTCTCTAGACAGAATGAATTGCACTTTGAGCACAATAAACAGACCTCACTAACAGATCCTGCTCTCTGATAGGCAGAGAACAATATAGATTTACCTGCAGCCCTTCTGGTAAGCAGACAGAGCTCAAAACTACACTTTCTCACTAGCACCTACCCAGGAGGGTGCTACACTCGTTCATTCTAGGGATGATCGAACGGTTCGGGTCGACCCTCGGTTCGACCCGAACATTGACTGTTCGAAATTCGGCCGAATTCCGAACTTTTTGCGGAAAAAGTTCGGAATTCGGCAACCAGAACCGACCAAAATGCAATGGGACAGGAACTGGGCTTTAAAAGCCCGTGATTGGACCAGAACCATCAGTAAAAGCCAAATGAGGGGGCAGGAGAATGCTAGGAATGTGATTGGAGTGACTAGGGGGTCCAGAGGCCAATCAGTAGTGAGGCCATCTGAGGAAGGAGCGCATGCTCCGATAACGCGTCGCCGTAGCATCCCGCATCACCGCCAGGAGTGACTCCAGGATCCCAGGACCCACGAGTGCCAGCGTTCCACCAGTTGACGAGGAGCCCACGGACACCACCGAGGCCATCCCTGTACACACGGAGGAACCCCCTGCCGCTCTCACCGGGATCCACTGCCTCCACCACCAGGACCCGCTCCAGTGATGCTCCTGATGATCAACATTACTTGACTAACTGCATCTTATTCACCGACTAAATGTGAGTGTAATACTGCTGCACATACTTCAATAAATGTCTTGCTGCACTTAGAAGGCGCTGCGCTGTCTTCCCTCTTGCCAACATCTCCCAAGCCTCAGGTTTGTGACGGACTGCATCACATTGTCATCCAATATCTCCTGGTACTGAAGAGAATTCATGGTACCTTGCACACGCTGAAGCTTCCCTGTACCCGCAGAAGCAAAACAGCCCCAAAGCATGATTGACCCCCCGCCATGCTTCACAGTAGGCAAGGTGTTCTTTTCTTCATAGGCCTTGTTCTTCCTCCTCCAAACATAGCGTTGATCCATGGGCCCAAACAGTTCTAATTTTGTTTCATCAGTCCACAGAACACTATCCCAAAACTTCTGTGGTTTGTCCACATGACTTTTGGCTTACTGCAGTCGACTCTTCTTATTCTTTGGAGACAGCAAGGGGGGGTGCGCCTGGGAGTTCTGGCATGGAGGCCTTCATTACGCAGTGTGCGCCGTATTGTCTGAGCAGAAACTTCAGTACCCACATCTGACAAATCATTTCTCAGTTCCTCAGCAGTCACACGGGAATTTTTCTCCACTCTACGCTTCAGGTAGCGCACAGCAAAGTCAGCATCTTCTTTCTGCCACGACCAGGTAGCGTTTCAACAGCGCCCTTTGCCTTGAATTTGCGAATGATGCTTCCTATGGTGTCTCTTGGTATGTTTAACATCTTTGCAATCTTCTTATAGCCATTGCCCTTCCTGTGAAGATTAATCAACGCTTCTCTTGTCTTCCTGGACCATTCTCTTGACTTCACCATGTTTGTAACCACACCAGTAAATGTCTATAAGGAGCTGAGTATCACAGTCATTTTAAAGCTGCCTAAATGGTGCTTATTAGGCTTTATTGCTGCTCCCTGACATCCACAGGTGTTTTCAATACCTGATTGAAAACACTTCAATGAATCTCTGTTCTTCAGAGTGGTAGTCTTTAAGGGGTTGAATAATTGTGTCAATGAAGAATTCACAAAAGAAACATTTACTACTGTATTACAAAACCAATTAATGTCATTTTAGTTGCATATGGTTCTTCAAGAAGTCCTTGTAGGATTTCATTCTGAATACAATTACAAATGAACACTAAATTCCCTAAAACCCTTTACAGCATTGGGGGTTGAATCATTTTGAACACAACTGTATATAGATACATATCCAATAAAAAAGAAATCAAATTTTTATTCATAAATTTTGGCCAAGATGTACCGTATTTTTCGCCGTATAAGATGCACTTTTTCTTCCCCAAAACTGGGGAGGAAAAGTTGGTGCGTCTTATAAGGCAAATGTACACATTTTTGCCTGCCATCATCATCATCATCATCATTAGCGAGCGCCGCCCGCCGCTCCCTGCGAGATAGTCCCGCCTCCCGCCCAGCACCGCCCAGAAGTTGCAAAGAAGGCTCGCCTGCCTGTTCTGCGCGGGCTGTGGGCTGCCAGTAAATTATCGTTGCTGCTGGCTGGGGGAGGGAGTGTTGAATTGGCGCAGCGGCGGAACTTGTCCAGAGAACTGTCCCTCTCACTCTGAAGGAGGGACTAGGGAGTGGCACTGTGGCTGGCTGGCCTGTGATGAGACCGGCGTCACTGCATGCTCACAGCAGAAAGAGGAGCCGAGGAGAGAGCACAGCACAGCAGCAGGAAGTCTTCTTGAAGTCAGTCAGAGACTCGGGGGGGGAACCAGAGAGAGTGAGAGACTGAGGGGAGACACTGACAGTGACACAAGGTACAAGTTTTTTAAGATTACGGTAAACTGAACTGAAGTATATGGGGGAGGGGGCCAGTAGGCCACCTCAGGAAGGGATGGGACCTGCCCTGGCCTCTTTTAAGGGTTTTTTGGGTGGGGGGATCCAATCCACCCTGGCCCCTGGACCCTGGTCCACCCTGGGGGGGGGACTGACTGTCACTGGGGGGGGATCCACCCTGGCCCCTGGTCCCTGGTCCACCCGGGGGGGGACTGACTGTCACTGGGGGGGATCCACCCTGGCCCCTGGTCCCTGGCCCACCCTGGGGGGGGACTGACTGTCACTGGGGGGTGGGATCCACCCTGGTCCCTTGTCCACCCTGGGGGGGGACTGACTGTCACTGGGGGGGGGATCCACCCTGGTCCCTGGCCCACCCTGGGGGAACTGACTGTCACTGGGGGGGGGGGTCTATGGGTTGGGACCAGTTACCAGGCCAGGGGTCCCCCCATATAGATCCTCCCTAGTGTAGGCCAGGACCACCAGGGTCCCCATATAGATCCCCTTAGAGCAGGCCAGGCCTGCTCTAAGGGACATCTATAGGGAGGGGGACCATGGCCTGCTCCAAGGGGGATCTATTGGTAGGGGACCCTGGCCTGCTCTAAGGGGGAATGGGATCTATGGGGGAACCTGCCTGTGCTAAAGGGGGGATCTACAGAGGGCCTCCACTAAAGGGGGATCTACGGGAGACCTGCCCTGGCCTGCACTAAAGGGGGATCTATAGGGGACCTCCCCTGTCCTTCACTAAAGGGGATATACGGGAGACCTGCCCTTTCCTGCTCTAAAGGGGGCTCTATGGCAGGAGACCTGCTCTAAAGGGGGCTCTATGGCAGGAGACCTGCACTAAAGGGGGCTCTATGGCAGGAGACCTGCACTAAAGGGGGGGATCTATGGGGGACCTGCCCTGGCCTGTACTAAAGGGGGATCTATGGGGGGGGGACCTGCCCTGACCTGCTCTAAAGGGGGATCTAGGGAGACCTGCCCTGGCCTGCACTGAAGGGGAATCTATGGGGGACCTGCCCTATAATATAAGGTAAGAATTTTGAAAATATTTTAAACCGTTTATAACAATATATCACAAGCAGTAAATGTTATTTTAAACGTATTTGTACCGTAATTGTAGAACTAGGCCAGAGAGTAGACAGAATGTTTGTTTGTTTTTTGATGGTTTTAATTTGAAATGTACCTTGGTGTCCTTCACTAAGGTCTGTACTTTGGAAAATGTCTGCCATGGCCTTGATCCGTGCCTATCCCTGGTGGCGGAGCCAGAGGGCTAGCCAGAAGTTCAGTGAAGGAGTCCTTGCCACCCCTGTTGCCACCCGGCCCCGCTCGCGCCTCACGCTCTGTCATAAATGACATTAGGTGCCCTGCAGTGACTACCGGTAGTTCTCCTGACTCAGA
Source organism: Pelophylax lessonae (assembly GCF_965119305.1). NCBI lineage: Eukaryota > Metazoa > Chordata > Amphibia > Anura > Ranidae > Pelophylax > Pelophylax lessonae. Next base: position 153,085,759 of record NC_138777.1, read on the forward strand.
CTGACTGTGACTGTCTGAGCCGAGCGCGGTGAGCAGCAGCAGCGGGTGGCGCCGTGAGCCGCTGCACAGCTAACCAATCACGCGTGCCTGCACACCTGATTGGTTCGCTGTGCTGCTACTCACGACATGATTGTTTCGCCTGTGCTCACCACTCGAGAAGAAGTACCGTAGCTGCGGGCCGGTCACTGTCACTGTGTTCTTCACATCTTCTTACGGTAAGTCTCTCTGCCTCTGGTGGTTGAACTACTGTAATCACCTCACACTCCCCAGCTCATGGTATGGTACCTATTTGGTACTGTGGTACCAGTGCCCAGCCTGTGGTGTCTGCTTCCTGCAAATCCAGGAGGTACGGTAGACTGAATTGGTGATCCAATAATACATGTAACAAATCCAGGAGATGTAGCCAAAAGGATAATACCAAAGGGCACTGAATGGGTGACCCCCACAATCCCAGGTACCGTACCTAGGCATAAGATCTAAGGGCACTGAATGGGTGGTGCTGGTCACTACATTGTCAATTGATGGGGGGGCATGCTGGTCACTACATTGATGGGGGGCATGCTGGTCACTGCATTGAAAGGGGCACGGCATGCTGGTCACTGCATTGATCGGGGGCAAGGCACGCTGGTCACTGCATTGATGGGGGGCATGGCACGCTGGTCACTGCATTGATGGGGGGCACACTGGTCACTGGGTTAGAGAGCACCAGATGAAATATGGCTGGATAAGAGAGCACCAGATGAAATATAAAGGGGGAGGGGAAATTAAGAACATACCGGTATTGGTACGGTAATATTGGCAGTTCTTTCATTTCTGGATTTCTTGCAGAAAATTACCATTACCTCCTTTTCAAGATGTTTAAGCAGAAGAGACTGGCATATAAAGTTGCTTTCAAGCTGGAAGTAATCAAATTGGCTAAGGAGCATGGGAACCGAGCAGCAGAGAGACACTTCGGGCCACCTCCAACAGTGAAAATGATAAGAGAGTGGAGGAAACAGGAGGATCAGCTCAAAAAAATGGATAACACACGCACACCTTACGTGGACCAACTGCAAAGTGGCCAGAGTTAGAGGTAGAAGTGAATGAGTGGATCACACGTCACCGGCAAAATGGACTTTCTGTCTCAACTAAAATGATCATTTTTGAGGCCAAACACATTGCTGTGGAGAAAGGCCTTCGGGATTTCACCGGATCACCATCGTGGTGCTATCGATTCATGAAGAGATCTGGCCTTTCTATGCGCACAAAAAACAGAATTGCACAAAAAATGCCAAAGGAATACGAATCAAAGATTCGGAGAAGAAGAATCACTTTGAAATTAGCCAGATTGGGAACATGGACGAAGTCCCACTAACGTTTGATGTGCCATCTAACAGAACCGTAGATAACAAAGGAGCCAAAACCATAACCGTAAAAACTTCAGGGCATGAGAAAACCCACTACACGGTTGTGCTGTCCTGCTGTGCAGATGGTACCAAACTGCCTCCGATGTTGATCTTTTAAAGGAAAACTTTCCCAAAAGAAACAATTCCACGGGGAGTCGTCGTGCACGTTCATGATAAAGGGTGGATGGACGAAAATGGCATGAGGCTGTGGATTGACAAAGTGTGGTCCAAATGTCCTGGCGGGCTTCTGAAGAAATCTTCCTTGTTGGTGCTTGACCAGTTCAGAGCGCACATTACGAAAACTACTAAAAAGAACTTTAAGGAAGTTAAGACCCAAATAGCTGTGATTCCTGGTGGTCTTACCAGCCAGCGGCAACCTCTGGACGTCTCCATAAACAAGCCGTTCAAAGTTCTGATGCAAGAGGAGTGGAACACCTGGATGGCAGCTGGGAACCATGATTTGACGTCTACTGGGCGGATGAAGAGGCCCACTATCACACAAGTGTGTGAATGGGTTAAAAGGTCATGGGACTCTGTGAAGGAGGACATTGTTGTAAAATTCTTCAAGAAGTGTGGCATTAGTAATGTCTTGGATGGAACAGAAGACGAAGTCTTATTTGACACCAGTGAGGAAGAAAGTGATGACAATGACTGCTTAGATCTTTCCTTCATCATTTCTGATAGCAGTGAAGAAGAGGAATTCTTGGGGTTTGAATAAAAACATTACAGCCTTATTTTTGTTACTTTCACGGTTTACTGACTTTACTGACTGTTAATGAGAGTAAAGATAGTTCTTAATATGTTACATGGTTGACATAAAATTGTTCTTAAACTGCTGTTAACTTTATACAGTTGATATAAAATATTTTACTACAGTATTTGGTTCAGAATCTTTTTTTTCTAGATTTTCCTCCTTTAAAATTGGGTGCGTCTTATACGCCGGTGCGTCTTATACGGCAAAAAATACGGTATTCTGCTACACATCTTCGGTAAAACAAATCCAGAAAAGTGTATATTGATTGGTTTGCATGAAAGTTTCAGCGTCTACAAACTACGATATATACAGTATACTGGAATTTTTTTCATACTACTAATGGCGGTGATCAGTGACTTATAAAGGGACTGCGATAGTGAAGCAAGCAATCAGACTGACATTGAGTGTGAACTGACTAACTGCCACTGATATTACCAGTGACACTAATACAGTGATTAGCAATATATACTGTAACTGTACAAATTACACTGACTGGGAAGGGGTTAATATCTCAGGTAATCAGGGGGTTAAATGTATGCTCTCACAAGTGTTAATTTGTGTAATGTGTGCTGCTTTTTACTTAAGATCGCTTTGTTTCTTCTCCCAGCCTACAGGGAGAAGAAACAGAGAGAATATTCCCCCTGTACAGATCCCTGTGTTGATTGTCAAAGGATTGTCAAGGGGTCTGGGCTGTAAGGTAACCAGCAGGTCTAGGCCATGATTTATTTACCACGGGCCTGCTGACAAACTCCCACTGTGCACAATAACAGCAGGTGTTGTGGGGGGGGGTCTAACATGTGCGTGCCCAAAACCCACAGCATACCAGTACATCGCTGTGCCTGTACGGGCCACCTGTCCACAGTAGATTGCGGGCAAGTGGCCTTGAAGCGGTTAACAATGCTTTGGTGTGTTTATAACTTGCTATGACTAAGGGCGCATGGACAGAAGCATGTCAACAGTTTCTGTGTGTGCAGGGTGTTTTCTCAATAAAAAATCATTGGAGGTGAGGTTAGTGTGCTGAATAAAGTGGTTTTAAACCCTTACATATACCCAATGAAGTGACTGGTCTTAGGTGCTGCAGAGATAAAACAAATCCTTCCTGTTTATTTGCAACCCTCTTTTCTATAGAGCCTCCTAAGGGCTCTTTCACATGGGCGATCCGATCAGATCCGCCTGTCAGTTTTTTAGGCGGATCTGATCGGATCCTCCATGCAGCTCTATGGGGCAGCGGATGTCAGCGGAGACATGTCCGCTGACACCCGCTGTCATCCGCATCCGATCCTGTGCGTGAAATCAGGACGGATGGAAACCCTATTTTTCCATCCGTTCAGTAATCGGATCGGATCTGATGAGAGCGGACAAGCGGTCCGCTCTCATCCGATTCCCCATAGAGGGCAGCGGGGGCTGAGACACCTCCCTCTCCGCTCTGCAAGCGGAGACGGAGCTGTCATCCGCCGGCTCAGCGGGGATCGCGGATCGATCCCCGCTGAGCAACACGGATCCGCCTACGGAGGCGGACCGTGTGAAAGAGCCCTAAAGCACACATTTTATGCAGCATCTCTAAGTTCTAACAGGCAGGGAGTGGGGGACTGATGTCACATACACTGCAACGCTAGAGCACAGAGCTTCAGTAAAACCTGAAAACTGTGTGGGAAAATAGACACATTCCCGGCTAAACACTGTAATAGGAAAACATATACATTTAAGACTGTCAGTTGCCCGCTGTGAGCTGGAGGGAGGCATCTCCTGGGAGGCAGTGGAGTCAGCATACGGTATTATCAGTGACTCATGCAGATAGCATAAGGGAAGAGAGATCAGAGAGAAATAACACTTAGTACTTTGGACTGAGGAAAGCACACACTATAGAAGGATATGATATCCCAGGAAGAGTGATTGTTTCTATGCACCATTCATGGGGTGTGCAGCTTAATGAAAAGATGAACTATGTAAACAATTCTGGACAAATTTTGACACTCTAATTCTGGAAAGAAACATGCAGTCATAGTATAGAGGCATGCAGGCAGAGACACACACACTTAAGCCAGACTTTTTCTTTCAAGGAAAAAAAACACATGCCCACACAGTAAGTCCTCTCCATGGTTAAAGTGATTGTAAAGTCTTGTTTTTAAAAACAAAAAATAGTTATGCTTACCTCCTCTGTGCAGAGTTTTGCATAGGGCAGCCTGGAACCTCCTCTTCTCGGGTCTGCTCCAAGCCCCTGCCTCCTGTTAAGTGCCCCCACAGCAAGCAGCTTGCTATGGGGGCACCTGAGCCGAGCTGCAGCTCCCTGTGTCCATTCAGACACGGAGCTGCCATTCGGCCCTGCCCCCTCTCTCTCCTGATTGGGTAACTTACTTTGACACCTGCGGGAGCCAATGGCGCCATGGCTGTGTCTCAGCCAATCAGGAGGGATGGCAGAGGGATTAGTGCACATTGCTGGACAGAGATAGGGCTCAGCTAAGTATTAGGGGGTGCTGGGAAGGCTGCTTCACACAGAAGATTTTTTATCTTAATGTATAAAATGCAGTAAGATAAAAAAAAAAACCTTCAGACTTTACAACTCCTTTATACATATTTTTCAGGCCAAATGATGCACAATGTCGTCTTAACCTATTCCTGCCCAGGATATAATGGAGCCACCTGGGGGGTTGAAATATCACTGGCCTGAGCTCACAGAAATATTCTGCAGAGTTACAGCACATAATGACTTTAAAAAATGTAATTTTCAGCTGTAAACTCTAGCAATTTGCTAAGCTGTTTTATAGAATGACAAAAGATGTAGGTATGGAATTGGATATCTTTTACCAAATTAAATATCCATTGCAATTTATGTGGGTAATCAAAATATGTATCTAGAGCTAAGCTGTGAGATAATTAAAGCCCCTAATACACTGTAAAGCATAAGCTAAATATAATAATCTTCATTGTGTAAGCCTCTTATGTAAATTTTTCAATATGAAGTATTTTATGCTAAAATATGCTAATTCCAGTTTAACAGGTAACTGCCTCCATTATTTAAGAGCTAAAATGATAGCTAGCAGCTCTCCCCAATCTAATAATTGCTTTCTGCAGAGGGCAATTTCTTAGAAAAGTAGCCACAAGGATGCATAGCACTCTCAGAGGTAGAATTTTGAGACATTAGGGCCCCTATTCCAGTTTCAGATGTAGCACCCTCCTAGTCAAGTGCTAGGCAGAGAGAGTAGTTTTGGCTCTGTCTGCTTATCAGAAGAGCAGCAGGCAAAACATAGGTGTCCTCTGCTTATCAGGGAGCTGGATTAATAGTTAGGCCTGCTAAGTGTGCTCAGTGTGTAACTCATCTGGTCTCAGGGAGTATCCCCAGCACATTCAATGGGGAGGCACATTGGATGCTGTAGGAAACATGACCAATAATACACAGGTTTTTGGTACTGTCCCGGGGTTTGGCACAGACAGTGGTGCATTATGGGACAGGGTATAAAAAGCCATGGGCACACGATGCAGGGGTCTTTGGGTGGGAAGCAAGGTCCCAGAAGGAGGGTGGCAGCTGCCTGCTCTTCTGCAATGGTTGGTGGTGGTCACAGGCAGTCGGCCTGGTGAACCAGTGTATGTGAGACTGAACCCAGGAGAAGCTGACTGCAGAAGTCGGGCATCAGTGAATCTGGAAAAACATTGTCCGTGAGTACAGAGGAACTTGCCCAGAGGTCTGCCCAGGAAGGGGACCACTCTGGAGTGTAGAGTCAGTGGTCGGGTGTTAGCCAGCATAGAGAGAAAGGGGGTACTAGGGGAGTGCCCTGAAGAGAAGTACCATAGCAACACTTACTTTATCTTCATTTAAGTGGCAGGATGAAGCAGCAGCCTTGCCGCCTTCTCAAGTTAGATGTTCTCAGCATTGCGAATAGTTAACAGTTGGAGTATCCCACTCATCCCTTCTCCCATCCCGATTTAAATAAAACCACAAAAACAACAACCCCTGGACTGAACTTTGACTGAGCCAAGAACTTAAAGTGCTAAGTTTCTGCAAACAGTTGCTATGGGTAACCCAGGGGAATCCTTAAAGTGTACTACTGAGCAGCCCTCCAGGGGGCAATGCTACACAGATAACCTCGAAAATGAAGGGTAATGTAGGATCAGGATGAGCCAGCAAAGGAGCTGAAGGGAAGGCAGCCTTGAGAGACTCAAGGGCTTTAATGGACCAACTCTGTGGGTTGCCGTCCTTCCTGGTCATATCAGTCAGGGGTTTGACCAGAAAAGAGAAGTTACAAATACATTTCCAATAATAATTGGCAAAGCCAAGAAAAAGTTGTAGCAGACATAGACCTATGGATCAAGGCTACTGTAGAACTGCAGATAGTTTCTTTGGGTCCTTTGAAAAACTGGCAGTAGAAATGACATAACCCAGAAATTTAACCTGTTCACGATGGAACTCGCACTTCACTAACTTACAATACAGGTTATCTCTCAACCTCTGTAGCACACTGGAGACATCTGTGTGGTGGCTCACTAGGGATTTTGAATATATGAGAATATATGAGAATATCATTGAGATAAACCACCACACACTGCTGCAATATATCTCGGAGGACATCATTAATTAATTCCTGAAAAACCGCAGGAGTGTTGCAGAGACCAAACGGCATTACGAGGTATTCGTACTGTCCCGCTCTGGTATTAAACGCAGTTTTCCATTTGTCACCCTCCTTAAATCTCACAAAATTGTATGCCCCTCTCAAATCAAGTTTAGTGAAAACCGTGGCTCCCTTGAGGCAGTCAAATAATTCTATAATCAATGGAATCGGATAAACGTTCTTAATCGTGATGCGATTGAGACCCCTATAATCGATACAAGGTCTCAGTTCACCACTCTTCTTTTTCACAAAGAAGAAGCCAGCACCAGCAGGGGCGAGGACTCGCAGATGAACCCTCGAGAAAGTGAATCAGTAACATAGTCCTCCATGGCTTTATCCTCCAAGACAGACAAAGGGTAGACCCGGCCAAGAGGGGGCATGGCACCAGGTTAAAGGTCAATTGTGTGGAGGCAAACTACCAGCTTGACCTTTGTCAAAGACGTCGCTAAATTTGCAGTACTCCTCTGGCAAGGAGGAGAGTAAAGAGGTTCACAAGACCCTAACTACTTTCTGAAAACATGTCTTACTGTAATGTGGTGACCAGAAAAGAACCTCAGCAGGATGCCAATAAAAAGAGGGGTTGTGCCTCTGTAACCAAGGATAACCAATGACCAACGGGTAATGAGGTGAGGAAATGACTTGAAATTTGATTATCTCATGGTGCAGATGCCTCTACAGCCATGGTCAACGTAGCAGTCTCATGAGTCACATGGGCAGGCTGTAAAGGTCTCCCATCAATAGCCTCAAGGGCAAGTAGAGTGGCATGAAGTTGGTGCTTTTTTTTGTCTAAGCACTCGATTCCGCAGCATCTATGAACAGGCCTGCAGCCCCATAATCGATTACAGTCTGTGTATCGATGGACGACTCAGACCAAGAAAGGGTAACCTACAGGACCTCAGGTGCAGGTGTCCCCCAGAAGGGTAGGACAAGAATTTAAAAAGTGACCTGCCTGGCCACAGTAAAGGCACAATCTCTCCCTCCTTCTAAAGGCACTCTCTTCAGCAGAAGACTTGTGAAACCCAAATGCATGGGCTCTACTTCACTGGCGGACTCAATACCAGGAGGTATGGGAACGGGAGGTGAAGGAGGCATGGGTGGGAAGGCAAAGCTCGGAGCCAAACGTATAGGAGGCTTCTGCAAGTGCTCCCTAAAGGAATGTCTCTCTCGGAGTCTGGAGTCAGTGAGAATGGCAAAAGTGATTAACTTCTCCAGATCTGTAGGTACAGTGAATTCGGAAAGTATTCACAGCGCTTCACTTTTATCACATTTTGTTATGTTACAGCCTTATTCCAAAATGGATTTACATTTATTGATTATTTATCTCAACTTTCAAAAAACAATACCCCATAATGACAACATGAAAGATATTTGTTTGAAATATTTACAAATTGAATAAAAATAAAAAACGAAAAAAATCACATGTACATAAGTATTCACAGCCTTTGCCATGACACTCAAAATTGAGCTCAGGTGCATCCTGATTCCACTGATGATCTTTTTTTTTTTCAAATTCTTTATTGAAATATTCAAAGATAACAAAAACAAGTGTCACATACAGTAGCACTAGAAAGTGTAGTATGACAGAAACATAACTGACTGCAGGTCAGTGAGAAAGGCATCATTGAGCAAAAAAAACGTAAACCATCAGCATTCCAAAAGGAGAGACAGTAAAAAGAGGACTCATGTAATCACATAAGCGTGTAACTCAACATAGTGCGATTATAATGCACCTCAGCACAGCAACAGAGTTGTGGGTCAGAACATCCACTTAAAGATGAGCATCGGGGTAAGTATGTCTCGGTATTCAGTGCGTGAGGCAAATACCTAGATAAACCTTTTCTCACCGGGAAAACAAAATGATGTGTAAAAGTCACACAGGGGTAAAATTAAGTTATATAGTGCATGTGAAAGGGATAGAGGGGGAACACAGGTAGGTGGGAGGCAAGGGAGGGTGGGGACGGGGGGGGTAAAAGTGGCGGAAGAAAAGATAGCAGCTAAGCGGGTAAGGGAGACAGATAAAGGAGGGGGATTCCGGGTGGATCCCGTGCGGTCTTCCGAGTTCGCAGTGTTCAAGATTCAGAAAGGATGAACATATTCCAACATCCCCAAGTCGCCATGTATTGTTCCCTCCTGCTCTGTGAGGTCATCACCAGGTCCTCAAAATCATTAATTTGTTTAACTCTGGACAGCCAAAGCGGTACCGAAGGAGGGGTCGTAGATTTCCAACACAATCCAATGCACCCCTTAGCTGCGTTGAGGAGGTGGCGCAGGACCGATTTCTTATAGCGCTGTGGGGGGATGGTCGTACAGTGCGGCAAAAAGAAAGCAGGGTCGTCCTGGAGGACAACATCAGTCACATTTTGGGATATTTTCAGTACGTCAGACCAGAAATTCTGCAGCCGGGGACAGCTCCAAAACATATGGAGCATGGTACCCCGGTCTCCCAGGCATCTCCAGCATCTGTCCGATGCCTCGGGAAAGAAGCCGGCTATCCGAGCTGGAGTGTAGTACCAATGCGTCATCAGTTTGTAATTGGTCTCCTGGAGACGCGTGCAGATCAAGGAGCGCAAAGAGATTAGAATAATATTTTTGCGCTGGGTCCCCGTGAAGTCCCCCGGGGGCTCCGAAAGTATGGAGTAGAGCTGGGATAGGGCATGAGGCAGGGGGGTGTCCCCCGAAATAAGGATCTCCAGGGGCGTCAATGGTCTCTCGAAGAGTGAGCGTGACCCCAGCCCTCAAAGAAAATGCAGCAGCTGAAGCGCCTGCCACCTGGTAAGTACAAACGGGCCACCCTCAGCTATCAACTGCATTAGGGAGGGCCAAAACGCAGTGGCCCCAAAGTGTTGCACTCGGAAATGCCCCAGAGCCAAGAGCACTCAAAACCTCCCTCCATCACAACCCGTCGGGAAGGCCATGTTTCCCAGAACCGGAAACATGGGCGAGTGCACAGTCCGGGCAGCCCCAGGGGCCAGGATCCGGGCGCAGATCCAGAGGGTCGGGCCAATAAGGGGGTGCCGCTTGACCCGATCAGTCACCAAGCCCAGGCACCATGGTGCACCCGGGAGATGGACCTGGGACATGGACATCTCCAGCGTCGTCCACATCTTCAGTTTAGCGTGTCTGCACCAGTCCACGAGTCTGTTGAGGTGGGCCACTTGGTAGTACCTCTTCACATCCGGGACTGCCACGCCGCCATGAGATTTGGGTAGCATGAGTATGCGCCTAGCCAGTCTGGGCCGTCGGCCCGCCCAGATAAATTTGGTGAAGGCGGATTCCACCTGCTTAAAATAGACGGCAGGGACAGACACCGGCAGTGCCTGGAACAAGTAAAGATATTTCGGCAATATGGACATCTTGAGGATGTTGCAGCGACCAAACCGGGAGTGCAGTCCAGTCGACCATTTTGTCATCAGAGCGCAGGTGGAGGTCAGAAAAGGGGGAAAGTTCAGGCGATAAACATCCCCAGGGTTCGGTGGAAGCAAAGTGCCCAGGTATTTGAGTGCAGGATCAGCCCATTTAAAGGGAAAGCTGTGGCAGAGAGAGTCCCGGGTCCGCTCCGGCAGGGCCACTCCCATGGCTTCCGACTTGTGATAGTTGATCTTAATTTGGGAAACCGCCCCATAAAGGTCGAACTCACAGAGGAGATTAGGCAGTGAGATCAAGGGGTTGGTCAGGGAGAAAAGAAGGTCATCGGCATAAGCCGAGATCTTATAGGATGTATTGCCTATCGAGACCCCAGAAATATCTGAATTGAGGCGAACCTTAGTCAGGAAGGGTTCCAAGGAGAGGACAAAAAGAAGCGGGGACAGCCCTGTCGGGTCCCGTTAAAAATCTGGAAGGGTTCGGAGAAAACACCATTCACCTTGACCCTCGCGCGGGGGCAGGAGTAGATACTCGAGATCCAGTGGAGCATGCGGGGACCAACCCTGAAACGTCCAAGAACCTCAAACATGTATCTCCAGCTCACCCGATCGAAGGCCTTTTCCACGTCTGTGCTTAAAAAGACATTGCGGCTTTGGAGAACAGACATTGACATATACTTTGTTGTTCTCCTTCCAGTTTACACTTAAAGTTATACTCATACTAGTCCTACCACTCTACACTTTCAAATACACATCCTCACGTTCTTACAATGTAGTTGTATACCACTCTTACACTTTACACGTGGTGATCCTTTGTATTCGGTCCAGTTATCCTCACTCTAACTCATACACAATGATTTATGCAACCCTGGCAGTCAAACTGCATAATAATATTGGCTATAATTACGGGAGTTGCAGGGCGTGCACTGCCTTAAACTCTCTTAGGCTTTATTGACATCAAAAATACAGTGTCACCTTCCTAATCCTTCCACGCACCTAACCAGTTCAAGACATTCTTGAACTACACTAACTGACCTCTATTAGTGCTGTAGCTGGTCTACAAACACTGTCAGACTACTTCTCCTAATTCCTATATTTCCCATCTCCCTCCCTCCTCTCTGATCCTCCTCTCCTTCCCCGTACGTCTAAATCTCGTGCTCACCAAATAATTAAAGAATAGTGACTCATATATTTCCTAATAAATAGATATAAATTAATCTAAACAGATGGCTCCTACACGTAAATCGAATTCACAAGGAGACACAATATCCAGACCCGCCACCCTGAAATGTGTCTCACTCAATACCAAGGGTCTCAACATTCCTGAGAAAAGATCCCAACTTTTGATGTCCATGAAAAAACTTAAAGCGGACGTGATCCTACTACAGGAAACGCACTTCCGATCTGACAAGATCCCCAAAATTCATTCAACAGATTTTCCAACCATGATACATGCAACGAATCCCTTGGCCAAAACCAAGGGGGTATCTATCCTCGTGTCTAAATCATTACCCCTTAAAATCTCCGACACTTTAATTGATCCAGAGGGCAGATACCTTTTTATTAAAGGACATATCTGGCAAACCCCAATAACAATCGCTAACATTTACAGCCCGAATAAAGCCCAAGTTTCCTTTTTTAGGGATACGTCAGCTTCCCTTGCAGCCTTCCAAGAGGGAGTGGTGATCTTGGGAGGTGACTTCAATGTAGCCCTTAACCCGCTTGAGGACACCTCCACGGGAACAGCTTCTTTGCCATTTGCGGCTTTGCGTAGAATCAAGCTGCAATTGCAAGAACTCACTCTACATGACACATGGCGAATCACACACCCCAGCACCAAAGATTTTACATTTTTTTCAGCCCCTCACAATAGATACTCCAGAATAGACTATTTCTTCATCTCCCAAAAAGATATCCCTTTTATTGACAGCACCTCCATCGAACCCATGTTTATATCAGACCATCACCCAATTACACTGAAATTAACTCTTCCAAACACTAACCAATTCACCAAAACTTGGAGACTAGATCCCACATTACTAGCCAATCCCAAAATTACAGATAAAATTTCTACCCAAATCTCAGAATTTTTCCATCTCAATGATACCCCTGACTCCTCCCCTTTATCACAATGGCAAGCTCACAAATGCAATCTCAGAGGACTATTCCTCAAGCTTTCAGCACAACGTAAGAGAACCCATCAAAGCTATATCAACTCTTTACTACAGAAAATAAGCTCTCTAGAATCATCACACAAGAAATCAAAAGCCCAATCCACTCTTTCTGAACTATAAGAAACAAGACAATTACTGAGAAACGAATTTAACAAAAAATTCAGAAAAAGATTCACCCTATCCCAAAAATTATTCTATGAATTCGGTAACAAAAGTAGCAAATACCTAGCCAGAGCCCTGGCTTCCAAAAAAAGCTCACATATAGTCCATTCCCTAACTTCAACACAAGGTGGGAAGCTCAATACAAACGAAGATATAGCAAAAGAATTTGCAAAGTACTACACCAAGTTGTATAACCTGAATGATCCTTCCACTCACAACTCACATCCCCCAGACAAAACACAATTGTTTAAAGATTTCCTGTATAAAAACGGCTTACTTGCTCTCTCCCCGGAGCAAGCTGGAGACATTGACGGACCTCTCACGCCTGATGAATTCAACACTGTAATCAAACAGATGAAGTTGGGTAAAAGTCCAGGACCTGATGGACTACCCTTAGTGTACTACAAAACCTTCGCAAATACTTTGGTAGACCCTTTTCTCCGAGCATTCAATTCCCTTGCCTCATCTAAATATGATAACCCATCACTTTTAGAAGCACACATCACAGTGATCCCCAAACCAGGAAAAGATAACTCCCAACCATCTAACTTTAGACCCATTTCTCTACTTAACGTAGACCTTAAAATTTACGCGAAGATCTTAGCAAATAGGCTACTTCCCTTCATCCCTTCCCGCTGTTCTCCCGACCAAGTTGGCTTTATCCCGGGAAGAGAAGCAAGGGATAACACCATAAAAGCAATAAATATTCACCACTATCTGACCTCGCATAAAAAACCGGGCTTTTTCTTGTCCTTGGATGCGGAGAAGGCGTTTGACAGGCTGGCGTGGGACTACCTAGAAGCGGTACTGAATAATCTGGGATTGGGTCCCAGACTTCTAAACTTTATACTAGCTCTTTACCATAATCCCTCTGCCAGAGTAAGAGTAAATGGCCTCCTGTCAGACGCCTTCCCCATCACAAATGGAACAAGACAGGGCTGCCCTCTTTTACCCCTGCTATTTATTCTAACATTAGAACCTTTATTGAATTCCATTCGTACTAATGATAATATAAGAGGAATCGAGATAGAGGGCAAACATTATAAAGTTGCAGCTTTCGCTGATGACATCCTTCTCTTCCTTTCCAACCCTCACATTTCTATCCCACACTTACTACAATCCCTCAAAACATACAGAGACCTTTCAAACCTTAAAATAAATTATTCAAAATCCCAAGCCCTTAACATTACTCTCTCCAATAGCCTAGTCAAGAAATGTGAAAGAAACTTTCTTTTCAAATGGACTTCTGACTGCATCACATATCTTGGAATACAGCTTCCCAAAAAACTCTCAACGTTATTTGAACTAAACTATGTCACCCTTATGAAAAATATTAAACAAGACCTATCATCCTGGCAAAAAGCACATTTCTCATGGTTTGGGAGAGCTGCAATTTTTAAGATGAATATTCTTCCTAGATTTCTCTATCTTTTCCAAACCCTCCCAATACATATACCGATACAATTCTTTAAACAAATACGCTCCCAATGCAGAACCTTTATATGGGACCGCAAGCCTCCCAGAATCAATTTCACACAACTCACGAAGCCTAAACTAAAAGGAGGCTTGGGTATCCCTGATTTGCAAAAATATGCATACGCTTGCCACTTACAGCGCATTGTGGAATGGAGCACCCGAGGCAGGGAGAAAGATTGGGTGCCATTAGAAAACTTCTTCTCTCACTCTCCCTTGGCGACCCTCCCTTGGTGTCCTTTTGAATCTATACCCTCAAACACGCTTAAACACCCCCTGATAGGTCCTACCTTAAAATGTTTCCATAACATCTACAGAACTCAGAACTTCACCTCTGTCCCGGGTCCCCTTTCACCCATCTTACACAACCCTCAATTCCCGCCAGGGCATAAAAACTTGCGCTTCGCCCACAATGCTTTCAATGACCACACAAGGATTATACATTTTCTTGACCAAGGGAAGATTCGCTCATACGAGGAGTTGACTTCCCTCCCTCACTTTTCAGGGATCCCATTCTGGAATTATGTCCAAATCAGAAATTTTGTGCTTCATAGCCTAAAAAACATCATTAAACCCATTAAATTATCATCTTTTGAAGAATTATGTTTTGAACCTAACCATAAACCTCATTTAATATCAAAATTATACTCTATTCTCTGGGAGAACACAACCCCTGGAGATAGCCTTTTTTGTGAAGCATGGTCAACCGATCTACAAACCACTGTATCAGATGCCCAGTGGACGAGGATTTTTTATGCTGTCCACAAGGGGTCCGTCAATGTCTCCACCCAAGAGAATAACTTTAAGCTTCTATCACGATGGTATCGTACACCCTCTCTCCTTCACCGTTGGAACAAAGACATTGATAGCAAATGTTGGCGTTGCCATGAAAATGAAGGGAGTTTGCTTCACATTTGGTGGAACTGCCCCGTTATCCAAGCATTTTGGAAACAAACACATAACATTATTCATGAAATAACGCTCACTTCACTACCATACTCACCCCTTTCATACTTATTCCATTTACAACCTCACGCTAATAGAAAATACTGCAAATCCTTAAGTATGTTCCTAGTCAATGCAGCTAAGCTATGTATACCAAGACACTGGGGCTCCCCTCAGGTCCCCTCCCTTAAAGACTGGATCATGCAAATTAACAAACTGGCAGAGATGGAAGAGCTCATTGCCATCTCCCATGACTCACTATTCAAATATGCCTCCACCTGGAATCCTTGGAACAAATTCCGAGAATCAAACACGTACATCTCAATTATGAAATGAAGACCCTTTTTCCACTTAAAATACAGCAACATGTAACTCTTTAACCTATTTACTCAAACTTAACAACAACTCCCTAACTATCACCTATACATTTGCCTTCTTGTATTGAGTCACTACTCCCATTATCCAAACCCCTCCCCCCCTCCCCACATTCCTCACCTCTACCCCTTCTCTACCCTTATCCTTCTCATTCCATGGGAGAGGTTGGTGCTGGGAACCAACCTCTCCCCTCTATCACCTACAGCTAACTTCTGCATAATTCAATTATTTCATTCAAGTAACTGAATTTATCTCTGAATCTGCAAATCTATTCTGCTTTTCACGTAGCAACTTGATGAAACAAAAAATACTCCCTCACCTGCACCTATTCTGTTATGTTTTGCATACTCATACAAAATTTTTTTCTAAATTCTGTTATTTGGAAGTGAAACTCTGTTATATGCATTATTGTTTTTATTCAATTACACCTCGAACACCGAGAATGTTGATCAGATTGTTCAACTGTTTGTATGATTTATTTCCATACTCTTTGTATCAATAAATCGTTTTGGAAAAAAAAAAAAAAAAAAAAAAGACGGTCGGGCTGCGCGAGACTTTAGTCAAGTGTATGAGGTTCAGGGCCTTAATGGTGTTGTCCCTAGCCTCCCTGGACGAGATGAAGCACACTTGGTCGAGGTGGATCAGCTCCGGCAGAAGGGGTTGGAGCCTGGACGTGATCATTTTAGTGAAGAGTTTCAGAACGGCGTTCAATAACGAAATTGGCCGATAACTCCCACAGGAAGAGGGATCTTTCCCCTCCTTAGGTATGACCGATATGTGGGCCAGGAGAGAGTCCGCGGGGAAGGCAGTAGATTGTCCCATTTCATTAAACATTTTCAGCATGTGAGGAAGGAGCAGGGGTTGTAGCTGTTGATAATACAGAACTGTAAAGCCGTCAGGGCCTGGGGCTTTGCCTCTCTTCGCCAATTTAATGGCCATAGACAGCTCATCCTGAGTGAACTCCTCCTCCAGGGCATCCCTCGCCGGCGAGGGAAACCGTGGAAGGGGGACCGAATCCAGATAGGAGGCAATAGCCGCATCATTGGACAGGCCCGTGGGGAGATGGTAGAGGTCGGAGTAGAACTCTCCAAACCTCCGAGATATTTCCCTGGGGAGATGTACCTTACTGCCGTCAGGGTTCTTAACAAACGGGACATAAGAGGAGGCCTGTTGATCCCTCAAAGCTTTGGCCAACACTCGCCCACATTTGTCTCCCGACTCATAGTGGGTGCGTCTGCAGCGCTGGATAGCTGCCTTCGCTCAGTACCTCAACAGGTCCCCGACTTGACTCCGCAGCTGAGCCAATTCAGTCCCCACCGAGGCATCCGCGCGCCTCTTGTGAGGATCCTCCAGGCGAGCTATGTCCGCCAGGAGCTTGGTTAGCTGACGCTCCCTCTCCCTTTTGAGTCACGCACCATGGGAAATCAGGACCCCCTAATGACGGCCTTATGGGCCTCCCATACCACCCCCGGGTCACTGTCCGGGGTAGCGTTCAGTTGGAAATACACTTGGAGTTGTTGGGAGACATCTGCCAGAACCTCTGGGTTCTGGAGCAGGCTCTCATTGAGCCGCCACTGATTCACGGGCTGCTCCCCCCAGCCTAACCGCCAGCGTGACCGGGGCATGATCCGACCACGTGATGGAGCCAATCTTTACATCCACTTTGGAGGAAAGGAGGCGGTGAGGGACCATAGAAAGGTCAATACGAGAATACACATTATGTGGATGGGAGAAATACGCGTAGTCCCAATCGCCTCCATGCAGTATGCGCCAGACGTCTATCAACTGAAATTCTTTGAGCAATTTAAGAATGTGGTCCCTGACCCCCCGAGGCACTGAAGACACTCCCGTGGATGTGTCTGAAGACGGATCCAAAGGAAGGTTCCAGTCCCCTCCCAGAAGCAAACGACCCTCCATAAAAAGAGTTTTTTTCAGGAATGTATCTTGGTGTGCATTGGGTACATAGAGGTTGGCCAATGTAACCAGCTGTCCCCCAATGCGCCCCTTAAGGAACAGATACCGACCATGTGGGTCTGCACATTTATCTAGTAAGGACCATGGGATGGTGTTCGAGAGCAGGATGGAGACACCTTTAGACTTGGCGGCAACATTGGGAGCGTGATAAGCGTTAGGGAAGAACCTGTTTTGGAGAAATGGCAACCCATCGGTTCGGAAATGTGTCTCCTGGATGAAGGCGACGTCCGTACGCAAACAGCGCAGATCACCCAGGAGCATGCGCCTCTTTCAGGAATATTGAGTCCCCTGGCATTCCAGGTGGTCACCCGCACGGGATCCATAATGGAGGGGGGACGCAAGAAGGGTAGGAGGAGAACGGAGAGAGGGGAGGAGGGGAGAGGAGGGGCGAAGGGGGTGAAAAGGATAGCAGGCAAGGGGTGAGAAACCGCCGAGCGGAATGCGCAACAGTCAAGAGGGGCAAGGGGAAAGAAAAACGACACAGGAAGGGGAAGAACAAACGGAGAACAAGAGACAGAAAAGACACCCGTCTATGAGGGGAAACCCTCTGGGGCGTAGGCCTAAGTGGGGGGTAAGACCCGACACGACAAAGGAGCTGGGCTCAACGGCCAGAGCTCCCGCTACAAGAAAACATTTGTCAGATTAATACCGTTATGCATGTAATAAACTTGAGCCATGGTATGGCTAACAGCAGAGTCGGTCCACAGGGCGCCAGCTGGGAAATCACCCAACGTCCACACTGCGGAGGCGACTCGTCATCAACAGTAATGCCAGAAAATAACTATCTAGACTAAGCTTGACACATAACACAAAAAACAACTTGGACCCGAGGGAGCCCTGGACCCCGACAGGAGGTAGGGAGTGGTCACTTTAGTAAGGCACAACAGCACTCCAGACCTCATTGAAACAAGGACAGCGGCCCCCAACCCGCATCCCCCACCACCCCCACCCCCCCCCACCGATCCACCCGGAACCTCCAAAGATAGTCCCGAGGTCTCCCCAGAAATTAGTCGGTGGGCAAACCAAAACCATGTCTCCATCTCCAGAATGCACAAATCCCCCGACCTGAGTGTACACATAGAGGAAGATACCTTCTTCGGGTCCCAGCAGGGTAGGAGTGCAGGAGTCAGAGCAAACCTTGGAAACAGCCATGTATAACAAGCCTCCCAGAGCTCCCCATGGGGAGGCAAAGAACAAGAAGCAAGCAAAGCAACCGGGCATGGCCAGATCCTTCAACTTCACCATCCCAACCGGGTAGGGGCCGTAGGGTAGTCTGGAGAATCAAGAAAACAGGGGACGAGTATAAATCTGTAGTGTGCGAGAAGGAAGAGCACAGAGGCGGCAGGGACCCGGGAACAGGTCCACGGTCAGTTGACCCGGAAGTCCACGGTCAGGTGGCCCGGGAGTCAGTGGCAGCTCACCTCGGGTAACTGTATAGAAGCAAGCCATGTATAAAAAGGGGGCTAGTCAAGGCATCACAGTGATGACAAAGAGGGCCTAGAATGGCAGGATCAGTCCTCTCTCACCTCTCGTGGATTAGCAGGATCCAGCCTTCGCCGACTTTGCAGTGTCCGTGGCGGGAGGCCTCTGCCACGGTTAACATCGCCAGACGATCTGCGGGGTGGGCTCGGTAGACGTTGCAGCCAATTCGGGACAGGGATCTGAGCAATTCCCAGGAATCCGAAGAGAGCCGGGAGGTCATCAGGATGGTTGAGCGTGAACGAAGATGTGCCTTTGCACACCGTCAGGGAGATAGGAAACCCCCATCTGTATGTGCAGCCCGCTTGTCTGATTCTTTCAAGGAGGGGGCGCATCAGAGCCCTCCGCTGCCGTGTAGCACGAGAGAGGTCAGGAAGGATCCTGACCCTGGCACCATCAAAATCCACGTCACCAACCTCCAAGCCTGTCTCATGATCATCTCCTTGTGAGAATACCTGTGCAGTCGGCAAATGACATCACGAGGTCTGTCTATATCCGTAGATCGTGGGCCCAGGGCATGATGCACCCTGTCAAATTCAAGATCAGCTTGCGGTATGGATGGCACAAGACGGTGGCACAGGGCTAGTATAGTAGGCTGTAGAGATTCTTGCCCAGTGGCTTCAGGCAAGCCCCTTAGCCGCAGGTTATTCCTCCGGCTGCGATCCTCCACTTCCTCCATCTTAAGCTGCAGCCAGGGCCGGACTGGCCTAGCGGGATAGCGGGAAATTTCCCGCTAGGCTGCCTGCCCTGGGGCCGCTTGGGGCTGTGGCTGCAGCGGTGCCCAAGACCGATCCTGGGCGAGTGCACAGCGGGTGCGCCGCGAGCTGAGGCAGAGGGGAGGGACGCCAAAGTTCTCCCCTCCCACCTCCTCCTCTAAAGTGCCCGGTGGCTGGAGGCTGGAGCTGAGCCGAGTGTGTGTGACAGCCCAGCGAGCACACTCCCTCCTCCCCTTTAGGGACAGGAGAGCAGAGGGGAATACAACTTCCTCCTCCTCCCGTCCCTGTTTCTCGTGTCTCAGCCTGGCCGGCCCCGCCCACTCTCCTATGCACGGCAGTCGGCATGCAGCTGTGCCTGCCAAGGAGAAGGAGGATGTGTGGAAGGAGGATGTGTGGAAGGAGGATGTGTGGGCGGGAAATATGAAAAACAGCCTGCTACACATTCCCAGCTGTGTCAATGATCAGCTACTAGATTCCCAGGTGAGCGATCTGAGATCTCTGCTCTGTGATCACTGAAGTGAGCTGTCCCTATCTCCCTCCCTTCTCTCCCCTATCTGTCTCCCTCCCCTTCTCAGTTCCTCCAGCAGCTTCCCAAACTTCACTTTTCAGCACTTAGGCAGCCAATAACGAACAAATCGGGTCTGCCTGTCAGTTTTTCTAGGCAGACCCGACCGTACCATCCATTGTTCTTTATGCAGCAGCCAGCAGCAGATGTCAGTGGAAATGTGTCTGCTAAAACCCACCAGCATCCAATCTGGTCCAATCTGCTAAAAACAGACGGATGGGGATCCATTCCCCATCCATCCAGCGGATCGGATCAGATGTCAGACAGATGGAAATGGACAGTCGGCCCATTTCCATCTGACTGCCTCACAGAGAATAGTAGACTGTGTCTATGTCTACTCTGCATAGGGGGGTGGACATGGACCTGTCATCCACCTGCTCAGTGAGGATCAGTGGAGGGATCCCCGCTGAGCAGGCAGATCCGCTGGATGATGTCTGCCCAATCTGAAAGGGGGGCCTTAGATTGAATGAAAATAAAAAAATCCCCCATCTACACATTCCAAGTGGATGGGGGAATCCTCCCACTGTGGACCAGTGGCAGAACTACCAGGATAACAAAAGTCGCATATGCGACTGGTGTTCCGTTATCATTGGGGTTCCCAGCCTCCTCTTGCTGTCCTATCCCTGCTATTGAGCAGCGCTGGGCTCTAAATCCATGGCTGCGGCAGCAGAATTGGACACACTGCTGGGTACTTTATGGGGCTGATGAGCGCATGTGCAGGAGGGCCAGCACACATGGCTGCTGAACTTATGGTTGATATATGTGTGATTGTACTCTTGATGCTAATAAATACTGTGTTTAGTAGATCCAACTGGGAGAATCACCTGGATCACATCCCGATTGACATGTCAATAGAGAAGGCTTTGCAACATTACTGCTGCTAGATGACAGGCGGGATCTCAGTTGTCTACAACCAATAGTGCAAGCTCTCCCCCGCATGCACCCATCAGCCCCATAATGTAACCAGCACCTGGGTCCTAATAGACTGCCACCACTGGCGTAGAGACAGAAGCCAGACCAGCATTGCCAAAAGCAGGGGCAAACAGCAAGAGAAAGCTGGGTACCTGGCAGTGGCGGAACGCCAAGTCCCGGTCACAAGTGCCACCTTTGCAATCTTGGTAGTTCTGCCACTGCACTGGACCCTTATGTGGAATTCCCTGGTGTGCTGGGGACATATCACTTGCTTTCTGCCACCGTAGACAGTAGGAAAGGGGCCCACAGCAGAACAGATCAGTGGGAAGGACTGATGGGGGAGGGGGGCCCTTTAATGTTTCTTGCACCAGGGCCCTGTAAGTTCTAGTTACGTCCCTGAACAGTAAGAGGCATTACTGTGGCAGATGGTGAATTTGTAAGGAATTCTGGAACAAAGCCAAGTTTTCAGAGGGTAGACCTTTCTCTCTCACACCCCCCTCTCTTCTCAACCCCCTTTCTCTCACCACCTCTCCCTTACCCCCCCCTCTCTCACCCCTCTCTCTCTCACCCCCATTTTTCTCTCACCTCTCTCACCAACTGTCTCTCATACCCCCCACTCTCTCTCATTTCCCTCCCTTTCTCTCACCCCCTCTCTCTTTCTCACCTCCCCCCCCTCTTATCCCCCCTCTCTCTCTTACCCCCCCATCTTTCTCTTACCTACCCTCTCTCTCACCCCTCTCTATCTTCCCCACCATCTCTTTTACCACCCTCTCTCTCTCACCTACCCTCTCTCCCACCTCCTCCTCATACCCCCCTCTCTCACCCCTCTCTCCCTCCCCCCTTTCTCACCCACCCCCTCGCTCTTACCCCCTCTTTTTCTCTCACTCCCTCTCACACCCTGGTCTCTCTTTCTCTCACTCCCTCTCACACCCTGGTCTCTCTTTCTCTCACTCCCTCTCACACCCTGGTCTCTCTTTCTCTCACTCCCTCTCACACCCTGGTCTCTTTTTCTCTCACTCCCTCTCACACCCTGGTCTCTTTTTCTCTCTCTTAATCCCCCTCTCTTACCCCCCTCTATCCCACACACCCCTCTCTCTTTCTCCCCCACCCTCTTCTATCCCCCTCTTTTTCTCTCATTCCCTATCTCCCTCTCTCTCTTACCACCCTCTCTCTCCCCCCCTTACACCCTTCTCTCTCCCCCTTCCCTTTTCTCTCTGTCTCTTATCCCTCGCTCTCTCACCCGCTCTCTATTTTTCTCTCACCCCCTCTCCCTCTCTTACCCCCTCTATCTAATACCCCCCACCCCCTCTTTCTCTCACCCCCCCTAACTTTCACACACCACCTCTCTCTTACCCCCTTCTCTCTCACCCCCTCTCTCTCCCCCGCCTCCCCTTATTTACTCTCTCACCCTCTTTGTTTCTCACTCCCATCTTCCTCTCTTCCCTTTCCCCATTATACTCCTACTTTCCTATCTCCCCCATCTCTCCCTCCTATTCCTATCTCTCCTCCCTCGCTCCCTCCTCTCTTCAGCAGCCATCTTTAAACTGAAAGTGCCCAGCAGCTTCTATGAATATTAGCCTGGATATTCAATGCAAGCTATGCAGCAGTAGATATTTAAATGCCCCCTCTATGCAGCTGAGCTGCAATATGTAGGTGGGGCTTTGTGTGGGTGTGGCTTGAGTTTGGGCAGAGACACAGGGGCCCCACAATCTCCTATTGCCCAGGGGGCCCCATGAGCTGTCAGTCCGCCCCTGCACACAAGGCTTGGGTCTAAAATGTTCGGCGGCCACTGTAACAAAGTCCCTCCTTCTAGACCGTCTCCTGTGATAAATGGATTACTGATCCAATGCTGTGAAATTGAATCTGTGTAATGTGTATCATAGGAGCTGGTCTAGGATGCAGGACTTTGTTACAGTGGCTGGTCCAGGCAATTCAAATCCAAGCTCCCTGATCCTGCAGGAGATTGCTAATGTGTGTGATCCAGGCACTGGTAAGGCTTCATTTGGTGGACACTGATAAGGCTGCATTTGGTGGGCACTGGTCTCTGACCATCTCTTGTATTTATGTCTGCAGTCTCTGACTATCTCTTGTATCATGTTTGCAGTCTCTGACCATCTCTTCTATCATGTCCTGAGTCTCTGACCATCTCTTGTATTTATGTCCGCAGTCTCTGACCATCTCTTGTATCATGTCTGCAGTCTCTGACCATCTCTTGTATTTATGTCTGCAGCCTCTGACCATCTTCTGTATAATGTCTGCAGTCTCTGACCATCTCTTGTATCATGTCTGCAGTCTCTGACCATCTCTTGTATCATGTCTGCAGTCTCTGACCATTTCTTATATCATGTCTGCAGTCTCTGACCATCTCTTGTATCATGTCTGCAGTCTCTGACCATCTCTTGTATCATGTCTGCAGTCTCTGACCATCTCTTGTATTTATGTCTGCAGTCTCTGACCATCTCCTGTATGTCTGTGGTCTCTGACCATCTCTTGTATCATGTCTGCAGTCTCTGACCATCTCTTTGTATCATGTCTGCAGTCTCTGACCATCTCTTTGTATCATGTCTGCAGTCTCTGACCATCTCTTTGCATCATGTCTGCAGTCTCTGACCATCTCTTTGCATCATGTCTGCAGTCTCTGACAATCTCTTGTATCATGTGTGCAGACAGTCTCTTACCATCTCTTGTATCATGTGTGCAGACAGTCTCTGTCCATCACTTGTATCATGTCTGCAGTCTCTGACCATCTCTTGTATCATGTCTGCAGTCTCTGACCATCTCTTGTATCAGGTCTGCAGTCTATGACCCTCTCTTGTATCATGTCTGCAGTCTATGACCATCTCTTGTCTTTAATAATGTCTGCATTTTTTGAGGGGGAGTCTGGAGAGGAGTCAAGAGTTGGAGTGCCGCCAGGATGGGGGCCATAGGAGAAGTTAGACATATGTGGACTGTGGAGAGGAGACTATAGGATAAAACCAGAGCCACCAAGCTGGAGCCGACTGACTAAGCCCTGCACAGTACACCTGAGAGGAGGTCAGGGACAGCCCCGCAGGCCAGTCTGGGGGGGGGGGGGGGTCAGTGATGTAAGGGGGGAGTAAATACAGTGTTGTAAGAGGGCATTGATATAAAGGCCCCCCTTATATCAGTAACCCCCTCTCCCACATTCCCAGAGTTCCTGGGGTCCCCCTTGATGATTGCTCCACTTTTACCACTTATAACCAGAATTTTCTCAATAATGCTATGGGGCTGGTATTAAATTATTTCCAGGGCTGGTTTTTATTCCCAGTCCGGCCCTGGCTGCAGCGAGGTGACATGCTGCGCCTGCGACTTCTGTCCCTGTTCCAGCTGAGCCACACGTACCTCAAGGGAAGCGATGGATGTCTCCCCGACCTTGACCCGGTCCGACAGCTGTTGAATATCCTATCAAACAAAGATAGCCTTAATGGGTGTGATTTAATCATACAGGAGGCCTCCAATCCTAGTTAACAGATAAAAGATGAAAGGAACCTGATCCATACACCCAAGGGGTGATAGGGTACTGGTGCCTAAAGGTAAAATAATGGATGTGTTGAGGAGGGCTCCTGATGGGTGAGCAAAGGACAAATGATTCACATATAGAAAAAATATCATTTATTTTATTAAATTGGTCATCAATATAAAATGAACAAACAGTTAAAAGAGAAAAGGACAAATTTCTCAAGGTGCATTCAATACAACATGTCCGAATAAGTCTCACATGAACCCTGGGACAGATCTGACGCGTTTCGCCCTTGAGTGGGCTTTTTCAAAGACCATAGGCAGTCCCGAGTGGACTATTACAGAAAGAGAAAACTTATCATTAGGTTACAGCAAACAAATGTACACAATGTCATATTCAATACATAAGTGGATACTATTAAACATATAGCTCCTACATCAGAAATACAATTTATGCTCACCACATTAAAAGAAAGACTGAGGGTAGTTGCTGACGACCAGGAGGTTCCACAAACGGCCAGAAGCACAACTCAGCACCCGTGCTCAGAGAGGTTCAGGCTGGGTACTTCCGGCCCCACACAAAAGGACCAAGAAGAATTATCCCAAAAGATGGGGTGTCGAGCCCCGCCCCTTGATTTGGGGGTGATCAAAATCTATAACCTCGGGGTAGAGGGCTGCCCAATAGTGGATTGAGTTTTCCCCTAAATAGGGTAGCTCAATTAAGCTCTGAAAAACAAAAAGAAATATACCATAATAGGTCTAGAACTTCTGTGGGGGACAGAGCAAGAGTCCCCCCTCCCCTCCATTCCACCACCCCAGGCTATCCTATGCCGCTGGAAAGATTAAAAAGATAACCAACCGCCAGTGGAAAGTGGAAAATGAAAAGAACAAAATATAAAACACCACACAGAGAGCATCCCATCCACTGGATCCCAACTAAGGGGAAGGGGTCTGACTCTGTCACAAAGCCAGTTGTGTCCCAGCGCAAATGCTGCACAATGGGGCATACTACAAAACCACCGGAGGAGGGAGGGAAGCAGCAGGTATAGGCAGACTGATATAGGTACAGTAGACCGGCTGGAAAGGAGACGCCATACTCACAACAACCGGAGGAGGGAGGAAAAGCACAGATATAGGTAGATTAGTATAGGTATAGTAGGCAGGCTGGAGAAGAACACCATACTAGTTAGCATAAAAAACCCCCGAACAGCTTCATGAGGGCCCCCGATTGCTTACCGCTTCAATGACCGGCCGAGCCAGGACGCCACCGCCGCCGCTCCAAGGACGGAGGCTGGAGAACCGTGGCTCAGCCGTTCGCGTCCCCCTCTTCAAATAGGCCAGGCTCCACCGGAAGTGGTAGCAACCACTTCCGGTGCGGGCGCTAACTGATGGACAGGCGCGCTCTGCGTGACGTAATCACGCTTGGCGCCGCCATCGTCACCGGCCGGAGGCCGGCCCGGAAGTGTAGGGCCGGGAGGTCACCCACACTACCCGGGCTTTGCGCCCGAACATCCCCACCGCTCCAGGGAATGGACGCCCCCCCATGACGCATCGAGCGCAGACCTGCACCAGCCGCAAAGTGGAGCACCCTAGTACACAGCATTACAATACCTCAGAAGGCGACCCAGGGGGATGTACCCGGGAAGCTTTTTAACAAAGTATATTCTGTGCAGAAAAAAGGAAGAAAAATAGCATATACCTAACACGAAAAAAAGGCCATTGACTATAATAATGAAATGTTATAAATATACTATACATACATATATAAACAATTTAGTGTGTTCAGAAAATCCAGAGTATCAGCACAGCATATGCCTATAATGGACAATACCCCAAGTTAGTAAATTGGCATAATCAGATGCCAACTGAGTATCATACTACCAGACCATGAGAAAATAGAAAAAATAGGAAAAACTCCATAAGGTGGATATAGGGTAACAGAAGTATACCCCTAACAGCCAATTAGGTAAGAAAGGGTTGGTAAGAGATAGAGGAATTTAATCCTGGGGGTTGGGTTGCTTGCAGGTCATATATCCATCTCGACTCACATTGGAGGACTTTTTGATCAATATTCCCTCCACGAGCATTTGGTTTAATTACCTCCAATACAGAGAATTTTATCACCTCTGGGTTGAAATTATGGTGTACCCCCACATGTTTACATATGGGGGTATAAATCAGCCCCACCTCCAGATAATATAAGCGGTCTCCGATGCGGGAAGACAAAGGACGTTTCATCTTCCCCACATAGAAAGAAGCTGTTGAATATCCGACCGTACCGCCTGGAAGTCTCTGTTGTGTGCCTCCTCCACTCGGAGTACCATGGCCTCCATGTCATGTTTCGTGGGCAAGGCTTGGATCAAAGCCCTAAGGTCGGCCTCCATCCCGGCCCCCAAAGGTGTCTGGAAGGGCGCGGGTGATGAGTGAAGAGGACGAAGTGTACCCAGGAGAGTCCACGGTTCCGACCGAACCGAAGCAGCAGGGGAGGAAGGTGCGCTCGACATCGTGGGAGCGGTCGCTGGAACAGCACGCGGGCTGGTGGCCTGAGCACGGGCGGAAGCTGATCGGGTCCCGGGGAAGAAACGGTGGATGTCCGAGCGTGGAGAAGTACGTAAGGGCTTCCGCGACCTCCGCCGATGACCGGTGCTCATTCCTGTGGCTCTGGAACGGTATGGAATGGTATTAAAGCAGGTTAAGTACAAGGGAGATGGCCCCCTCAAGCAGTCCTCTGAATCTGAGGACTTAAATGGTGGATTGAAGTCCCTTCATTGATGGGAACATGGCACAAGCGCTGCTTGTTGGAACCTCTTGCTGTATATAGTCAGGCTGTGGCAATGGACAGGTTCGTAGCAGGGTGTGTGCCACTACAGTAAGCAGTATCAATTGGGGGCAGAGAGCAGGAAGTCCAGGAACTGCTGCTGGGTTAGAAGGGTAATTCCTCCCCTTACAAGTTGGCAGCTGCGGGCCACTGGGGCAAATCTTTCTGTGTGACTTCAAGGGGATTAGCGGGTTTTGTATGTGTGCAGCCTCCAAAAGAGCTCCAGGTTAGTGGGGATAGTTGAATAGAGTGGTAAGACTGCGGGCTGCTGCGAGTCTGTTTCCGCTCATGCAGCCAAGATGGCGGCTGGCTCAGCTCGGGCAGGCTTGGTAGAATAGCAATGGGGTCCTGTCTGTGGGGAGCTGGAGATAGATTGAAGGGCGTGTGGGCACTGGGGAGATGGTAGCACGACCCAGGTGTAGGTAGGCCTTACCGGATCTCCGAGTCCCCAAGTTCGCGGCCGGGCTGCAATGCAGGAATGGCCGCGGCTTCTGTATCCGTGCAGGCCTCGGTACCTCGATCTGCAGATTCGGTCCCAATCTTCACAGATCTGTGCAATATCGATCCCGGGAGCCTGGATGGGATGCCCTGGGGGATTCTGAACCCCTATGGAGATGCGGCTTAGGTGGATTGATGAGGATTGTTAGTGATGATAGCGGCGTTCATCGCAGACGCGGCCATCCCGCGCGGCCTGGGAAAATCCTCTCCTATCCCCCTGAGTGGATGGCTGGGAGCCCCTCCACTGATGATCTTTGAGTTGTTTTTACAACTTGATTAGAGTCCCCCCCCCTGTGGTAAAATCAGTTGATTGGACATGATTTGGAAAGGCACACACCTGTCTATATAAGAACCCACAGTTAACAGGGTTTTTCAGAGCTAAAATCAAGCAATGAAGTCCAAGGAGTTGTCTGTAGACCTCTGAGACTGGATTGTAAGGAGGCACAGATCTGGGGAAGGGTACAGAAAAATATCTGCAGCATTGAAGGTCCCAATGAGCACAGCAGCCTCCATCACCTGTAAATGGGAGAAGTTTGGAGCCCCCAGGACTCTTTCTAGAGTGGGCCGCCCAGCCAAACTAAGCATTCGGAGGATAAGGGCTTTAGTCAGGAAGATGACCAAGAACTCAATGGTCACACTGACAGAGCTGAAGCGTTTCTCTGTGGAGAAAGGAGAACCTTCCAGAAGAACAACCATCTTTACAGCACTCCCCCAATCAGGCCTGTAGGGTAGAATGGCCAGACAGAAGCCACTTCTCAATAAAAGGCACATGGCAGCCCATCTGGAGTTTGCCAAAAGGCAACTGAAGGACTCTTAGACCATGCAAAACAATATTCACTGGTCTGAGGAAAAAAAGATTGAACCTTTTGGTCTGAATGGCAGGCATGTTTGGAGGAAACCAGCTCTCATCACCTGGCCAATACTATCCCTTCAGTGAAGCATGGCAGTGGCAGATTCATGCTGTGGGGATGTTTTCAGTGGCAGGAACTGGGAGACAAGTCAGGATTTAGGTAAAGATGAATGCAGCAATGTAAAGAGACATCTTTGATGAAAACTTGCTCCAGAGCGCTTTGGACCTTAGACTGGGGCGAAGGTTCATCCTCCAACAGGACAACGACCCTAAGCACACAGCCAAGATAACAAAGAAGTAGCTACAGGACAACTCTGTGAATGTCCTTGAGTGGCCCAGCCAGAGCCCAGACTTGAACTTGATTGTATATCTCTGGAGAGATCTGAAAATGGCTGTGCACCGACGCTCCCCATCCAACCTGATGGAGCTTGAGAGGTCCTGCAAAGAACAATGGGAGAAACTGCCCAAAAATAGCTGTGCCATGCATGTAGCATCATACTCAAAAAGACTTGAGGCTGTAATTGGTGCCAAAGGTGCTTCGACAAAGTATTGGGCAAAGGCTGTTAACACGTATGCACATGTGATTTTTTTCCTTTTTTATTTTTAATAAATTTGCAAAGATTTCAAACAAACTCCTTTCACACTGTCATTATAGGGTATTGTTTGTAGAATTTTGAGGAAAATAAAGAATTTAATCCAGTTTGGAATAAAGAAGTAACATAACAAAATGTAGAAAAAGTGAAGCGCTGTGAATACTTTCTAAATTCACTGTATGTCTCGGGCTGCTATCTCATCTTTAATGTTATCCGAGAGACCATGAGAAAAAGCAGCCATGAGGGCCTTATCGTACCAAGCAACTTCTGCTGCCAGGGTACAGACTTTTATTGCATAATCGGCAACAGTTGTCGTACTCGATGGACATGAGACTCTTGGCAGCAGAAGTGGAGTGAGTGGGAACATCAAATACCCTTTTAAAGAAAGCCACAAACTCAGGGTAACTCAGGACAGAGGGTTTTTCATCTCCCATAGAGGGTTTGCCTAAGCTAAGGCTCTATCATAAAGCAAAGAAATAATGAAACCTACTGTATTTTCTGGCGTATAAGACTACTTTTGAACCTCAAAAAAATCCCCCAAAAATGGGAGGTCGTCTTATACGCCGAGTATAATATCTCCAAGGTAACCTAAGTATAAGTATTACTGGTAGATCATGTAATATGGGGGTCGTCTTATACGCCCAGTCGTCTTATTGTAAGATCCTGGTACCTTTGGTACCCTTCCAGCCTATTATTTGTACATTACGTTCCACCATATAGATAGGTGGAACGCATCTAGTACCTGTCCCTTTAAATTCCATGACCTCATCAGTGAGTGCCGCTCTGAGCGGCTATTTCAACCGCCGGCATTCACTCACATGTGTTCGTGCAAACCGCTTGCTACAGCATTACCTAACGCTGCCGAATCCTCCAGCTATTCTCTAATACCTGGATTGACCGAAGACTTGCTACAATATCTTGTATCTCGCTACAAGATCATTACCTCACCGCCGGAACCCTCTCCTTACAAACCTACCAGTGATAAGTACCCCACAGGGGAATACCTTCCTAATCTACTTTCACTACTACTCTGCTTACTAAAGACTATTGCTACTCTAAGAACTATACTGTTACATCTAACATCTGCACCGCTACTTAGATTGCAAGCTCTTGAGCCTATTACCATCTTGTCACTGCACTAGCCTAGCATCTCCTGTACACTTCATCTGCTCTTCACTACCACCTGTTACCTGTACATGATTGCTATCCTACGTGCTTACTATCACCATCTGTTACCTCTTACCATTGCTATCACTATCCACGCCTGTCCCCTCAGTATCACCTCTATACTTTCACATATAAACATATCACTCCAGGAACATCTTTAATGAGTGTCTGTGTTTGTGTATGTGCTTGCTGAGACAGGCTGATGCACAATGATGAGTCTTGAGAGTTGGATATGGTAGTTCAACACATCTCTACATGACTACTGAGTGTAACTTCCGCAGCTGCAAATCCACACCACACAAATAAACGCCGGAGCGTTACAGATTGCACGAACCCGAAAAATGGATTCAGCGGAAATAGCTACACATGTGATACAACTATCACAAAAGGTAGATTCATTAATTCTTTCACTTACTGAAGTGAAAAATGAAAACCAGACCTTGAGACAGCAGATAGTCTGTGTTTCACAGCTCACTGCTGCCCAACCCCGTGAGCCCAAAATAAACCCTCCACAAGTGTTTACGGGTGATCGGAAAAAATTCTGTGAATTTAAAAACGCATGTCAATTGCTTTTTAATCTAAAACCTCGTACTTACACTACAGACCAATTAAAAGTCTGCACCACTATATCATATATGTCAGGTGATCCACGGGCTTGGGCAGACTCTCTTATTGAGAAAAATGACCCTCTTCTCAACTCCTATCCTACGTTTTTAGCAGAGCTCTCTAGCCTATATGAAGACTCTAATAGGAAGAGTACTGCTGACAGCCAATTGAGGGCTTTAAAACAAGGAAGGAGACCTGTTGAAGATTTCGTAGCAGAGTTCAAGAGATGGACCCTTGATTCAGGGTGGAATGATGCATCTCTGCGAACCCAGTTCAGGCTTGGGTTATCTGAAGCCATAAAAGACGAGCTCGCCCCAGCGGATTTACCTGGCACCTTGGATGCCTTGATACAACTTAGTATCAACATAGACAGACGATTGCGAGAGAGGAAGGCTGAGAAAATGGGAATCCCATTACCCAACCCTTCTCGGGAGTCGTCCTTCGATCCTACTCCTATGGAGGTAGGAACCTTCCGCCCACCAATATCGTCTACTGAAAAGGCCAGGAGAAGAACAGAAAATCTCTGTATGTACTGCGCCTCCGCCGAACATTTGATAAGCGTTTGTCCCCTTGTCCACAAGAAAAAGGGTGAGTGTTCACAGGTCTTGCTGGGGGGATTAACGACTTCTTTTACTAATCCCTATCTCTTTATTCGTTTGATCCTACAGTGGGACCAAATTAGGATCACCACCAAGGCCATGATCGACACAGGATCTTGTGGGAACTACATTGACACTAGTTTTGTTGCTTTAAATAAAATACCTATTATTTCAAAACCCAAACCTGTCTCTGTTAGTTTGATTAACGGTATTCTGTTATCTTCTGGTCCAATTACCACTCAGACACAAGCACTCCTTGCTACTGCTAACGAGTCTCATGTTGAGACCACCACGTTTGATGTGTTACCCTCACCACATTTTCCCATTATTTTGGGACTTCCCTGGTTACATATACATCAACCAACTATTGATTGGAAGACACGGTCCCTAACCTTCCCTTCTCACTATTGCGAGACCACGTGTAACCTCCAATCTCAAAAGAAAATCCTGTCCATGGTGTCAGAGGAAATTACACCACCACCATGCTATCAGGATTTATCAGAAGTCTTCCTTGAGAAAAATGCTCAAGTGTTGCCTCCCCATAGGGACTACGATTGTTCTATTGACCTACTCCCTAATAGTAAGTTACCTTTCGTCATGTTTATCCTCTTTCTCAGGATGAACTTTCTCATCTCAAGGAATACTTGGATGAGAACTTAGCGAAAGGGTTCATTAGACCCTCTACTTCCTCTACAGCTGCAGGACTTTTCTTTGTCCGCAATAAGGATTTAAGCCTTCGGCCTATTATTGACTATAGGCAATTAAATATTATTACGATAAAGGATCGCTATCCCTTACCTCTCATCCCGGAACTGATTGAACAAGTGCGTGGAGCCACTTACTTCTCAAAGTTAGACCTTAAAGGGGCTTACAATCTCATCCGCATCCGTAGTGGGGATGAGTGGTAGACGGCATTCAGAACTAGATACGGACTATTTGAATATCTAGTGATGCCGTTTGGGTTGTGTAATGCTCCCGCAGCATTTCAGCGGTTCATAAACGACATCTTCCGAGATCTACTCGATGTCTGTGTCGTAGTATATCTGGACGATATACTCATTTACTCTCAATCCTTGTCTGAACATAAAAGACATGTAAGACTTGTGTTGTCCAGATTGCTCGCACACAACTTGTATGTAAAACTGAAGAAATGCCTATTCCATAAGGAAGAGGTGTTATTCTTAGGATACATCATATCCAAGAACAGCATCAAGATGGATATGAGCAAGATATCCTGTATTCTGGATTGGCCTGTACCAATAACTTGTAAGGCCTTACAACGATTTCTTGGATTCTCAAACTTCTATAGGAAGTTCATCAAGAACTTCTCGTCTATTGTGAGACCACTCACACAACTTACAAGTGTTAAGCAAACATTTAAATGGTCTGAAGAAGCAAATAAAGCGTTCAGCTTGTTGAAATCAAGCTTCATTACCGCTCCCATACTACGCCATCCAGACCCATCCCTCCAATACATCCTGGAGGTAGATGCGTCAAATATGGCTGTAGGAGCAGTTCTTTCCCAACGACCTACGAATACTTCACCACTTCATCCAGTTGCCTTCTTCTCTAAATCACTAAGTAACCCAGAGGTGAACTACCCAGTGGGTGAAAAAGAGTTACTTGCCATGAAGTTGGCACTGGAGAATTGGCGACATCTACTTGAGGGCAACCGGTTGCCAATACTCATATATACAGACCATAAAAACCTCCAATATCTCCAGACCAACAAGACCCTTTCCCACCGACAGGTTCGTTGGTCGCTATTCTTCCTAAGATTCAATTTCTTAGTGACCTATACACCTGCAGACAAAAACAAGAAGGCAGATGCGTTATCACGGTTAACCGAAGATAACTGTGCCGAAATTCCTTCATTACCTATAATACCCCATGACCGTATTATTGGTGTTGTTCGTCCCTTAAAGGAAGAGATTCTGCACAGTCTAAGACTGGATTCACCACCACCTCAACTAAGTACTAATGCAGAAGGCTTCCGCTACTTTAACGACAAACTCTACATACCTCCCGGTATGCGTACCAAAATCTTGGAGTTATCCCATGACGTACCTATGGCAGGACATATGGGTATGACTAAGACATTTAATTTGCTAACTAGGCAATTTTGGTGGGCTGGGATGAAGACGTCTGTACAAAAATTCTTTTCTTCATGTGACATCTGTGCAAGGTCCAAAATTGACACTACAAAACCTTCTGGTTTACTTTGCAGTCTACCAATACCCAAAGTTCCATGGGAAGTTGTTTCTTTAGACTTCATAGTGGAATTACCACCGTCCAAGGGATTCACTACCATCCTAGTGTCAGTGGACCATCTGACAAAAATGGCACATTTCATTCCCATTCGCAGACTACCTTCATCTAAGGAAACAGCGGAATTGCTAGTAAAATATGTGTTCAAACTACATGGAATTCCAAAGACTCTTTTATCTGATCGGGGCTCGCAGTTCATCTCTAAGTTTTGGCAAGCTCTATGTCACATACTGCGCATTGAGCGAAAACTTACTTCCCCCTATCACCCGCAGACCAACGGACAAACTGAAAGAGTCAACCAGTGTATTGAACAATATTTGCGTTGCTACACCTCATACCTACAGGATGATTGGGTGGACCTCCTCCCTCTGGCAGAATTTGCTTATAACAATGCAACCCACAGTACTACTAAGCAAAGTCCGTTCTACCTGAACTATGGGTTCCATCCCACAATTCTTCCACCACGCATCCTACCAGCAAGTAACCCAGTAGCCTCTGACTATCTCACCCAAATAAAAGACTCTTTGGGCTTACTTAACACCACCATCTCACATGCTCATAGCCAACAAAAGAGGTACTATGACCTCCGCAGAAGACCTTCACCTCAATATGCTATTGGGGATCTTGTTTGGCTATCTACGAGGAACTTGAGGTTGAAAATTCCTAGTAAAAAGCTTGGACCTCTATTCCTGGGACCTTTCCCAATTGAGAAGCTCATTGGGGAATCTGCAGTTCGACTCACTTTACCGGCAGATCTTAAAATACACCCCACGTTCCATGTATCTATTGAAGCCACATACACCCAACCAAGGGATTAGACCTACCATCTAACTGTGCCGAAATTCCTTCATTACCTATAATACCCCATGACCGTATTATTGGTGTTGTTCGTCCCTTAAAGGAAGAGATTCTGCACAGTCTAAGACTGGATTCACCACCACCTCAACTAAGTACTAATGCAGAAGGCTTCCGCTACTTTAACGACAAACTCTACATACCTCCCGGTATGCGTACCAAAATCTTGGAGTTATCCCATGACGTACCTATGGCAGGACATATGGGTATGACTAAGACATTTAATTTGCTAACTAGGCAATTTTGGTGGGCTGGGATGAAGACGTCTGTACAAAAATTCTTTTCTTCATGTGACATCTGTGCAAGGTCCAAAATTGACACTACAAAACCTTCTGGTTTACTTTGCAGTCTACCAATACCCAAAGTTCCATGGGAAGTTGTTTCTTTAGACTTCATAGTGGAATTACCACCGTCCAAGGGATTCACTACCATCCTAGTGTCAGTGGACCATCTGACAAAAATGGCACATTTCATTCCCATTCGCAGACTACCTTCATCTAAGGAAACAGCGGAATTGCTAGTAAAATATGTGTTCAAACTACATGGAATTCCAAAGACTCTTTTATCTGATCGGGGCTCGCAGTTCATCTCTAAGTTTTGGCAAGCTCTATGTCACATACTGCGCATTGAGCGAAAACTTACTTCCCCCTATCACCCGCAGACCAACGGACAAACTGAAAGAGTCAACCAGTGTATTGAACAATATTTGCGTTGCTACACCTCATACCTACAGGATGATTGGGTGGACCTCCTCCCTCTGGCAGAATTTGCTTATAACAATGCAACCCACAGTACTACTAAGCAAAGTCCGTTCTACCTGAACTATGGGTTCCATCCCACAATTCTTCCACCACGCATCCTACCAGCAAGTAACCCAGTAGCCTCTGACTATCTCACCCAAATAAAAGACTCTTTGGGCTTACTTAACACCACCATCTCACATGCTCATAGCCAACAAAAGAGGTACTATGACCTCCGCAGAAGACCTTCACCTCAATATGCTATTGGGGATCTTGTTTGGCTATCTACGAGGAACTTGAGGTTGAAAATTCCTAGTAAAAAGCTTGGACCTCTATTCCTGGGACCTTTCCCAATTGAGAAGCTCATTGGGGAATCTGCAGTTCGACTCACTTTACCGGCAGATCTTAAAATACACCCCACGTTCCATGTATCTATTGAAGCCACATACACCCAACCAAGGGATTAGACCTACCATCTAACTGTGCCGAAATTCCTTCATTACCTATAATACCCCATGACCGTATTATTGGTGTTGTTCGTCCCTTAAAGGAAGAGATTCTGCACAGTCTAAGACTGGATTCACCACCACCTCAACTAAGTACTAATGCAGAAGGCTTCCGCTACTTTAACGACAAACTCTACATACCTCCCGGTATGCGTACCAAAATCTTGGAGTTATCCCATGACGTACCTATGGCAGGACATATGGGTATGACTAAGACATTTAATTTGCTAACTAGGCAATTTTGGTGGGCTGGGATGAAGACGTCTGTACAAAAATTCTTTTCTTCATGTGACATCTGTGCAAGGTCCAAAATTGACACTACAAAACCTTCTGGTTTACTTTGCAGTCTACCAATACCCAAAGTTCCATGGGAAGTTGTTTCTTTAGACTTCATAGTGGAATTACCACCGTCCAAGGGATTCACTACCATCCTAGTGTCAGTGGACCATCTGACAAAAATGGCACATTTCATTCCCATTCGCAGACTACCTTCATCTAAGGAAACAGCGGAATTGCTAGTAAAATATGTGTTCAAACTACATGGAATTCCAAAGACTCTTTTATCTGATCGGGGCTCGCAGTTCATCTCTAAGTTTTGGCAAGCTCTATGTCACATACTGCGCATTGAGCGAAAACTTACTTCCCCCTATCACCCGCAGACCAACGGACAAACTGAAAGAGTCAACCAGTGTATTGAACAATATTTGCGTTGCTACACCTCATACCTACAGGATGATTGGGTGGACCTCCTCCCTCTGGCAGAATTTGCTTATAACAATGCAACCCACAGTACTACTAAGCAAAGTCCGTTCTACCTGAACTATGGGTTCCATCCCACAATTCTTCCACCACGCATCCTACCAGCAAGTAACCCAGTAGCCTCTGACTATCTCACCCAAATAAAAGACTCTTTGGGCTTACTTAACACCACCATCTCACATGCTCATAGCCAACAAAAGAGGTACTATGACCTCCGCAGAAGACCTTCACCTCAATATGCTATTGGGGATCTTGTTTGGCTATCTACGAGGAACTTGAGGTTGAAAATTCCTAGTAAAAAGCTTGGACCTCTATTCCTGGGACCTTTCCCAATTGAGAAGCTCATTGGGGAATCTGCAGTTCGACTCACTTTACCGGCAGATCTTAAAATACACCCCACGTTCCATGTATCTATTGAAGCCACATACACCCAACCAAGGGATTAGACCTACCATCGCGCCTCCACCTCCAATACAAGTTGAAGGTGGAGAAGAATTTGAGATTAAAGAAATTTTGGATTCTCGTATCCACAGAGGAAAGCTCCAATATTTCATAAGATGGAAAAATTATGGTCCCCAAGATGACACCTGGATGGATGCTTCTGACGTCCACGCACCCAGGCTTATACGAAGGTTCCACTCCAAATACCCGGAGAGACCAGTGTTATAGGCCTTCCGGAGCCGGCCTTAGGGGGGGGTACTGTAAGATCCTGGTACTTGCGGTACCCTTCCAGCCTATTATTTGTACATTACGTTCCACCATATAGATAGGTGGAACGCATCTAGTACCCGTCCCTTTAAATTCCATGACCTCATCAGTGAGTGCCGCTCTGAGCGGCTATTTCAACCGCCGGCATTCACTCACATGTGTTCGTGCAAACCGCTTGCTACAGCATTACCTAACGCTGCCGAATCCTCCAGCTATTCTCTAATACCTGGATTGACCGAAGACTTGCTACAACATCTTGTATCTCGCTACAAGATCATTACCTCACCGCCGGAACCCTCTCCTTACAAACCTACCAGTGATAAGTACCCCACAGGGGAATACCTTCCTAATCTACTTTCACTACTACTCTGCTTACTAAAGACTATTGCTACTCTAAGAACTATACTGTGACATCTAACATCTGCACCGCTACTTAGATTGCAAGCTCTTGAGCCTATTACCATCTTGTCACTGCACTAGCCTAGCATCTCCTGTACACTTCATCTGCTCTTCACTACCACCTGTTACCTGTACATGATTGCTATCCTAAGTGCTTACTATCACCATCTGTTACCTCTTACCATTGCTATCACTATCCACGCCTGTCCCCTCAGTATCACCTCTATACTTTCACATATAAACATATCACTCCAGGAACATCTTTAATGAGTGTCTGTTTTTGTGTATGTGCTTGCTGAGACAGGCTGATGCACAATGATGAGTCTTGAGAGTTGGATATGGTAGTTCAACACATCTCTACATGACTACTGAGTGTAACTTCCGCAGCTGCAAATCCACACCACACAAATAAACGCCGGAGCGTTACACTTATACACCGGAAGATACAGTACTTTGCTTCTGTCCGTGGGGAAGCCTGGGGCAGCATCCTAAAGTATAGTCTTACAGAGGTAACATTCAAGGCGGGTGCCTGCACAGAGACTGGAGCAGTGGCAGGGACAGCCTACAACACTGGTTGTACCGGAACAGCCACAGTGGGAGGATCCAGGTGAGCAGCACGAATCAGGAGCGTCTGTAACACTATGGTAAACTAATTTATGCAGGGATCCTGCTCATTCAATCTGAAGAAATTATTACCACTAGGTGGATTGCCTGCATCTTCTAAATTCATGGCCTTTGCCTAATGCCAGGAACCATGAATCAGACTGAGACAGAAAATGCAGTAAAAAAATCACACCTTTAATGTAATAGTAATAGTAGTAAAGATCAGGAACGTAGTCAAAACATAAGCCAGGGTTCGGAAGCCAAAATGGGAAATCAGACAAGCCAGTTATTAGGGAGCCAGAAACCCATGTAGTTGGAAGCAGAAGGTCAGGATCTGGAACCAGAAGGGATGTCAGCCAGGTAAAGTCTTAGGTACACAGCAGAGAAACTCAGGATATCTTGAAAGGCGAAGGCAGAAAAGGAATGAGCAAGGCAGCTTAAATAGCCATAAGGGGCTGGCTGTAGGTGGGACTGACGAGCAGATTATGATAACCAGGGGAGCCACTGAGGAAAAATGAGTGCTGATAATTATCTGACAGCTGAGCAGCCTGAGCATAGAGAAGAGAGCTGCTGCGAGCCCAGCCCTGACACCCAGTCTGTCTTCAACTAGGACCCTCAGATCTTTCTCCTTCCTTGATTACCCCAGAGGTTATCCCCCTAGTGAGTAGTGCGCATTTATGTTTTTAGTCCCCAAATGCATTACCTCACATTTCTCCACATTAAACCTCATTTGCCATGTTGTTTCCCACTCCATTATTTTATTCAGGTCTTTCTGTAAAATTTCTATAGCCTGCTGTGAAGTTATTGCCCTGTTTATTTTTTGTGTCACCAGTAAAAACTGAGATTGAGCTATGTATCCCATCCTCTATATAATTTATGAATAAATTAAACAGAATTGGTGCTAAGATAGAGCTTGGGGTAGCCCACTTACCACTCCAGACCAGTCTGAGCACACATTGTTTATCACTACCCATTGGACATGCCCCTGTAGCCAGTTTTCTATCCAAGAACAAACTTTATGATCTATGCCTGTAGACCTCATCTTATAGATTAAGAGTTTATGAAGAACTGTATTGAATGCTTTTGCAAAATTAAGATACACCACATTTGTAGGCCTTCCCCTATCTAGATGGCAGCTCACTTCCTTGTAGAATGTTAACGGATTGGCCTGCCAAGAACGACCCTTCGTAAACACATGCTGATTACTACTACTGATACTGTTTTCTTAAGCAAATTCTTTATTATAGTCCCTTATCATCCCCTCTAATAATTGACCTACTATTGACCTACTATTGATGTTAGGCTGACTGGCCTATAGTTTCCAGGAATATGTCTCTGCCCTTTTTTGAATATTGGTACCACATTAGCTTTTCTCCAATCAGCTGTTAAAATTCCTGTCAGTATGCTGTCTGCAAAGAATTAGGAATATTAGTCTTAGCTATAACCTGCCTAAGTTCCTTGAGGACTCTCAGGTGTAAGCCATCTGGTCCTGGGGATTTATTTGTGCTAGGCTTAATTAGTCTTTCCTTGACTTTGGCCTCTGTTAGCCACAACGGTACATCATGTGTTACTAACAATCCTGTCATGGTCGATATAGAAAGCATTTAGTACAGTTGCCTTCTCTTGTGTCATCTGTAACCATCCTCCCATCATCGTCTTTTATGTGGGCAATGTGCTCTGATCTCGCTTTTTTCTGTTATTATATCTAAAAAATTCCTTGGAATTTTTTTTTCATTCTTCTCTGCTATGTGTCTCTCATAGTCTTTTTTAGCCACCCTGATTGCGTTCTTACCCTTCTTATTGCATTCCTTGTAGTGTTGTAATGCTGACAATGCCCCCTCCGCTTTATGTTTTTTAAAGGCCATTTTTTTCTCTTAATACTTTTTACATTACAGCTTAGCCACCCAGGTTTAACTTTCGCTCTTCTATATGTATTGCCCATTAGAATGCACCGTATGATACCTTTGTTTAATATGTTCCTAAAGCATTCCCATTTTTCTTCCGAGTTTAGTGTTTCTAGGATTTGATCCCAATTGATATCTTGTAGTATTGAGCGCAGTTCAGAAAAGTTTGCTGTTTTGAAATTTATTGTTTTTGTGCCACCCTTATGCCTCCTTTTCCCATGATCTATAGTACAAAAAGAAGGGGTTTCCCCTAATTGGGACTTTATAGGCACAGAAGTATATTTAACCAATCAAAAAATATTATAATGTTCAAAAGATTGTTTTATTAAATACATAGTGAAGAATAATGGTAAAAACATGTACAAGCATAGAGCAGATATACGATATACAACCATGCACTAGAACCTAAAACCCGACATGTTTCGAAGATACAAATTTTCTTCTTCTTCAGGGGTAGTTCTTAGTAGTGCTCTATCAATAGAAAGATATGAACATGAATGCCATGTAACATAAATTTATATCTGAAATATACATATAATTGACACATTGTATTTGAGGAATATAGTAAGAGCACTCACAGGGTTAATCTTATCTGGACTTTAAATGCTTGTAATGAAATAAAACCATCTGGTTGATCTTGATCTAACTGGCGGTGTGAACAAAGATTTCATTGTCACATAATCATGCGTGTGGAGCCATAGTGGATGAGGTCAAACGAGTGTCCCCAAAAGAGTAGACATCTGAAGTCCAAAAGATAGGAAGCCAGGAATGGTGCCAAAAATCCCATCCACTGTTGTTGAAAAGATAAAAAGCAGTAATGAGGATTGGGCTTCCTTAATGGAGAGATATATTGAAGCTTGTTACTTGAATGAGCATATCCTGCTCATTGCACAATCTTCTAGTTCAAAAGTAATGGACCGAAAATTACCTTAATGTAGCTTAATCACGATTAGGCAGTTCCTCTCCAGCCATCAACCAGCAACTACTCTGCTGCCTGAGTGCTGGGGGAAAGTGTTCTTTTAAGCTGTTAGTGTAGATGAAGGGATCGGCATCAGCTGGCATCCAGGAAGGGCTTCCTGGATCGCCGGGGCCGGATCCGCCCTCACCGCCCACGTACGCCGCATAGCGGCGTGACGTAGTGTGGGCGGAGCGGCGCCTGCGTTCCACTGGCACGGGAACTGGAAACCGGAAGTGCAAAGACAACTTGGTTTCCAATTGGTGCGCACTGTCCTGTGGCAGGGGGCAGTGCTAGCTGTAATGGACACCAATAGGATACACCGCCTGGTAGCGGTGTGTCTCACCGTGCCAGGATGGCTGCAAATGGGGGCTGCAGGGGTGACCTCGATGGTAAAGATAAAAGATTTCCATAGCTTCTGATAATGCAATTAAGAGTAGGTATAACGCCTACATTTAATGAATAAATATCATTAATCGTTGAAGTGGTCAAAAATAGCATGTATGTATATATATAGATGAACACCGCTAGAGATCATGAAACCAGAGTACAAGGGCATACAACTAAGAAAGAACACTGGCATCATGGCATGGTGCATGGTTGTATATAGTATATCTGCTCTATGCTTGTGCATGTTTTTACCATTATTCTTCACTATGTATTTAATAAAACAATCTTTTGAACATTATAATATTTTTTGATTGGTTAAATATACTTCTGTGCCTATAAAGTC
Source organism: Pelophylax lessonae (assembly GCF_965119305.1). Taxonomy (NCBI): domain Eukaryota; kingdom Metazoa; phylum Chordata; class Amphibia; order Anura; family Ranidae; genus Pelophylax; species Pelophylax lessonae. Next base: position 153,127,677 of record NC_138777.1, read on the forward strand.
CCAATTAGGGGAACCCCCTTCTTTTTGTACTTTGCATCAGGCATAGGCGTGCGCACGGGGTGTGCCGGGTGTGCCCAGGCACACCCTAATCACCCTCCCCTGTCCAGGGTCGGCAAGGTGTCTGCACACGGACACTGGTGTCCATGAGCGGTCCTTGCCGAGTCCGTCGCCACCACTGACTTTTTCAGTCGAGTCTCACTGTCTGAGACTCTTCCCGACTCTTCCTTTCACTGAAAAAAATAGCTGCTCCGCCTCTCTGCTGCCTCCTCAGCCAATGGGAACAAAGTGTACACGCCCCCTTCCCCAGCGCGCCTTGTTCGATATCTGAGCAGGAGATGCTGACTGCTGGAGAGAAGAGGAGAGGAGAGTACAGTACACAGTCTGTAGCCTTTAGAAGAAGGTAAGTTGGGGAAGATAATCTAAATGTATTTTTTGCCAGTACTTACCCTGCCGAGGAGGGGGAGGGGCTGTGTTTTCTCTTCCTGTCTCTGAGTCAGTTAGTTGTTTTTTTCTGTGAGGAGCAGAGCAGTGCACTGATTCTGGAGAGAGGATATTCTCTAAACTTCTCCCCCAATCATCTCTGCTACACCTCCCTATTCATTACCTGCCCACCTCCTCCTCTTCTGCATTACCACATCCAATGTCAGTGAGCTGCTGGAGCACTGCAAGTACCAGCATGCCAGGAAATTGGGGCAGCAGCAGTGTATTTAATCAAGCTGATGTTTAAATGGAAAGTGCTGGTGTGTATGTGTCTACTGTGTATGTGTATACTGTGTATGTATACTGTGTATATGTATAATGTGTGTGTATACTGTGTATGTGTACACTTTGTATGTATTCTGTGTATATGTATACTGTATGTGTGTATATGTATACTGTGTGTGTATACTGTGTATATGTATACTGTGTGTGTGTGTGTGAACTGTGTGTGTATACTGTGTATATGTATACTGTGTGTGTGTGTGTACTGTGTGTGTATACTGTGTATATGTATACTGTGTGTGTGTATACTGTGTGTGTGTATACTGTGTATGTGTTTACTGTGTGTGTATACTGTGTATATGTATACTGTGTGTGTGTATACTGTGTATGTATACTGTGTATATGTATACTGTGTATATGTATACTGTGTGTGTGTATACTGTGTATGTGTATACTGTGTATGTGTATACTGTGTATGTATACTGTATATATGTATAATGTGTGTGTATACTGTGTATGTGTACACTTTGTATGTATTCTGTGTATATGTATACTGTATGTGTGTATATGTATACTGTGTGTGTATACTGTGTATATGTATACTGTGTGTGTGTGTGTGTACTGTGTGTGTATACTGTGTATATGTATACTGTGTGTGTGTGTGTACTGTGTGTGTATACTGTGTATATGTATACTGTGTGTGTGTATACTGTGTATGTGTATACTGTGTGTGTGTATACTGTGTGTGTGTATACTGTGTATGTGTTTACTGTGTGTGTATACTGTGTATATGTATACTGTGTGTGTGTATACTGTGTGTGTGTATACTGTGTATGTATACTGTGTATATGTATACTGTGTATATGTATACTGTGTGTGTGTATACTGTGTATGTGTATACTGTGTATGTGTATACTGTGTGTGTGTGTATACTGTATGTGTGTATACTGTTTGTGTGTATACTTTGTCTGTGTATACTGTGTGTGTGTATACTGTGTGTGTGTATACTGTGTATGTGTATACTGTGTGTGTGTATACTGTGTGTGTGTATACTGTGTATGTGTTTACTGTGTGTGTATACTGTGTATATGTATACTGTGTGTGTGTATACTGTGTGTGTGTATACTGTGTATGTATACTGTGTATATGTATACTGTGTATATGTATACTGTGTGTGTGTATACTGTGTATGTGTATACTGTGTATGTGTATACTGTGTGTGTGTGTATACTGTATGTGTGTATACTGTTTGTGTGTATACTTTGTCTGTGTATACTGTGTGTGTGTATACTGTGTATGTGTATACTGTGTGTGTGTGTGTGTATACTGTGTGTGTGTGTGTGTGTGTATACTGTGTATGTGTATACTGTGTGTGTGTATACTGTGTGTGTGTATACTGTGTGTGTGTATGTATACTGTGTGTGTGTATACTGTGTGTGTGTTTGTGTGTATGTATGTGTGTATATATATATACTGTTCAAATCAATATGAACCCAAGGTTGGCCCAAAAAGTGTGTGTGTTGTTATATATATATATATATATACACACACACACACGCGCACACACGCACGTGCGCGCGCACCTGTTTGAGCTTTGGTTTGAGGTGCACACCCTAATGCCATAGGCTGCGCACGCCTATGGCATCAGGGATGTGGAACTGTGAGCACTGGTCTTAAGTAGGGATGATCGAACTTTTGAAAAGTTTGGTTCGACCAGAACACCCGCATTTCCCAAAAGTTCGGTTCGGATTTCAGAACCCCATTGAAATCAATGGGACCCGAACTTCTGTAATCAAAAAACACAATTTTTAAGCCCTAAAACCCAATAAATGCCCCTAAAAAGTGCCTAGGGTTCTGGGTCATGCCCCATTAACTATTAATCACACAAAAAAAAGTTCTTAAAAATTGTCATTTTTGATAAAAAAGCCAATTGTTGAAAAAAAAAAAAAAAGAGAAGTTTCAGCTCTGTAGCATGTCCAGAACCATGAAAAAAAAAAAGATAATTTTTCAGAAGAACAGGGATGTGGGACCCTCCTTTAACACCTATATGATCTTTTTTTCTGGTTCTGGACATGCTACAGAGCTGAAACTTCACAGGCACACCTTTTAGACCCCCCCAGACACAAAATCACACAAAAAAGTTCTTAAAAATTGTAATTTTTGATAAAAAAGCCAATTATTGAAAAAGTTAAAAAAAAAAAAAAAAAAAAAGAGATTTTTTGATTTTTTGGATTTAGTATCTGGGGGGTCTAAAAAGTGTACATGTGCATTTTCAGCTCTGTAGCATGTCCAGAACCATAAAAAAAAAGATCGTTTGTATTAGAAAACTTTCAGCTCAGGGGGTTGGCTTCGCTGCTGTAACACCTAGCCGGTTTAATAGAAGGCATTTTTTTTGGGTTCTTTGCAGTCAGGAAAAACATCTGAACTTGTGTATAGTGGTACTGTGCACAATTTCTGATGTTTTGCCTGCCTCCAAAAAACCCCACAAAATGCCAGCAAAAACACACCTGGGCATTTTTTTTTGACGCTAGCGTTTTTTTGGCATTTTTGGGGTTCTTTTGAGGCAGGCAAAACATCTGAACTTGTGTATAGTGGTGTATATACACACATACATATATTTACACACACACCTAGACATATATAGGTGTGATAATATGCTTGCGCTAATGAAATCATTTACAGTAATATATTTCTGCTACTATCACACCTATATATGGCTAGGTGTCTATATACATATAATTATGCGTGTATATATACCACTATACACAAGTTCAGATGTTTTGCCTGCCTCAAAAGAACCCCAAAAAATGCCAAAAAAACGCTAGCGTCAAAAAGAAAATGCCCAGGTGTGTTTTTGCTGGCATTTTTTGGGAGTTTTTGGAGGCAGGCAAAACATCAGAACTTGTGCACAGTACCACTATACACAAGTTCAGATGTTTTTCCTGACTGCAAAGAACCCAAAAAAAAATGCCTGCTTTGAAACCGGCAAGTACACTTTTTAGACCCCTCAGATCTGAAATCCAAAGTAAAAATCAAAAAATCTATTTTTTTTTTTCAAGAATTGCCTTTTTTTTATCAAAAATGACAATTTTTAAGAACTTTTTTTTGTGTGATTTTGTGTCTGGGGGGTCTAAAAGGTGTACCTGTTCAGCTCAGGGGGTTAGCTTCTCTCCTCGGTTTTCACACCTTGCCGGTTTCAAAGCAGGCATTTTTTTGGGTTCTTTGCAGTCAGGAAAAACATCTGAACTTGTGTATAGTGGTACTGTGCACAAGTTCTGATGTTTTGCCTGCCTCCAAAAACTCCCAAAAAATGCCAGCAAAAACACACCTGGGCATTTTCTTTTTGACGCTAGCGTTTTTTTGGCATTTTTTGGGGTTCTTTTGAGGCAGGAAAAACATCTGAACTTGTGTATAGTGGTACTGTGCACAAGTTCAGATGTTTTGCCTGCCTCCAAAACCCCCCAAAAAATGCCAGCAAAAACACACCTGGGCATTTTTTTTTTTTGACGCTAGCGTTTTTTTGGCATTTTTTTGGGTTCTTTTGAGGCAGGCAAAACATCTGAACTTGTGTATAGGGGTATATATACACACATACCTCAAGTGGGATTAATGTTCTTTTTGCTTTAATTACTTTAATTTGCTTCTTATTATTATTATTTTATTGTAATATACTATTACTGATATACTGCATAATCCATTGCACAGTGTATACTGTATTACCTTGTTACTGTATTCTGTCACTATTGGTTATCACTGTGTTTAACTTCGTTAATGAATGCACCAATCCACACACATGATGTGTAGCTGTCAGCTCTGCAGAATAGCTAGCCCCAGCCACGCTAGTCACACCCAGCACAGGGAGCCCTTGCGTATCCACGCAAGGGCAGTCTGGGATCCACCAATCACCTTTGGGAAAGGTGGGCTCCTCCCTTCGTGCTGGCGGCCAGAAAGCGTCCCGCACTACGAGCCATAGCAACCCGCGCGCGCATCCGACGAGCGCAGGAGTACGTACTGACGTCTCCTCACGCTCACAGCTAAAGCCGTCACATGTGCAGAAGTCACTGCGCATGCGCCGAGGGCTTTAAAAGGCCGGGGATCGACGGACAGCCTTCACTTCTCTCGTGCAGAGAGAAGGAGGCAGTCGTTACCTGCGCCAGCCAGATGGATCCATTTCCTCAAACTCAGACCAGCAACTAAATGTAAGTTCAAAAAGGGACAATTCCCCAGTCTTTATTAATAAAAAATTTTTTGGCACAAACCAAGTCACTTTTTTTACTGTTTTAAAACACCTAAGCACCAAGTAGGAAAGTGGTATTATCTACTCTACAGTCCTTACATGCGCTATATATATATATATATTATACTATAGATCCAAAACTGACCAAGACTCTGGCATCTTTTGAGGAAGGAAAAGTACAAAAACCTACCCCCATCGAGGAAGCATTTTTTAACCCTCTGCCAGCAAATTGTAAGTGGTCATTTTCATATATAATACATATACTCTGGACACCTTTATTATTTTATCCACTCTATATATACCTTCCCCTTACCATTCAACCATTGACTATCATCCTAGGCTGTACGCAGAAAATGATCTCGTTGTGACTAAAAAAGGACAGGGGAGCCACATGCAGTCAATGCCAGCTACACCCATGTATGTGGAACACCATTATCTTACTTCAATTATCTGTACCAATATTTGATGACAATACTGAAGGTATATATTCCTCTTTATAGAACAAGCACAGAGTGACCTCTAACGCTTTGAAAAAGGCCCATGAGCCGAAACGCGTCAGCAAATATTGAGGATCTCTTTGCCGGGGCTTATGTCCCCTTAATACCCATGGGAAAACAACCCCACAAACTCCTCAAGAACATGTCACTATTGCACTATTGTCACTGATTCCCTCAGAATCGATCTCTTTTTTTACTTCCTCACACTTGGGTTCTATACCCCAAGCACATTATTCACCACTATGATATAATATTTGGAATTATATGTTAATAAACCTTTGTTGTTTTTTAATATTGTATTCTTCTACCGCTTATTTTTGAGTATTACGTTATAAATCCATATTATACACACGTTTCTTCACCTGCCCGTAAAGTCCCACCTAAACTTGGTTTGAGGCACCAGAAAACCCCAACATATTTAATCAGGGACGGTGGCAACACCTACTTAGTTTGTGTACAAAAGAAAAGAAACCCTCTTTACCTATATCTCGGATGGACAACACATCCACTGCCTCATTTTCTTTTGTCTTCACACCTAATTTTTTAGAATACTAATAATACTTCCGGTTCCGGCGCCCATGTAAGAGGCTGTGAGGGACACCGGCTCCGGCACTAACCCGCACATTTAACCCTCTCCAAGAGTCTGGACGAACCTCTCGACTGCACAACCCACTCCCGGACCTCTGGTGTCACCGCAGGATGGATCGATACCTTCGCCCGAACGGCTCCGCCGCACCGCCGCCAATCGAGACCGCGGCTTCAACTCCGGCCTGCAACGAGGCCGTCATGGCAGATGCCGCGCCTTTATCTTCAACGGCCCGGCAAGGTCAGTCTCCATCCCCACTGCCTGACACCCAAATTGCCTCATTAGCCCAGGCTGTCGCCGCACTATTGTCGCCCACAATCACCGAGGCTGTGGACAAAGCAATAGCCTCAGGAATGGCTCAGATCCGCAAGGAACTGGGGGATCACTCCCACAGACTGCAGGAATTGGAGCACAGGTTGTCTGATGTGGAGGACGAGCTACAAGGCTCTTTCTCCATGGACCAACAAGCCAGACAGACCCAGAGATACTTGTTAGACAAATTGGACGATTTAGAGAACCGTTCTCAAAGGAACAACCTCCGGATAATAGGCCTCCCTGAAACCTATGGGGCTGATACCCTCATGGACATAGTCACTACTCGTCTCCCTTTGGCCCTGGGGATCCATACCACATGCACGGCTGAGAGGGCCCACCGTTTGGGGGCCCCGTCCAATGACAGGAAGACACCTCGCCCTGTTATAGTGAGATATCTGAACTATATGGATCGGCAAAACATCCTCAAATCATTCCGCAACGCAAAAACGTTCCAAGTTGATGGCCACAAGTTGTTGGTCTTTGCAGACTACTCGCAGGAGGTAACAAGGCGTAGAAAAGCATTTCAGCCGCTTTGCCAAGCACTATACCGAAAATCTATTAAATTCACCTTGGCATACCCTGCTACTTTACGTTTCTCTGACTTGTCAGGGGAACAAAAATCGTTCACGTATCCTGAGGAAGCCATGCATTTTCTCGAGCGCCACTTCAACATCCAGGTGGATATGCCTGCAACGCCTTCTCCCCAACGCCCGCAGGGGGCTAGAGAACAACGCAGCCCGAGGAAAGACCCGGCGAAAAAGCGTCGCACCAATGGATCTGCGTCCCGCCAAAGACAACGCTGAGCGCCTTGATCTTCCTTTGATGTGACGACACCCTTTCCAAGTATTGGATGCCTTTTTTCTATCCTATCCTTTAGTACCGTTGTTTGGGACATTGCTGGCACCAGCGCTGGCAATGGTTTGCTCTTCAAACACCACGACTGCCACTGCACCCTACGGTTTGGGACGCTATATTGCTGACCTGCATGCTCTCAGCAATATTTCTTTTGTGATCCGCACTACACGGAACTGTACACTCACGTTCACCTTTGCGGATCTACATAAGGTCGTATGATATTTGAGATGTTCTACTGCATTGGTTCCTTCATCTTTGATGAAATGTTATGTTATCTGCTCTGACGCTATTCATTCCTTTTTGTTACGATTATGCACAGCCTTACAGTTATCCAGCCTTGCCCTAGCCCTTGGCATCTATGATCATCGCTTCCATCCGGCTTAAGCGGTCGATCCAACCTATACGCTTTTGGTTTGACCCAGACGTAGATCATAGGGATTCCGGTAACGCTGTCCATAAGCATGTCTCCCTACATGAGGAAAAAAGTGAAGTCCCGATGTTTTTGGTTTTCCACCCTTTACCTCCTTCCTCTGACCCATGTTGGGTCAAGTTACCCCTTCCCTGTACCTACCTGTAAGCTAGGATCCAATGACTCATTCCCATGGTGTATAGGTCACTTGCCTACCTTGGTATACTACACATGGCACCGTCTCACTACCCTTGTTGCTCTGTACTGCTTCGCGGCTCAATCCTACCCACATGATCCCCCATGACCGTAGTCTCATGGAACGTTAAGGGTCTCAGGTCGCCTCATAAGCGGATGGCCGTCCTTAGACACCTGAAGCGTCTACGGGCGGACATAGCCATATTACAGGAATCCCATCTGGAGGAGAGCGACTTCTGTAGAATGAAAAAACTTTGGGTAGGACAGGTATATGGTTCACCGGCAGTTAAGGGTAAATCGGGAGTCTTAATTCTTATTCATAAGAACTATACTGCCACGGTAAAACACGCCCACTTTGACAAGGAAGGACGTATAGCTCTACTACATCTCACCGACTCTCATCAAGACTGGGTGGTGGCTGGGGTGTACGCTCCTACGACCCCCTCAACGACGTTTTTTCAGACACTGTCTCATGACTTGGCCCCCTTTCTGCACCTGCCATTACTGGTGGCAGGTGACTTTAACCAACTTATGTCCCCATCAGAAGATAGGTCACATGCAATAGGCTCTTCACCTGCCTCACGCCACTATCACTCCCCCCTGTTACTCCATATGACGGAAAGCCTACACTTGACGGATGCCTGGCGTCTGTCTAACCCTACGGGCAGAGAGTTCACTTTTTTCTCCCACCCCCACCGTACACTCTCGCGGATTGATTACACATTGACGAATGACAAACTGCTCCCATACACTGGCGCACCTAAAATACACGACATTGCCATCTCGGACCACGCCCCCATCTCGATAGACATCTCCATATTCGCCCACGCACTTTCCTTCAAACACTGGCGATTCCCCTCATATCTAGCCAAAGATCCAGGGGTGGTCACGCTCATCCAGGACGCGTGGTCGGAATTCATGGACACCAATGCCTCCTCCTCTATATCCCCTACCCTATTATGGGAAACGGGCAAAGCGGTTCTTCGGGGCCGCATCATCTCCTACGCGTCAGCTTACAAGAAACGCATTGCACAAGCCTATGTGACTGCCAGCACTTCCCTCAGGGAAGCTCAGGCGACCCTATATCACACTAACACCCCTGAACACAGAGAGGCGTGGCGTAGAGCGAAGGAAGCTTTTGACAAATGGGCCGACACCAGGGAACGCCTCTATAGAACCCAGCAGGAGTGGAAATATCACTCCTTTGGGAACAAACCGGGAAAGCTACTAGCCTCCCTATGCCGGGCCCCCTTTACACCTACCCACGTCACCTCCCTGAGAGACTCAGACGGCAACCTGGTAGACTCCCCTTCAGACATCAATAGGGTATTTGCGGACTTCTACACCTCACTGTATAGCCACGAACCCTGCGACGAGGCCGTGGCCTCTCGCTGGCTGTCCTCGGTTGACCTCCCCAAGGTAACTACTGATCAACTGGCATCTCTGAACGCTCCGATAACATTGGAGGAAGTGCGCGACACCATTCAAGGGCTGTCACCCGGGAAATCTCCTGGGCCTGATGGCTACACTCCCGAGTTTTACAAACTGGCTAGGGACCTACTCGCACCTACCCTCCAGTCAGTCTTCCACCACATTTTGACTGGTCACCCCTATCTGCCCACGGGCTACCAAGCCCATATCAAGCTGATATATAAAAAGGGTAAGGACCCCAGAGACCCGGGATCATATAGGCCTATTTCCCTATTGAACATAGACTCCAAACTGCTCTCCAAGATTATCGCAGGTAGACTGGCGCTCATACTTCCTACGCTCATACATCCTGCCCAAGCAGGATTCACCAAAGGCAGGTCAGCAACATCTAATATAAGGAAGGTCCTACTGGCACTTGAGGTCTCAAGACTGAACCCAAACAACCAGGCAGCCATTATCACCCTAGATGCCGAAAAGGCTTTTGATAATGTTAATATACAATGGCTAGATAAGGTGTTGTCCTGCTTCGGCTTCTCGGGCCCCTTCCTACACATGATCAGGACCATGTACGCCTCCCCCGCAGCTCAGGTGGTAGTAGCCGGCCACGCCTCGCAACCCTTTCAACTGTTTAAAGGTACTAGGCAAGGGTGCCCATTGTCACCCCTGCTGTTTAACTTGGCTCTGGAACCACTATCCAGATTTATGCTGACGCACCCTGAGCTCCGGGGTATTGAGGGGGGACAGGAAGAGCTACGTACGGCGATGTTCGCCGACGATGTGTTGATATTTACTGCAGACCCTGGCCACGACCTGCCTATCATACAACAAATTTTTGCGGACTACCGGCATTGCTCGGGCCTCCGCATCAATTTCACTAAAAGCGAGGTACTCCCCCTGAACACCACGCAAACCCCACAATGGGCGTCTTCTTCTCCACTTCGCATCACCACAAGCCACATCACCTACTTGGGAGTTAACATAGGGCCCTTCTCGTCCTCTTTATACAGGCTAAACTTCACTCCTGTTATAGACAAGATGATAGCCGAACTGAAGAATTGGGCAGATCTCCCGCTATCGTTCAAGGGCAGATGCCACCTATACAAAATGGCTACCTTCCCTAAATTGCTTTACCCTCTTCAAACACTGCCACTTCTCCTAAAACATACTGACGTCAAAAAGTTACATAGAGCTGTATCTCTCTTCTTATGGAAGGGGAAACGGGCCAGAATCTCAATGTCTAAGCTACACTTATCTACGCGAGAGGGGGGTGTGGACCTTCCGAACACCCGCATATATAATGTGGTCTGCTTGCTACGATCATGTATGGATTGGTTGAGCCGCGAATCGAGATACACCAACTTCTCCCTGGAATCGCAGTTGGCTGCCCCTTATGATCTCACAGCACTGCTGCACTGCGGGATCGCGGACTTGCCTGTGTCTCTGGGACGCAATCTTCTGCTCAGGGACACTGTGATGGCGTGGAGGGAGCTGCGGAAGCGCTTTAGGTTGCCCCAGCGTTTCTCCAGCTATCTACCTATCCGTAACCACCCCATGTTCCCGCAGGCACAGCAGTGCTCGGCTTATGAGGAGTGGGCAAGGCGAGGGATCACTAAATTTGCGCAGTTGTATGATACCTTAACTGGTAAACCTCTTCCCTTTGTAGCATTCATGGCAAAGTTCAACCTTACGTCTGACCATTTTTTATACTTCCATCAGTGTGTAAGCTTTGTGGACTCTCTCTGCCACACACCTTTGAACCGCTTTAGAACTTCCATCCTGGATACTTGGATACAACAACACAAGCACAAAATATCCCACATGTATAAACCGTTGCACTCTGAACTCTATCAGGGGACCTCCACCCAGGTTGCTAGGGCATGGAATGCTCAACTTCAGTCCGACGACGCCCACCTCCGCATCCTGTCAGGGTACCTGACCACACGCCGCTTTATAACCAATGAGTTTTGGAGGGAGCAGCAATTTAATATCATGCACTGAGCATATCTCCCTCATATCAGATGGTCTTCGGACATTTCTCATCACTTCTGCACACTGTGCAAGATACAATTCCCCTCTCTGCTTCACAAGTTCTGGCAATGTCCTCCTATATCCGCCTACTGGGACAAAGTGCTACGATACATAGCCAGATACACGGGGATTTCCCTACCAAAAGACATCTATCTCCTGCTGTTTGGTGACCTCTCACTGCAAATACTGCCACTGCCCAAACACTCAAGGAAACCCCTACTGGACTACAAACTGTGGATACTAACCTGCCTCATGGTAACACGCAGATTAATACTAAAGCATTGGATGACCTCCGAACCTCCCACTGTCCGCGAATTACATAATGACTTATCTATTCTCAGGGATAGGGAGCTGGTGGGCTTGCAATATTCCTCCTCCAGTGGACATAACCGCCTGCTCAGAAAATGGTCTGCTTCCCCCCCCCCCCCTGGGGGACAGCACCCCCCTCTGTGATCTGACCTGACCCAGAATGTTATGACACGAAATGTTTGATGGTTTACTTTTTTCCTTAGGCTGATCACGCTCCGCTCTCACACTCACGCTGATCTATATGGGAACCGAGCGTCATCACTCTTCGCCAGCATCTAGACAGGTGATCTCAGGTATTCTTGTCATAAAGGGTAAATGAGACGGTGACCTACAATGTTTACTACTTGCATGCATGTCATTTTATGCTTCTCAAGGCGGGCTCTGAACCCGCCTCTTTTGCTTTTACTGATTTTGCGTAATAATTTCCCTAGCTTCACCCTTCTCCCTCCCTCCTCCCTCTCCCTGCCCTCTTCCCTCCCTGTCCTTCCCCCCCCCCCCTCCCCCTACCCAGATCCACCTTTCCACTCCCATATTTCCCCTCCCTCCTACTACCCTCTACCATACTCCCCTTGTTACTATACAGGAAACTGGGAACTCTGCTACCGCAGTCACCCATGCCCCCCTTTCAATAACGCCCTCCCGTGCAGTTCCTCAAAAGTTTTCTCAGGTTAACTGTTATGACCGTTATGCACTCTGTTATACCATGTTGTATGCACCACACCCGCTGTATATTCTCGTGTGGTCATGTTGTTTATTGTTGTTGTACAGAGTTGAACTCTAATAAAATGTTTTTCAAAAAAAAAAAAAAAAAAAAGAATACTAATAATACTTATTAGGGTCAACAAGCAGGACCCCATCTTATTTTCTATATAAGGGCCCTGGAAGTAGGGAACTATACACCCCTTGGTGTGACCAAGAGTCCCAAGGGGTAAGGTAACCCATATAACCAGTGAGCCCCATTCTCTCATTCCAGTGAGAGACCATGAGTGCCCCCGAAAGGGAGGACCCACTCACAGGGAATTTGATTGGAGACGGATGGAGCAGCCTGATGCTGGACATCCAGAAGAGTTTCCGGGGCAATGAGCAGCAGGAATCGGACATCTTGGCTTTATTCAGCACTTTAAAGAGACAACTTGAACGAAAATCAGCCCTATTTTGGCACATAAAAAGTTTTGAAAGATACGTGATGGAAGATATAAACCCAGTAGGCCTTAGAATTCAGATATTCCCGACAATGGACAATATCACAGCAACAATGAAGAAGGAGTGGGAAGAGATCCTTAATGAGTGTTCCAAAAAACTGATGATTCTCCTACAAACTGAATACGCTCGACAAATGGAAAATCTTGATACAGAAATAAAATTAATATATGAGAAACTCAATCCCCTGAGAAATGCACCACTATACAGTGAACAGGAGAGGAAACTGAAAGAACATATTGAAGAATTCAGTAAAGAAATGCTAAAGAAAAAGGAACGAAAATATTGGCGAGATAAGAATGCCTTTTCACAAAACCGCGCCTATAGATGGGCGAACAGCAGACAAAACAGGAGAACCACATATAGAACACCCAGGAATCCCGGCCCACAATACTCATCAGACTCCTCTAACTACACGTCAGGGCAGGAACAACAACCCTTTCGACATAGGGGCCAAACTAAGCCCCCAGAAAATCGAGAACCAGTTGAAGACCATGATGACCAATCCTCACAAGATGCTGAGGAACCAAATACCTCAGAAATTACCTCTTTCCCTGATGAAGGGGCCATGGCCCCTAAAAAATACCCAAAAATGTTCACCAGATCCCAACAACCAAAAAATGACAACACTCAATGCTACAAAAAGATCATGCCCATCATGGTAGAGACTTATAAAGAAGACTTTTACAAAAAAGTAGACGTAGCACGAAACCAAGGGAAGATCTCAGAGACACTCTGGCAATATGTCAGGACCAAACATGCGAGAACCCCGACTTTCTACGCCCTACCTAAAATCCATAAGGATAAAGACAACCCCCCAGGCAGACCCATTATCTCGGGGAATGGCAACCTAACCGAAAATATCAGCAAGGTTATTGACGCCTACCTAAGACCACACGTAACTAAACTCCCCTCCTATACCAGAGACACAGGACATCTCCTTCAAATTCTGGAAGATATCACCATACCAGCCGATGCATATCTTGTCACTATCGACGTCGAAGCACTGTACAATAACATCCCACATAAGAAAGGAATGGAAGTCATCAGACAAGAACAGAGTGGGCATGATCAAAAATTTAATGATTTTATCATTATGATGCTAGACTATATTCTTAACAATAACTTTTTTGTGTTTAATGGTACATATTACCTACAGACCTGTGGTGTTGCCATGGGCACAAGCTGTGCCCCGTCCTATGCGAACACATACCTGGGAGCATGGGAACAGGAATTTCTTGCCCAAGAGGAAAACAGCATCTTTGCAAACAATATTATCATCTGGCAAAGATTCATTGATGATATTTTTATCATCTGGACAGGTACAGAGAATATGATCAAGGAATGCCTCCAGGCTATGAACAAGAATACATACAATATGTTTTTCACCATGAGTTATGATAAGGAAAAAATACCTTTTCTAGATATATGGATCATTAAGGATAACGATGGACACCTTAAAACAACACTATTCCGGAAGGAAACAGCAGGTAATTCCATATTACATGCATCCAGCTTTCATCCACCCTCATTAAAAAATGCCATCCCATATAGCCAATTTTTGAGGCTAAAGAAAAATTGTACCACCGAACAGGATTTTCAAAAGGAAGCAGACTCCCTGACAATTAGACTTTCAAAGAGGGGATACACAAAGGCAACCCTACGGAAAGCCTTTAACAGGGTCAAAAAACAAGAAAGATACGACATCCTGTTCAAGAAGAAACACAAAATAACATCAGAGGAATCAGAAAATCAAATAAGGGTTATCACGAGATTCACAAATGACCACCCTGAAATTAGGAATATCATAACCAAACATTGGCAAATTCTAAAGGAGGATTCCACCATAAAACCATTCATACCAGAAAAACCCCAGATCACATACAGGAAAGCAGGATCCATGAAACAGTCGCTCACGCACAGTGAGTATAAGGAAACCAGAAGGGACCCCTGCAAGTTAAAAGGCACCTTCCCCTGCGGTAATTGTGGGCAATGCAACGTTATAAAAAAATGTACCAACATAACACTTCCGAATGGAGACTCTTTTACACCACGGCATTTTGTAAACTGTCGCACAAGAGGAGTGGTTTACCTGATGACGTGCCAATGCCAATCCTACTGCGTAGGTAAGACCAAACAGGAGTTTGGCAAACGCGTTAATCAGCATATTAATAGTATGCAAATGTGCAATTTTTATGTACCCCTGGGAAGACACGTAGCACATTATCACAAGAATATTATGCCTAAAGTCACCTTTACAGCCTTGGAAAGGATCCACATCCCGCATAGAGGGGGAGATTGGAATAAACGTCTGTTACAAATGGAAATGAGGTGGATAAGACGCCTCCAAGCCACAAAACCACCTGGACTAAACGAGAATGAGAGCTTTCGTCCTTTCCTGGAGGGCTTCGCCTCGGGAAAGACGGATTAAAAGGCTTTTGTTTCAAAAAACCTATAAAAATCCAACTTACCTTTGTACAGACATAAAACATGTTCCCATCCTCATGATCTGGAAAAAAACTTTATAAAAACTTTATAAGTTCGTCTATGCCTAATGGAGACATAAAACCATTCATCCATTCTTCACTCCCATTTCTCCATTCTATGTTCAAAAACAACCGTATGTGGGATTCTAACATCTTCCCACATATAGGAGGACCTAACCCCTCCAAGGACAATATTATATATGTGCTGAAAGCCTATGTCCGATCCTGCTTAGCAGGGCTTCGGGATGACCCTGGAATGCCTGGGTATCGGGATTGCTCCTTCTCGACCCATAGATTCCCTCAAGTGGGATTAATGTTCTTTTTGCTTTAATTACTTTAATTTGCTTCTTATTATTATTATTTTATTGTAATATACTATTACTGATATACTGCATCATCCATTGCACAGTGTATACTGTATTACCTTGTTACTGTATTCTGTCACTATTGGTTATCACTGTGTTTAACTTCGTTAATGAATGCACCAATCCACACACATGATGTGTAGCTGTCAGCTCTGCAGAATAGCTAGCCCCAGCCCCGCTAGTCACACCCAGCACAGGGAGCCCTTGCGTATCCACGCAAGGGCAGTCTGGTATCCACCAATCACCTTTGGGAAAGGTGGGCTCCTCCCTTCGTGCTGGCGGCCAGAAAGCGTCCCGCACTACGAGCCATAGCAACCCGCGCGCGCATCCGACGAGCGCAGGAGTACGTACTGACGTCTCCTCACGCTCACAGCTAAAGCCGTCACATGTGCAGAAGTCACTGCGCATGCGCCGAGGGCTTTAAAAGGCCGGGGATCGACGGACAGCCTTCACTTCTCTCGTGCAGAGAGAAGGAGGCAGTCGTTACCTGCGCCAGCCAGATGGATCCATTTCCTCAAACTCAGACCAGCAACTAAATGTAAGTTCAAAAAGGGACAATTCCCCAGTCTTTATTAATAAAACATTTTTTGGCACAAACCAAGTCACTTTTTTTACTGTTTTAAAACACCTAAGCACCAAGTAGGAAAGTGGTATTATCTACTCTACAGTCCTTACATGCGCTATATATATATATATATTATACTATAGATCCAAAACTGACCAAGACTCTGGCATCTTTTGAGGAAGGAAAAGTACAAAAACCTACCCCCATCGAGGAAGCATTTTTTAACCCTCTGCCAGCAAATTGTAAGTGGTCATTTTCATATATAATACATATACTCTGGACACCTTTATTATTTTATCCACTCTTTATATACCTTCCCCTTACCATTCAACCATTGACTATCATCCTAGGCTGTACGCAGGAAATGATCTTGTTGTGACTAAAAAAGGACAGGGGAGCCACATGCAGTCAATGCCAGCTACACCCATGTATGTGGAACACCATTATCTTACTTCAATTATCTGTACCAATATTTGATGACAATACTGAAGGTATATATTCCTCTTTATAGAACAAGCACAGAGTGACCTCTAACGCTTTGAAAAAGGCCCATGAGCCGAAACGCGTCAGCGAATATTGAGGATCTCTTTGCCGGGGCTTATGTCCCCTTAATACCCATGGGAAAACAACCCCACAAACTCCTCAAGAACATGTCACTATTGCACTATTGTCACTGATTCCCTCAGAATCAATCTCTTTTTTACTTCCTCACACTTGGGTTCTATACCCCAAGCACATTATTCACCACTATGATATAATATTTGGAATTATATGTTAATAAACCTTTGTTGTTTTTTAATATTGTATACTTCTACCGCTTATTTTTGAGTATTACGTTATAAATCCATATTATACACACGTTTCTTCACCTGCCCGTAAAGTCCCACCTAAACTTGGTTTGAGGCACCAGAAAACCCCAACATATTTAATCAGGGACGGTGGCAACACCTACTTAGTTTGTGTACAAAAGAAAAGAAACCCTCTTCACACATACATATATTTATATACACACCTAGACATATATAGGTGTGATAGTAGCAGAAATATATTACTGTAAATGATTTCATTAGCGCAAGCATATATTTCTGCTACTATCACACCTATATATGTCTAGGTGTGTATATAAATATATGGATGTGTGTATATACACCACTATACACAAGTTCAGATGTTTTGCCTGCCTCCAAAACCCCCCAAAAAATGCCAGCAAAAACACACCTGGGCATTTTTTTTTTTTGACGCTAACGTTTTTTTGGCATTTTTTTGTGTTCTTTTGAGGCAGGCAAAACATCTGAACATGTGTATAGGGGGTATATATACACATATATGTCTGAATATATACTCCTAGACATATATAGGTGTGATAGTAGCAGAAATATATTACTGTAAATGATTTCATTAGCGCAAGCATTTATTTCTGCTACTATCACACCTATATATGTCTAGGGGTATATATTCAGACATATATGTCTATATATACCCCTATACACATGTTCAGATGTCATGTCTGACATCAAACATGTCCTCAAAAAAGCACTGGCAGTGGCAGCCCCTGCAGCATAAAAAATGCTTGGCTGGTGAGAAGCCATATGGGTGTGCCGAAGCAATTCAGAGAAATGATCATTTCTCTATAGCGGTCACCCTGCTATGGAAGGGTTTTGTCACCCTGCCATAGCAGTCACTGCCAGTTAACCCTACACTACACTACGGTCCCCTTACACTTAACACTTTCCCTACAGAAACTACATTTTTGAAGCTAACTTAAGTGTAAAGGAGCACTCTAACTACACTAGATATCCCTTTCCTCACACTAATAAATAGCTAAATGACACTTTTAAAGTAAAATTAACAGAACTGCTTCCACTCTCTTCCATGTCCAGTATAACAATGCTAGGAATATGGCGGGGGCGATCTTATATACTGGGGGGCGTATTCACTAATGATTGGTCTAGGGACCCCCTAGTCACTCCAATCACATTCCTAGCATTCTCCTGCCCCCTCAATTGGCTTTTGCTAATGGTTCTGGTCCAATCACGGGCTTTTAAAGCCCATTTCCTGAAGCATTGCATTTTGGGCGGTTCTGGTTGCCGAATTCCCAACTTTTTGGGCAAAAAGTTCTAAATTCGGCCGAACCTCGAACACCCAATGTTCGGGTCGAACCGATGGTCGACCCGAACCGTTCGATCATCCCTAGTCTTAAGCACCCTCAATTTCCCATGATCTACGGTATATGTGATCATCCTGTGATCGCTAGATTCCAAGTTGTCCTGCATTGCCACATCTGAGATCAGACTTGGATCATTCATATTTAATAAATCTAGCAATGTAATATTTCTAGTCAGGGAATCCACCAATTGAGACATAAAGTTGTCCTGTAATACATTGATCAAATCACTGGCCTTTAAGGAATGAGCTGTCCCCTCTGCGCAGTCAATATTGAGATAATTTTAATCACCCATTACGATGACATTTCCCTGCCTCGCTGCAATTTCTTACTGTGATTGGAGGTCCAACTCCTCCTCCTCCTTCAGGTTGGGGGGCCTGTAACATACTCCCTATAATAATTACTTTCCTCTTTGAAATTCTACCCACACGGATTCACCTCCCCCTTGTCCCATTATTGCAGGGAGTTTTCATATATATAGACACACCCCACCCCCTCTTTTACCTTCTCTGTCCTTCTGATACAAGGAATGCCCCTGGATATTTTCTAGCCAGTCATGTGAGCTGTCAAGCCAAGTTTCTATTATTCCCACAAAGTCCTTCTCCTGTAATAGCAGCTCCAGTTCCTCCATTTTGTTAGCTAGGCTCCTGACATTTGTGTATACGCCTCTCAGGGTATGCGTATTCATTTTTCTGTATGTTTTCTAATGCTTTGTTTTTTTATTTGTTCACTTATTCACTCTGGGATTAGATAGTACGGCTATATTATCACTATTGACTCCACTATTGCCCTCTATCTTTTGCTCACTGTGGGCTGTCACTTCCTCTGAACCCTCCCTCCCAGCACCTACTTTAAAGGCCCCTCCAATTTTGTGGCCACCTTTCTTTCCAATAAAGCTGCAACATCCCTAATAAGGTGCAGCCCGTCCTTACTAAAGAGCCGGTAACCAACTGAGAAGTCAGCCCAGTTCTCCAGGAACCAGAACCCCTTCTTCCTACACCAGTTCCTCAGCCACTTGTTCAGTTCCCTAAGCTCCTTCTGCCTCTCTCTATTGTGATGATTAAGCACAAGATGTATGTGTGAAACGCATCTACGAGACTTCATGTTGGTGTCTTTGGTGTCATCACTTGTAACATTTTGGAATTAAAGGTATTTGAAACTTATTGGAATCCCTGGATGTGCGGCTATTTCTTTTTCTACAAGTGTTCCCACGGAGGCGGGCCGGGGCCAGCACTCTATGGGATATCCTATCTCCTGGCAATTACTACACACTATACACCTGGAGCAGCGTTTTCCTTTCTTCAGTATCCTTCTGCCTCTCTGGTGTGGCTCGAGGCACAGGTAGTATTTCTGAGAAAAGCACCTTGAAGGTTCTTCTCTTCAATCTACTTCCTAAGTCCCTAAAATCTTTTTTTAGCACTCTCCACCTTCCTCTTACTTTGTCATTGGTGCCAACATGTACCATAACAGCTGGGTGATCCCCAGCCCCACCCAATAATCTGATCTGCAATGTGCTGAACCTGTAAACAACATACTATTTGGTGACCATGGTCTTTGTGACAAATTGCCCTCTCTGTCCTCCTAATAAATAGGTTCCCTACTACCAGTACCTGTCTAACATTTCCTACATCTCTGCCCCCCTCCTTATCCGAGCAGTCCCTTCACTGGCAGTTAGGGGAGGGTGCATATATATATATATGTATGTATATGTATGTATATGTATATATATGAGAACAATTGAGTATATATTAGGCCATTGAGTATCTATCGGCCAGTTCAGTATAGAGCATACATTGATACCTATATATTAGTGATAGACCGATATCGGTTTTTCGTTGCCGATACCAATACCGATATTTTGGCCAATGCATATCGATATCGGCCGATATTGGCTGATATTTTCATGCAAACATTTTTATTTTTTTTATTTGACAGGTACTCTTGTGGAGGGATCTGGGGGTCTAAAAGAACCCAAACCCCTCCTCAGCACTTAAAAGCATTCAAAACGCCGAATGTGGCTTTGATCGGGTCTTCGGCAGTAGGGTTGAGCTAACCCGGACTGTATTGTTTGGGATCGTACCGGACTTTTGGGTATTCGGTACCCGGACACAGACCCGAACATTTCACTGTATGTTCGGGATACTGTCCGTTGTTCGATAATGTTATTTGATGTTTTGGCGTGGTTTTAATGGCGTGGTTTCATCAGGTGCAAGGCAGCCAATCAGCAAGTGTTTAACTAGTGTGCCCTTAGAAGCCATCACAGCCATGCCTACTAATGGCATGGCTGTGATTGGCCAGTGCAGCATGTGACCCAGACTCTATATAAGCTGGAGTCACATAGCGCCGCGCGTCACTCTGCTATAACTATACTAGGGAGAGGTTCCTGATGCTGCTGCTGAGGGAGAGATAGGAGATTATTGTAGGGGCAGGCTGGAGATTGCGTTCAGGGAAAGAATAGGAAGAATCTTCTTTAATCAGACAGCGATCTACATTGATTTTATTGTGTGGGGGTGCAGTGCACAATCTTTTTGCCCTGAGGTAGAGATAGGAGATTATTGTAGGGGCAGGCTGGAGATTGCTTTCAGGGAAAGAATTGGAAGAATCTTCTTTAATCAGACAGCGATCTACATTGATTGTATTGTGTGGGGGTGCAGTGCAAGATCTTTATGCCCTGACCTGAGCCCAGTGAGGAGGAGGAGGGAGAAAAAAAAACTTTTATCAGTCTGTTAGGAGGGCGGCGTGCGGTATGTAGTGGCCATGTTATGCAAGCTCAATACATATGTGTCTGCTTAATCTGCATTTAAAAAAGAAAAAAACTTTTTTCCCTCATATTTTACTTTGACATACAATGTTTAGACACTGCTTTTTCTAATCTGCTCTTCAAAAAGCACCAATGTAAGGGGGAAATAATTATTTTTCAGTATTTAGGGAAAAAAATATTTTTCAGTTTTTCATTCAAATGTTTTTTTTTTTTATTCAGTAGCGGAATAGAACAACAACAGTATCCAACCTGTTAGGCGTGGGGTGTGTAGTGGCCATTTAATGCAAGCTCAGTGCATATGTGTCTGCTTAATCTGCATTTAAAAAGAAAAAAACTTTTTTCCTTCATATTTTACTTTGGCATACATTGTTTAGACACTGCTTTTTCTAATCTGCTGTTCAAAAAGCACCAATGTAAGGGAAAAATAATTATTTTTCAGTATTTAGGGAAAAAATTATTATTTTTCAGTTTTTCCTTCATACTTTATTGTGACACTATCATACAGCGTTTACACGCTGCTGTTCAAATCTGCTCTTCAAAAATCACCAATTAAAGGTAAAAATAGAAATTTTGCATTCATAGGTTACAGTGAGATACACCCATTGGATACTGTTGTTGTATTCCGCTTATAAATAAACACCCATTTGGAGAAAAAAAATTAAATTGCGGCCTAGTCTGCGTATGTTACTGTGAGATACACCCTTTGGATACTGTTGTTCTATTCCGCTATTCAATAAACACCCATTTAGGGAAAAAAAAATTGCGGCCTAGTCTGCATATTTTACTGTGAGATACACCCTTTGGATACTGTTGTTCTGTTCCGCTATTCAATAAACACCCATTTAGGGAAGAAAAATAAACTGCAGCCTAGTCTGCATATGGTACAGTGAGATACACCCATTGGATACTGTTGTTGTATTCCACTTATCAATAAAAACCCATTTAGGGGAAAAAAATTAATTGCGGCCTAGTCTGCATATGTTACAGTGCACACAGGTCTCACATGGAGATCCAGTTATCGGTGTTGAAGTGGTGCTGTTCCGCAGAGCAACTCATGCGTGCGTGCTGCAGCTGAAAATCCACTATGGCCTGCTGCTGCTCGCACAGTCTGGCCAGCATGTGCAAGGTGGAGTTCTACCATGTGGGCACATCACATATGAGGTGGTGAGCGGCAGCAGGGTGAGAACGCCGAAAGTGTGCACAGACGGCCCGCACTTTCTACAGCAGCTCTGACATATCGGGGTAATTTCTAAGGAACCTCTGCACCACCAAATTCAGCACATGCGCCAGGCAAGGGATGTGTGTCCAAACAGCTAGGCCCAGAGCTGCTAAAAGATTTTGCCCATTATCGCACACCACCAGGCCGGGCTTGAGGCTCACTCGCTGGCAGCAACCACTCATCGGTCTGCTGTTCAATGCCCCTCCACAACTCCTGCGCGGTGTGTGGTTTTTCCCCCAAACAGGCAAGTTTTAAAACAGCCTGCTGTCGTTTACCCCTGGCTGTGCTGAAGTTGGTGGTGAAGGTGTTACGCTGACCGGATAAGGAGGCGGTAGAGGATGAGGAAGCGGAGTAGGAGGAGTTAGGAACAGGAGTCAAACTGAAGCGCACTGCAATCCTCGGTGGTGGAAGGACATGCGCCAAACTGCTATCCGCCTCAGGCCCAGCCACCACTGCATTTACCCAGTATGCTGTTAGGGAGATATAACGTCCCTGACCATGCTTACTGGTCCACGTATCCATAGTTAGGTGGACCTTGCCACAGATGGCGTTGTGCAGTGCTGGTGGCTCTGTGCGACCACCACCTCTTCCTCCAAAATACTCAGGTCACCTATATGACGTTCATTCCATGTGGGGTCGAGGACCTCATCGTCCTCCACATCGTCTTCCACCCAGTCTTCACTCCTGCCCTCCTTGTCGGTCTCCACAATTCGGAATTCAGCAGCAGCAGTTGGCACCTGTGTTTCGTCATCATCCGAGACGTGCTGCAATGGTCCTCCCATGTACTCATATTGAGACATAAGTGGTTGGGCATCGGTGCACTCAATCTCTTGCACTTCTGGGGCAGGGCTAGGTGGATGGCCCTGGGAAACCATGCTAACAGAGTCATCAAAAAGAAGAAGAAACTGCTACATGACTTGGGGCTCAGACTGCTTGGCTGATTTGCAAGGGGGTGAGGTGAAAGATTGATGGACATCAGCTGCAGATGCCAACTCTGAACTTTTAGAAGATGACTGTGTGGGAGACAATGTGAAGGAACTGGAGGCACTGTCAGTAACCCAATCTACTATCGCCTGTACTTGTTTTGGCCTCAACATTTGTAGAGACGCATTAGGTTCTGCCAAATACTGCTGTAAGGTTCTGTCACCTACTTGCAGCTGAGAAAGGTATTTCACTTGTGCTTGTAGCTGGCACAGATTGACCACCTCCTCTCTTTGCAACAGGAGCTCCACCAGCAGCACCACAACCCAGCACTAACATGGTGGAGCAGTATGTGTGCACACGCCTAGACATACTGAATCACGGGTCTGCCCCTTCAACTTCTGGGTCTCCAAATTGGGCACATGGCCTGAGCTTGCCCTTTATGCTTTGGAGGTGCTGGCCTGCCCTGCCCTGCAGCCAGTGTATTATCTGAACGTGTACTTAGCACGGCTGGGCGCGTTATCACAGACAAGCGCAGCCGCCTGTCCAGAGCCAATGTGGACAAGCTCACGTTCATTAAAATGAACCAGGCATGGATCCCACAGGACTTGTCCGTACCTTGTGCAGAATAGATATGTATACCGGCCTTACACAGCCATTGTTGTATTTGATCTTTCTAACTCTTTTGGTGTGTACCCTAATTTAAAAAGAAATAAAATTAAAAACAAAAACCTGTGTTGGCTACTTCGTCCTCCTCCACCACCGCTTCCACCTACACCGCCACATCCACCGCCACCTCAACCTCCTACTCCATATGGGCCTGGTTCTCCTCCTCCACCGGTAGAGAAGACAAAAAAAGAAAAAAGAGGGGCGCACCGACCTAGTGCATTACCATAAAAACTTTTATTAAAATATTAAAAGGTGTACAATATACTCACAAGACTGGTGTGGTACAACACACATCAAGAATAGCATATACAGTCTCCAAGGTAGCCAGGTCCCAATAGTGACAAATGGGCATACAGATAGTCGCATGGGGCTGCTGTGGCTAGGCTGACGCGTTTCAGGGGCGAGCCCCCTTCCTCAGAGCCAGAAAAGATGCTGTGTGTTGTACCACACCAGTCTTGTGAGGCAGCATCTTTTCTGGCTCTGAGGAAGGGGGCTCGCCCCTGAAACGCGTCAGCCTAGCCACAGCAGCCCCATGCGACTATCTGTATGCCCATTTGTCACTATTGGGACCTGGCTACCTTGGAGACTGTATATGCTATTCTTGATGTGTGTTGTACCACACCAGTCTTGTGAGTATATTGTACACCTTTTAATATTTTAATAAAAGTTTTTATGGTAATGCACTAGGTCGGTGCGCCCCTCTTTTTTCTTTTTTTGTCTTCTCTACCAGTGGTTCTGGATACCCTTGATCCTGAAGGGGGCAGCAAGACCAAACAGCTCTCTTTACATCTGAGTTTGTAGTGCACCTCTTTCTACTCCATCAGACAGCACTTAAGCGCAGGAGGTTTTGTTTTTTACTTGAATCTCCTCCTCCACCGCCGCCGCCGCTCCAACCTACACCGCCATATCCCCTGCCACCTCAACCTCCTACTCCATATGGGCCTCGTCCTCCTCCTACATCATTCAAGATTATTATTTTTTATTTTTCAGTTTTTATGTTATTTTAAGTTATTTTCCTATCCACATTTGTTTGCAGAGCACTTAAGAAGAATGTCATTTGCAGCCCTCTAGCCCTTTCCATGTGTTTTTTAGAGCCATTTTAGTGCTCAAAGGTTCGGGTCATCATTGACTTCAATGGGTTTGGGGATCGGGGCAAAGTTCGGGTTAAGTCCCGGGTCACAAACCCGGATTTTTTTTCAAGTTCGGCCAGACCCGCCGAACCCAGACATCCAGGTGTTCAATCAACTCTATTCGGCAGCCATGCAGGCTGGTTGCCTGGGTCTCCCGGTGGGACGGGAGACCCGAGCGAGCCGCAGAAAGTGGAGGGGGGCGTCCCCTCCCGCTTCTTGTAATAACAGCCCAGCAGCTTCTCAGCCGCATCGGTTGTCATTACAAGACAGCCGACCGTCGGCTATGGACGCCGGTACCGGGGTGATGCCTCTAGCTGCAGGCATCCCTCAGGCACAAGCACTTTCTGAAATATTGGCAATATCGGTCACCTTGGTGGCCGATTCTGATATATTGGGGAAAGTGCATATCACCCCTCGATATATCGGTTTTGCCGATAATCGGTCGATCTCTACTGTATATATATATAGGACAATTAAGTATATATTAGACCATTGAGTATCTATCAGTCAGTTCAGTATAGAGCATACATTAATATCTAATATAGATAGGCCACTTGCGTATATATAGGCTATTTAGTATCTATCGGTCGTTTCATTATAGACCACATATTGATATCTACTGTATATAGATATATAGGCCACTTGAATATATATCAGGCCATTCAGTATCTATCGGTCAGTTCAGTACATATCAGCAATGCATTATATATAGATTATATATTGATCAACCAGTAATAAACCCCCCCCCCCAAAATCCACATCATGTCCGAAAGGCCAACAAGGAGAGGCAGACGCTCACAGGCCATGAAAAGAGGGCAAGCAGCCTCTGTGTCCACAGTGAAAAGTGGAGGTAACAGACATGGTGCATCCTCTGCAGGCAGGGCACGCCATCCTTTTTTTCCGGGGCTGGCCGTGTTATTCAGCCACAATATGTAGAAGAGTTGGTGAAGAGGATAAATAAGCTGTCCTCATCCACCTCCTCCTCTGACACCCATGCTCATACTAGTTTGCCATCCACCGCAGCTGCCAAAGTGGCCCATTCCACAGGCTCCTTCTCCACAGCCACTCCTTCTGTTGCCCCACCATCATGCACGGAGGAATCCCCTGAACTATTCTATCATAGTGTCAGTGACATGCTGCTTAAGGATGTGCAGCAATTTAAATGCTGTGATGTTGGTTCCCAGGTTGATGAATGGAATAATGTGAGCCTAGTGAGAGAGGGTGACAATGACAGATAAGAAACTAGCAGTCATGTTGCCACAGCTGCAGCATACTGCCAAGTTTGCTCCAGCGATGAGGAGGGAGGGGATGATGAGGTCACTGACTATACTTGGGTGCCTGACATGATATAGGAGGAAAGTGAGGAGGAGGAGGAGGGACAACTCCAACAAGGCAGGATGTGCTCCAGGCACCGCCATAGGAGTAGCCAACCTATTGCATAACAGCACAGAGCTCCACAGGTGCAGGGTGCTGCAAACTCCCTGCAGACTTCCAAAAGTTCATTAGTGTGGGCTTTTTTCAGCACATGTGCAGTAGACTGCAGCGTTGCTGTTTGCAACATCTGTCTGAAGTGGATCAAGCGTGGCCAGAACACCAGCCGCTTGGGCACCACATGCTTGACAAGACATATGATGACCTGCCATGCAGTCCATTGGCAACAGCACCTGAAAGAGCCACAAGATAAAAACAAGCATACTTCACCTTGCTCCTCATCTGGGATCTCTAACCCTACTATACCTCATGTCTTCTCAAAAACCTGCATTGAGAGGGATGATGGTATAGCAATGAGTGCCACAGAAACTTGTACCCAATCTGCTAGCAGTACACCACCACTTGATATGAGCAGCAGGCAAATTTCACTACTCCAGTTGCTGAACCGTAGAAAGAAATACTGTCCCAGCCATCCACATGCTCAGCGTCTTAATGCTAGCTTGGCCAAATTGTGTAGCAAGATGGGCTATGGGTCCCTTCCCGGAAGTCCATTGGGTCTGGTGGGCTTTTCTTTCTCTCATACAGCAAACTTCAGATCAGTAGCTCTCTCAGGTTTGGCTTCCTGAGTCCCAGGCCAATGGACTTCAGGGAAGGGACCCATAGCCCATCTTGCTACGGACACCCGGGATGCCCAGGACCCATGAAAGCTAGTATCCCAGGAATACTGTATATACACTTAAGCCAGCACCCCTGTTGAAAGGGGAATTCGGAGGGTTTAGTCTAGTCCACACTTTACCACACACCATACATCATGGCACTATATCCACATTACCTCTTGAGCAGATAGCCCCATACACCAATATTACTTTTTATCTGTTTACTGCACCCCAGGATCTCCAGGGGTAGGTTGGTGGCAGCTTACATCTGACGGTCACACTTAGATACTCCATAGCGCTGGTCATACCTGTACTTTTAGTCAGCAGGAAGGTTCACATTACTGCTGACTCTTGGTCCAGCAGGCACACACTTGTATAAAGTACTCAAAACCCATACTTGAGTAAAAGTACAAGTGCTCGATCAAAAAGTGACTTGAGTAGAAGTGGAAGTGCTCTATCAAAAAGTGACTTAAGTAGAAGTACTAAAGTATTCAACATTTTTTGTACTTAAGTATTGCAAGTATTTTTTTAAAAAATTTTGCTACTCAAGTACTGAATGTAAAAGTACCAGTAGTTTTTTTAAAAAATTTGCTACTCAAGTACTGAAAGTAAAAGTAAAAGTACTGTGTTATATAGTTATTAAAGAAAGAAGTCAAAAGTTTGAACATCATATTGTTTTTTATTATTTTAAATGATTAACCTAAAGGACAATCACAATTCCTTTATCTGTTTTTGTTTACAAAAAGTTACAGCCAAAGTATGTCCCTCCCTTTCCCCTTTAAAGCATCCCTCTTTCTCTTCCCTGCATGTTTTTTTTCCTCCACAGCTTATTGGTGCCCAAAATCATATATAAACCAATGTGATATACAACAATATATTCCAATAATGAAATAAAGGAAGAGTGTATGAAATCAAAGTCAATAAAAAGTCCATATATATAATGCCATAATACCATATATATGTATGTGACAAAACAAGATAAATATATTTTCAAAGGTGCAGGAATCAAAAGGGTGCTATTCCAAATAATAGGTGCAGACTCCCACCACCTTGTGGATTTCCCCCTTACCCGGCGGATGAAGGGAAGTGCAAAATAATATCCAAATAGACTCTTCCAGTGAAACAAAACTGCAAAACCTGTGCTCTCAACTTCCAGTGAAAAAAGCAAAATCATCCTCTTACCAGAAAAAAGGTCTATGTACGCTTGTGACTCTCCTTGGTTGGGGGAGGTTCTCTTTCCCCTTAACAGCCGATATGTAGACCATTTTATTTATACATACAGTAGCATTTATTTTCGTATGCGCTGATTTACACATGACATTATACAAATTTTTTTGAACTTCATGAAATCTGCCATCTACTGTTCTGGCAGTGGTAATTTTTATAATTGTAACTAGTAACTATGCAGCACAAAAAAAAAAATATCGGAGTAGAAGTATTGAAATCATCGCAAAAAATGTAGTGAAGTAAAAGTGGAAGTAGGAGAAAAAAATTCTACTCCAGGAAAGTACAGATACCGCCTTTCGGTACTTAAGTACAGTAGTGAAGTAGTTCTACTTAGTTACTATACATCTCTGAGCAGGCATGGACAGGGACATTACATTTCCTTGGTAACTCTGCTGGAAGTTGGGAAGGATGCAGGACAGGGTTCAGTGCTGCAGCTTGTTTTCCCACTGCACCTCCAAAAATCTGGTGCTGGTTCTGCCACGTGCTGGTACTCCACCACCTCCTCCTCCTCTTCTTCTTCCTCCATGTCCTCTTCTGCTGAATTGTCCTCTAAAGCAGCAGTGCTCCCTAAGCATTCATGGGGCTACACAAGCAGTCAGGCTAAAAGATGCCATGCAGTGCTTCAGTTGGTCTGTCTAGGGGATAGGAGTCACACCGGGGCAGAGATTTTGTAAGCTCTGCAGGGGCAGGCTCAGAGATGGTTGATGCCACAACAGCTTGAGCCAGGAATGGTTGTATGCGACAATGGCACCAACCTTCTCTCCGCCCTCCGACAGGGACACTTGACACATGTTCCATGCTTAGCACATGTCCTGAATCTGGTGGTGCAGCATTTCTTGACCAGATACCCGGGCTTCCAAGTTCTCCTGAGGCAGGCCAGAAAAGTCTGTGGCAAATTCCGGTGTTCATTCAATGGCAGTGCTCGGCTATCTGACATTCAACAGGAATTCAACCTGCCCACCAACCGCCTCATTTGTGACATGCCCACGGGGTGGAACTCAACATTGGCAATGCTGCAGTGGTTGCACACTCAGCAGAGGGCCATCAATGAGTACCTGTGTGAGTATGGCACAAGGACAGACTCAGGGGAGCTTGGCTTTTTTTCACCACGCTAGTGGCTTTTGATAAAGGATGCATGCACCGTCCTGTCACCATTTGAGGAGGTCACAAGGATGGTGAGCCAGGACAATGCATGCATCAGTGACACATATGGACGCAATCACTCCATTGGCAGTTTATATGTGACTCAACCCCCTCGTTCATCCAATCAGCCCAGGCCAGATTCCTGTATACGCCTACCGGAAGTGAGACGCTAGTAAGTAAACAATAATATGGTCTTGTTCTCCCGGAAAAAGGGCAAACATACCAGAAGAACGCAATATGCCCTTACTGTGAGCTTCCGGGTAACCAAAGGCCGACATTAAGATACTGGCAAAGTAAAAATAAAATAAAAGTGAAAGTACTTGCTCACATTCTCCCAGAAAAAAGGCAAACACAAATAAGCGTAATATGCCTTTACTAAAAACAGTGAGCGATAGACATCTGGGTGCTCGGCGGCTAATATTATGATACTGGGAAAATAACTATGGGCGATTGGTAACAGAGGGAATTACACAAATTATTAATTAATTTTCCACAAATACACAGAGTGTATATAATTGTCTAAAACCAACAATAATGTTAAAACCCATATAGACCATAATAACCATAACAATTATGAATAGACAAACATTACTATAATCAATTGATATGCTAAACTCAAAATAAAACAATAATATTAATCTTTAATTTTAATTATTAGTTTAAAATATATGTATAAAAATTAATTAATTTAAAAATTAAAATCAAACTCCTAAATATGACATAATAGTCAGTATAAATATATATAAGCGGATATAAAATGTAGTTGTAAATATGCAGGATATTGATAAAAAATATATGTGAATAAATTAATTATAATAAAATAATTAATTAAAATGATTAATTAAATTGTTCCCAAAAGAATGGGAAATTATTTGTATTAACAAATATTGTATAAAATATTATAATATGCATTTTCAATTATTAGGTATTTTAGGTGGACAATAGCATTAGCTGCAGAAATAGTCCTCTTATTTAAAATAATTGTACAATCATGAACTCTAATTAATTCATACATGGTCAGTAGTTGGAAATATAACAATTTAGATCAATGTCTATATCGTGACCTAGAGGTTGTAAAGTGTTTAACCGATATATCCATTCCGTTTCGTTCATAGAAACACGTTGGGTCAGATTACCCCCCTCCAGTGGGGCTCTATCTTATCAATAGCATAGATGGATAAACATCTCGGGTCTCGGTTATAATGAATCTGAAAATGATTGGATAAACTGTGCTTAGGGAAGCCCCTAATAATATTATTAAGGTGCTCGTTGACCCTGGTTTTTAATTTGCGGGCAGTTCTCCAAATGTACTGAAGACCGCACAGACATGTTAGCAAATATGTCCCATGTGTCGAGTAACAGGATATAAATTTTTTAATGTTGTAAATACAGTGGGTACGGAAAGTATTCAGACCCCCTTAAATTTTTCACTCTTTGTTATATTGCAGCCATTTGCTAAAATTTTAAGTTCATTCTTCTTCCTCATGAATGTACACATAGCACCCCATACTGACAGAAAAACACAGAATTGTTCACATTGTTGCAGATTTATTAAAAAAGAAAAACTGAAATATCACATGGTCCTAAGTATTCAGACCCTTTAAACAAATAATCAGCCAAGCGCTCACTCCGAAGGGGAAGACTGGCGTGCTGCTCTCCTCAGGCAGGGAACTCCAAACGGATGCATGAAAGAAAGGAAAAGGAGGCGCAAACACCTAGTGCATTACCCGTGGTACTGTTTAAAATGATTTAATAAAATGCTGAATGCATACTCACAAACATGAAGAATTAAAATTGTATTGCAAATTCCCGTCACCCATGTGTTGGACCATGTCCTGGAAATTGCGACCGCTAACGCGTTTCGGGAGTCAAGCTCCCTTCCTCAGAGCTCTGAGGAAGGGAGCTTGACTCCCGAAACGCGTTAGCGGTCGCAATTTCCAGGACATGGTCCAACACATGGGTGACGGGAATTTGCAATACGATTTTAATTCTTCATGTTTGTGAGTATGCATTCAGCATTTTATTAAATCATTTTAAACAGTACCACGGGTAATGCACTAGGTGTTTGCGCCTCCTTTTCCTTTCTTTCATTCAGACCCTTTGCTCGGTATTTAGTAGAAGCCCCCTTTTGATCGAATACAGCCAGGAGTCTTTTTGGGAAAGATGCAACAAGTCTTTCACACCTGGATTTGGGGATCCTCTGCCATTCCTCCTTGCAGATCCTCTCCAGTTCTGTCAGGTTGGATGGTAAACGTTGGTGGACAGCCATTTTTAGGTCTCTCCAGAGATGCTCAATTGGGTTTAAGTCAGGGCTCTGGCTGGGCCATTCAAGAACAGTCACGGAGTTGTTGTGAAGCCACTCCTTCATTATTTTAGCTGTGTGCTTAGGGTCATTGTCTTGTTGGAAGGTAAACCTTCGGCCCAGTCTGAGGTCCAGAGCACTCTGGAGAAGGTTTTTGTCCAGGATATCCCTGTACTTGGCCGCATTCATCTTTCCCTCGATTGCAACCAGTCATCCTGTCCCTGCAGCTGAAAAACACCCCCACAGCATGATGCTGTCACCACCATGCTTCACTGTTGGGACTGTATTGGACAGGTGATGAGCAGTGCCTGGTTTTCTCCACACATACCGCTTAGAATTAAGGCCAAAAAGTTCTATTTTGGTCTCATCAGACCAGAGAATCTTATTTCTCACCATCTTGGAGTCCTTTGGGTGTTTTTTAGCAAACTCCATGCGGGCTTTCATGTGTCTTACACTGAGGAGAGGCTTCCGTCGGGCCACTCTGCCATAAAGCCCCGACTGGTGGAGGGCTGCAGTGATGGTTGACTTTCTACAACTTTCTCCCATCTCCTGACTGCATCTCTGGAGCTCAGCCACAGTGATCTTTGGGTTCTTCTTTACCTCTCTCACCAAGGCTCTTCTCCCCTGATAGCTCAGTTTGGCCGGACGGCCAGCTCTAGGAAGGGTTCTGGTCATCCCAAATGTCTTCCATTTGAGGATTATGGAGGCCACTGTGCTCTTAGGAACCTTAAGTGCAGCAGAAATCTTTTTGTACCCTTGGCCAGATCTGTGCCTTGCCACAATTCTGTCTCTGAGCTCTTCAGGCAGTTCCTTTGACCTCATGATTCTCATTTGCTCTGACATGCATTGTGATCTGGAAGGTCTTATATAGACAGGTGTGTGGCTTTCCTAATCAAGTCCAATCAGTATAATCAAACACAGCTGAACTCAAATGAAGGTGTAAAACCATCTCAAGGATGATCAGAAGAAATGGAAAGCACCTGAGTTAAATATATGAGTGTCACAGCAAAGGGTCTGAATACTTAGGACCATGTGATATTTCAGTTTTTCTTTTTTAATAAATCTGCAACAATGTCAACAATTCTGTGTTTTTCTGTCAGTATGGGGTGCTATGTGTACATTCATGAGGAAGAAGAATGAACTTAAATGATTTTAGCAAATGGCTGCAATATAACAAAGAGTGAAAAATTTAAGGGGGTCTGAATACTTTCCGTAACCACTGTATACCCGGTAGTATTAGATCTAAATTGCGTGATTTTCTTGAAATTCCTGGTGGTTGTACATACTTTGCACCTCTTACAGGGGTAGAATCCCTTCTGATCTAAAAAGGTGACCAGTTTTTTTGGGGAATCTACGACATTGGGGGCTAGGTTATGTCTCAATTTTAAAACCTTTCGATATATGAACTGGGGTTTGTCAGGAAGTATACCTTTCAGAGTTCTATCCTTCTGGAGGATAGGCCAGTGTTTACGTATAATGGCCTCCACTTGTTTATAATTGTGGTTAAAACTGGTGAGTATAGCTAATTCACCTTCACTATTCACTTTTTTTGGTTTATCCCCTAATAGATCTTTTCTTGGAATTTTTTTGACCTTATCTCTTACTTTCTGTATTTCACTTTTGTTGTAGCCTTTTTCTATAAACCTATTGATGAGTAGGTCAGACTGAGTTACATAGTCGTCATCCTTTTTTCAGTTGCGTCTAATCCGCATGAACTGCCCTTTTGGGATTGCTCCCAACCACTGCGGATGGTGACAAATCGTCACCGGTATGTAACTGTTTTTGTCTGTATCCTTAATATAGGTTTTAGTGTTAATAGTGTTGCCGTATTTTTCTAGAGTTAGGTCCAGAAAGTGTACCTCCTGCTTACTCCAGGTGGCAGTGAAAGTTAGGCCATATTCATTACAATTGAGTCCCTCAATAAATTCTCACAAAGAATACTCAGAGCCATCCCAGAGGGCCAGGAGATCATCAATGTATCTCCTGTATAATCTCAGGGAGGGCTCTGGTCTTGAAAAAATGATCTTTTCCTCCCATTCTCCCAGTAAAATATTGGCCTCACTTGGTGCGTACTTGGCACCCATGGCTACCCCTTTGATTTGATTATAGTATGATCCCTGATGCCAGAAGAAATTGTTACTCATCGCCAAATCTAGCGATTCGTAAATAAATCTCTTCTGGTCATTCGTCATATTGGTTTTTCGGTTTAGGGCAGCCATGGTAGTGGAGAGCACATCTTGTTGCCTCAGGCTCCTGTAAAGAGACTCTACGTCTATAGTGACCATTAGTGTATCATTTTTCACTGGGAGATCCTCTAAGATATTAATAAGATGTTTTGTATCTTTTAAGTGTGAGGGATAGGTAGGCACCAGGGGCTGCAGGAAATGGTCCATGTATTCCCCAATTCTGGAGAAGATGGAACCAATCTCACTTATAATGGGCCTCCCTGGAGGATTAGTCTTGTTCTTATGTATCTTAGGGAGCTGATATATAGTGGGTAACCTTGGGGCTTCAGGTACTAAGTACCTGGCCTCCTTTTTAGTTAAGATACTCTTGTCCTTAGCTTTTTTCACCAATTTTTCTAATTTGCTTTTTAATTTGGAGGTGGGATTGTTTTTCAATTTCTTCCCCCACCAGCCTGTCTAACTCTTTTAGGTAATCCGATTTATTTAAGATCACAATCCCGCCGCCTTTATCGGCGGGTCTTATGATAATGTTTTTCCTTTTTTCTAATTCATCAATACCCCTGTCAAAATCTTTATTTGCAAACACATGTTTAGGTTTCAATTTACGGACATCATCTTCAACTAAACCCCTAAATGCTTCCAGATAATGGTTGGATGAGACAGTGGGGTTGAAGGTAGAATGATTCCTAAGCCCACTATTTTCATAGTTGCTTTCAGGGTTAGTACCATTAGCTGGCTTTTCAGTAAAAAAAAACTTCTTTATTTTTAACTTTCTGACATATTTCTCAATGTTTACAAATGTATGTAATTTGTCTATCCCTTTATCTGGTGCATCTTTTAATCCCAGGTCTAAAACCTTGAGTTCATGTTGGGAAAATACAGCATTACTAAGGTTAAAAGTACCCCCGCCTAATATTTCCGCTTTCTTTTTATTTTGTAATTTTCTCCCCCCTCTGCACCCTCTTCTCGATTTTCTTGATTTACCCTCTGGGGGGTGTCCCATGAAGTTTGATAGGGGTTGGTTTCCCATTGGGGTCTCTGGGGGCCTTGGGGGGGTCTCCACCAATTTTGGGAGCCCCTCCCACGATGGCCTTGTTGGCCCCTTCTTCCACCTCTGTGGCCCCTCTGAGCTCTGTAAGGGTGGCCTGAGCCTCTCCCTCTTGGGCCCAGAGGTGCACCTCGCCCCCTCCTCTGAAAACCCCCCTGTTGTGGGTAATAATAAGGGGAGTCTGCAAGGGAGGAGTATCTATTCTGAGTTGGTATGTCATAGTATTGAACTGAATTATGACCATTATAGTAAGGGGTCTCCTGGGCATTTGATCTTGAAACAAAAGATTCCTCTGGTCCTTCCAGACCAAAGCCAGGTGTCCCCCCAATGGGTGTGTAATTCGGGTTGGTAAATCTTTCCAAACCATTCTCTCGAATTGGAGAAGAATGGGTGGAGTTCACAACCTGTTCGACAGGTATATCTTGCCACTTATAAATCTTATGATCTTTATAGTCCTTCAAATCTGTTGAAGTCCACGAGACGAAACCGGTCAGGACGCACGTACGCTGCTGCCGAGGAGACGAAGGGAGGTTACCGCTGTTGTTCCGGATCTAGCCTGTCAGCCGCAGGAGCGCTGTAGCCCATAGCAGGGATTAGCTCGTGGACGGCGAGCGGCGGTACCTTTCAAGCCTCTGTATATATGATATGCGTTCAAAGGGTTATTGAAATGTAAGCATATACGCTGAAGGGGAGGGAAGTTTTTATTTAACTAATAAAGTCGAAACAGTATTACACTATTTTCCGCTTCATTCTGTTTGCTTACAAATTGCACTGAGGAGATATGCAGCCTGATAGTGACCCCTGGTGGATGGATAGGATCTGGACGCGCTCTGGAGACGACAGACCGACCAGAAGCAAGGGCTCATGCAGCTTATGCATAAAGGCGATATTTTAAGGGCAATTTGGTGAGTGGCCACTTCATAGGGGAGCACAGTCGGTGTGGTGAAGGCTACAATCACTGGTGCTGAACATCATAGGAGAAATCTTTGCTGGCTGTGATTATTCATCTTGTGAAGTTTGGACTAGTTTACATTTGCAGGCTCTGAAGCACTTCAGGAACTGATTTATATACTTGCACACACACATTGTGTGCGCACAAGCGCCGCTGAATGTATGATATATTGAACTGAGACGCACAGACTGGGCTACTATTATACATTTGATCTTGGGATCTATAACATATCTAACTATTATATCTGTGAGAGTCATCCTTGTTTCATCCTGATTATGTCCTTTGATTATCTTACAATATTTGTATGAAATGAAAACTCTAAATAAATTTCAATTATCAATACACATTATTAGGGTCTGTTATGGGCATTCTGTACATCCAAAGACACAGGAAGACATATTCCCCAATGTCTTATATTTTCTTCATCCAATTTGTACAGATTCATTAGTTAGAATAAATCTTTATTTTTCATTTGCTTCTTG
The DNA here is from genome assembly GCF_965119305.1 of Pelophylax lessonae. Classification (NCBI taxonomy): domain Eukaryota; kingdom Metazoa; phylum Chordata; class Amphibia; order Anura; family Ranidae; genus Pelophylax; species Pelophylax lessonae. The sequence continues at coordinate 153,164,148 of NC_138777.1, forward strand.
ACTTTTCTACTCCATAAATTAATCCATTTAATGTCCCTGTTTATGTTTCTCTCTTCTAATGAGACTCGTTAATTATCTAGGTTGTGGATAAGCAGCTTTAAAAGATGTCAAGAAACTAAAACTGGCATCCTGTGGAAAAGAAACATTTTTGACTACATCACAAGCATTCCGTTCTACAGACAGATATCTTTTCACCGTGACTTGTTTTAAGCTTTTTTTTTTTAGGTATATGGCAAGCCACTGTCAGGATAATTTATATACAGCATAACATAAAACATTGTATTTTAAATTAACATAAATGATCTACTAATTTTGTTTACTATAAAAATGTGTGAAAAAGTATACTCACTCAAGAGATTTTTCACTGCCATGGCCATTAGGAAATTATTATTTCTAAGATAAAGGGGTAGAGGACAAAATTGCAGAAGGTGTATCACAATCCTTTTTACCCCATGTACAGAACAAGGAGCTAGCGACCTGCCATGATACAGAAAATCCTTGTATTTTGGAGATACCCTGCGAGCATGGAGGTATTTTAGAGAAAAACATGAATATGACATTTAAATATTGCTATTATGAAATCTTCAGCATCCTTCTGTCTGAAGCAACTGCTGTCAGAAGAACTAGTTTTACCAATAGGAACCTTAATGGAAATTAAGCTATTGGAGCAAGGGTGCCTGTACTAGTGCTTTCAGAATCAATACTAAGTCCCATGAAGGGAACGAGGATTTCCTTGGGGATTGTATATGGGTTACCACCTGCATGAAGCATCTGGTCAATAGTTCCTGCAGCCTGAGAAAGAGGATAAGGCAGAGATCTGTATCTAATGAAGTTGTATGCCAGACCAACCTTTAACGCTGACTGTAAAAATGTCCAGGATATTGGCTAGAGCTGGGGACACAGGAGAGAAATATTTTGCTGAGAAAACAAAAATTCCTTCATATCCTCTCGAATGTAGCATTCATGAATGATCTTGTGGCCTTTACCAAGGTCTGAACCATCTCGGATGGGAATCCCTGCACTTCTAGTCCTGCCGATTCAATAACCAGGCTATTAAAAGTAGTATCACTGGATTGGAGTGCTGCCACTGATGTTGGCATAAAAGATCTTGTTTGACTGGGAATGGGATTGGCGGTGCTGATGACATCTGGAGGAGTAGTGAAAACCAAAGCCTCTTCGGCAGGTGGGAAGCACCTGTATGGCATGAACGTGCTCTGTTCAATTTTTCAGAAGTACACATGTATATGTATAATCAATGACACCAGCGGAAGACAAAGACCAACTAAAACATCCCATAGCACTGTGAACCCACCTTGGATCACTGAATGTTCACTGAATTTTCTGAAACAATATTAATAAAAAATTCCTTTAAATATTGTGTCGGGGGGGGGGTCCCCTTAATGTGCCTTTAAGGTGGCGCATTAGTACGATGTATAGATCTTGCTGCAGCAATGCTGACATTTCTTGGGGGCTAAGAATATGCATGCATTATACATACTAGGGGGAGTAGAACTGGGGGAATCCATAGCGGAGAAGGATTTGGGTGTTCTGGTAAATGCTAAGCTTAATAATAGCATGCAATGCCAAGCTGCGGTTTCCAAAGCAAGCAAAGTCCTTTCTTGTGTTAACAGAGGCAAATGTGGCAAATTAGGTTTATTGTTGATAAATGTAAAGCTATGCACTTGGTGACTAAGAATATGCATGCATTATACATACTAGGGGGAGTAAAACTGGGGGAATCCATAGCTGAGAAGGATCTGGGTGTTCTGGTAAATCCTAAGCTTAATAATAGCATGCAATGCCAAGCTGCGGTTTCCAAAGCAAGCAAAGTCCTTTCTTGTGTTAACAGAGGCATGGACTCCAGAGAGAGTGATATAATTTTGCCCCTGTACAAATCATTAGTAAGACCTCATCTGGAATATGCAGTTCAGTTTTTGGGCACCAGTTGTTAAAAAGGATATCGGGAAACTGGAGAAAGTGCAGAGAAGGGCAACAAAACTGATAAGAGGCATGGATGAACTCAGCTATGAGAAAAGATTTGAGGAACTGAATTTATTCTCTCTTGAGAAGAGGAGATTAGGGGGATATGATCAACATGTATAAATACATACATAACTCAACTTGGTGTTGAGTTATTCACTTTAAGGTCAACACAAAGCATAAGGGGGCACTCTTTACGTCTAGAGGAAAACAGATTTTGTCTCCAAATATGGAAAGGTTTCTTGACCGTAAGAGTTGTAAAAAAGTGGAATAGACAGAGGTGGTTCTGGCTAGCTCACTAGATTGCTTTAAAAAAGGCCTGGATTCTTTCCTGGGTGTACATAATATAAATGGGTATTATTATTTATAGGTAAAGTTGATCCAGGGAATATCCGATTGCCTCTCAGGGGATCAGGAAATAATTTTTTGGAAAATTATATCATGCTTTGCTGTTTTTTTTTTTTTTGCATTCCTCTTTATTAACTGCGGGTATAGGATTGTGTTTATGGGATTGTATGGTTGGGTTTTCTTTACTGTTTTTTTTTGTTGTTTTTTTTTTTTTTATTGATTGAGCCAGATGGACTTGTGTCTTCTTTCAACCTGATTAACTATGTAACTATGAAAAGGAAAAAATGTCATTTAAATTATTACAAGCTGTAATGTATTGTCGGCTCCCGGCAATACAGATAAAATAAATGAAAAAAAAAATGAAAATGAAAAAAACGGCATAGGGTCCTCCCCCTCCCAGTCCATACTAGCCCCTTCGGCCATACCTATGCCAACATTTAAAAAAAAAACGTTGTGGGATCCTCCCCAAAATCTATACCAGACCCTTATCGAGGGCAGGAAAGGGGAGGGGACAAGCGAGCACCCCCCCCCTTCTGAACAATACCAGGCCACATGCCTTCAACATGGAGGGGTGTGTGCTTTTGTCTCTTCCCAACAACCCTGGGCTGTGGTTGTCGGGGTCTGTGGGTGGGGGGCTTATCGGAATCTGTCTGGAAGCCCCCTTTAACAAGTGAGCCCCCAGATCTCGCCCCCCATGTCACTGGGTATCGGGTACATCGTACCCCTAGACATTCACCAAAAAAAGTGTACAAAAAATATTCACATAAGACAATTTTTGACAAGTCCTTTATTCAAAAATAAAAATAAAATAATAGTGTCCCTCGATGTAAATCCATCATCAATCACGCCGCCCGCCGCACCCGAAAAATGGAAAAAAATGCTTTGCCTCTTCTTAGGCTACCCGCCATATGCTGCTCTTTAACTTTGACAGGTCTTTTATAGGCAAGGGGCGGGGCCACCCGGTTATGTCACCCGTAGGCACTGCCCCATCTGACGTCTTGTGATGTCATGTGACATCAAAAGGGGCAGTGCCACCGGGTGACGTAACCGGGTGACCCCACCCCTTGCCTATAAAAGAGCTGTCAAAGCTGAGGTGCGACATATGGCGGGTAGCCTCAAAAGAGGCAAAGCGTTTTTGAATTTTTAATTTTTTTTGGGGTGCCGTGGGCATCATGATTGACGATGGATTCACATCAGGGGACACTATTTCTTTTTTTATTTGATTTTTTATTTATTTATTTATTTATTTGGAATAAAGGACTTGTCAAAAACTGTCTTATGTGTTTATTTTTTTGTACACTTTTTGGTGAATGGGCAGTGGTACGATGTACCTGATACCCATTCACATGGGGGGGGGGGTGGGAAGAGGCCCTTGTCCCCATTAACAAGGTGCTTTGGGGGGCACCCCAAAGCACCTTCCCCATATTGAGGGCAAGTGGCCTGCAATGGTTCAGAAGGGGGGGTGCTCACTTACCCCCCCCTTGCCTGGCCTGCCAGGCTACATGCTTGGATAAGGGTCAGACTTGTATAAAGTACTCGAAATTTCTACTTGAGTAAAAGTACAAGTGCTCGATCAAAAAATTACTTGAGTAGAAGTGGAAGTGCTCGCAGAAAAAGTTACTTAAGTAGAAGTACTAAAGTATTCAACATTTTTTTTACTTAAGTATTGCAAGTAGTTTTTTCAAAAAATTTGCTACTTAAGTACTAAAAGTAAAAAGTACCAGTAGTTTTGAAAAAAAAATTCTACTCAAGTACTGAAAGTAGAAGTACAAGTACTGTGTTATGCAGATATTAAAGAAATAAGTCAAAAGTTTGAACATCATATTGTTTTTATTATTTCAAATGATTTATTCAAATGATTAACCTGTGTTTGTTAGTAGTTTCTTGATGCACTTTAAGCGCTGTAGCACCATTTATTTGTTTGTTTCATATTTTCTTTTTATTGGAAAGTTTTGGTATAGCAGCTTTTATTATACACAGCCTTTATTTTCGTATGCGCTGATTTACAAATGACATTATACACATTTTTTTGAGCTTTATGCAACCTGCCATCTACTGTTCTGGCACTGGTAATTTTTTTAAAAGTAACGAGTAACTATGCAGCACAAAAAAAAAATACTTGAGTAGAAGTATCGAAATCATCGAAAAAATGTAGTGAAGTAAAAGTAGAAGTAGGAGAAAAAAATTCTACTCTAGGAAAGTACAGATACCGCATTTCGGTACTTAAGTACAGTACTTAAGTAGTTCTACTTCGTTACTATACATCTCTGATAAGGGTCTGGTATGGATTTTGGGGGGAACCCACGCTGTTTATTTTAACCAGTTGCCGACGGACCGCCACATATATACTGTGGCAGGCTGGCTTGGCTGCGCGAATTACCGTACCTGTACATTGGTCATGCGTGGCTCTCCGCAATGTTCTGATTTGGTTTAGAACTAATCAGTCATCAGGTCCAGGCCAATGATTTTCGGCCTGGACCTGTTGATCGGTTCTGACCAATGGCAGAACACCCTGTGTAAACACAGGCACAGGATATGATGTAATCTCCTCCCCTGGAGTATTTTTGCGGTTCCAGCGTGAGAGAAGAGAACATCTACTGTGAGTACAGAAGCAGCATACTGACACCAGTACACATAGGCACACATATAACCCCCTGATCACCCCCTAATTAACCCCTTCACTCCCTGTCACAGTGTACACTATATACAGTACAGACAAAATTTACTGAGCACTGTATTAGTGTCACTTGTGACTTCAGATAGTGTGAGAGGCAGGTAGTGGTAGTCCCAAATAGGTTTAGGGCCCCGCCATATATCCCCCAATAAAGATTTAAACCCCTTAGCACCCCCCGTTAACCCTTTCACTCCCTGTCACAGTGTACACTATATACAGTACAGATAACATTTACTGATCACTGTATTAGTGTCACTTGTGACTTCAGATAGTGTGAGAGGCAGTTAGTGGGTGTCCCAGATAGTTTTAGGGTACCTGCCATATATCCTCTAATAAAGATCCATATATCCCCTAATCTTTTTTTCTGGTCACTGTTATAATGTCACAGGTGTCACATCAATTAGTTTGCGTCAATTTGGAAAGCGTCAGATTGCCCGCCACATATTTAGCAGCACATTTTAACCCTTTGATTGCCAGTGACACACACACACTCAACACCTCCATTACTAGTATAGTGTCTGAACGGATCAATATCTTTGATATGATCAGAACCATACTAGTGCCTGCAATAATTTAGTATAGTGTTCCCAAAATGCAGAGTTAGCAGGATCAACCCCGACACCTGCCAGAACCTGCATTTAGCCCCCCCCAGAAGTGCAGAATCAGCAGATTACTGTCACTTCCAATACACAGCACACTAAACCGCAGCATTAGCAGAGGCAGGCCTGATCTCTGCCGGCCCCTAGCAGTTCATTTTTTTTGGTAGCGGTTCAAACAGTCCTTGACAACCAGGTGCTTTTTTATCTGTGAGTCACACTAGGTACTTTTAAATTTACTGGCCAAAATGTCCAAACAGAGGTACACTAGAAGACGCCTACACGATACTGAGCATGACAGATGAGAGCGATGGGGAAGCCTCACTGTCAGAATCAGGCTCGGTATTCAAACCTGTAGAGAGCAGCAGCACCCTGACAGATAGCTCTGACGATGGAGTAGTGGTCCTTGCTAAGGTCAGGCGTACCCGACCCAGTTCTTCTGTTGCTGAGATGCAACAACCACAGGGTTCTCGTATGCAGCAGAGTGTCGGTACTAGTGCCGCTCAACCTTCTGGTGAACAAACAAGCACCAGCGGCCTAGTACATCCTGGTCATAGTGAAACCAGCACTGGAGTAACACTTGGTGACATGGCGAGTCCCATAAGTGCAGTTAAAGCTGGTGCGGTGGCTAGCACAAGTATTCTCCTGCAGCCACCAATAATTCGAAGACAGGCCCGTAGAGCCCATAGTGTCCTTCCTGATGTGCTTGCAAATCCTGATTGGGAGCCCACCACTTCTGCAGACGCCTGTACTTCCTCCATTCACTGGCCAACCCGGAATTCAGGTGGAAACAGACAATTTTACTTTCCTTGATTTTTATGAGCTGTTTTTCACAGAAGATCTTTACAGATCTATTGTGGACCAAAGCAATTTATATGCTGATCAAGTGATTGGTGCAAATCCAAATTTAAACCTTGCCAGAGAATTTGCACGGTATAACAGTTTCCGAATTTAAAACTTTTCTGGGCCTATCCCTCCTCATAGGCATTATGAAAAGAGTGAGTTGCGGTCATATTGGTTCACTGACCCAATTCCCATATGCCCATGTTCTCTGCTGCCATGGCCATGACTAGATACGCGCAAATCTTGTGTTTCATGCACTGCAGTGACAACGAGCTCTGTCGTCCTCGGGGTGATCCTGGATATGATCGGCTCCACAAAATTCTGCCCCTTGTAAACCACTTAAACCAGAAGTTTGCAGCCTTGTATATGTCCCAACAAGCTGTCTGCATTGATGAGTCCCTGATTGCATTTTCTGGCCGCCTTACTTTCAAACAGTTTCTCCCCAGCAAGCGTGCCAGATATGGGGTCAAAATGTATAACAGGGCAACAGACTATACATGTAGATAGCAATGTGGAGCCCCCAACTGCCCAGACTACATGGGGAGCAGTGGCAAGATTGTTTGGGACTTGGTGTCACCGTTATTCGGAAAGGAGTACCATTTATACATGGACAACTTCTATACAAGCGTGCCACTTTTTAGACACCTTTTTGATTTTGGAATTGGCGCATGTGGCACCATGCTACCTAATTGGCAGGGCTTCCCCCAATGGCTTCTAAATTCCCGACTTAGACATGGGGAGAGAGCCTGCTTGAAGTCTGATAAATTGCTTGCAGTGAAGTGGAGGGACACATGGAATGTTTTTGTTCTGTCCTTCATTCATGCAGATACGACAGTCCAAATTGCAACGGCGACTGGTGTTGTTGAGAAGCCCCTCTGTGTCCACAAATACAACCTTAATATGGGAGGGGTGGACTTTAATGACCAGATGATGGCACCGTACTTAGTTGCCCGGAAGGCCAGACTCTGATACAAAAAAGGGTCTGTATACTTATTTCAATTGGCTCTGCTGAACGCTTATGTGCTATACAAAGCGTCAGGAAGAAGTGGATCCTTCCTAAAATTCCAGAAATAGATCATCACAGCCCTTCTGTATCCAGAAGGTGCTGTGGCCCAAATTCACTATCCAGATGCAGTGAGCCGGCTGCATAAGAGGCATTTTCCGAATGTCCTCTCAAGTACCCCTACCCAAAAAGCACCCCAAAGAAGATGTTGTGTCTGTAGGAAACTTAAATTTAGACGTGACACCCATTATTTTTGTTCATCCTGTCCTGGCCAACCTGGTCTCTGCATCGGGGGATGTTTTCGTTGCTACCACACACTAGTAGAATTTTAGTATAGGGTACAGCACGGCACAGTCTAGGGCACACTTTTTTACACAGGGTCTCGAAAGATGTTGGCTATCGCATTTTGAGAGACCCTAGCTTAGAACAGTTTTTTTACAGTTTCAATAAAAGTGGTACAAAAAAATAAATAAATAAAAAAGCCAACAACAGTTGTCATTTTATTGAGTTAATTTTCTGTTCTTACTCTACTTTTCTACTCTTTCGACTTTTACTGTACTTTATAATATACTGTTATACTGTAATGTTTTATCGTAAACTGTGTTTTTTTGTTAACTATTGTTGGCTTTGCAGGTACGCCCATCAGTTGCAGCACTGATTTGTTTAACTGACAGCAACAGTGCTTGCTCTCACCATATACGTAATCAACGATTGTAGTGCTGTAGGAGGTGATTTCACCACCAAAGTTAAAAAAAGAGCATATATGGCGAAGCGTAGGGGATGGGGTGGAAACAGAGGGCAGACCTCCCCTATGCTTCACCATATTTATTTTAACTCTTTTCTTGGCAAAGATTTCTTCATCCACATCGATCGATCCGAATGGAGGAATCTGCTATGGTTTTTTTTTTTCCTTCAGCCCATCTTTTTGAAAAAAGATGACCTGTCACTACTTATTGCTATCATAGGGAATATTTAAATTCCCTGAGATAACAATAAAAATGATAAAAAAAAAAAAAAAATGAAAGGAAAGGAAATGTGTCAAAATAAAATAAAAAAGTATAATAAAAAAAATTTCAAGCACCCCTGTCCCCCCGGATTTGTGCGCAAAGATGAACACAAGCATCGGTCTAGTGTCATATGTAAACAGCAAATGCACCATGCATGTGACGTATCACCGCGAACGTCAGATCGAGGGCAGTAATTCTTGCAGTAAACCTCCTCAGTAAATCGAAAGTAGTAACCTGTAAAGGCTTTTAAAGGCTTTTAAAAATGTACAGAGTTTGTTGCCGCTGCACGGGCATGCGTAATTTTAAAGCATGTCATGTTTGGTATCTATGAACTCGGCATAAGATCATATTTTATATTTTACCAAACAATTGGGCAATATATAGTGCAACACCCACCATTTTGCAACACCCACCATTTTTTTCTGTAGGGCCACTGCTTTAAAAAACAATGTAATGTTTGGGGTTTCAAAGTAATTTTCTAGTAAAAAAAAAAAATCACTTTTTTGATGTAAAAAATCATTTTTTTTCATGTAAAAAGTCACAGAAAAGGCTTGTTCTTCAAGTGGTTAAAAGAGTGGTTGATGTGTGGCATAAGCTCCTAATATAGGGCACAAAATGCCAAGACAGTTCAAACACCCCCCAAGTGACCACTTTTTAGAAAGTAGACACCCCAAGCTATTTTTTATATTTTGCCACAAGTTTCGGGAAAATACATTTCTTTTTTTTTTTTTTTACATGAAGTTGTCACTAAATTATATATTGCTCACACATGCCTTGGGTATATGTGGAATGACACCACAAAATACATTCTGCTGCTTTTTCTAAGTACAGGGAATACCACATGTGTGGGACTTTGTGGGAGCCTAACTGTGTATGGGACCCTGAAAACCAATCACCGCCTTCAGGTTTTCTAAGGGCATAAATTGCTTATTTTACGGTACTTCCTCACTACCTATCACAGTTTCGGAGGCCCTGAAGTGTCAAGATAGCACACACACCCACGTATGTATGTATGTATGTATACATATATATATATATACATATATATATATATATATATATATATATATATATATATATATGAAAAGTACAGTAAAACTGCAGGAAAGGGCACTGGGGGGCAAGCTAATGTGAATTTATTTTATTTTGTATTGTATCAGTGTGTTTGGTGTGTTTGACATTTGAATTTGCTGCTGGTTCCACCCCCCTGCGAACGTCACGTTGCAGGAGATGGAAGTCGGGGCACACAGAGCATCGGGAGGAAGATCCGCCGCCACACACCACCGGGATACATCGCTGGATCCCGGTGACAAGGTAAGTAACCCCTCTACCAGGATCCAGCGATCTTCTTAGTGGTACCCCGAGTGTGGCTCGGGGTTACCGCTTTTGGCACTGAAATTTAACCCCGAGCCACACTCGGGAATACCCCTAGGAAGGTTAAGGGGGTAAATCCTTTCTGGTCCAGAAGGGATTCATTTTGGTCTGCAGTTCCCCTTAAAATATACAGTATATCAGACCCAAAGGGCATGGCACTGCTCCCCATCTTTAACATTGGCGTCTATGGGAAATATTGTTCAGCTTGGCATGGCATTGTTTCCCGTCTTTAACATTGGTGTTAATGGGAAATATTGGTCAGCTTGGCATAGCACTGATCCCTGTCTTTAACCACTTCCATTCCGCCTCATTGTAAAATGACGGCAGCAGGAAGGCTTTACCGATCCGGGCCGACGTCATATGGCTGCGGCCCGCTTTTCCCGCTGCTGCGCGCTCTGGGGGGGGGGGGGCGATCAATGCAGCGATCGGGGATGAGGCTCGTCCCTCGGACAGAGCCCATCCCCGATCTAGGTAAAGAGCCAATGAAATTGGCTTTTCTCTGTCGCTCATTGACAGACGCAGGACTGATATCTTGATATCCGTAGGGTTATACTGCCCCCTACAGGAGTAGGACACTAGGCAGGAAAAAAGTTCTGGCCACACCTATGGGCAGTCCCAGGGGGTATGTCATCTCTCTCCCTGCTATAGGATGTCAGTTTTTTTCTACCTAGTCAGGAGTAAGGACCTAAGTTCCTTGCTGGGATCTCTAGTCCTGGCAAGTTTTTTTAGATAAATCTTTTTTTAGTTAGCTTTTTTCTCCAGTTGTTCCTGTGAGATCTTCAAGCAATTATGCCGTATCTGGGAGACGGGCTGGATGTTGAGCTCCGCGTTGGGTCGGCCGCGACATAGTCCTGCTGGACGGGGACTGGCCCCTGGGTTAAACACCCCGCCGAGTCGCATATGACCGGTCGATGGCCGAGTCGCAGTGTCTCCTTTGGCCGACACCCCCCCCCCCCACTGGGCAGTGAGGGGTTTTGTCTGGAGTGGCGCCCGCTCTGTTCCGGTATGGTGAGTAAATGCTTCCCCCCTACTCCTCATGGCTGACTCTGGGGTGGACCCGGGCATGTTTTTTGTGTGTGTGGGGTGGCTTGCCATTCATGCAAGCCGCTAAGGGGGCGGGGGTGGGGGGGTCCAGAGTGCTGTTGTGCGGGGGGCTTCCTCCAGAGCCTACCTGCCGATCGATCGTCTGTTAGTGGATGTGGGGACCCCCCTTCCCACCGCAGCGCGCAGGCCCGCCATTTGTTTGGAGTCCCTCATGTGGCTCATGGGGGCGCCCATCTTGGTACACCCAGCTCGTTTTGTTTGCAGAGCTTGGCAGCTGTGGGAGTTACTGATTGCGTGTGAGGGGCGGAGCCCCTCCCTAGACGCGGGAAGATCGCTCCACAGGACTTCCTTGTCATGCAGACAAACGCTGAGAGCAGTCCTGTTGAACTCTGGTGCATCGTGTGGTGAGCCTTTTGGGGGTCTCTCTCTCTCTGCGGGGGTCGTGAGGCAGGCTGTCTGACCATTGAGGAGCGCTGCAGCGCTGGGTGACATTTTGCAAAAAAAAAAAAAAAGTATTTTTTTTTTCAATTTTGTCATATTTTGCTGACGGGTTCCCCTGGTGTTGCCATGGACCCTGCTGCACATGTGTCCCCACCTGATCCCCTCGAGGTGGCCACAGGGCCCTCCAATTCGCGGCTCACCATTGATGCGCTTTCGACGGTCCTGGAGTCTTTTTTGTCCTGGGTGGAGGTGGCCTGTCAGGGACGGGGGGCTAAAAAGCGACTCCCGCCTACCCCTGTCTTGTCTGATGCCTCAGATTCTGATCCTGAGCCAGTCGCTGCTGCTGCGGGTTCCTCCTCTGGGGCTGCTGTCTCGCGCCCCGTCTCCTCTGATAGTGAGCATGACCTTTCTGCCTCTGCCATAGCGCAAGACAAGGCACTGGTGGACGCACTGATTGTGTCTGTCCGGGAGACCCTAAAACTGGAGGTTGCACCTGCAGCTCATACGGAAGTTGCCTTTGGCACTCGCAAGCCCTCCAGGGTGGCGAAGGTGTTTCCCTTTCCCAAATGCTTTGACGATATCATTAAGAAGGAGTGGGTCCGTCCAAAACGACCCCCTGGGATGCCCAAACGGATTGCTAGGCGCTAGGAGTCCCTCCTTAAAAAGTGGACAGTGCCACCTTCGGTGGATCCGCCTGTTTCCAGACTAAATAAGGCTACTGTTATCCCGTTGGAGGATTCCCCGTCCTTTCGGGATCCAGTTGATCGTAGGGCGGAATCTGTGTCCCGTTCCATATTCTCCCTGGCAGGGTCGGCCTTAAGACCAGTGTTTACCATTGCTCTGGTTTCACAGACGTTGACGGAATGGGCCAAGCTGTTACGCCATGACCTGGAGGGGAGAAGTCTCCCCCCTGCCGTGACGGATTTGCTGGAGCAGATGGTGCAGGGGCTACAGTTTGTTTGTGACGCCGCACTGGACGCTGCTCCATTGCTGGGGCGTGTGTCGATCTCAACGGTGGTCCTCCGGCGCATGCTATGGTTGAAGTGCTGGTCGGCGGATCAGGCTTCCAAAAAAGCCTTGACTGATCTCCCTTTTCAGGGGGATCGCCTGTTTGGTGCTACCTTGGATGAGATTATCAAAGATCTCACTGGGGGCAAGAGCACCTTTTTACCACAGGCTAATAAGGGTAAGGAACCTCGTCGCAGACAGGGACCTTCCTTTTCAGCTCACAAGAAGTTTTTTCGCTCTTCTGGGCGGACGACAAGGCGAAGCCCTCCAAAGCCCCCCCGGGGGGTTTCAAGAGACCATGGTCTGGTAAGCAAAAATACGGTCCTTCCAGACCTGAGGATAAGACCGATTCAGCCTGAAGGTGCGCCCCCACCCATATCAGGGGTGGGGGGGTGTCTTCGCCAGTTCCTGGACCCGTGGCTCTCCAGGATTCAAGACAAATGGGTTCACGAGGTCATACAGTCGGGATACAAGATCGAGTTTCGATCGCTTCCACCGGTGCGGTTCTTCCCTTTCAATATGCAACTGTCCCCGAATCGCCTAACGGCTCTGTTGGGGGCAGTGCAGGACTTGATGCATCAAGGAGTGGAGGCCATTCGCACAGTGGTGGCCTCCCTGCATCAGGGGGATTTTCTGGCGTCCATAGACATCAAGGATGCCTATCTTCATGTTCCCATTTACGCAGGACACCAGCGGTTTCTGCGCTTTGCTGTGGGAGAGGACCATTATCAGTTTGTGGCGTTACCCTTTGGTTTCGCTTCTGCTCACCGGGTTTTCACAAAGGTCTTGGCCCCAGTTCTGGTGCTGTTTCGGCAGCGGGGCATATCGGTCCTGGGCTACCTGGACGACCTCCTCCTCTGTGCGGAGTCTCCGCAGGCTCAGTGTCATACGCGGACTCTCCAAAAGGAGATTCTTCTCAAATGGGACCGGAATCCCGATTCCCTGGACAATCAGATCCGGCTGAGCGAGCGGATCAGGGAGTCTCTGGTTTGATGGCTTCGGTCTCCGATGCTCAGTCAGGTGAAGTCCTTTCTTCCGATCTATTGAACGATTGTCACCACAGATGCCAGTCTATCTGGATGGGGAGGGATTCTCGGCAGGCTATCTGCTCAGGGGCTCTGGTCCCTGGAAGAATCCAGGTGGCCGATAAATGTGTTGGAACTGAGAGCGATCAGGTTTTGCCTGGTTCACTGGACCGAGCATCTTCGGGCTGCCCGGCTCCATTTCAGTCGGACAATGCCACGGGTTGGGGCACCCCGGATATGGATCTGTTGGCATCTCGGCTCAACAGGAAGGTGCAGAGGTTTGTAGCCCGCCCCCGCGATCCTCTGGCGGACGCCACAGACGCACTGGTTGCTCCTTGGGGGCAGTATCAGCTGCTGTATACTTTTCCTCCTCTCAAGTTGCTGCTGAAATTTATTCGCAGAATAGAGGCAGAGGGAATTCGAGGCATCCTTGTGGCTCCGGACTGGCCTCGTCGGGCCGGGTACGGCGACTTGGTCAGGCTGGTCGCGGACGCTCTCTGGCTACTTCCTCTCAGGGAGGATCTGCTGTCTCAGGGACTGATCTTCCATCCTGCTTTACGATCGATGGCTTTGACGGGCTTGGCTGTTGAGAGCCAGGTGCTGAAGGACAGGGGTTTGTCTGTTTCAGTTATTCCTACTCTGATTAAAGCAAGGAAAGCGACTTCCAGAAAGATCTATTATCGCACATGGAAGTCTTATATCGCGGGGTGTGAGTCCCTCGGGGTTCCTCCACGTTCTTACTCGGTGGCTCGGATATTGGCCTTCCTACAATGGGGGGTTGAGCAGAAGCTGGCCTTGAGCACTATCAAGGGTCAGGTTTCAGCATTGGCGATCTTCTTCCAGAGGCCACTGGCTACTCATTCTTAGTGATGTCGCGAACCTAAAATTCGCCGTTCGCGAACGGCGAACGCGAACATCGGCAAATGTTCGCGAACCGGGCGAACCGCCATAGACTTCAATAGGCAGGCGAATTTTAAAACACACAGGGACTCTTTCTGGCCACAATAGTGATGGAAAAGTTGTTTCAAGGGGACTAACACCTGGACTGTGGCATGCCGGAGAGGGATCACGCAAAAAAAGTTCTTAAAAATTATAATTTTTTGATAGAGAGCCAATTATTGGAAAAATTAAAAAAAAATAAAAATAAAAAATTTCTTTGGATTTAGCATCTGGGGGGTCTAAAAAGTGTACCTGTGAAGTTTCAGCTCTGTAGCATGTCCAGAACCCCTAAAAAACAGCATTTGTCTTATATTTTCAGGAATATGGCTTCTCTGCGGCTGGCTTTTTCTCTTGCAGGCATTTATCGGGCATTTTTTTAGGCAGGCATGTCATTTTTTGTATTTAGTGTCTGGGGGGTCTAAAAAGTGTACCTGTCAAGTTTCAGCTCTGTAGCATGTCCAGAACCCCTAAAAAAACAGCATTTTTCTTATATTTTCAGGAATATGGCTTCTCTGCGGCTGGCTTTTTCTCTTGCAGGCATTTAGCGGGCATTTTTTTAGGCAGGCATGTCATTTTTTGTATTTAGTGTCTGGGGGGTCTAAAAAGTGTACCTGTCAAGTTTCAGCTCTGTAGCATGTCCAGAACCCCTAAAAAACAGCATTTTTATTATATTTTCAGTAATACGGCTTCTCTGCGGCTGGCTTTTTCTCTTGCAGGCATTTATCGGGCATTTTTTTAGGCAGGCATGTCATTTTTTTGTATTTAGTGTCTGGGGGGTCTAAAAAGTGTACCTGTCAAGTTTCAGCTCTGTAGCATGTCCAGAACCCCTAAAAAACAGCATTTTTCTTATATTTTCAGGAATACGGCTTCTCTGCGGCTGGCTTTTTCTCTTGCAGGCATTTAGCGGGCATTTTTTTAGGCAGACATGTCATTTTTTGTATTTAGTGTCTGGGGGGTCTAAAAAGTGTACCTGTCAAGTTTCAGCTCTGTAGCATGTCCAGAACCCCTAAAAAACAGCATTTTTCTTATATTTTCAGGAATACGGCTTCTCTGCGGCTGTCTTTTTTTCTTGCAGGCATTTAGCGGGCATTTTTTTAGGCAGGCATGTCATTTTTTGTAATTAGTGTCTGGGGGGTCTAAAAAGTGTACCTGTCAAGTTTCAGCTCTGTAGCATGTCCAGAACCCCTTAAAAACAGCATTTTTCTTATATTTTCAGGAATACGGCTTCTCTGCGGCTGGCTTTTTTTCTTGCAGGCATTTAGCGGGCATTTTTTTAGGCAGGCATGTCATTTTTTGTATTTAGTGTCTGGGGGGTCTAAAAAGTGTACCTGTCAAGTTTCAGCTCTGTAGCATGTCCAGAACCCCTAAAAAACAGCATTTTTCTTATATTTTCAGGAATACGGCTTCTCTGCGGCTGGCTTTTTTTCTTGCAGGCATTTAGCGGGCATTTTTTTAGGCAGGCATGTCATTTTTTGTATTTAGTGTCTGGGGGGTCTAAAAAGTGTACATGTGAAGTTTCAGCTCTGTAGCATGTCCAGAACCCCTAAAAAACAGCATTTTTCTTATATTTTCAGGAATACGGCTTCTCTGCGGCTGGCTTTTTTTCTTGCAGGCATTTAGCGGGCATTTTTTTAGGCAGGCATGTCATTTTTTGTATTTAGTGTCTGGGGGGTCTAAAAAGTGTACCTGTCAAGTTTCAGCTCTGTAGCATGTCCAGAACCCCTAAAAAACAGCATTTTTCTTATATTTTCAGGAATACGGCTTCTCTGCGGCTGGCTTTTTCTCTTGCAGGCATTTAGCGGGCATTTTTTTAGGCAGGCATGTCATTTTTTGTATTTAGTGTCTGGGGGGTCTAAAAAGTGTACCTGTCAAGTTTCAGCTCTGTAGCATGTCCAGAACCCCTAAAAAACAGCATTTTTCTTATATTTTCAGGAATACGGCTTCTCTGCGGCTGGCTTTTTTTCTTGCAGGCATTTAGCGGGCATTTTTTTAGGCAGGCATGTCATTTTTTGTATTTAGTGTCTGGGGGGTCTAAAAAGTGTACCTGTCAAGTTTCAGCTCTGTAGCATGTCCAGAACCCCTAAAAAACAGCATTTTTCTTATATTTTCAGGAATACGGCTTCTCTGCGGCTGGCTTTTTTTCTTGCAGGCATTTAGCGGGCATTTTTTTAGGCATGCATGTCATTTTTTGTATTTAGTGTCTGGGGGGTCTAAAAAGTGTACCTGTCAAGTTTCAGCTCTGTAGCATGTCCAGAACCCCTAAAAAACAGCATTTTTCTTATATTTTCAGGAATACGGCTTCTCTGCGGCTGGCTTTTTCTCTTGCAGGCATATATATCAGTGGTGGGTGGGCAGTGGCACAGTACACTCTCTGTGGACCTGACAGCAGTCACTGGCACCCAGGCAACTGCAATTTAAAAAATATATATATATTTGTTTTACTTTGCAAGCTGCTGTGCCACTTTATATATCAGTGGTGGGTGGGCAGTGGCACAGTACACTCTCTGTGGACCTGACAGCAGTCACTGGCACCCAGGCAACTGCAATTTAAAAAATATATATATTTTTTTTTACTTTGCAAGCTGCTGTGCCACTTTATATATCAGTGGTGGGTGGGCAGTGGCACAGTACACTCTCTGTGGACCTGACAGCAGTCACTGGCACCCAGGCAACTGCAATTTAAAAAAATATATATTTTTTTTTACTTTGCAAGCTGCTGTGCCACCTTATATATCAGTGGTGGGTGGGCAGTTGCACAGTACACTCTCTGTGGACCTGACAGCAGTCACTGGCACCCAGGCAACTGCAATTTTAAAAAATATATATTTTATTTTACTTTGCAAGCTGCTGTGCCACCTTATATATCAGTGGTGGGTGGGCAGTGGCACAGTACACTCTCTGTGGACCTGACAGCAGTCACTGGCACCCAGGCAACTGCAATTTTAAAAAAATATATTTTATTTTACTTTGCAAGCTGCTGTGCCACCTTATATATCAGTGGTGGGTGGGCAGTGGCACAGTACACTCTCTGTGGACCTGACAGCAGTCACTGGCACCCAGGCAACTGCAATTAAAAAAAATATATATTTTTTTTTACTTTGCAAGCTGCTGTGCCACCTTATATATCAGTGGTGGGTGGGCACTGCAGTGGGCACAGTACACTCTGTGGACCTGACAGTAACTGGCAGCCCAGGCAACTGCAATAATAAAAAATATTTTTTTTTTCAATTTATTGCAACAAGATGCTGTGCCACCGTATATATATCAGTGGTGGGCAGTGCACTGCAGTGGGTACAGTGCACTCTGTGGACCTGACACAGCACTCACTGCAATTATGACAGAGGAAAAAAAAATATATTTTTTAAAATGCAAGGTACTGTGCCTGTGCCACCCGAAATGAGTGTGGTGTGCACACAGTACAGTCTGTGGTAGGTCTGTGGCCTCTCACACACAGCGGGCAGGCAACTGCAGTGTACAATAGATATATATAGATATATATATAAAGAAAAAACTCTATTACCTTACCAGCCCTTAAAAGGGCTTTTGGGGACACTATATATATATATATATGTATATATATAAATAAAAAAAATCCTCAATTACCAGCCCTTAAAAAGGCTTTTGGGGACACTAGATAGATATAGATATATATATATATATATATATATATATATATATAAGAAGAAACAACTCAATTACCAGCCCTTAAAAGGGCTTTTGGGGACGCTAGGTATATATATATATATATATATATATATATATATATATATATATATATATATAAAAACACAAATACCAGCCCTTAGAAGGGCTTTTTGGGGTGCTGATATTACAGCAGTAGTGGACCAAGAACACTGCAAGACCAGTAACACTGACTAACTGTCCCTAGCTTAACAGCAGCAGAAGCAGCAGCAGCAGCAGCAGCAGCTCTCTCCCTACTCTCACTACACACACTGCTTCAGAATGATCTAAGATGGATGCTGCCCTTGCTTATTTATAGGAGGTGGGAGGGTGTGGGAGGGAGGTATGCTGATTGGCTGGAAATGTGTCTGCTGACTGTAAAGTTCAGGGTCAAAGTTTGCCTCAATGATGTCTTATGGGGGGCGGACCGAACATCGCATATGTTCGCCGGCAGCGGCGAACGCGAACATGCTAAGTTCGCCGGGAACTGTTCGCCGGCGAACAGTTCTATACATCTCTACTCATTCTTTGGTGAGGAATTTCATCCAGGGGGTGCGGTACCTGGCTCCTCCGGTGCGCACGCCCTTGCCGCCCTGGGATCTTAATTTGCTGTTGTCGGTTCTCCCGAAACCTCCCTTTGAAAATATTAGGGAGATTCCCTTGCTTACCTTATTCCAGAAGGTGGCCTTTTTGGTGGCTATCACTTCTGCACGCAGGGTGTCAGAACTGGCTGCGTTGTCCTGTCGTTCCCCCTATCTGGTGGTTCATAGGGATAAGGTGGTTCTTCGTCCGAATCCATCCTTCCTTTCTAAGGTGGTTTCCGACTTTCACTTGAATGAGGATATTGTGTTACCTTCCCTGTGTCCTAAGCCCAGTCATCCTCGGGAGTTTGCGTTACACTCCTTGGATTTGGTTCGGGCGATCAGGGTGTACTTGGCTACTACTGACTCTTTTCGTAAGGCTGATTCACTTTTTGTGATCACAGATGGCCCTAGAAAGGGGTTGCCTGCTTCTGCCACAACTATCTCCAGATGGATCAGACAGACGGTGGTGCAGGCTTATTCTATTAAGGGTCGGGTTCCTCCATTCCCTGTTAAGGCGCACTCTACTCGGGCTCTTAGTGCTTCCTGGGCCTTCCGCCATCAGGCGTCGGTGCTTCAGGTTTGCAAGGCGGCTACCTGGTCGTCGGTTCATACCTTTACAAAATTTTATAAGGTTGATGTGCTGGCATCGGCGGATGCCTCTTTCGGCCGCAAGGTTTTGCAGGCCGCTGTTTGAGGGGACCTTTGGTCTACCTCGGGGGTTTTGTTTTTTTCAGGTGGGTCTCATCTGCTTGGTTCAATGAGTCCTCTGTTCTTCTGGTTGGCTCTGTTTTGGCCTTCTGGATTGGATTTTATTTCTATTATCCCACCCCTCATTTATGGCACTGCTTTGGGACGTCCCTACAGATATCAAGATATCAGTCCTGCGTCTGTCAATGAGAGACAGAGAAAACTGGATTTTTGACTTACCGTAAAATCCTTTGCTCTTAAGCTCATTGACAGACGCAGTACCCGCCCCTCTATTTTGAGTTGGGTTGGTATGAGTCTCTGACACTGCTTTGTTACATAACTGACATCCAGTGGTGGGATTCAAAAATTTTAGTAACCAGTTCTGACTTTCCCAGCAGAATGACCAGCGTGCCCCCTTTCAATGCAGAGAGACCAGTGTGCCCCCTTTCAATGCAGAGAGACCAGCATGCCCCCCTTTCAATGCACAGTGACCAGCGCAGCGTGCCCCCTTTCAATGCAGAGAGACCAGCGTGCCCCCCTTTCAATGCACAGTGACCACAGCATTGTCCCCAATCATTGCAGAGTGCCCACAGCATTGCCCCTAATCATTGCAGAGTGCCCACAGCATTGCCCCCAATCATTGCAGATTACCACAGTATTGCCCGCAATCATTGCAGAGTGCCCACAGCATTGCCCCCAATCATTGCAAAGTGCCCACAGCATTGCCCCTAATCATTGCAGAATGCCCACAGCATTGCCCCCAATCATTGCAGAGTGCCCACAGTATTGCCCGCAATCATTGCAGAGTGCCAAAGCATTGCCTGCAATCATTGCAGAGTGCCCACAACATTGCCCCCAACCATTGCAGAGTGCCACAGTATTGCCCGCAATCATTGCAGAGTGCCCACAGCATTGCCCGCAGTCATTGCAGAGTGCCACAGTATTGCCCGCAATCATTGCAGAGCGCCACAGCATTGCCTGCAATCATTGCAGAGTGCCACAGTATTGCCTGCAATCATTGCAGAGTGCCCACAGCATTGCCCGCAATCATTGCAGAGTGCTCACAGCATTGCCCGCAATCATTGCAGAGTGCCCACAGCATTGCCCCCAGCCATTGCAGAGTGCCACAGCATGGCCCCCAATCATTGCAGAGTGCCACAGTTTTGCCCGCAATCATTGCAGAGTGCCCACAGCATTGCCCCCAACCATTGCAGAGTGCCACAGCATTGCCCCCAATCATTGCAGAGAGCCACAGCATTGCCCCCCAATCATTGCAGAGTGCCCACAGCATTGCCCCCAATAATTTCAGAGTGCCCACAGCATTGCCCCCAATCATTGCAGAGTGCCCACAGCATTGCCCCCAATAATTGCAGAGTGCCACAGCATTGCCCCCAATGATCATTGCAGAGTGCCCACAGCATTGCCCCCAATAATTGCAGAGCGCCACAGCATTGCCCCCAATCATTGCAGAGTGCCCACAGCATTGCCCGCAGTCATTGCAGAGTGCCACAGTATTGCCCGCAATCATTGCAGAGCGCCACAGCATTGCCTGCAATCATTGCAGAGTGCCACAGTATTGCCCGCAATCATTGCAGAGTGCCCACAGCATTGCCCGCAATCATTGCAGAGTGCTCACAGCATTGCCCGCAATCATTGCAGAGTGCCCACAGCATTGCCCCCAGCCATTGCAGAGTGCCACAGCATGGCCCCCAATCATTGCAGAGTGCCACAGTTTTGCCCGCAATCATTGCAGAGTGCCCACAGCATTGCCCCCAACCATTGCAGAGTGCCACAGCATTGCCCCCAATCATTGCAGAGAGCCACAGCATTGCCCCCCAATCATTGCAGAGTGCCCACAGCATTGCCCCCAATAATTTCAGAGTGCCCACAGCATTGCCCCCAATCATTGCAGAGTGCCCACAGCATTGCCCCCAATAATTGCAGAGTGCCACAGCATTGCCCCCAATGATCATTGCAGAGTGCCCACAGCATTGCCCCCAATAATTGCAGAGCGCCACAGCATTGCCCCCAATCATTGCAGAGTGCCACAGCATTGCCCCCAATAATTGCAGAGTGCCCACAGCATTGCCCCCAATCATTGCAGAGCGCCACAGCATTGCCCCCCATGATCATTGCAGAGTGCCCACAGCATTGCCCCCAATAATTGCAGAGTGCCCACAGCATTGCCCCCAATAATTGCAGAGTGCCCACAGCATTGCCCCCAATAATTGCAGAGCGCCACAGCATTGCCCCCAATGATCATTGCAGAGTGCCCACGGGATTGCCCCCAATAATTGCAGAGCGCCACAGCATTGCCACCAACCATTGCAGAGCGCCACAGCATTGCCCCCAATGATCATTGCAGAGTTCCCACAGCATTGCCCGCAATCATTGCAGAGTGCCAGCGTTCCCCCCACGAGACCCCTTTACTTACCTCACGGACGGTCATCACAGCAGCTTCTCTTCGGTCGCCGGCTCCCCGAATCTCCTCAGTCCTCCCGCCTCCTCGGCCAATGGCACGGCATTTGCCTTTCAGCCAATCAGGAAGCAGGAGGACCCGCTCCCTGATTGGCCAGGAGGAGGATCCATGTGACAATAGCGAATTTTAATTCGCTTTTGTCACAGAATGGGCGGGCTCGGCCTCGGGGCGCACTGCTCTGCTGACCCCTGGCAGCCAGCTTAGAGGGATTCAGCCGGTTCTGCGAACTTGCAGAAAGTTTGCAACCGGTTCCATAGACCTGGTGCGAACCGGCTGAATCCCACCACTGCTGACATCCTATAGCAGGGAGAGAGAGGATATACCCCCTGGGACTGCCCATAGGTTTGGCCAGAAATTTTTTTCCTGCCTAGTGTCCTACTCCTGTAGGGGGCAGTATAACCCTACGGATATCAAGATATCAGTCCTGCGTCTGTCAATGAGCTTAAGAGAAAAGGATTTTACGGTAAGTCAAAAATCCAGTTTTTACCACGTGACCGGCTGTCAATCAGAGCCAGTCACAGAGTGTCAACAGAGAACACGGTAACTAGCTGTCACCGTGTTCTCCTCCTCACACACTAATCCTGCGTGAGGAGGAGATTGTGGTAACAGCTAGTTACCGATTACAGTACACCCCAAAACACACTGATTGCCCCTCTCAATAAAGAGGACCTGTCACTAGCCCATCAAAGTACCTGTCACTAGCCCATCAAAGTACCTGTCACTAGCCCAACAGAGTACCCAAGTACCTGTCACCAGCCCATCAGGTACTCTGATGACAGGTACTCGGGTACTCTGATGGGCTGGTGACAGGTACTCGGGTACTCTGATGACAGGTACTCGGGTACTCTGATGACGGGTACTCGGGTACTCTGATGACAGGTACTCGGGTACTTTGAGTACCTGTCATCGGAGTACCCAAGTACCTGTCATCATAGTACCCGAGTACCTTTCATCAGAGTACTCGAGTACCTGTTATCAGAGTACCCAAGTACCTGTCATCAGAGTACCTGAGTACCTGTCACCAGCCCATCAGGTACTCTGATGACAGGTACTCGGGTACTCTGATGGGCTGGAGACATGTACTCGGGTACTATGATGACAGGTACTTGGGTACTCTGATGACAGGTACTCGGGTACTCTAATGGGCTGATGACAGGTACTCGGGTACTCTGATGGGCTGGAGACATGTACTCGGGTACTATGATGACAGGTACTTGGGTACTCTGATGACAGGTACCCAGGTACTCTAATGGGCTGATGACAGGTACTTGGGTACTCTGATGGGCTGGAGACATGTACTCGGGTACTCTGATGACAGGTACTCAGGTACTCTGATGACAGGTATTCAGGTACTCTGATGACAGGTATTTGGGTACTTTGAGTACCTGTCATGGGAGTACCCGAGTACCTGTCATCAGAGTACCCGAGTACCTGTCATCAGAGTACCCGAGTACCTGTCTCCAGCCCAGAGTGCCTGAGTATCTATCTGCACCCCGTCAGATTACCCGAGTACCTGTCTCTAGCCCATCAGAATACCTGAGTACCTCTCTGAAGCTCATCAGAATACCAGAGTACCTTTCTGAAGCCGATCAGTGTACCTGAGTACCTGTCTGCAGCCCATCAGAGTACCTGAGTACCTATCTGCAGCCAATGCCTCCTAGATTATGTGTTGGGGTGTTTTCTTTCCAAAATGGGGTAATTTTGTGGGGGTTTCCATTGTCCTGGTGTTTCAGGGCCTTCAAAAGTGTGATAGGTTGTAATGAAATTATATGTGTAATTTATGCTCCTCGAACACCTGACGGTGCTCCTTGCATGTTGGGCCTCTGTATGTGGCTATGCTGTGACAAAGTCCCACATATGTGGTATTGCTATACTCAGGAGGAGTAGTAGAATGTATTTTGGGGTGTAATTTTTGCTATGTACATGCTATGTGTTGGAAATATCCTATAAATTGACAACTTTGTGTAAAAAAAAAATGAGTTTTCATTTTCTTTCCACATATTCCAAAAACTTGTGGAAAAAAATGACATGTTCAAAAGACTCATTATGCCTCATAGAATATACATTGGGGTGTTTGCTTTCCAAAATTTGGTTATTTTGTGGGTATTTCCATTTTCCTGGTGCTCCAGGGCCTTCAAAAGTGTGATAGGTCGTTAGGAAATTATATGTGTAATTTATGCTCCTAGAACACCTGATGGTGCTCCCTGAATTTTGGGCCTCTGTATGTGGCCAGGCTGTGTAAATGTCTCACACATGTGGTATCGCCATACTCAGGAGGAGTAGCAGAATGTATTTTGGGGTGTAATTGCAAGTATGCATATACTGTGTGTGAGAAATAACTTGTTATTACGACAACTATGTGTAAAAAAATATATATATATATATTTCTTCATTTTCCCAATAATTGTGGGAAAAAAATTACAACTTCAAAAAACTCACCATGCCTCTTACTAAATACACTGGAATGTCTACTTTCCAAAAAGGGGTCATTTGGGGCGTATTTTTACTGTCCTGACAATTCAGGGCCTCAAGAAATGAGATAGGCCGTCGGTACATCAGGTGTGATCAATTTTCAATGATTGGCACCATAGCTTGTAGGCTCTATAACCTTCATATAGACTAAATAATATTCACTAATTTGGGTTATTTTTACCAAAGGTATGTAGTAGTATAACCTTTGGCCCAAATTTATGAAAAAAAATTACTTATTTGCAAAATTTTATAATAGAAATGAAAACAAAATGTGTTTTTTTCAAAGTTTTCACTATTTTTCACTTATATCGCAAAAAATAAAAAACCCAGTGGTGATTAAATACTACCAAAAGAAAGCTCTATTTGTGTGAAAAAAATGATAAAAAAAATTGATTGGGTACAGGGTTGCATGACTGAGTAATTATCATTCAAAGTGTGAGAGCGCCGAAAGCTGAAAATTGGTCTGGGCAGGAAGGGGGTGTAACTACTCTGTATGGAAGTGGTTAACATTGGCATCTATGGGAAATCTTGGTCGGCTTGGCATGGCACTGCTCACACCCTTCCAGCCTTTGTCTTAGAATAAGAGGGAGATGAAGCCTCCATCAATCTACACAAAATATCCCGTCCCCCATTGTGTTTAGGTGGTTAGTGGGAATGGAGGAGGAGGAAGAGAGTGGACTGTCATTTACCACTGTATATACATCCACATGTGTGACTCTATAGTCACATGGGCTGCTCAGATGTGAAAATGCTCTGCATAGAAACTCACTGAAAGCTGAGCCTATACATAGTTTCCACCACAGCTGCAAAATCCCTAGCTGAACTGGAGACATGAACAGAAGGGTGGAGATAGATTGCAGCAGGATCAACCAGGTTTTTTGCAACATACAGAAAATTAATCTCATAGTGACTGAGTGAGTATGAACAGCATGTAATACAGCATTTGTTGATAGTTTTTTATAATGTTGGTTTAGTGACTCTTTAAGGCTCTGTTTACACATTTGCACTTTAATGCAAGCTGTTCAGATCCATGCAGTGCAGTGTGGTGCAGCTGAAAAAATGGCATGTGCCCAATTATCTGTGCATTTCGTGTGGTGTGATGCCAAATAGAAATATGAAAATGCATGAAAATGGGTGTTTAAAAATGCACTGAGCACATGCGCACCGTGCCGGGACAGTACATGCACTGACCGAGCTCCGCACACCTCGACCACTTCACAGACTATAATCAGCCGAATGGAGCGGGGGTGGCCGCCCCAAACCACACGCATTACCAATGGGAAGTGAGGATGAACTGGAGGGTCACAAGTGCGGCCAAGAAAAAGCAATCCACGCCAGAACCAGGGACAAAAGCACGCCAGTCTCCTCCTGGCACACAGAAGCCCAAGATGGCGGCGACCCGTGGCTCGGCGGCACGAGGCGGCCCTTTCCCAACAACAACATTTCTGGGCACAGCCACGCCATCTCCCCCCAGTGTGGGACACCACTTGCCTGCCGCTTCACATCCAGAGGGGGTAAGGGATCCCTTCTCCTCCCAATCCCAGGGCACCGGCTCACAGTCCCCCCATGAAGAGCCACAGAACTTCTCCCCATACCAGGCCTCATTAGATGGGGAGGTGGAGGGGGCTACTTCTCCAGCATCCTCTTTGGATAGACAGATGGCTGACATTGCTGAACTTGCCCTGAGCCAGAGTAGCTCCACAGCTCCCCCCCCCCCCCCCAGCAACATACTCGGGTGATTCCATACTAATTGCCAGATTTTCGGCTTTACTACAACTGGAGCTTTCCAAGGCCTGTGCAACGATTACTGCAGATTTAAAGGGTGACTTCCAGGAAATAGGAGGGAGGCTGGACACTATTGAATCTAAAGTAGACGGCACTGTGAAAAGAGTCAACCAAAATCACAAGCTGATAGTATCCCTGCAAGATCAACTAGATCAAGCTCAAGCTGAGATTGAAGATCTAGAAAATAGATCTCGCAGGTACAATTTTCAGGATAAGGGGGCTCCCCGAGTCAATAAGTGATCTGGAACCTGCTATACATACACTTATGACTGAACTTATACCAGATATCTCACCACATCACCTGGAACTGGACCACTTTCATCGGGCCCTGACGGCTCCACGCTCCCTGATGGCTTGCCCAGGGACATCATTGTGAAACCCCATTTTTATAGAATTAAGGAAAAAGTTATGGCGGCAGCCCACTTTCGTCATGATGTCACCCTCCTCGGCCACTCCATCCAAATATTTGCAGACATATCCCAAACGACCATACAAAAATGGAGATCCCTAAAACCGTTACTTACTCATCTGATCAACCGTCAAATCAAGTACCGCTGGTCATATCTGTTCAGGCTATCCTTAACGTTCAAGGGCAAGTCCCACTCCTTCACCAGCTTCCATGAACGAGAGGATGTCCTACTGGGGCTGGGCATACTCTCCAGAGACGGCCCCTCACCCAGATCCCCGCCGGAGTCCCTTTATGGTCCCAGCCTACCCGGAGAGGCAATGCCAAGTCACGTACCGCCACCTTGAATAGTTGACTGACTAAGCTTCTGTTTCTGTTTCTATTTTTTGGGGACCCTGAATTCACAGGAGATCCGAGACCTGAGTACATCAATCTGGTTGGTGGATAGCCACATGGCTCTCTTTTGGAGGCCCATAGTTTGAGAATATGTTTGTTTCAATCCAACGGACATGGACCCAGTCTACATGTGGCCGATAGACAAACAGGATCGCCCCATCTGACCCCTACTGGGGACTCAAGTTTTCTGATTTTACTATGAGGTTTACTTTGAGGTTATGTTCTAAAGGACTACAGGAAGGTTCCCCCTTTTTTTTTTGGAACTCTTTTTGCTACTTTTTCCCCTAGCACCAGACAGACCTCTTGGAGTCGGCTGGGGTGAAGGGACTGTTGTGGGGGTAATAGGTTGGATGGCCGGGTAATTTCGGGCTCCTGGGGTGGTTCCATCTCACTCCTAACAACGAATAGTACTTACAGCTTGGAATGAAGCGGTTCGGGTTGTTTCTGTATGCAACTTACTGCGACCTTGCTCACGGCTATGAGTGGTGAGCAACCTCGCAAAAAATTACAGGGTCCTGGACCTCAAAACCAGTCAAGTTGGGGGCGTGGCTTGGCGCTTGACCGGAATGGCAGCCTGATTTCACTGCTCTGAGCAGCGTGGGAGATAAAGCCTTTAATATAGCAATCCTTCCAGCAAACACAGCTATGCCAGGTACGGGGAAGTCATCCGCCCACTCCTCACCCTCAAGGTCCCGGTCCCCGCGTGATATGCAGCCAGGAGGCCCAAGAAACATCCCGGACATGTTCCGGCAGGCGGCGCCGGTACGCGAGGCCCCGGCTTCAAATGCGGCCTACCCGGAGCTCACTCGCAGCCCCCCCTCCGCTATACAAGCCACAGAGGGACACCCACTGCAACAGGATCTGACCTCTCCAACACCCTACTCACCCCCAAATGTCGCTATGCCACCCCCTTTAGCCCCTTCACCTGCTCACATGGCCATGGCTGCTTCCACCTCATTCAATCAGACACCTCCTGTTACACTCCAGGATTTGAGAATGATTGCTGAGGACATCAAAGCATCCCTGGTTAGTGCTATTACTGACATGAAGAGGGACATCAATAATGTCACTGACAGAGTGGCTGATGTGGAAGAGAAGGCTGCACATCAGGAAGAATCTTTGCAGGCACTAAATGAAAACAGTTCTCTACACACTATGCAATTGAGAGATCTTCAGAGACATATGGAAGATCTGGACAATAGAGGCCAAAGACATAATTTGAGATTGAGAGGATTATCTGAATCAGTTGACCGCAACCAAATCACTAAAGCAACAATGGCAATTTTCAACGATGTTCTTGGCAGGCCCCCAGATACTCCGATGGAGTTCGAACGACTACATAGAGCCCTGCGCCCGAGAACAAGGGACACAGACCCTCCCAGGGACATTGTCTGCTGTTTAGTAAATTACCGCTTAAAAGAAGATATTCTCCATAGAGCAAGAGACAGACACTTTCTTATATCAGGGCACTGAAGTCAAAATATATCAAGACTTATCTCCCTTGACTTTGCAACGCAGACGAGATCTTCGCCCGCTATTAGAAGTCCTCAGAAGTAGAGAAATTCCCTATCGCTGGAAATTTCCGTTCTGCCTGTCAGCAACTGCAAACGGTCGTACAGCAAACCTAAGAGTACCTGAGGACCTGCTGACCTTCTGCAACCAACTCAACATACCCCTGGTAGACCTTCCAGACTGGTACAGAAGCCCACATGCCTCTAGCATGCGCAGGGCAACCTCGATGGACACGATTCCAGAGAGGGACGAATTTCAGATCAGACGTCCACGATCGACATCTCCAAGACACACTGGCTCTTCTCAACCCAGGATGTATACACACGGTAGCCCAACTTCGTCTCCGGTCCACAGAAGGCAACGTCAAGACTAACTCTTCAGAAAACCGAGCAGCAATGTAGCTTTCAAGATGTCTTCTGCTGAGACCTCATCGAACGAATTTCTTATCTCCCTTCTCATCATTCTCTCCCCCTCCCCTTATTTTTTCGCTTCACTTTCCTTTTCCTCAACAGGTGTCAAGAACCCCAACCATACATCCCTCGAGACAAGAGGCAGATGAAGATTAAAAAGTGCCGAACATTTTCTCCAACATCTTTGTTCATCCCCGCTATGAACTTGCTTCGCTGAACTTTCCTTCCTCTTCACAGCCCCTTGCTGACTGTATGAGATCGTCCTTCATACACCTACGATCAATGGTCCGATACTGACAGAGACTGGTAAAGTACTGCAATCTGTTTTTCTACCACACCCAGAAATACACATATAATTCTTTTTCTTTTTACCAAAACACCATTCGTGCATTTTTTTCAGTAAGATCGATCAGCAGTACTATACAGTATAAAGAGAAAGGGAAGAAATTACCCCCCCCCCCTTTTTTTTTTTTTTAGAGACAAACTCATCGATCCTTTTTAACTCTTAGCCAAGAGATACCACCCAAAACTTGTATCCATTTTATTCTTGAAATATAAAGTTTTAGGATATTGCATGTCACATTGCATATTATGAGTCTTCTATATGTTTAGTGACCCATTTCCGCCTCATATCTGTTCTAATTTACAAACCTTGCTCATTTTCCCTCCTCGTAGAGAATATAACCTCGCTGATTAACCCTCCGAGATCCCATAATGACGATAGTTAAGCTGATATTTACTACAGCATAGCTTCCCAATACTCTTCTTTCTTTATATCTAGTCTAAGTCATCCAGAACACTGACCTATGACTTATTATTAAAGTAAGCACTTGTCTATATATACATGGACTTTTTTCACATTCATTAAAGCAGCATTTACTAAATGCGAATGTGAGCTCGGAGGGTTGATCGGTTGGGGAAGTGGGTCACATTTGCTCTCTTTTCTCCCGTTTTTTCTTTTTTTTTCGTTATCTCTCTCCTCTCTTCCCGGATATCTCCTCCAGAAAGTGGCCCCCTCCCGATTTGATCTAGATCCCATACAAGCCCTTTGATCAAAATATACCATATACTGATATCTTCGCCCCTCTCTACACACTATTTACGAAAAACCACCACACCACTACTTCTCCACCATACGAGACAAGGCTCATGTCCGTTAACTATATACTCATTCTCCCACAAAATGAAGGTATTATATAATTTATTATTACAAATACCTCTCCCACGCTGCTCAGTAACCTAACTATTAACCCTTCTAGTCTAGCTCTAGCCATTTCCCCTACAAGACAGGAAGGGACCATTCGAAATCCCTTTCCCTGGCACCCATTCGTGAACTCTGTTTTATTGTTTGGGGTGAATAGATACTTTACCCCAATTAGTAGTTCACTCCCAGTAATTGCACCCCCCTCCTCCCTTTGACCTACACACTTTCCCTTACCCTTTGTCCCCCGACTCCTTCTACCCTCTCCAGTCTTCCTCGGTCTCTGCCCCCACACAAACCTCATCTGTCTGAACTACATATATCCAGCCCTACTTTTAGAAGGGAAAGAAAAAAAAAAAAGGGGGGGGGGAAAGAAAAAGGAAAAGGAAAAAATATACATATTTATCCTAATTAATTTGATCATGAGTACCCTTGTAAACTCAGAAGATTCCACCCTTTTAAAAGTAGTCTCCTTAAACACGAACGGC
The DNA here is from genome assembly GCF_965119305.1 of Pelophylax lessonae. Classification (NCBI taxonomy): domain Eukaryota; kingdom Metazoa; phylum Chordata; class Amphibia; order Anura; family Ranidae; genus Pelophylax; species Pelophylax lessonae. Next base: position 153,194,531 of record NC_138777.1, read on the forward strand.
CTCAACATTCCCGAAAAACGCAGCCAGGTCCTAGATCTGATGAGAAGATTGAAAGCAGATATAGTCTATTTACAGGAGACTCACTTTCACCTTCAAAAGAAAATACCGAAACTGTCGAACCGATTATACCCTACGACCTATCTATCTTCCAACCCCCTAGGGAAAACTAAGGGAGTAGCCATATTAATATCCAAAAATATTGACTGGACGTTGACTGAATCCATTATTGACCCGGAGGGGAGATTCATTTTTCTAAAGGGTACAATATCAAACAAACCCTACACATTAGTCAACATCTACAGCCCCAATTCAGCTCAAGTCTCATTTTTTAAGAAAATAACAGATACTCTTGCGGAATTTTAAAAAGGCATTACAATTGTAGGGGGGGATTTTAACATAGCTCTATACCCCATATTGGATACATCAACTGGCACTTCTTCTTTACCGTACAGAGCCTTAAAAAAAATGAGATCACACCTACATGATCTCTTGCTACACGACTCTTGGCGCACACTCCATCCCTCGACAAAAGACTTTACTTTCTTTTCTCTTCCACATAACCGCTATTCGAGACTGGACTATATTTTCCTCTCCCAAAAAGACTTACCTCTCATTAGAGCTGCGTCGATTGAGACCATGACTATATCCGACCATCACCCAGTGACACTAACTCTAGCTATTCCATCAACACACACCCATTCCAAATACTGGAGACTAGACCCATCCCTCCTCACCAAGGAGTCAGACATACAGCACATCAAAGCCAAATTAACTGAATTCTTTGAAACCAATAGTTCTCCTGAAATGTCCCCAATCACATTGTGGGAAGCGCATAAATGTGTGCTGAGAGGATTTCTCATTTCTTTAAAATCCACGAAAAGGAAAATTCTTCAAGCCAAAACACAAGCGTTAATAAATAAAATTAAAGTCCTGGAATCTGCTCACAAGCGCACTCTAGCACAAAGCACCTACCAAGATCTCGTAATGCACAGACAACTGCTCTTGGGCGATCTAAATATCAAAACGAAACGCAAATTTTTTTTACAGCAAAAACTCTTTTACGAGTTCGGCAATAAGAGCAGCAAATTCTTAGCTAGAGCCCTTCAACAGAAGATAGCATCTTCCTCGATACACACAATCAAAGACAATGCAGGGAATCCCCATTCCAAAACTCCAGATATTGCAGCCCAGTTTGAAGCATACTATGCATCATTATATAACCTGAAATCAAACACATCTGATGCCGAGAAACGCTTATTAATACAATCATTCCTAAATTCTCATTGCCCCAAACCCATCCCTAACACGAAATCCAAAGAATTAGACAGTCCAATTACTACGGACGAACTGAAAATAGCAATTTCCCAATTAAAAGTAGGCAAGAGTCCAGGTCCCGATGGCTTCACCGCCCCATATTATAAGACCTTTATAGACAACATCTCCCCTCATTTAACGAACGTATTTAACTCCCTCTCTTCCCCCTCCCCATCGCAGCATAGGATGCTCGAAGCTCATATCACTGTTATTCACAAGGAAGGAAAAGATCCAACTTCAGTTGTAAACTATAGGCCCATTTCATTATTGAACGTTGACATTAAATTATTCGCAAAAATCATAGCCAACAGACTTCTCCCCATTATACCTCATATAATTCACAAAGACCAAGTGGGCTTTGTCCCTGGAAGGGAAGCCAGGGACAACACAATTAAGGCCATAAATATCCACCATTGGATAACCTCTAACAAACTTAAGGGTTTCATGCTGTCGTTAGACGCGGAGAAGGCATTCGACAGGCTTGACTGGACATACATGGAATGTGTCCTCCAATGTATAGGATTTGGTAATAAACTAGTTCACTCGATAATGTCTCTATACTCTGCACCTTCTGCCCAAGTTCAAGTGAACGGAAGCCTGTCGAATGCCTTCTCTATAGGAAACGGAACGAGGCAGGGATGCCCCCTCTCCCCGATTCTTTTTGTCCTTACACTGGAGCCCTTTCTGAGATCCCTAGCAAATAATCAAGACATTCAAGGCATAACAATTGGCCCCCGAACGTATAAAATCGCTGCCTTCGCGGACGACATACTCCTCTTCCTCACCAACCCACTTCTGACCATCCCTACCCTCCTGAAGGAATTTAAGAACTTTCAAATAATCTCGAAAATATAAAATTAATTTTTCCAAATCTCATGCCCTCAATGTATCCCTCCCTCTTTCCCTAGTAGAACAATGCAAAACCGATTTTCCTTTTCTCTGGCAGCTGAAATCAATCAAATATTTAGGCATCCATCTCCCATCATCACTATCTGATCTTTTCTCATCCAATTTCACCCCTGCCCTTCAAAATATTAAAGCAGATATCAAATCATGGAATAAACCCCACTTTTCTTGGTTTGGCCGCGCAGCAATTCTTAAAATGAATATTCTGCCACGTCTATTATACATTCTACAAACAATCCCCATTAAAATTCCCAAAGCATTTTTCCAATCCTTCCAATCCATGTGTAACACATTTCTCTGGAATCGCAAGGCACCCAGACTCTCATTCCACCTTCTCTCGAAATCAAAAATGAATGGGGGTATAGGTCTCCCAGACCTGCAGAAATACCACTGGGCATGCCATCTAACTAGACTATTGGATTGGCTTTTACACAAAGAAAATAAGGACTGGATAGCTCTCGAAAACGCCTTCTCATCAGTCCCATTACATGCAGCACCTTGGATTTCTCCTGACTTACTTCCTTCCTCCACCAAAAATCACCCGCTTATAAGTCCCACATTAACTTCCTTCAAAATCGCTTCCCAGCTAAACCGCATATCCTCAAACCCGGGACCTCTGACTCCCATCAAATTCAATCCATCTTTCACTCCAGGCCTATCAGGAACATTTCTCTGTAAGCAATGGAAAGACAAACCGATACGTGCTTATCAGTTCTACAACCAGGGAAGCTTAATCGACCGTACTGACCTCAGACCAGACTCCTCTGCTCCCCTTATCCCCAACTGGACTTACTTCCAAATTCGACATTTCCTACACTCTATAAACCAATCCAATGCCATTTCCAGGGACCTTTCCTCATTTGAAAAACTCTGCTGTAGTGCTGTTCCCAGACGCCATCTTATATCCCAGACATACAACCTCCTTTTTACAGAAACATCTTCCTGCTCTAATAAAGCTCTCCTAGCATGGCAATCTGACTTAAATGTTGTCTTTTCTGATCAGGACTGGCAGAATATCTGCTATATCACACATAAAAGCTCATTAAACGTGTCAACACAAGAAAACTGCTACAAGATCCAAACTAGGTGGTACAGAACCCCATCTCTCCTCCATAAATTTTATCCCAATATCTCCAACCTCTGCTGGAGATGTAATACCTCACCAGGTAATCTCCTACATGTGTTTTGGTCTTGTCCCAAAATCCAACCATTCTGGAAACAAATCCACAATATTATAGCAGATATTGCGAACACCCAGATACTATTCACTCCAGCGCAATACCTGCTACATCATTCTAATACCCCTCCACATATTTACTGTAGGACGATCACCCCCCACCTACTCAATGCAGCCAAAGCATGCATTCCCCTGCATTGGAAATCCCAGACTCCACCATCGACCAAAGAATGGATACTTAGAGTAGACAAGATTGCAAAATTGGAAGAAATTATAGCTGTTGCTAAAGACAGAACTGAAAAATATGCTCGCATTTGGACCCCCTGGCTGGAATTCACCAACTCATCCAGATACACCATCCTGATGAACGCGTCGTAGAATTTATCACTTCACACTACGTACTGAAATACCACTAACTTTCTTCTCCCAAACATACATGTAATGACATGGGGTAGTGTCATGTCGGTCCCATTAATTTCACTTTTTCAGCAATCATTCCCACCTCCCTCCCCTAAACAAGGGATGTTGTAGGGAGTGGGACGAGCCTCTCACTGGCCTGACGCTATCCCAGTTACAAGGGCTCTAAACTTATAAAAAATTAATTTTCCCTTCGACTCACCACCCCCTGAGAGGGGGGCAGAGGCTGGGGAAGACCCATATCGTACCCTTCACTCCTTCCCCTATTCACCCCTCCTCCCTCCAACCCCTTCCCCGACCCATCTATTTGTCCTGACTAACCTGCTCCCCGAGATAGGAGTAGGATACTAGCTCATCAGACGAGACATCATACAGTATCTAACAACAACAGGAATGATGAACATATACCGTCCTTAACTGTAAGTTGAAGGTATTGTCATGCCTGACTTTATATAGAGGTCGCTTAACTTAAGATCCTAGCAATACACTATAAGGGAGCTGTAGTGTTACCGGTAACCGTTCAGAATTTCTACTTATGGAAGAAATCAGATAATGCTGCCAGGTTACTCTATATAGCCACACTCCAATCTTAACAATTTCCGCTTCTTATCTCTGTTTTCAGATACTTATACATATTTGACTATGAGCTGTTTATACCACGAGTTTGAATAGTTTTCTTGTTGTTCTGGTGAAAACTCATTGTCCCGATGGGCGGAAATTTACTTGTTCAATATGTTCATTCTTATGCCAAAAGTTTGTAAAAGTTTTCTTATTTGTCTGTATGAACAAAAAATTTTTTATCTCTCAATAAAAATCTTTTTGGAAAAAAAAAAAAAAAAACAGTCAAGTTTATGTAATTTGCATGTGTCATAGGCGGATCCCTTGCCCCCCTCCCCCTCACGAATGATGGGGGGTGGGCTGGGGACTTTTTTGTTGTTTTTTTTTTCTTGTTTCTTCTCTGATCTTTTCCTTTTCTTCCTTCCCCTACTAGCGGTGTGTCGGTGTCCGGGCTCATCCTATTTCATCAATGTGCTCCACATGTCTATGAGAACAGGGGGGTGACGGAGGTCGGCCCTCGACAGATACAGGCGAGTACAACCTACCGAACCACGATGACACGTCCTTCCACAAGCAACTTTAAAATCCTTACACATAATGTACGAAGTCATACAGTACAGTACAAAGTACAAAGACATTCAAAGTGAATTTGAATTTAGGGATGGAGGCAAAATCCCACCGAGCGCCTCATTTAAAGTCCCGCCCTTCCCCCCTTTTTACACATAATGTACAAGGCCTTAATGCTCCTGTTAAGCGAGCAAAAGCCTTTAAATTCTACTAAAAACAAGGTATAGATGTCCTGCTGCAGGAGACCCATTTTACACGCACCTCAGCACCTGAAAGCCTTAGCGCCAAATATCCCACCTGCTATATGTCAAATAGTACAGACAAGAAAAAGGGTGTAGGGATTTATATCGCCAAGTGAGTACCGTTCACACCCAAGGGAGTAATTAGAGATAGAGAGGGGAGATACATTATGGTTCACGGCAAAATAAACAAGCACAAAGTTACTTTCGTTTCTTACTATGCTCCCAACTTGGGCCAGCTGCCCTTTTTCTGTGATATGTTGCAAGTGGTAATGCCACCCCCAACTGGCCACGTCATATTTGGGGGAGACAGCAATGTCCCCCTAGACCAAATTATGGACAAATTAAACTCCTTACGCACCTCCCTTAAACATGCCCCTAAACAGGGTGTTAAGTTGGCACACCTGTTACACTCTAATGACCTGGTGGATGTGTGGAGAAATGACCACCCCACAATGAAGGATTTTACCCACTACTCCCATGCCCATAAAGCCTTGTATAGACCATCTCTTTGCTTTGTCACCCCTCCTTCCATTTGTATTAAAAACTCAGATAATACACCATGGTCTGATCACTCTCCAGCTGGTGCTGATAGTTTCGGGCTTATGGACCAAACCCAAACCAACCTCCTGGAGGCTAAATGCTTCACTGTTGAATGACACCTTAGTCTTTAGGGAGGTGGAAGACTGTTTGCGACAATACTGATAACCTTAGCATGGACACCTCTCCTGCAATGGTATGGGCTGCGCACAAAGTGACGATTAGAGGCAAACTAATCCAAATAGCCTCCCGGAAAAAAAGGGAATGTGACTGCGACATCTTGCGACAAGAGACGGAATTGAGAGACCTCTTACAGGAACAGAAAAGAACCCCAGGGGTAGATATTAGGCATAAGATTGACGCAGCATGACTGGCCCTTAATCTTAGCTTAACCACCAAAACCGAAAAATCCATTTTGATAGTCGGGAAACTATACACTGGGTGACAAACCACACACTCTATTAGCTTGCAAACTAGCCCCGAGACTCCACGAGACTCCCCGACACTCCCGAAATTGAAGCTCCGGACTGGACACAAGTCACAAAATCCCCAATTGATAGTTAATGAATTTTATAATTTTTATACCAAACTTTATTCCCAGCCACAACCACTCCAACAGTCCTTATTTGCGGATTTTCTCCGCGACATCCCTCTCCCTCAACTCCGATCCTCACACGCGAACATCATGGATAGAGAGTTCTCGGAACCTGAGATACTGTCTGCTATCAAAAATCTCAATTCAGCTAAAGCGCCGGGTCCCGACGGATTCTCTGGCCACTACTATAAAAAATTTAGCGAGACCCTTACCACTCACCTCTGCTCCTATTTTAATTTAATAAGGGAAGGGGTCCCAATCCCTAAATACGAAAACATGCTTTCATACACGTCATACCTAAACCGGCAAGGATCATGGCGATTGCCTTAACTATCATCTGATCTCCCTTATAAATGTATATCTAAAAATTATGGCAAAAATATTGGCGACCAGACTGAACTCATTTTTAGCAGACTATATACATCCTGACCAAACGGGCTTTGTCCAGGGTAGACAAGCACCTGACCAAACTAGATGCGCGATAAATATTATATCTGCCCTTAAATCTGACTGGGTTGGGATGGGACCAAGGAAGGGCATGTTACTGTCTCTAGACCTACACAAGGCATTCGATTCCCTATCCTGGGAATATCTACTACAGACTTTGCTGAAATTTTCTCACCATCATCAAAACCTTATATGGCGACCCTATCGCGAGACTTTCAATTAAAGGTTATGGATCTGACTACCTTAATATACGTAGGGGAACGCGTCAGGGGTGTCCCCTGTCCCCGTTCCTATTCATCCTGGCTTTAGAGCCGTTGGCCATTAAGATACGCCATAACCCGAACATTCAGGGCATCCCATGTGGGGGTTTAGAGCATAAGTGCGCTCTCTTTGCAGATGATATCTTAATGTATATTTCGACCCCGCTGATATCCATCCCCAATTTACTCAGGGAACTGGAAGCGTTCGCTGCGATATCTGGCTTACGAGTGAGCCCTTCTAAATCCCAGGCCTTAAATTTGACCTTGGATAGGACAACGATATCTGTCCTCAAAAACAACTTCACGTTTACATGGCAGGAACAGTCAATGCCATATCTTGGGGTCCACCTCACGGCCTCCATTGACACTCTCTACACAGGCAATTATCCACCTCTTTATAAAAAGTTGCGGGAGGACCTCACGAGATGGGCTGCTAATCCCCCGTCGTGGTTCGGTAGGTTGAATTCAGTTAAAATGACTGTATTGTCTAGACTGTTATATCTATTTCGCACCTTACCTATAATGATTAAAATGTCTGATCTCAGGGAGTTTCAAGGGACGGTTATACAATTAATATGGGGCGATAAGAGTCCTAGAGTGAACAGACTGAGGCTGAGGAGAGGATTGGGGGTCCCGGATTTGGTGAAGTATTATTATGCCGCTCAACTCACCCACCTAATCCGCTTTCACTCCTGGGACCCTCACCCAATTTGGATGCGATTGGAATCAGCACATTTACCAAATGTGTTGTGGGTGCGGGTCAAGGACAGACCGGGGGTTCTCTGCCCCAACCTGTCCCTATCTTTGGGAATCTGGGATAGATTGTCGAAAAGGCATACCTTTAAGTCCCCCCACCCTCAATTAGCACCCCTCTTGGGCAAACCATTGTTCCCTCTAGGCCTCTGTCCCTCAGCATTCGAGTGGTGGACGAATAAAGGTTTTCTCAGGTTGGCGGATCTGTGTGATCACAGGGGATTGCTCACTAAAGCCCAGTTGCGGGAGAAATATTCTCTCCCAGTGAGAGAATACTATTGTTACACCCAAATTTCTCATTATATGACATTCCTAAAGCGCAAATGTGACATTACCACCTCCACACCAATGGAGTACTTATGCCGCACGTTGGATAAACAAAAAAGCTATATATCCATGATCTATAACATACTGCATGAAGATGACACTAAACTTCCTTATATGCTGCGTTGGGAGGAGGATTTGGGTGAGGAACTAGACCGCACAGAATGGAACTCTCTAGCTCATCTTAACTCTAAATCCATACTTAATACATCTTTAATAGAAGCTAACTACAAGGTGTTTTTACGGTGGTACATGGTCCTGGTAAGGTTGGCAGTGGCGGTTCGGGCTGCATCTCCCAACTGCTTCAGGGGATGCGGACAAGTGGGCTCCGTCTTTCACACCTGGTGGACTTGCATGAAAGTCAGATGGTTCTGGATCCGCACATACAATTTTATATATTCTCTAACACATATTAACCCAGTGAAATCTCCCCAACAGGCACTACTGGGTAAACCAGTCGAGGGGATACCAAAACACACTAAACGCCTTATAGCCTTTATATTTACGGCTGCTAAAATTGTAATAGCCCGTTCATGGCGGACTCCGGTGGTGCCGATTGGGCTGCTGAAGGCCAAGCTGACCTGGATCATGATAAATGAGAGAATGGTGGCGTTGCTTAATGACAAAATGCACCTCTTTGAAAAAACTTGGGACCCCTGGGTACGATATCTAGCTGGTCCCCCTTAAACAGAGGGGGAGCAGTTGACCACCAGGACCACATGATTTGTGTGTGAACCCCGATTCTGGGGATATGGGCCTGGACGCCAACCCTTTTTCACCTCTACTACTCCCTTTTACTATCCATTTCCTACTGCTCTTTCCCTCTTTTCCATTCTCTCTCGATCCCACTATACCTCTCCACTCTCCTCTCTTTCCTTTTTCTTTCTTTTTTCTTTCTTTTCCTTTTTTTTTTTCTCTCTTGTATGCTATAATGCTTGTCACAAAGATTCTAGTGTCAAGGGACAACGGTTGGTCCAAGGTTGTCATTGACCATGGCCTCTGCCTCGGCTATGCACTCAGGTAGGTTTCCTGTGGAATGGCTGCTGGTAGACGCCTTCCCGGTCCATTGTGCGATATTGGGGATGGGGAGTAAGTTCCCATGGGGGCGCCGGGGGGGGGCAAGGCCTGGACCAGCCAAAGTTGAATGGGAGGGCATGGGGGGCTATGCTTATGTTAATGTTTGAGCCAGTATTCCACTGTTTACATTTTCATATCCACTGTTTTGAGTGTACCATTTTTATTACTTTATTTCATGGCCGTGGCCTGACTGTATTTTTGCAGTGTTGTGACCATTTCATGTAAACTCAATAAAAATTTTGAAATATAAAAATGCACTGGAAAGGGATAAAAGAAGTTAGGGATGGACGAGAACCTGACCTGATACTATAACAATGTTATCAGAATAGCATTAATACCATAGTCAAGTAATTATTGTCATAGTCGCTTAGCCAGACAATACAGGACATACAGTACAAAACTCTATTTCTGAATGTGTTAGCATTTTCAGAATAAGTCTGCTAGCATTGAAATTTTTTATAGAAAAAAACTAATAGAATGGGTATATGTAATTGTGATATTCTTTTGCTGTTAAACATGCAGTAGTAAATAATATTAATTTTCTTTTGTAACTGTCTATTTCATCAAGCAATATTTTTATAGCTCATGCTAACATTATTTCTCTCTTTTTTTATAAGAATATATAGTAGTGTTAGCTGTACCAGTAAAATAAATTAAACCATTACAAGGATGTCTTTGCGTGCCCTAAAAAATAAAACTAGTGAGGTTAAAATAAAGGCAAATATGTTATACCACTAAGAAGACCATGTAGTGCACAGCATGTGTCTTTTTTGCTCTCTCTTGAAACCAAGTAGTAACAAAGTGCATGCAATTATACTTCTTGCATTATATCATATTGAAGCACATTGTGTTCATAAGAACACCACAGGAATATTGTCATTTTATCTAGCGCATTATAGAGAGCACCTGGGAGAGTGTGATACAGTATAATGAGATAAGAGAGTCAGCCTACTATGAAATAAGTGGACTGGAGTTGTCACAACCCGTATCTGTTAAATAGATAAGCTACAGTCAAATTAAAAATAAACCAGAACAAAATCAATGGGAAAGGTGAGAGATAGCAAGAAAAATGTTAGTTTAATGGTGTATACTGCTGAAGTGTAGGTTACATATAATTTATTTTAAGGTCTGTTTGACTAGGATTAAAGCTCTTTATGGGTAATCTTCAAGAGTCATTTACAAAATATCTCGATATTTACACTGCTCACCCAGGTTAGAGCTGGAAGTAAGTTCTGCAAAAATCCCTACTGATCTCCACTGAGGACAGAAGACTCATTGGGGAAATCTATGAGCTGCTGTTCCTATGGACAGGACAGTTTCTATATGTTCCCCCTTGCTTGCTGACCTCCAGATGTCCCTGCTTTTAGGTGGCTGTCCCAAAGAAAAAAAGTGTCCCCGATTTTGTTTCTGGTTTAAAGAATGTGTCCCTGACTTCTTTCCAGCTTTTTTTTTCTTTTAATCAATAGTTTTTATTGTTTGTAATTAGTGTTGAGCGAACACGGACTGTATTATTCGGGTTCATATAATTGGATTTTTGTTACCCGAACACGGACCCGAAAACTTTACTGTATGTTCGGGTTTAAAATCCGTGTTTGGTAATTTTATTTCCTGTTTTGTATGTAATGGCATGCTTTTAATGGCGGGCTTTCAACAGCCAATCAACAAGCGTTTAACTGGTGTGCCTTAAGCCATCCCAGCCATGCCTACTAATGTATTAGTAGCTGTGATTGGCCATCTGAAGCATGTGAGCCATGTCTTTATAAGTCTGAGAGCCACAGCGCGGCACGTCATTCTGCTGTAGTTTAGGGAGAGAGCACAAATCATACGTGCTGGCTGCTGATTAGGGACAGACAGTGAAAAATTGTGCCTGAAAAGAATACAGGGACAGGTCGGAGTGTAGGCAGGGACAGTTATTTGAGCATTTTAGGGACAGGCTGGAGAGATTAGGCAGGGACAGTCTACATCGATTTTGCTGTGTGGAGGGTGGTGTAGTGAACAATCTTTTTGAGCATTTTAGGGACAGGCTGGAGAGATTAGGCAGGGACAGTCTACATCGATTTTGCTGTGTGGTGGGTGGTGCAGTGAACGATCTTTTTGCCCTCACTTGAGCCCACTGAGGAGGAGGAGGAGGGAGAAAAAAATCTATTTTTATCAGTCTGTTGTGTGCAGCGTTCAGCTATATTTCACTACAGATTGCTGTTCTAATCTGCTATTAAAAAATCAAGTTAAAGGGGAATTTTTATTTTTTTTTCCCCTTCATAGCCTGCTTGCTGCTGAGCTGAGCTGACCGTGACATAAGACACTGCTGTGTTCACATGTGCTATTGAGTGAATTTCAATTTTATATACTTTTTTCTATTCCACTATTCAATATACACCCTTTTGGGTTAAAAAAAATGTAATTGTGGCATAGTCTGTACTAATCTGCTATTTAAAAATTACAAACTTAAAGGGGAATTTTTTTTTTCCCTTCATAGCCTGCTGCAGAGCTGACCGTGACATAAAACATAAGACACTGCTGTGTTCATATGTGCTATTGAAAAATCACCTATTTTATATCATATTTTCTATTCCGCTATTCAATCTACACCCTTTGGGGTAAAAAGAATTAAATTGCGGCATAGTCTGTATCGGTACGTGTGAGACACACCTTCCAAATTTTTGGGGCGCATCTTCCACCGCCGAGGATTGCAGGGTGCTTCAGTTTGCCTCCTGTTCCGAACTCCTCCTACTCCTTATCCTGCCTTTATGGTACAAAAAATTGTAATCGGGGCCTAGTCTGGGTCTGTACGTGTGAGATAGATACACCTTTTGATATCATATTTTCTATTCCGCTATTCAATCTACACCCTTTGGGGTAAAAATAATTAAATTGCGGCATAGTCTTTATCGGTACGTGTGAGATACACCTTCCAAATTTTTGGGACGCATCTTCCACCGCCGAGGATTGCAGGGTGCTTCAGTTTGCCTCCTGTTCCGAACTCCTCCTACTCCTCATCCTGCCTTTAGGGTACAAAAAATTGTAATCGGGGCCTAGTCTGGGTCTGTACGTGTGAGATAGATACACCTTTTGATATCATATTTTCTATTCCGCTATTCAATCTACACCCTTTGGGGTAAAAAGAATTAAATTGCGGCATAGTCTGTATTGGTACGTGTGAGATACACCTTCCAAATTTTTCGGGCGCATCTTCCACCGCCGAGGATTGCAGGGTGCTTCAGTTTGCCTCCTGTTCCGAACTCCTCCTACTCCTCATCCGGCCTTTAGGGCACAAAAAATTGTAATCGGGGCCTAGTCTGGGTTTGTACGTGTGAGATAGATACACCTTTTGATATCATATTTTCTATTCCGCTATTCAATCTACACCCCTTGGGGTAAAAATAATTAAATTGCGGCATAGTCTGTATCGGTACGTGTGAGATACACCTTCCAAATGTTTGGGGCGCATCTTACACCGCCGAGGATTGCAGGGTGCTTCAGTTTGCCTCCTGTTCCGAACTCCTCCTACTCCTCATCCTGCCTTTAGGGTACAAAAAATTGTAATCGGGGCCTAGTCTGGGTCTGTACGTGTGAGATAGATACACCTTTTGATATCATATTTTCTATTCCGCTATTCAATCTACACCCTTTGGGGTAAAAAGAATTAAATTGCGGCATAGTCTGTATCGGTACGTGTGAGATACACCTTTCCAATTTTTTGGGCGCATCTTACACCGCCAAGGATTGCAGGGTGCTTCAGTTTGCCTCCTGTTCCGAACTCCTCCTACTCCTCATCCTCATCCTGCCTTTAGGGTACAAAAAATTGTAATCGGGGCCTAGTCTGTGTTTGTACGTGTGAGATACACCGTTTTATAAAAAAATTTCTATTCCGCTATTCAATATACACCCTTTTGGAGTGTAAAAAATTAAATTACGGCATAGTCTGTATCAGTACGTGTGAGATACACCTTTTTAAATTTGTTTGGTGCATCTCCTTCCACCGCCGAGGATTGCAGGGCGCTTCAGTTTGCCTCCTGTTCCGAACTCCACCTACTCCGCTTCCTCATCCTCATCCTCCCTTTAGGGTACAAAAAATTGTAATCGGGGCCTAGTCTGTGTTTGTACGTGTGAGATACACCGTTTTGTGAAAATTTTTCTATTCCGCTATTCAATATACACCATTTTGGGGTGAAAAAAAATTAAATTACGGCATAGTCTGTATCGGTATGTGTGAGATACACCTTTTAACCACTTCAATACAGGGCACTTACCTCCCTTCCTGCCCAGGCCAATTTTCCCCTTTTAGCGCTGTTGCATTTTGAATGACAATTGCGCGGTCATGCAACACTGTACCTACACCAAATTGATGTAATTTTCCCCCCACAAATAGAGCTTTCTTTTGGTGGTATTTGATCACCTGTGGGTTTTTTCCTTTTTGCTAAACAAAATAAAAAAGACCGAAAAGTTTGAAAAAAAAAAAGTTTTTTGTTTATGTTATACAATTTTGTAAATAAATATGTTTTTTCCTGCACTGATGAGCACTGTTGAGACTGCACTGACAGGCACTGATGGGGTGGCACTGATATTCAGCACTGATAGGCGGCACTGATAGGCTGCACTGATATGCGGCACTGATAGGCACTGATATGTGGCACTGATAGGTAGCACAGATATGCAGCATTGGTGGGCACTGATAGGCGGCACTGCTGGGCACTGATAGGCGGCATTGATGGACACAGATAGGTAGCACTGATGGGCACTGATAGGTGGCACTGGCAGGCACTAATGGGCACTGATAGGCAGCACTGGTGGGCACTGATGGGCACTGATGGGCGGCACTGATCGGCACTGACGGGTGGCACTGATGGGCACTAATGGGCACTGATAGGCGGCACTGGTGGGCAATAATGGGCACTGGTGGGCGACACTAAAGGATGGCAATGATGGGCACTTGTGGGCAGCACTGATAGGGAGGACACTGGCGGGCAGCACTGATGGGGAGGGCAATGGGGGGCTCCCTGAGCCCTGATTGCCATCCCTGGTGGCCATAGTGGGCATCCCTGGGGTCATAGTGGGCATCCCTGGGGTCATAGTGGGCATCCCTGGTGGATCTAGTGGCATCCCCCCCCCGAGGGTCTGCACTGGTAATCAATGATCTGATTACCAGTGCCGACCTCCCCCCTGTCAGGGGAGCTGCCGATCAACGCTCCTTTACTCGTGCCTGTCAGGCACGAACTAAGGAAAGCCGATCAACGGCTGTTCCTGTTTACGATGTGATCAGCCGTGATTGGACACGGCTGATCACATGGTAAAGAGCTACGTCAGTAGTCTCTTTACCGAGATCGGAGATGCAGGGTGTCAGGCTGACACCTCGCATCACCGATCGCCGCTCTGCGCTCCCCCAGGGGGCGCCCAGAGGTGTGTTATCCTGCCACCGTCATATGACGTCCGGTCAGGATAACACAACCACATTCCCGCCGTCATTTGCCTATAGGGCGGGCGGGAAGTGGTTAAATTTGTTTGGCGCATCTCCTTCCACTGCCAAGGATTGCAGGGCGCTTCAGTTTGTCTCCTGTTCCGATCTCCTCCTACTCCTCTTACTCATCCTCCCTTTAGGGTACAAAAAATTGTAATCGGGGCCTAGTCTGTGTTTGTACGTGTGAGATACACCGTTTTATATCCTTTTTTCTATTCCGCTATTCAATATACACCCTTTTGGGGTGAAAAAAATTAAATTGCGGCATACTTTGCATATTTGACTGTGAGATACACCCGTTGTATTTGTATACTGTTTTGACTGTGAGATACTGTTGTTGTTTTGTTCCGCTATTCAATAAACACCTTTCTAGGGCAAGATCATAAATTACAGAAATATGAGGAGACTGTCAAATAGGGGACGTGGCCTGGGTTGTGGTGCTGCTGGTAGAGCTCCTGTTGCAAGGAGAGGACGTGGTCGATCTGTGCCAGCTACACGCACAAGTGAAACACCTTCCTCAAGTGTGAGTAGGCCACAGAACCTGCAGCAGTATTTGTTAGGGCATCATGCGCCTCTACAAGTGTTGAGGCCAGAACAAGTAGAAGCGATAGTAGATTGGTATACAGTTAGATCCACTCACCTAGGCTCACATTTAACACCTTGACCAACCACTGTGTTAACCCCTTCCCTGCCAGTGTCATTATTACAGTAACAGTGCATTATACTGTAGTAATGTTACTGGTCCCCCCAAAAGTGTCAAAAATGTCAGTTAGGGGTCCGATCTGTCCGCCGCAATGTCGCAGTCCCGCGAAAAAACGCAGATCGCCGCCATTACTAGTAAAAAATACAATAACAAGGACATAAATCTTTCCCGTAGTTAGTCGACACAATAACTTTTGCGCAAACCAATCAAAATACGCTTATTGCGATTTTTTTTTACCAAAAATATGTAGTAGAAAACAAATTGGCCTAAAATGTTAAAATAGTTTGATTTTTAATTTTTTTTCTTTTTTTTGGGAATGTTATATAGCGTAGCAGAATGTGAAAAATATTGTTTTTTTCCCAGAATTGTCGCTAATTTTTTGTTTATAGCGCAAAAAAAAAATCGCAGAGGTGATCAAATACCACCAAAAGAAATCTCTATTTGTGGGAAAAAAAGGAAATCAATTTTATTTAGGTACAGGGTCGCATGACCGCGCAATTGTCCATTAAAGTAATGCAGTGCCGAATCGCAAAAAAGGTCATTAAGGTGGAAAATCCTTCCGGTCCAGAAGTGGTTAAATCCACGTTCAGTGTGCAGCCTTGAAGCAGGGGTAGATGCATCTGTCCGCCGTCACTTCTGATTTGACGGAATGATGTAGACACACCTAGGGGCCCTGGAAGAAATCTTTGTGATAAAATGCATAGGACGGAACGGCGCATCTACGTCATCGCATCTTACTGACAGCGAATGTCATTGTTCACCTGGTGGATGTATTTTAGAGCTATGTGTATTCTAAGTATATCATTGTGTATATCAAGTGCATTTTTATTTAATAAATCTGTGATTTTAAAGGTTTTACACTATCTAGCGCTTTCTTACTTGCATATGTGGTTATGGGAGTTATGGATGTCTGTCGCATGTTTATCCTAAGGCTGCGTCTACCCCTGCTTCAAGGCTGCACACCGAAACATAGATTTAAAGGGAAATTTCCCAGAGCTGAGATGTCAGCGGGAGACAGGGAGGGTGCCGGCACTCAATGTTTTCTGGGTAGGCTACCTCTGGGACCAAGAAACAAGGTTTCCCGCGAGCAACCTCCCTAACTCAGATTTTTAAAATGCCGCACACACTGCACTTCTCATAAAAGTGCACAGTGCCAATAAATATCATAATAGTGTTGTGCAAAATAAAAATCTTTAAAACCGTGTAGAAAATATATAAATAAATATATAGTGAAGTATAATTATGTGTAAATCTCTGCCCTCAAGACACAAATCTTATGCTTATGATCACAGGGCACTGTATCATAAATAAAATCCAATGCTGAGAGATATATTTAAAAAAAGTGTGTATGCTATACCGTAGATATAGTCCGATACTAAAAGCCCGTACGCACGAGTGGAAATTCGGCCGGGAATTTTCGTCCGACGACCGATCTGCCGATTTTCGGCTTGTTAGTATGATGCTTCCGACAACTGACTCTGACTTTTCGGCCGAAAAAATCCTGGTGTGCAGGCTATATAATTTTTGTCGGCCGTCAACACAACATCCGATTTTCCTGCAGTCAGTACAGATTTTGTTCAGACAAAAATCTAAAATCGGAACATGCATGATCGGAAGCAAATAACCGCGGAAGAATTTTGTCAAGAAAACTAGCCATTGTATCAAGAAAGAACTTTCGTCTTGCGGCAGGCAAATAAATATTTTAAATGCGGTGCACATGCTCATCTTGGTTAATGTGAGAAGAAGGAAGCTGCTGCTCATAATTCTATTCTTTAGAATTAAAGAGGCATGTGTTCTGTTATGATGATGATGATAATGATTTGGCTACTCTATATGTTGCATGTTATTTTTTTTAAAAGATTGTTAACTCTTCACCATTCTCAATGGTTTATGAATGGAAAATATCTAACTATTGATGTGTCCCTTTATTTATTTTTCCATTAATGTATAAAACATATTTTGCTGCCTACTCCCAATATGCTAAATTTTAACAAATAAAGATAGGCAAGTAGTTTTTTTAACATTTTCTTTACTTTAGAAATAAAGATATTCAAACATAAATATAGAGATACTCTCATAATTCAAAATATAACAGAAAAAAAAGGGCATTCCCTCCTCAAATAACTTATAAATAAATAATAATGGGTAACAGAAATAACACATTATAAATTCTTTTCATTTATAATTTAGAATAAGTATAGTCATGTGACCATTGGGGTAGGTGGGGATCATGGGCATATTGCCACTGACTGCCATGTGGCTGTTGTGGCTGTGGTGGAGGTGGTTGCTGTGGTGGCTGTGGTGGAGGTGGAGGGGGTGGTTGGTAATCGGACAGGTGCGTGTGTCCATGGATTTCTCCACAGACACCTTTATTGAGGACCTGTAGGACAAGTACCTCTGCCCTTTACCGCTGCTGCTCACTCATTAGCCTCAATTTATTTGCAGTGAGAGAGCCAAATGAGTCAGCCTCATCTGGCTTTCTCTGCAGGGCTATAGAGGCCTGGCTGAGAAATGAAGCAGTGGCCTCCTCCAAATTTTTGGTTTTTTTTGCAACGCTTTTGTGGAGGTTGGGTGGTTACAGACTGCTCCGATGATGCCTTGCTTCCACTTAGCTCCTCCACATTGACACTTTCCTGTTGATGAAATTAACAAATTATTATAATGTTATAGTGTATATAAAAACTCATGTTTGTTTGATTATTTTAACCAAATAACAGACTTTACATTAAGGGTGAATTATTGGCTTGATAATATTTTTATTGCATCCTTATCTTTATTGCAGACAATATATTGTTAAATGCTATACCTGTGTCAAGCTTGGCTCCAGGAAATCTTCCTCCTGGCTTGCACCACATGAGCCCTCTGCCGAAGTGGAAAGGAGAGTCGACAGGGATGGCCTTGCTTTGGATTGTTCGGTCAGGAACCGCAGGCTCTCGAAATACCAGAGCCTTGGTATATAGATGTCGTCTGTAGCAGCTCCTGACTTCTCCGAATTTCGGATCTTGTTGAGCTCCCTTTTATAGGTGCTGCGGAGGTTTCCGATTTTTGTCTTTACATAACTGATGTCGGCATTAGGGCAAAAAGGCTTGCACAAATCTGCCGATTTTTGATAGGCCTCACTTTTAAGTTGTTTGTTAGAGTAATCCCTACTCTTGACCTTCCACAAACAAGGCAATTTTTGGTATTCCTCAATGAATTGAGGCAAAAAGTCAGGTGACGTGAACTTGTCTACCATTATGTATGTGCCTGCAAGACACAACACAACACAAAACATAGTCAAAGATCATGTATTTTGTCACATAATAAATATAGGCCCAATATAAGCTGTATAGGGCCCAAAACACCCGCTTTCGAATCAAAAGTCATACCTTTGTTTGTTGAGAAGAATCGTGGTTTCCCCGATCGATCGTGCTCCTGGAAAAGATCTGTCCGATGGCGAATCGGCGAGCAAACGATCTGGCGTCCTTTAAATACAGCGCATGCGTCAACTCCGCCTCCAGTGGTGCGCTGACGCAGGGGCGTGTACGTGCGAATATTAAGATGCATGCGACACACACACACGTGAGTCGGCGGAAGATTCGTGGAGGAGATGGCGGAATCGCGGAGTTGCAGTGAAGGCCGCAGTGGTTGGGCAGAATTCTTGAGAAGGTGATATCATCTTTAAAGAAGATTTATGGTGTGGATCGATCCAAGGACCAAATCAGAAAAAGATGGTCAGATCTGAAACATCGTGAGCAAGAACAGCTAGGTCACATCCATCGTATCCTGAAAAGAAGTAAGCAATTGTTGTGTTTAAGCAATATGTATTGGGTATATTTTGTGTATGTTGTATAGAAATGTATAGATACTAATGTATATGAAAACTTTAATTTTTAATATTTTTTGTCATGTATGTATTTTATTGATATATTTATGATTTATTTGTATATTACATTAAAAGACAGGAATCCACACTAAAGTATATACGTATGCATATTATTGCAAAGAATTTTCTTTACAAACTCATATTTGTTCCATATTCTTTTTTTCACCTTTAAATAGGGAAAAAACGAAAAATAAAATTGAAAGAAAGAGAACATATGAGGAGAAGGGAATCTACAATGCCTGCTCCATCCACATTGGATGAAGAAAATGAAGACATGGGCCCTGATGCAGTGACACATTCCCAAAAAGGTAATTGTTTCCTATGCTGAGTAGGGATGATCGAACGGTTCGGGTCCACCATCGGTTCGGCCCGAACATTGGTTGTTCGAGGTTCGGGCGAATTTAGAACTTTTTGCCCAAAAAGTTCGGAATTCGGCAACCAGAACCGGCCAAAATGCAATGCTTCGGGAAATGGGCTTTAAAAGCCCGTGATTGGACCAGAACCATTAGCAAAATCCAATTGAGGGGGCAGGAGAATGCTAGGAATGTGATTGGAGTGACTAGGGGGTCCCTAGACCAATCATTAGTGAATACGCCCCCCAGTATATAAGATCGCCCCCGCCATATTCCTAGCATTGTTATACTGGACATGGAAGAGAGTGGAAGCAGTTCTGTTAATTTTACTTTAAAAGTGTCATTTAGCATTTATTAGTGTGAGGAAAGGGATATCTAGTGTAGTTAGAGTGCTCCTTTACACTTAGGTTAGCTTCAAAAATTTAGTTTCTGTAGGGAAAGTGTTAAGTGTAAAGGGACCGTAGTGTAGTGTAGGGTTAACTGACAGTGACTGCTATGGAAGGGTGACAAAACCCTTCCATAGCAGGGTGACCGCTATAGAGAAATGATCATTTCTCTGAATTGCTTCGGCACAGGAATATGGCTTCTCACCAGCCAAGCATTTTTCATGCTGCAGGGGCTGCCACTGCCAGTGCTTTTTTGAGGACATGTTTGATGTCAGACATGACATCTGAACATGTGTATAGGGGGTATATATACACATATATGTCTGTATATATACCCCTAGACATATATAGGTGTGATAGTAGCAGAAATATATGCTTGCGCTAATGAAATCATTTACAGTAATATATTTCTGCTACTATCACACCTATATATGGCTAGGTGTCTATATACATATAATTATGTGTGTATATATACCACTATACACAAGTTCAGATGTTTTGCCTGCCTCAAAAGAACCCCAAAAAATGCCAAAAAAAACGCTAGCGTCAAAAAAAAAAAAAAATGCCCAGGTGTGTTTTTGCTGGCATTTTTTGGGGTTTTTTGGAGGCAGGCAAAACATCAGAACTTGTGTATAGTGGTGTATATACACACATACATATATTTATATACACACCTAGACATATATAGGTGTGATAGTAGCAGAAATATATGCTTGCGCTAATGAAATCATTTACAGTAATATATTTCTGCTACTATCACACCTATATATGGCTAGGTGTCTATATACATATAATTATGTGTGTATATATACCACTATACACAAGTTCAGATGTTTTGCCTGCCTCAAAAGAACCCCAAAAAATGCCAAAAAAAACGCTAGCGTCAAAAAAAAAAAAAAATGCCCAGGTGTGTTTTTGCAGGCATTTTTTGGGAGTTTTTGGAGGCAGGCAAAACATCAGAACTTGTGCACAGTACCACTATACACAAGTTCAGATGTTTTTCCTGACTGCAAAGAACCCAAAAAAATGCCTGCTTTGAAACCGGCAAGGTGTGAAAACCGAGGAGAGAAGCTAACCCCCTGAGCTGAAAGTTTTCTAATACAAACAATCCTTTTTTTTTCTGGTTCTGGACATGCTACAGAGCTGAAACTTCAGGGGTACACCTTTTAGACCCCCCAGACACAAAATCACACAAAAAAAGTTCTTAAAAATTGTCATTTTTGATAAAAAAGAAAGAGATTTTTTGATTTTTACTTTGGATTTCAGATCTGGGGGGGTCTAAAAAGTGTATATGTGAAGTTTCAGCTCTGTAGCATGTCCAGAACCATAAAAAAAATTGTTTGTATTAGAAAACTTTCAGCACAGGAGTATGGCTTCGCTGCTGTAACACCTTGCCGGTTTAATAGAAGGCATTTTTTTGGGTTCTTTGCAGTCAGGAAAAACATCTGAACTTGTGTATAGTGGTACTGTGCACAAGTTCTGATGTTTTGCCTGCCTCCAAAAACCCCCAAAAAATGCCAGCAAAAACACACCTGGGCATTTTTTTTTTGACGCTAGCGTTTTTTTTGGCATTTTTGGGGGTTCTTTTGAGGCAGGCAAAACATCTGAACTTGTGTATAGTGGTGCAAGTGTCTATATACATATAATTATGTGTGTATATATACCACTATACACAAGTTCAGATGTTTTGCCTGCCTCAAAAGAACCCCAAAAAATGCCAAAAAAAACGCTAGCGTCAAAAAAAAAATGCCCAGGTGTGTTTTTGCTGGCATTTTTTGGGGGTTTTTGGAGGCAGGCAAAACATCAGAACTTGTGTATAGTGGTGTATATACACACATACATATATTTATATACACACCTAGACATATATAGGTGTGATAGTAGCAGAAATATATGCTTGCGCTAATGAAATCATTTACAGTAATATATTTCTGCTACTATCACACCTATATATGGCTAGGTGTCTATATACATATAATTATGTTTGTATATATACCACTATACACAAGTTCAGATGTTTTGCCTGCCTCAAAAGAACCCCAAAAAATGCCAAAAAAACGCTAGCGTCAAAAAAAAAAAATGCCCAGGTTTGTTTTTGCAGGCATTTTTTGGGAGTTTTTGGAGGCAGGCAAAACATCAGAACTTGTGCACAGTACCACTATACACAAGTTCAGATGTTTTTCCTGACTGCAAAGAACCCAAAAAAATGCCTGCTTTTAAACCTGCAAGGTGTTACAGCAGCGAAGCCAACCTCCTGTGCTGAAAGTTTTCTAATACAAACAATCTTTTTTTTATGGTTCTGGACATGCTACAGAGCTGAAACTTCACATGTACACTTTTTAGACCCCCCAGATATAAAAATCAAAAAATCTCTCTTTTTTTTTTTTTTTTTTTTTAATTTTTCAATAATTGGCTTTTTTTATCAAAAATTACAATTTTTAAGAACTTTTTTTGTGTGATTAATAGTTAATGGGGCATGACCCAAAACCCTAGGCACTTTTTAGGGGCATTTATTGGGTTTTAGGGCTTAAAAATTGTGTTTTTTGATTACCGAAGTTCGGGTCCCATTGATTTCAATGGGGTTCTGAAATCCGGGCCGAACTTTCGGGAAGTTCGGATGTTCTGGCCGAACCGAACTTTTCAAAAGTTCGATCATCCCTAATGCTGAGTAAATAATTAAAGTCCCTACTTTTTTGTAGGTAACCATGTACATGTCAGAATATTTTATGTGAAAATAGCTGTCAAGCAGTGCACCATGTCATAGCAAATTTCCCTCCTGTGAATTTTCTGACATGCAACATTTTTATTATGTAGAAAATGATCCAAGAAAACACACTGTGACCACTAGGGAGGAAATGGCAAGTAGTCCAGAGTGCAGCATGGTGGAGTCAAGTGCGCAGCAAATCAGCATACCACCACAGCAACATCAAGGTTGGTAGGCACATAATGTTTAGAAATGGGAGACGAAAAATATGTGATTTTGGGATGATTCTTTAACCTTCTATTGTTGTATTTCAGACAAAATGGACATTCCAGATGTCCCCGAGGTTCCCTCATTTGAGCCATGGGATCTGTCACCTCCGGCCGGATTAGATCTGGAAATCTTTGCTCCAAGATCCCTTGCCATGATTCGGAGTGAGTCTCCAAAAAAGAAGCAAACAGAACCAAGTGTTGGGGAGCCTGTTTTGTGCCCAAGTAAGTATTATACTAATGTTTTTTCTAGTGTATTTCTATTTTGGTGTATTTGATGTAATGCTTCAAAGGAACTACCTGTTTGCTACATTGGCAAGGTGTGAAACCATACAGTGCTAATGTACTGTATTATATTAATAATTAATTAATATATATTATTTTTTATTAACAGGTCATGTTATTCCTAGTTGTTTAATTGCCAGGATGACAGTTGAGGCTTTGCAGTGTTGCTCTGAACTTGAAAAAATTAAGGAGGCTGCTACAGCATTACAAAGCAAAATGCGAGACTTTGTTGACCTGCTAGCAAAATTTTAAGATTATTTATTTTTATTTGTTTTTGGTTTTAATTGGGATATTTTTTGTTTTCCCGATGTTCTTAAAAAATTGTATGGCCTGTTTTTTGGCCAATACCTGATCATGTGCAAAAGGTGTCCCAAAGTTTTAAAAAATGTATACTGTTTTATACAGGGCTCCTATGCATATGAAAACGTTTTTGACGTTATAAATAAGAAGACAAGCAAGCAATTTAGATGTTCTCACCAAAGAGAGACTGGTGTTTAAGCACTTTACAACACCCTAACCCTGTGAATGTGTTTTATTAAAAAATGTTTACACTCAACAATGTGTGTTATAATATTTCTTTTGCTTGCCGTGGGGTGGGGGGCAGGTCTAAAGCTGTGTTAGGTGGCACAAAATGTATGATGGCTGTCCTGTTCACATAGTTGAATGTTAATTAACGCATTTTAGTTTGTGTGTATAATTATCAGCCTGCCAGAATGATTGTTCCTTCTGGACCAGTGGCCATCTAACAAGTGATATTCACTAGTACACTGAGTGCACAATGATATCTGTCGACTGAGTAGCAATCGGTCCACACATATACAGGTTCTATTTAAAGACTAGCACTCATAGGATTCTATATGTCATTGAGATAGGTACTAGCACTCAGTGTACGGAGATCAGTGTAATTTATAGTGTATCGCAGCTTTGTTTGTCCATTTGACTTTACATTACCTATATATAACACTTATATCTCTACACTGAGCAAGTTTCACATAACACTGACATCTCCTTACATTGGTGGGCAGTGAGAAGGATGTCATAAATTAACACAACATAACAGGTGGAGGTAAGTTGTTATTACACTAGTGTATTATTAAAAAAAAAAAGTATGGGGACCTTCTGGCCAATGACCACCAATGTAAGGTGACATTGGGTGGACCTTGGGTGTGACCTACTTTACAATGTGAGAAGGCTTTTAGAAATTAACTGGGGTGCTGAAGGGCCTGGTATTTTGGCCACCTAGCAATGCCCCAGAGCTTGGAAATGTCATATTTTGCTTCTTACATTGTATCTAAATTATATTAATCAATATACTTCACATATGAACCCAAATGCACACGTTTTTTCCAAAATGTAGATTATCTTTAGTGAAACGTGTGGTGCTTAAAAATAATTACGATATAGTGACCTCGTGATTCAGTTAAGGTGTAATCTCACTATTGGAGCAACTGGTAAACCAAACACACATGGCCAAAATCGCATTTGAACAGCTGGGGAGAGACAACAGTAGATAAACACACTGATGAATGTATTAACCATTCAAAAGTCACACATGATGAACAAAAAAACATGTTGATTTTGATATGTACCCAAAATAGTAAAATACACACTCCTGAATAAATGCAAGATTTTTTAATTGCACAAATAAGATTATATTGATACAAATTATACTGTATCGGGCAGGAATTGCTGCCAAGAAACGGCCCCTCTCCCCACAAAATATTCGACATATTGTTGTCTAACATCACGGACACTACTGGATGGCAAGCCAGAACGGGCTACTTCCATAGATGTCATTGGATCCACTGGCACACGTGGTTCAGCCTCTACACTCGGCCCTGGCATGGCAGGGTCACTCTCAACTGGCTGCAAACTGACATATGTCTCTGCATGCCTGCACAAATAATTATGCAAGATGCAGCAACAGAGCACCACATTATCAATTTTGTATAATGCCAGATGGATGGAGCTCAAGAAAAGTCGAAACCTATTTGACATTATCCCGAAGGCATT
This sequence comes from Pelophylax lessonae, assembly GCF_965119305.1. NCBI lineage: Eukaryota > Metazoa > Chordata > Amphibia > Anura > Ranidae > Pelophylax > Pelophylax lessonae. The sequence goes on from NC_138777.1 coordinate 153,219,735, forward strand.
CTCCACCACTCTTCTAGCACGTGATAAGCGGTAGTTGAAGATCCTTTGCTCGGGGTGAGGTTTCTCAGAGGGAATGGCTTCATAAGATGCTCCCCAAGCGCAAACGCATCATCAGCCACAAAAACAAAATTGAGACCCTCAATTGTTTGCTCCCTGGATGGCAAGTTGAGAGTGACATTTTGAAGCCGCCGAGCAAACTCTGTTTTGTCAATGACTCCCCCATCAGAATTGCGGCCATTCTTTCCAATGTCCAAAAACAAAAATTCATAATTAGCATTATCAATTGCTAGCATGGCAATGCTAAAAAAACCTTTGTAGTTGTAGTAATAGGAGCCAGAATTAGGTGGTGGGACAATGCAGACGTGCTTGCCATCAATAGCACCCCCACAATTGGGAAAATTCCACTGCTCCTGGAATTGGCCAGCAATTTCCTGCCACTGATCTGCGTTGGACGGAAACTGTGGGGAAAAAATTAAAATACAATTAGTGCTTGAGCACATCACATTATTACACACACATTTGGCAGTAAAATGCTTATGCAACTTTAAGATAAGAACAACATGAAGGGAATCTTTAGCATTTTGGGGTATGACATCTACATACATTTATTTTTCACCTCCTAATGTCATAATATTGTAATTCAGCAGCTACAGCTTTGGTATATGCTGAGTTTTACATTTAGCATGGGTGGGTAAAACTATGCTTTTAAACATCATTAAGGGCTTGTGCCCACTGAACGTTTTTACATCAGAAATTAAACATACACAATCATGTGGTTTGAATGGATGGACTGATGTCTTTAATAAACCTCATAAACTATGTACAAAAACATTTCTAAAGGAATAATTGGTTCTGGGAAAGTCAGAAAATGACACAGATACAATATACTGTTAACAGGCTATGCGTTTAGGGACACATAGGAGAGAATGCTGGGGTGGTTACTGGGTCATTTTAAAAATGGTTAGGAAAATATATAGCTTTACTACTATGCGCATGCGGCCAGAGGGTAGTTACAAAATAATGACGTCTGTAATTTGATGTACATCCAAAATAATCTAAATTAGGATGACATGACAAATACATGGAATGTAATATTAAAATAAGAAACATACCTTGATATAGTCCTTCTGCAAGACTTTAATGATAGCAGAGCAGGTCTCAGGGATGATGACTCCAAGAGCTTGGGGGGAGATGCCTGTGGTGAACTTGAGATCCTGCAGGCTTCTCCCTGTTGCAAGATATCTCAATTTTGCAATTAGCTTTTGCTCAGGAGTAATTGCAACCCGCATACATGTATCCTGCTTCAGAATATAGGGGGACACCAAGGCAAGAAGACGGTGAAAAATTGGATCCGTCATCTTCAAATAATTCCTGAAGTCATCAGGATTATTTTCCTGAAGCTCCCGCAGCAAGGACATGTGGGGAAATTGCTCACGGTTGAGCAACCAATTTTTGGTCCAGGAGGTCCGCTTTTTCTTCCTCTTGCAAAGAACTCGGCTTAGAGCCATAACTCCCAGCCCAACAACAGCAAGAGTAGAAACCTCGGTCTCCATAATTGCTTCTCGAACGATGTCTCGGAAACTAGCGAAATGTCGTAAACCAAACAAATGCTACCGAAATCAGCGTGAGAAGGGTCACGGCCAAAAACTCACTTCCTCTTTTGTAGCGTCGGACGTAGTGACGTAATTTTTTGCCGGTCGACATAATTCGTGTGCAGTCTAGAGCACATTCCAACCAACAAAACACCACTCTGGACAAAAGACGGACGACCGGTCGGCAAAAATTCGTTGCGTGTGTACGAGGGTTAAGAATGTGCAAAGTGCAAAACTCTAAAAAATATATATATTGCAATAAATCCCAGTGCTGAAATGATGTATATGCAAACCATACAATATAAAATTCAATTATTAATGAGAATCCCCCTGAGGAAGACACGTGGTCCCTTGTGTCGTCACGCGTAGGGGAGGGGCAAGGACTTGAAGGCAGAGATTTACACATAATTATACTTCACTATATATTTATTTATATATTTTCTACACAATTTTAAAGATTTTTATTTTGCGCAACACTATTATGATACGTCTGGGACCAGCTTGAGCCGCAGCGTCAGAGGCGTGTGACGTCACCGAAGGGTGGAAGGGGAACACAACGCGTTTCAGAGAATGCGCGACGGCCAAACAGGGCACCATTGATTCTCTTACACCTAATTGCCTAAATGAAGAACTAGAGATTAGTACCATTTTGTAACTGGTATTGTATTTACATTATATCTCATTATAACTATTTATTGAACATCGCTTATTCCAGGTACCCCTTATCTTCTATCATCAGTTTACCCTCCTATAACTCACATAGTTTTAATCTGATCAAGACGCCACGCAGTAAGTATCCATTTTTGCCATTAGATTACCCTTCTAGTCGCCTATATACATTTTATATTTATATCTGTGCATATGTGTATAGGTACATACAGTAGTTTCTGGCATGCACATATGCACAGATGACTTCAATATAGGTTTATTTCCTCTTCCCCTCCCTCACATCACTCATCATGTGCATATCTTTGTGTATGACCTTACATCCCTATAACTACTATCTTCATCATTATTTCTTCTACTCATCCATCTTTGTCCTACTTCGTAATGTGTTAGGTATTTCTCTACATATACATATATTTGTTATACAGTGTGTATATAGTCTACTTTTTTCAATATGTTCTGCATCCCATCATCTTTTACCCATTGGTGCAGTGTTGTATCAGTTTTATATTGCATGTCCTTGTTTTTGCTCTTGGTTTTCTCTGTATCATGATGACCAGTGATTGCCACTGTAAGGTTTTGTTCTAGTCGATCTATTGCCCTTTTAATATCTGCTCACATGCCTACCTATTAGACCATATTAACTTGGCTCCCTCATCGTCCTGTACACTTGAAAATGGAGCGCGCATGCCCTGTTTGGCCATCACGCATGCTCTGAAACGCGTTGTGTTCCTCTTCCGCCCTTCGTTGATGTCAAACTGACATTTACATAAAGCACCTTAGCCTCATTTTGTGAGGCGGTTGTGGGGGTCTGTAGGCAGGGAGGCTTATTGGAATCTGCAAGCCTCATTTAACAATAGGGTGCATCCTTCATTTTATTTCACAAAATATGTAGTAGAAATACTGTATGTCTATTCCCACTGCTTCATGCCGAATGAAAGATTTGACTAATATATACACTGCTCAAAAAAAATTAACATTTTTTAAGCAGAGTAAAGCATCAAGTCAATTAAACTCCTGGGATATTGATCTGGTCAGTTAAGTAGCAGAAGGGGTTGTTAATCAGTTTCAGCTGCTTTGGTGTTAATGAAATTAACAATAGGTGCACTAAATGGGCAACAATGAGATGAATGGTATGTTGTTTAGTTTGGCACGTTGTGGATCAGATAATTTGATTGTTGGGTGGGGCTGGGGAAGACTCAGCTGTAATGAAAAGTAAAGTTAGAGGAAGTTGGAGCATCCTAAAAAAGGATGCATTTCTGATTTTAAAGACTTTGGAGCTATATTGAAGAAAAGGACCTCCAGGGTGGTATTATCAGAAAAACTGCCTGTACATCAAACCACACCAGAGAGGCAGCAGGAGCTTAGGGAACCTAACAAGTGGCTGAGGAACTGGTGCAGGAAAGAGGGTTTTGGGTTCCTGGAGAACTGGGCTGACTTTTCAGTTGATTACCAGCTCTATAACAGGGACGGGCTACACCTAAATGGGGAGGGTGAGCTCTGTTGGGAGAGACGATGGCCGAAAAGTTATAGGAACTTTATAGCTAGGTAATGGAGGGAGGGATCAGAAGAAGATTTTCCAGCTAGTGAACGAAGGGCAGAAAGTATAACACTGGTCAATGTAACTGGAGTACATAAGTTCAACATGTGTGAGCTGACAGAATCCTACTGCAGCTTTGGAACAAACAGTATGCAGACGTACAAAACTAAAAGGCATGTTCACAAATGCTGGAAGTTTGGTGAACAAAATGGAGGAACTGGAACTACTCATACATCAGGAGGATTTCAACTTTGTGGTACTCCCAGAGACCTGGTTTGTTAGCACACATGAGTGGTTTGCAACTATCCAAGGGTACTCCCTGTATCGAAGGAACAGGGTGAGTAAAAGAAAGGGAGGGGTGTGCATGAACGTCAAGAGTGATTTGTTGAGTTGACTTTTCTACTGGGGCAATGGAAGGGGTGGAATCCTTGTGGCTGGAACTTCAAAGGGAAGAAACAAACTGAACATATTAAGTGGGGGTATGCTACAGGTCCCCTACACTGAAGGATAAAGAGAAAACCGATCCCTTTTCACAGTTAGAAATGGCAGCGAGGCAGGGACATTTTTTTTTTTTTTTTTGCAAAAATAATAAACTTTATTTCCAAAACATTTTATTGAAATTTCAAAATGAAGACATAGATAACAAGTCAAATAGCATTTGTTAACATAACATTTCAATGGTTTGAGAGGCAATAACAAGGGGAGATACACAAAAATGGTAACAATGACTGTTACAATCAGATAGAAAAGGGTAAATCTCAGCTGTAGCCTGCGGAGGGTTCCGGGGTGACTCCCCTCATCTGGAGACACCCCTAGGGAACATGCTGTGCTCCGAAAGAAGGGTGACACACCTTGTCATATTGCATCCCTTTAAACGTTTTATTGACAATTATCAAGCTATAAGTCAGGCAACATGATCTCCTCTGTCGTTAGCATGAGAATTGTAAACTAGAACCATATGTAGGGGGATATATAGGTGTTAGTACAAATAGCATTGTGGAGTCTGGTAATGGTATTTCGTCTATAGTTTAGATATCCGGAAGCTCCAGATGGGGCGGATTGTTAGATACATTTAAGTAAGGGGGTAAGGAGAGAGGAAGAGAGAAGAAGAGAGAGAGAGAGAGAGAGAGAGGATAAAAAAAAGAGTGGGGGGTAAGGTGTTCAGGCACCACATACGGCAAAGGGTAAGAAGGGGGGGGAGGATAAGGGGAGAGCTCCGTCCCCTTTCCCAGGGTCAGTATAGAGGTGAAGTCATGGGGGGCTATGATCTTTGTATACTCTTTCGTGTCTTTAAAGTGGAACCAGCAGGCCCAGGTATTGGAGAATTTGGTTGGCGTATCTTTAGCTTGATAAATAAGCTCTTCCATTTCAGCTATTCTATTAATCCGGCAAAACCAATCAGATATCGTTGTAGGGCTGGTGGAGTGCCATAATACTGGAATGCACATTTTGGCCGCATTAACCAAATGCATTGCCAATGATCTGTGGTAAGCTGCTTGAGAAAGAGAAGTATGGTGTAGTAAGAATTGTGCCAGTGAATAGTCTAAGGAGTATGTCGTTAGTTGGGTTATGATACGATGGAATTCTTTCCAATATGCTTGGATCCGTGGACATGACCACCAAATGTGTAATAAGGATCCTAGTTTGTTATTGCATCTCCAACAGGTGGATGGTAGGGTGGGAGATATCTTGTGAAGTCTGTCGGGGGTTCTATACCAGCGTGATAGGAGTTTGAAACCGCTTTCTTGGATAGAAACATTAACCTTCTTAGCGGTATTCCCGAGCGTGGCTCAGGGTTACATTTCAGAGCCAAAAGCGGTAACCCCTAGCCACACTTGGGGTACCGCCAGAAGCATCGCTGGATCCTGTAAAAGAGGTTACTTACCTTGTCACTGGGATCCAGCGATGTGTCTCGGCGGTGTCTCGCGGCGGATCTTCCTCCCGATCCTCTCCGTGCCCCGGCTTCCGTCTCCTGCGACGTGACGTTCGCAGGGGGGTGGAACAGGCGGCAAATTCAAATGTAAAAATGCACCAAACACACTGATACCATTCAAAATAAAAATAAAAATCACATTAGTTTGCCCCCCAGTGCCCTTTCCTGCAGTTTTACTGTACTTTTTATGTAAACATATATATATATATATATATATATATATATATATATATACGTAATTCTTGTGAATGAGCAGCCCAAACCAACTGTATACATCATATTTATATATATATATATATATATATATATATATATATACATACATATATATATATATATATATATATATATATATATATATATATATATATATATATATATATATATAATATATATAATAAACGTATACAGTTGGTTTGGGCTGCTCATTCACAAGAATTACATGCAAAATAATGGTACCGCTTTCAGCACCTAAAACCCAAAAGAATCAGGTGTCTAGGTCTGTTTGCCCTTGTCGGCAGGCTTTAATTGTAGAGGGTGAATCATCAGGGAAGAGCATCATGTAGATGTCTGAGATTAGGTGTCTAAGTGGTGTAGTACGCGTGTATAGATATATTCAAACAGAGTGTGTTGCCTCGACCAGGTGGGAACAAGAGCCGGGTTGTACAGAAAGTGTCTGATCTGTAAATATGACCAGAATGGGAAGGATTGCATTGGAGTGTGTGAACTCAGGGCGGCGTGAGTCTTAAACATACCATTGTCAAAGAAGTGTTCCGCTGTAACGTGAGTTGAGGCAGGGAAATGTTATCATCATGGGGAGCTTTAATTATCCAGATATTTACTGGGAGCATAGAACTACTCACTTTTATAAGGCTTGGCACATCTTAGATTTCTTGTGGGACAATTTTTTGTGTCATTTGGTGAATGTCCCAACTAGAAACAAGGTTTTGCTAGACCTATTAATCACAAGCAACCCAGAGCTGATAGGGGATTTGGAGATAGGGGGTAACTTAGCAAACAGCTATCATGGGGCAATTACATTCTCAAAAAGCACAGGAAAAGCATACTTGAAGTTAGGACAAGAGAGCAAATATTACTAAACTATGCTCCATATCTCATGGCAATAAATGGGAAGATATTCTGGAAACAAAAACATGGAGGAAAAGTGGGAATTCTTCAAAAACATTTTAGGTAATGGCATTAGCTAGTGCATTCCAACAAATATAAATTAACTAAGGCAAAACCTGGGTGGTTAAACTTGAGTGTAAAAAGACACAATAAAGAGAAAAAACTGTCCCAAAATGGTAACTTTTTCAACACAGCAAGGAGTGTGCCCTTGTGGCCAACAGATGCCAGTGTTCTAAAAAAAAATTTGAAAAACTTGGGAACATTTCACCAGGATCAGATGGCTTGCACCCGAGAGTTCTCAAAAAACTTAGCTAGGTCATTATATATATATTGTGACAGGAAGTCAGGTAAATCTGTGGATGTAGTCACAGACAGGAGATACATTTCCACCTGGTTTAGAAAATTCACTAATTACTATAGGGTGTCGGCTGCAGAGCTAGCCAGGAGGACGTTGAACAGACTTCAGCTGTTCAGAATGAGGAAATGAAGGCCTCTATAATTTGTCCAGTGGAAGTCTAAGGATTGCTGCCTCCTGACGCTGTGTGAAGTTGGGGAGAGGAGGACAGTCAGATGTGTACCTCCCGACGCCATGTGGGCAGGGGAGAAGGAATGCCCCCTGAAAGCTGTGTGAGCATGGGGAAGACCTCCTGAAGCGATGGGCGCTGAGGAGGGTAAAAAAAGTGTGAAGACTTTTTAAGGTGAGAAAATGAACTATTTCTATGTGGAAGAAATAAATGAACTGTTTGCTATGTGAAGAGCCAAGCAAAGGAATGGTTGCTATGTGAAGAGACAAACAAAGGGACAGGTTCAATGGACATTTGTTGTGTGAAGAGATAAAACATGGACTATTGAGAGTCTGCTGTATGATCAGCCAAGTCTGCCCAACAGTAGGTTGGGGACAGACCTCATTAGATAGGTTCCTGTGTGTGAGAAGGTAGCCGCCCACAGTGGCAAGGATTTATTTTGTGTTTTATTTTTATTTTGCGGTTTTGAGGCTTGCACTTGTGTGAAGTAAACTGAAAGAATAAACCAGACTGTTGTTTGCAACCACTTCTCGGCTATCTCCCTGTGTAAACTCACCCCCCAAAGGGGTCATCCACGCCCGCCACCGAGCTAGTCCCCCCACAATATATATATATATATATATATATATATATATATATATATATATATATCAGCGCTGCTAAAACTAGTGCTCAATATTAAACAAAATGAGTATCAAAAAATGTATATGGAATGTGCAACTAGTGCCATAAATCTCAGTGCAATTCTTCATAAATATGTGTATACTCAATTATAATATTTCATAAATGCAAATATTAAATACATTTTCAAATATACATAAAGTGCAAATAAATCTTAATAAATCAATAAATAAACAATGTCCTCCAATTATAAAATGTCCAGTGCTCAGTGCTCTTAAACTCTCAATTGCTGGTAATTCCACACACAAAGTGCTCTGTGCTTGGTTGGCGGATGTACAAAAGGAAATAAGAAGGCACATAGCGTAATCCCGTAATAAATAATAGGCGTGATGGTCACGTCCGGTAACCACGCCCGGACGACGTCACCATATGATGAAACCGGTCGGGCGGTACCTGACGTGACGCAACCACGCCCCCTGAGACGCCGGCTTTGATTTTGAACATAGGACGCCGCGGTTTTTACAGCCTTACTGTTTTTATTCCTTGCCTGCTTATATAGGATGCCTTGTAAGTGTAATTTTATTAAATTCCTTTATAATTTATTACGGGATTACGCTATGTGCCTTCTTATTTCCTTTTGCACATCCGCCAACCCTTATCCCTGGAATTGAATATGAGATATTACATCTGATATATTATTGTGTCCACATCTTCCATACATCCATGATACCCGAGGAAAAGATCAACTACTGCAGCTCTATACCTTAAGCGCATGTGGCCTGTCCATTACTTTGGGGGCCTCGGTTTCTGGTAAGCAGCCAATTTATACACTCTCCACGGGTGCATCTCTGCTTCACATCTTCCTTAGGATCAAGGTCTCCTATCTACCATCACCTACGCTGGGACTTAATGTCCACCTTTTTTTCTGATTGCGCAATTTTATATTCAATGAATTTTATTTTCACTATTTTTCACAATTCTTGATATGGATATTTCACTGATATGTTTTTCTATTTATATGAATATTTAGAATATATTCTTGTTCTTTTGATTTATCACTGTGGATGTTAGTGCTACACATTGTGTTATTATTGATCTATGTACATTGCAAGGATTATAGAAACATAGAAACATAGAATGTTTCTGCAGATAAGAACCATTTGGCCCATCTAGTCTGCCCAATATATCTGAATCCTATGAATAGTCCCTGGCCCTATCTTATATGAAGGATAGCCTTATGCCTATCCCATGCATGCTTAAACTCCTTCACTGTATTTGCAGCTACCACTTCTGCAGGAAGGTTATTCCATGCATCCACTACTCTCTCAGTAAAGTAATACTTCCTCATATTACTTTTAAACCTTTGCCCCTCTAATTTAAAACTGTGTCCTCTTGTGGTAGTTTTTCTTCTTTTAAATATGCTCTCCTCCTTTACAGAGTTGATTCCCTTTATGTATTTAAAAGTTTCTATCATATCCCCTCTGTCTCTTCTTACTTCCAAGCTATACATGTTAAGGTCCTTTATCCTTTCCTGGTAAGTTTTTTCCTGCAATCCATGTACTAGTTTAGTAGCTCTTCTCTGAACTCTCTCTAGAGTATCTATATCCTTCTGGAGATATGGCCTCCATGTCATGGTCTTACCTTCTTGCTGTTCTCCTTCGTTTGACATGTGCTGGCGGCCATCTTGGTTTCTGGGTTTCTTGTAGCCTCCCACCCTGCGGCTCCTCCTTCCCACTGGGAGGAGCTGGATACCTAGCTCATATATATAGGAGGTCTGTGGCTTCAGTTCCCTGCTTGGTCCTCCTGTGTTCACATGCTACTAAGACTGCTGCTACTTCTGGTTCCTGTTCCTGGCTTCGTCTGACTACCCTGCTGGTTCCTGATCCTGGCTTCGTCTGACTACCCTTCTGGTTCCTGTTCCTGGCTTCGTCTGACTACCCTGCTGGTTCCTGATCCTGGCTTCGTCTGACTACCCTGCTGGTTCCTGATCCCTGGCTTCGCAAAGACTCTGCATCGGTTTCGCCATCCGTTTGGACTTTTGCTTTATAGCTTGTTTTTCAATAAAGCTTTCTTATTTTCACTTATCTGTTGTTGTACGTCTGGTTCATGGTTCCGTGACATTAGGACCAAGCCATGAATTCTGACGGTTCAGGGCCATCCTCGCTACCCACGCTGGTTGCCAGACTTGATCAGCAGGATCACCTGTTGGGTCGGTTCGCCGTGGCGTTGCAAACCCTGCTTGAACGCACGGTACCACAGGCCACGAATTCTGACGGTGCAGGGCCATCCTCACTACCCACGCTGGTTGCCAGACTTGATCAGCAGGATCACCTGTTGGGTCAGTTCGCCGTGGCGTTGCAAACCCTGCTTGAACGCACGGTTCATTTAGCTCCCGTTGCCGATGGGTCGGTTGTCGCTCCTGGTTCCGCTCCTACTGCCGCTCCGGTTGTTGCGCCAGAGTCTACCCCGACACCTGTTGTTGCGCCTGCGGTGTTTCGGGGGTATGTCCGGTTCTGCCCCCCTTCCACAGCGCTTTGGGGGAGAGCCAACTCAGTGCCGAGGTTTCCTTAACCAGGTGGGCATTTATTTCGAGTTGCTGCCACATGCCTTTCCTACTGAGAGATCAAAGGTGGGCTTCTTGATCTCGCTGCTCTCGGACAAGGCCTTGGCCTGGGCCAGTCCTTTATGGGAGAACAACAATCCGGTGGTTGCCGAGTTTTCCGGTTTTGTTGCTTCTCTTCGGAAGGTATTCGATGTGCCGGCTCGTGCTGCCTCTGCTGCGAAGCTCCTTATGTCCATCAGACAGGGTTCACGATCCGTAGCTGAATACGCCATTGAGTTTCGTACCCTGGCAGCAGAGGTGGGATGGAATAATGAGGCTCTGGTCGCTGCTTTCTCTCATGGTCTCTCGGATGCGTTGAAGGATGAGGTTGCAGCCAAGGACCTACCAGTGGAGCTCGAGTCTCTTATTTCTTTCCTGATTTTGATTGACACCAGACTCAGGGAGAGACCTTCCTTTAAGGAGAGTCTGCGGAGGCCTCCTAACAGATTGGCGCCTACCTTTGTTGTCCCACCCGTGCCTCCCTCTCCTCCCACGCCTCCTGGGGATGACTTGTCTGGGGGTGAACCCATGCAGCTGGGGTTTGCTCGCCTGTCCGAGGGGGAGAGGGTACTCCGGAGACGCGAGGGCCGATGCATGTACTGTGGTCTCGGTGGGCATTTTCGGTTGGCATGTCCGAACCGTCCAGGGAAACGCTCGCACCTGAGATCCTGTCAGGGGCAGATCTTGGGTGGAGTCTCCTCGTCCCCGGTTTCCCGTGTTGACAAACCACTGATCACTGTTGTCCTTTCCTGGGTCGGGGGCTCGGTGACGACCCAGGCGTTGGTGGACTCTGGTGCTGGTGGTTTGTTCATTGATAGTGTGTTCGCTGCCGCCAATTCCATTCCTCTGCAGGCTCGAGGTTCTCCTCTGGCTCTTGAGGCGATAGACGGCAGACCCCTTCTGCCGCCACACGTGACTCATGAGACCCTTCCAGTGGGGTTAGCCATTGGTGCCGTCCACAGAGAGTCGGTCTGCTTCCAGGTTATTTCGTCTCCACACTACTCGGTGGTCTTGGGGTACCCCTGGCTCCAGAAGCATAATCCGATTTTCGATTGGAGATCGGCCGAGATCCTCTCGTGGTCACCGCAGTGTGGGGCTAGTTGCATCCATGGGCCTATCAAGTTGCTGTGTACTTCCTCGGACTCTCTGTTGCCCCCTGAATACGAGGAGTACCGGGATGTATTCGATAAGGTGCGCGCGGTTGCCCTACCTCCGCACCGCCCATACGATTGTGCCATCGAGTTACAATCTGGTGCCGTTCCTCCTCGTGGCAAAGTCTATCCACTGTCGGTAGCGGAGAATGAGGCCATGGAGGAGTACGTGAGGGAGGCGCTTTCACGTGGACACATTCGCAAATCCTCGTCCCCGGCAGGGGCTGGATTTTTCTTTGTGAAAAAGAAGGGCGGTGAGTTGAGGCCTTGCATCGATTACAGGGGTCTCAATCGCATCACGATCAAGAACGCTTACCCGATACCCTTGATTTCCGAGCTGTTCGATCGCCTTAAAGGGGCCACGGTCTTTACCAAACTCGACCTGAGGGCGGCATATAACCTCGTAAGGATCAGGGCGGGCGATGAGTGGAAGACCGCGTTTAACACCAGGACCGGTCATTATGAATCCTTGGTTATGCCCTTTGGGCTGTGCAATGCGCCCGCAGTCTTTCAGGAATTCATCAACGATGTTTTCCGTGACCTGTTGCAGCAGTGTGTGGTGGTCTACCTGGATGACATCTTGGTATATTCTGAGTCCATGGAGACCCACATTCTGGATGTCAAACGAGTGTTGCAACGGTTACGAGAGAACAAGCTGTTCGGTAAGCTTGAGAAATGCGAATTTCACCGATCCCAGGTAACCTTCTTAGGTTACATCATTTCCGCTGAGGGGTTCTCCATGGATCCTGAGAAGGTTTCGGCTGTCTTACAGTGGCCCCAGCCCAGTGGTCTTCGCTCCCTGCAGCGCTTTTTGGGCTTCGCCAATTATTATCGGAAGTTCATCAGGGACTTTTCCATGCTAGCCAAGCCTCTCACGGATCTGACCAGGAAGGGCAGTAATTCCCAGGTCTGGCCGCCCGAGGCCATCCGAGCTTTTGAGGCTCTAAAGTCCGCCTTTGTGTCGGCTCCGATTCTGTCGCATCCCAACCCTGGGTTGCCCTTTGTCCTCGAGGTGGACGCGTCTGAGACGGGAGTAGGCGCCCTTCTGTCTCAGCATAGAACACCAGAGGTTCCTCTGCTTCCTTGTGGGTTTTACTCCCGGAAACTGTCTTCCGCGGAGTGCAACTACCAGATTGGTGACAGGGAGTTATTGGCCATCGTGCAGGCTCTTAAAGAATGGAGGCACTTGCTCGAGGGTTCGGTGGTTCCGGTCCTCATCCTGACGGACCACAAGAATCTGACCTACCTCTCTGAGGCCAAGAGATTGACACCACGTCAGGCCAGATGGGCTCTGTTCTTGTCACGTTTTAATTACGTGGTCTCCTACCTACCCGGTTCCAAGAACATCAGGGCTGATGCCTTATCACGGCAGTACTCCGACCTGTCCAGGGAGGAGTCGATTCCGACTTCGGTCATACCTCCGAATCAGATCCTGGCTGCCATTCGCACCAGCCTGACCTCTCCCCTGGGTGAGCAGATTTTGGCGGCTCAATCTGGTGCTCCCTCTGGGAGACCCAACGGCAGATGTTTTGTGCCTGAGGAGTTGCGCACTCGGTTGTTGCGAACCTACCATAACTCCAAGACCGCGGGGCATCCTGGAAAGAATCAGCTGTCCTGGGCTGTTTCACGTCTGTTCTGGTGGCCTTCCCTACGTTCCGACATCGCCGCATATGTAGCGGCATGCTCCGTTTGTGCCCAGAGTAAGTCCCCTCGGCACCTTCCGTTGGGCCTTCTGCAACCCTTAGCCACCGGGGAGCGCCCATGGTCACACCTGGGGATGGATTTCATTGTGGACCTCCCTGCATCCCGAGGCCATACGGTCATTCTCATGATTGTGGATCGGTTTTCCAAAATGTGTCACTGTGTTCCTCTCAAGAAGTTACCCTCTGCACAGGAGTTGGCCACGATTTTTGCCAGGGAGGTGTTCCGGTTGCACGGTTTGCCCAAGGAGATTGTGTCGGATCGGGGGAGTCAGTTTGTGTCCAGGTTCTGGCGCGCCTTTTGCTCCCAGTTGGGGATTCATCTCTCCTTCTCCTCGGCCTACCACCCTCAGTCCAATGGGGCCGCAGAACGTTCCAATCAGGCCTTGGAGCAATTCCTTCGTTGCTATGTCTCCGATCACCAAGACAATTGGGTTGACCTCCTGCCTTGGGCTGAGTTTGCCAGGAACACGGCGGTGAACTCTTCCTCTGGGACGTCTCCCTTCATGGCCAACTATGGGTTCCAACCTGCCGTGTTACCGGAGGTATTCTCTCCCCAGGATATTCCGGCTGTGGAGGATCACCTTTCCGTCCTACGTGCTTCTTGGGTACAGATCCAGAAGTCCCTTGAGGTCTCTGCGCAGCGCCAGAGACTCCAGGCTGATCGCAGACGAGCGCCTGCTCCTTCCTACCAGGCCGGAGACCGTGTATGGTTGTCCACCCGCAACCTCAACCTTCGAGTGCCCACTCCCAAGCTGGCGCCTCGCTTTGTTGGTCCCTTCCGAGTGCTTCGCAGGGTAAACCCGGTAGCCTATGCCCTTGCGCTTCCTCCTGGCATGCGGATCTCCAACGTGTTTCATGTCTCCCTGTTGAAGCCTCTGGTGTGTAATCGTTTCACTTCCTCGGTTCCTCGGCCTCGTCCGGTCCGAGTGGGCAATCGTGAGGAGTATGAGGTGAGCAATATCCTGGACTCACGCCTGGTCCGCGGTCGGGTGCAGTTTTTGGTTCATTGGCGTGGTTATGGTCCAGAGGAGCGTTCCTGGGTTCCCTCCGCAGATGTCCATGCTCCTGCCTTGCTCCGAGCCTTCCACGCACGCTTCCCTCAGAAACCGTTCTTTACTCCGCGGAGGAGGGGCCCTTGAGGGGGAGGTACTGTCATGGTCTTACCTTCTTGCTGTTCTCCTTCGTTTGACATGTGCTGGCGGCCATCTTGGTTTCTGGGTTTCTTGTAGCCTCCCACCCTGCGGCTCCTCCTTCCCACTGGGAGGAGCTGGATACCTAGCTCATATATATAGGAGGTCTGTGGCTTCAGTTCCCTGCTTGGTCCTCCTGTGTTCACATGCTACTAAGACTGCTGCTACTTCTGGTTCCTGTTCCTGGCTTCGTCTGACTACCCTGCTGGTTCCTGATCCTGGCTTCGTCTGACTACCCTTCTGGTTCCTGTTCCTGGCTTCGTCTGACTACCCTGCTGGTTCCTGATCCTGGCTTCGTCTGACTACCCTGCTGGTTCCTGATCCCTGGCTTCGCAAAGACTCTGCATCGGTTTCGCCATCCGTTTGGACTTTTGCTTTATAGCTTGTTTTTCAATAAAGCTTTCTTATTTTCACTTATCTGTTGTTGTACGTCTGGTTCATGGTTCCGTGACACTCCAGTACTGCGCACAATACTCCAAATGAGGTCTCACCAGTGTTCTGTACAGCGGCATAAGCACTTCTTTCTTTCTACTGCTTATACCTCTCCCTATACATCCAAGCATTCTGCTGGCATTTCGTGCTGCTCTATTACATTGTCTTCCCACCTTTAATCTTCTGAAATAATTTCTCCTAAATCCCTTTCCTCAGATACTGAGGTCAGGACTGTGTCAAATATTCTATATTCTGCCCTTGGGTTTTTACGCCCCAGGTGCATTATCTTGCACTTATCCACATTAAATTTCAGTTGCCAGAGTTCTGACCATTCTTCTAGTTTTCCTAAATCCTTTTCCATTTGGCGTTTCCCTCCAGGAACATCAACCCTGTTACATATCTTTGTGTCATCAGCAAAAAGACAAACCTTACCATCGAGGCCTTTTGCAATATCACTTATGAAGATATTAAACAAAATTGGTCCCAGTACAGATCCCTGAGGTACCCCACTGGTAACATGACCTTGTTCTGAATGTTCTCCATTGACTACAACCCTCTGTTGTCTGTCACTCAGCCACTGCCTAATCCACTCAACAATATGGGAGTCCATGCTCAATGACTGCAGTTTATTGATAAGTCTTCTATGTGGGACAGTGTCAAAAGCCTTACTAAAATCTAGATATGCAATGTCTACTGCACCTCCACTGTCTATTATTTTAGTCACCCAGTCAAAAAAATCTATAAGATTTGTTTGACATGATCTCCCTGAAGTAAACCCATGTTGTTTTTCATCTTGCAATCCATGGGATTTAAGATGTTCCACAATCCTATCCTTTAATAGGGTTTCCATTAATTTGCCTACTATTGATGTCAGACTCACTGGTCTATAGTTGCTCGATTCCTCCCTACTACCTTTCTTGTGAATGGGCACGACATTTGCCAATTTCCAATCTTCCGGGACGACTCCTGTTACTAATGATTGGTTAAATAAATCTGTTAATGGTTTTGCCAGCTCACCACTAAGCTCTTTTAATAATTTTGGGTGTATCTCATCAGGACCCTGTGACTTATTTGTCTTCACTTTAGACAGCAATCTTAGAACGTCTTCCTCTGTAAAGACACATGCATCAAACGATTCATTAGTCATCATTTCAAGTGGAGGTCCTTCTCCTTCTTTTTCTTCTGTAAAAACTGAACAGAAGTATTCATTGAGGCAGTCGGCTAGCCCTTTATTCTCTTCTACATACCTTCCGTCCTTTATTTTTAATTTAGTTATTCCTTGTTTTAATTTCCTTTTTTCATTTATATATCTGAAGAATGTCTTATCCCCCTTTTTCATAGACTGAGCTAGTTTTTCTTCTGCCTGCGCTTTAGAAGTTCTTATAACTTGCTTGGCCTCTTTCTGCCTAATCTTGTAGATTTCCTTATCTTCATTGCTCTGGGTTTTTTTATAATTACAAAATGCTAGCTTTTTATTTTTAATGATTTGGGCCACTTCTGCTGAGTACTACAGTGGTCTCTTCCTTTTTTTGCTTTTGCTGACAAGTCTAATGCAATTTTCTGTTGCCTTCAATAATGCACATTTTAAGTAGTCCCATTTCTCCTGGACTCCATGTAGTCCGTTCCAGTCTGATAAGGACTCATTTATGACTTATTTCATTTTTGAAAAGTCTGTTTTTCTAAAATCTAAAACTTTTGTTTTTGTGTGGTGTGACTCTTTCACAGTTCTTATATAAAACCACACTGACTGGTGATCACTAGATCCCAAGGTTTCGCCTACAATGACATCATATACCGAATCCTCATTTGTGAATACCAAATCCAAAATGGCCTCCCTCCGAGTTGGCTCCTCAACCACTTGTTGCAGAGACAACCCCAGTAGGGAATTTAGAATATCTGTACTCCTGGTAGAACTTGCTATTTTGGTTTTCCAGTTTATATCTGGAAGATTGAAATCTCCCATAATGATAACTTCTCCTTTCATTGTCATTTTAGCTATTTCTTCAACTAGTAGATCATCTAGTTCTTTAACTTGACCCGGTGGTCTATATATCACACCTACACGAGTTACTGCATGATTAGCAAACTGCAACGTAACCCAAACTGACTCTATGTTGGCCTCACCAACTTGTATTAGGTTAGATTTAATGCTATCTTTCACATACAGGGCCACTCCTCCTCCTTTCTTGCCTTCTCTGTCTCTTCTGTATAAAGAGTACCCTGGTATGGTTATGTCCCAGTCATTTCTTTCATTAAACCATGTCTCCGTAACAGCCACTAAATCTACATTCTCAGATGCCATTATTGACCCAAGTTCATTGATTTTTTTACCTAAACTGTGAGCATTTGTAGACAGGACTCTGAGCTTATCATTTCTTAACCTCTGTGCTTCTGACTTGTTCTTGCATTGTTTCGGGGGGCAATTGGACTCTTGTATTTTCACTCTTTTGCACCCCCCCTTCCTAGTTTAAATACTCTTTCGCAAATTCTTGGAGTTGTTCACTAAGTACATTTGTTCCTTTGAGAGAAAGATGCAAACCATCTTTTTTGTACAGTTCCTTTCTATTCCAAGTAGAGCTATCATGAGAAACAAAGGCAAATCCTTGCTCTTGACACCATTTACTAAGCCATATGTTGAACTCCTTTATGCGCCTCTGCCTATCATTCTGAACATTATGCACAGGCAGAACTTCAGAAAATGAAATGGTGGATGCAAAATCCTGTACGTTATTACCAAGTGTGATAAAAGATTTTTTCACCTCTGACACTTCATTGCAAGCCAGGTCATTTGTCCCTAGATGGACAAGAACATCCACGTCCCCTTCCTGCTTTGCTTGCTTAACAATATTAATAATATGTCTTCTATCTCGTCTAGCAGTAGCACCAGGGAGACATCTCATAAAACTATTTTCTTTAAGCTCCACACTTCTTATGATTGAATCACCCAGCAACAGCTGCTTCCTTTGAGACTTCACTTTATCTTTTTTGTCCTTGGCTGCAGTCTTTGTTGCAGATTTCTACATTTTGTTATTCTGAAGAAATTCCTGTTTGTTCCTCTGTGCTCCTGTGCTAAGTGGGTCTAATGGGAGTGGTTTCAAAATTATCTATCAGCTGTGCAGCTGCAGAGCATTAATGAAGAAACCTGCTGGGCCTGCATCCCTTTAGACGTGTTCCTATTGGAAATATCTCACAAAAAAATGACACTTTTGTTGCAGGGGATGCCTGAAATCTGACTTGTATCTTAGGCAGACTTCTGGGAAAATTGGTGAGCCAATCACACAAGCAGGGAATGATGTTTCTGGGGTGTGTTCAGGACACATTCTGTGTACAGAGCAACTCCAGGTAGCCACATTGCATTGCATTTTCAGAAAATGACAGCGGCTGGAGACTGAAAAGGAAAGGTAATTTTTAGTACCATTGAATTACAATATGACTTGTGTCATAATTGTATACACTATATTATTTTTTCTTTTTTTAAATTTATTTTTCTCCCCCACAAAACTGGAGTTACCCTTTAATCTCCCTGGAGAAGAGATGCATAGGAGGGGAATATAATAGCAATTTACATATATCTTAATGGTGATTCCAGCATTGAAAGGAATCTAATAAGTCTCAGGTCGCTTAAAAAGACATGGCCACTCAATGAACTTGGATGAGAAGCTGTTGAACCTTAAACTGTGTAAGGTTTATTTTCTGTTTGAGTTGTAGGGATGTGGCACTCCCTTCCACATTCAGTGGCTTCAGTGGGAAGTTTCACTAATTTCAATACATTTTTAGATGAGCATCACAATATATAGGGATATGGGAAATGGTAGAGACATAAATACACACACCCACAGAGATTGAACTGGATGGATTGGGGTCTTTAGTCAACCTTACCAACTATGTAACATATGTTAGTTTAAATATGTTTTTTCACTGACTGCCTAATGTTTGCAAACAAATTAGCCAGAAACCTGGGTGACAACATTGACCAAATATTGTCATAACCATATCTGGTCAATGACATCACCCAGGAACTACGCCAGTTTGTTGACATACAGGAGCTGGCTGATAATTGTTTTTTGTAGTGGGAACATAATAGTTAAACATCATTGGGCTGTGGGTTGACCTATCAGCAGTTCAGAATTTAGGCAGATCATGGTGATTGTTTACAAACAGCACCCAGTCGAGGATTTTTTATTTAGTGGTGTTTTTTTTTTTTTAAAGGGTTAGCTCTTACTGTTCTGTATTGTCATGAGTACCTTTAAGGCATCCCCAAGCATGTTATTTAACCAGTTCCTTACCAGCACTTAGTAATATGATGCTGGCAGGACCACTCCGTCCCTCCGGGCGGGCATCATATGACGTTCGCCCATTCTCGCTGTTCTCAAGTACCTGTCACCAGCTTATCAGAGCACCCGAGTACCTGTCCCCTGCTCATCAGAGTACCTGTCTCCAGCTCATCGGAGCACCTGAGTACCTGTCACCAGCCCATCAGAGTACCTGTCTCCAGCTCATCAGATCACCAGAGTACCTGTCACCAGTCCATCAGAGTACCTGTCTCAAGCTCATCAAAGCACCCGAGGACCTGTCACCAGCCCATCAGAGTACCTGTCGTGCATCCCATTAGTACCTGACGTGCATCCCATTAGTACCTGGCTTGCAGCCCATTAGTACCTAACATGCAGCCCATTAGTACCTAACATGCAGCCCATTAGTACCTGTCGTGTCGTGCAGAAGTCTATAGGTAAAACACTCAATGAAGGCAGCATCCCAAGTCCCCACTGTTCTTACAGCACTCCTTCTTATGGCATTGCTAGAACCCTCTGCTTAGAACCCAGAAGAGCCAATATTTAGGATCCACATGGCTGTCATGGCAGGAAAATGCTAGAAGAAAGGTACAAGGACACTGTCTACACTTTGAAGGCCATGGCCATTTTTCAACTAGATGCCCCAACAAGCCAGGAAATACCAAAAGTCTGGGAGGGCTTCATTCTGTTTCCCTAGACAGCCCAATACCAGGCCAGAGTCAGGATTTAGCTGTTTGTTCCTTCCTATTTTACTATGGGCTTTCTGTCTCACCACCTGCTGGGATTTATAGATAAGTTCTATCATTGTCATGAATGGTACCCTTTTTTTTTTGGCCCAGTCAACCAGAGTACCTCCCCTGTCACCTTGACCATCGAAGCTTGTCATCATGAGACTATCAACGTCTACCAGATAGTGTCCTTAATATGTCTGTACATGTTAGGTTATCCCAGGTGAAAAATGCTGAACCCACATGCCACTTGATCCATAGGTGAATACTCCTCTTGGTCCCACTCGTGCTTGCAGAATTGTCAGTCATCCAATGATCCTATCCAATCTTTCAACTTCTCTTCTCCCACCTTGCTAGGCAGACTTCAGTAATGTTTTTTTTTTTTTTTTTTAAGGGACTACCTTGCAACTTCCTCCCTGTCTTTATGACTGGACTATTGACCTCTTAACATGAACCTCTCCTCCTAGAGGTCGGCATTTCCTTTGTCAGAACCAGAAACTTTAGCCACGAAAGTCTATTAAGATTACTGTGACCTCAATAAAATTACAATACTAAACAAATATACACTACCACTTACCACCAAACTCTTTAGCAAGATTTAGGGGACCTTGTGGGGCCCTACAGCCTCATATACATTTACATAATTACATACTGTAGTTAGTCTGGTTGAAAGAAGAGCATCCAGTTCAACCAATATTTCAACGCGTTTGAGAAGGCGATGAATTGATGACAGTCCTTAACAGTAGTGAAGGGCATTATGAGTACCTAGTCATACCATTTGGCCTACATAATGCTCCAGCTGTCTTTCAGGAGTTCATCAATTACATTTTCTCATGGTCAATAAAACCAAAGAAATGCTGCTGTAAATGAGTGATCGACTCTTACACGTTGTGAACAGGAACCCAGGATGCTGCAAAGCTTGTCTGTGAGATTTAGAGACATGCAAAAATCCAGAATATTGCTGCACTCCTTGGTAACTTTATTAAAGTATTAAGATCACATCACAGGTATGACAGGAACAGAAAAGGTAACGCGTTTTGCGCTAAAGTCAGCGTTAGCTTTTATGTTCCTGTCATACCTGTGAGGTGATTTTAATACTTCAATAAAGTTAGTACAGCAATATTCCGGATGTCTTCCATGTCTCTACATTTTTTCATGGGTTTTTTGTCAGGTTCATCCTGGTCTACCTACTGTAGATTTTATCCTGATCTACTCTACCTCTCTTTAGGAACACAATAATCATGTCCACGCTGTCTTGACCAAGCTCCAACTCCCTATCTGTGCCTATCAGTGTTGCTGACCTCAGCCTGGACATTTGAACAAGATTCTGCCTATCGATTCTGTACCTTGCTGCCTGCATGTTGCCAATCTCTGTTTGTCTCTGACCTTGACCATACATGTGATTTTGTTCCCATCCTGCCAGGCTGTTACTGAACTCAGTTTGTGACCCTGCTCTCCTTTCTACTGGTCTGGGTGAACTCAGGGTGCCTTCAATGCTGCACTTCGGATTACCTGACACCTGCATTCCTAAATTCAAGTCCGCAGTTTCAGATTTCTGATACCTGCACTCTTCTATTGCCCTATCAACCCCCTGTCTCAAAGTCCAGGGGTAATTGGATGGGAATTGTGCATGAGGCCACTCTCATCATCCTAATACAGATATGTGACACATATCCACGTTTTGGAAAGCATTCTGCTCTCTCATTGGCACCAGTCTGTCATTCTCATCTCTGTATCAGCTCCTAAGTTTTGCTCTTTTTCTGACATTTCCATAGATAGAAATGCTTTGTAGACTTCCTTAATTCCCATGCCCATCAGATTAAGTTTAGGAATCAGGTCTGGCTTTCCATTAAGGATTTAACCCTCAAGGTCCCTTCCCCAAAAACTAGCCCCTAGTTTTATCGGGCCTTAACCACTTAAGCCCCGGAAGATTTTACCCCCTTCCTGACCAGGGGGTATTTTGCAATTCGGCACTGCGTGACTTTAACGGACAATTGCGCGGTCGTGCGATGCTGTATCTAAACGAATTTGGCGTCCTTTTTTTCCCACAAACAGAGCTTTCTTTTGGTGGTATTTGATCACCTGTGCGATTTTTTGATGACGCGCTATAAACAAAAAAAGAGCGTAAATTTTGCAAAAATAGCAATATTTTTCACATTTTTTTATATGAAATTCCCCCCCAAAAAAATGTAAAAATCTAAATTTTTTAACATTTTCGGCCAATTTGTTTTATGCTACCTATGTTTGGTAAAAAAATTGCAAAAAGCGTATTTTGATTGGTTTGCGCAAAAGTTATCACGTTTACTAACAAAGGGAAAGATTTTTGTCATTTTTGTTGTTTTTTTTAACGCGTAATGGCGGCGATCTGCGATTTTTTTTGCGGTACTGCGACATTGCGGAGGACAGATCGGACCCTTGACTGACATTTTTGACACTTTTGGGGTTACCAGTGACATTTCTACAGTAATCAGTGCTATACATATGCACTGTTACTGTAAAAATACACTGGCAGTGAAGGGGTAAACTTTTTTTGAAAGGGAGGGGCTATGTGTGTCCCTAGGGACGTGCTTTCTACTGTGATTGGCTGTGGCTTCAGATGTATGAAGAGTGATCAACGGTTCTACATAGTAGAACCGTATGATCATCCTTCATAAACAGGGGAGAATGACAGGCAGCTTGTTTACACAAGCCGCCTGACTTTCTCCCTCTCCCCCGCCAATCGCAGAGTGACCGGCGGACATCGGGTCCGCCGGTCACACGCGCGGGGGGGTCCATGACCACGCGGGAGAGGGAGCGCGCCTCCGGGGGCGCGCGCTCGCTCCCTAAACCCTCACAAGCTAGCGACATAGCCCTACGTCACTTTGCCTGTGAGGGGCTGACTGCCGACGTAGATCGGCGTTAGGCAGTCGGCAAGTGGTTAAAGGGTCATTTAATAGGGTATTGTGGTCTTTTCAGACTTCAACTTCCTCTTCCTATGAGAACTCTCTTCTAAAGCCTGTTCACCTGGAAACAGTGGTTTCTTATTAATTCCCTGTATTTGTCAACAGCCAAGAGGAATATGAAGTGTATCCTGGATGTTAGGAAAATAAGGAACTTAGTATAATAATTGTCCTTTGGGAGGAGTTTTGCCCTGAATAAGGGCCTGGTATTGAGTTTGGGAGAACCCTAAGCTGTTTTTTTTTTCTTGCATGGGGTCTACCTTAAAATCCATGCTAGACTCTCAACAATTTTCATTTTTTGCTTGTGTACATTGCACAGGTGTGCTATTTCACAAGCAGGTGTAAGGAATTCCTCAGACATGGTTTGCAAAGGAATTGTGTATTTTTAATGTTTCACTTTAAGCATTATTGAAAGAACTACCCCACCCCCCCATTAAACATTTAAAAATATTAGAAAAATTGCATTGATACTTTCCATGTCCTTGTTTGACATCTCCCTTGACTGTTAGCCTTGAAAATGAAAATAATTAAACAACAATGTTAATTTCCCATTTACTTCAGTGTGGTTTGCATTAATGTTCATAATTCCTAAACTTTTTGATTAGTTCAGTAGTTATCCTGTGAATCAAACCCAGGCACATTCGAACATTCAATGAATGAACATATACATATGGCTAACTATATGTAAACAAACTAGAAATGATGTAATAGCATCAGAGATAATCGCTAAAGCACATAGACCATAATAATAAATGCAAAAATGTAATGCATAAGGCTTATAAGTATTGCCAACATGCTCTTACTAACCTGTACTGTGCAGTGAAAATGGATGTGTGTGTTTAGGCCCTAAATAGCTTCCATATATAGATGAGATACTAAAGAGATACTATTAACACATTCATAGCAAAATCTTGCTTATATAAAAGGGGAATTCTTAGTTCACACACATTGCTATACAAGTTCCAGCTGGCCAACTGTGTCAAAGTGATCACTGGTGAGTCCCTACTCTTGCAGATTGCCATCCTCTTACTTACTAATATAGCGTGCACAAATATAAATTTTTACTGCATTTTGCGAGTTAGTAATCAAAAAGGGCATGGATGCCTGAAGTTAATGTACTGTATTCTTTGATAGAAGATATCCCAACTGCGCTGTAACCCCCTTGTTATATATAAAGAAACTAGAAATAATATAATAGCATCCAAAATTTTCCTTAATGCACATAAGGCAATATAAGCCATGCCCAATGAGCACAATGATAAAATGCATAACCCATATAGGTAGGGCCATCATATTTCTCTAAATATATTTAAAGAAAATACAATGTAGAAATGATGTAAACGCATCAGAAATATTCTTAAGAGAACCTCTTCAAAACTCCCAAATTAACATATACACTGCCTGGCCCAAAAAAAAAATTGCCACCATAAAAAAAGGTCACAAACGTTGGACAGCCTTTAGCTTTGATTACGACACGCATTCATTGTGGCCTTGTTTCGATAAGCTTCTGCAATGTCACAAGATTTATTTGCGTCCAGTGTTGCATTCTTTTTTCACCAACATCTTGTATTGATGATGGTAGAGTCAGACCACTGCGCAAAGCCTTCTCCAGCACATCCCAAAAATTCTCAATGGGGTTAAGTTCTGGTTAATCCTTTTCCAAGGATGAGGGCTTCTCTCCAGGACTTAGACTGGGAGGGAATATTGGCATCGATGAACACAGAACAGAAATGGGAATTTGTCAAAAAGACTATGCAAACTCACTTCAAAGTATATTCCCATGGGCAATAAGTTTAAAAGGCTAAAAATAAAAACCTATGTGGCTCATAAATAATAAAAATATAAAAATGAAGGAACACTATCATTGTTTATTTGTTATAAAGAATATAACAGAATATGTAAAAAGGAAATCAAGAATGCAAAAATTCAAAATGAATGACAGATTGCAAAAGATAGTAGTTACATAGTAGTTGAGGTTACATAGTTGCATAGTTTGTGAGGTTGAAAAAAGACATCAGTCCATCCATTTCAACCTATGATGTGTGTGTTTGCTGTTAACCGTACATTGTATACCCCATTTATGTTGTGGTCTTTAAGGTGTCCATCTGATAGTTTTTTGAAACTATCGATGCTCCCTGCTGATACCACTGCTTGTGGAAGAGAATTCCACATCCTTACTGCTCTGACAGTAAAGAAACCCTTACGTATTTTAAGGTTAAACCGTTTTTCCTCTAGTTTTAGTGAGTGGCCACACGTCTTATTGTATTCCCTTTCACTTAAACGTTTATTCCTTATGCTAGGGTCATCACCAGTACAGTATTTTTACATTAATACCATATCCTCCATGTCCTCCATTCCCCTAACTATTTTAGTTGTCCTTCTCTGGACTCTCTCCAGTTCCAGCAGATCCTTTCTGAAGACCGGTGCCCAGAACTGGACGGAATACTCCAGATGTGGCCGGACCAGAGTCTTGTAGAGTGGGAGAATAATCTCTTTATTTCTGGAGTGAATCCCCTTTTTTATACATGCCAGTAGAGATGGCCTTGCGGTTCGCCCGGCGGTCGGTTCGCGGCAAATTTTGCTTGTTCGCTACCCACCAATTTTGCAAACACATAGCGTTGTTCGCGGCAGCCATATTAGTTTACATTGGGGAGAACTTTGACCCATGATACAGCCGTCAGGGGGAACGGGACAGCCAATTGAAACATTTCAGCACATGGAAATGCCCCCTACCTGATAAATAGACCAGAGCAGGTGGCCATTTCACATTCTGCTTTTTGTCAGTGTAGGGAGAGGTCTGCTGTAGGCATCAGGGAGAGATTTCTAGACACAAATAGCTCTGTTAAGATCCACAAAAGTCCTTTTCAGGGCTGGTATTTCGGTATAGGTCTACTACAGTCTCTTTTCAGTTTAGGGACAGGTATCCAGTCTGTGCTCCTGGGACAGTTAGAGATCGGCAGTGACACAAAACTCTCTGTTAATGTCCACAAAGTCATTTAAAGGGCTGCAATTTTTTTGGTATTGGTGTGCAGTTTCTGTTCAGTTTAGGGACAGGTATCCAGTGTGCTCTAGGGACAGATCTGCAGTGACACAAATCGCTCTGTTAATGTCCACAAAAGTCATTTAAAGGGCTGCAATTTTTTTGGTATTGGTGTGCAGTGCAATATATAGGGGTGTAATCCACGGTATAATATACTTTGTAATATAGAAAGCATATTATAGTGGATTTGTATTGTGCACTGTGCAGCACTGTGACAGGTGTGGTGACTGAGTGTTGCTGCAGCAACACTACAAACAGTGACAAAAGCACTTTTAATGTATTATAACTAGTGTGATAGACCAGTGGCCCCCCAATACCACATATTGAAGTGGGGTGTTATCTGAGTATACTTTTACAAGTGTATTTGTGTCCTGCAACAATATTGCCTCTTTTGCTGTGTTAACTCTGCTACACACAGTGCCAAACTCCCTGGCCAATTTTTTGAACAACTGGTGTGATAGACCAGTGGCCCCCCAATACCACATATTGAAGAGGGGTATTATTTAACAGTATACTTTTCTAAAAGTGTATTTTAGTCCTTCAAAAATGTGGCCTCTTTTGCTGTGTTAACTCTGCTACACACAGTGACAACAGTTACTGGCCAATTATTTGTAGAACTGGTTTAATAAACCTGTGCCCCCCCCCCCCCAATACCACAGATTGAAGCGTGTTATCTGAGTATACTTTCCTAAGTGTATTTGTGTCCTGCAACCATATTGCCTCTTTTGCTGTGTTAACTCTGATACACACAGTGCCAAACTCCCAGGCCAATATTTTGAACAACTGGTGTGATAAACCAGTGGCCCCCCAATACCACGTATTGAAGTGGGGTGTCATCTGAGTATACTTTCATAAGTGTATTTGTGTCCTGCAACAATATTGCCTCTTTTGCTGTGTTAACTCTGATACACACGGTGCCAAACTCCCTGGTTAATTTTTTGAACAACTGGTGTGATAGACCATTGGCCCCCCAATACCACATATTGAAGTGGGGTGTTATTTGAGTATACTTTCATAAGTGTATTTGTGTCCTGCAACAATATTGCCACTTTTGGTGTGTTAACTCTGATACACACAGTGCCAAACTCCCTGGCCATTTTTTTGAACAACTGGTGTGATAATCCAGTGGCCCCCCCATACCACATATTGAAGCAGGGTGTTTTACCTTATACTTTTCTAAGGATGTATTTTAGTCCTGCAAAAAAATGGCCTCTTTTGCTGTGTTAACTGTGCTACACACAGTGACAACAGTTACTGGCCAATTATTTGTAGAACTGGTGTGATAAACCTGTGGCCCCCCAATACCACAGATTGAAGCAGGGTGTTATATACCTTTTTCCAGATATACTGCGATTCTCTAGAGACTTTTGTCACAGGGTAATTTAAAAACATGACAGGCAGAGGAAGAGGCAGACACTTACGCAGGGGTGGTAGGGCAGGAGCAGTAGGCCGGAGCCAAAGTGTGAAATTTCAGAAGGCGCATTTGATTACATCAAAGGACGCACCAGACTTGGTTGAGTGGCTCACTCAGCCTTCCTCTTTTGCACCCTCCTCATCCTCTCTATCTGCACCCTCTTCACTCTCTGCAGTGTGCCCCCCCAAAGACACCACCACAAACACCACCACCACATACCCTCCGCTTGAGTCACTGGAATTATTTTCCGATCCATCACAAGACATTTGCGATGCGCAGCCATTGTTGGCATCAGATCAGGAAGAGGAGGTAGCAACAGCCGCCACTCAGCAGTCTGACGACAGTACCCAGATCAGCCCAAGGAGGTTGGTCCCCGCTGTTGCTTTCTACTCCGAGATCTCGAATGTTAGTGGTGGGGAAGGTGACATGGATGATGACGTGTTTATGGACGTCATGTGGGTGGCCACAAGAGAGGAGGGGAGTTCAGAGGGAGAGACGGTCAGCAGATAGGGAGGAGAGGCAGGCAGAACTTGCATTGCACAAGAGGTACAAAGCAGACTGCAAATGTATCAGGAGCAAGCCATCAACCATGTACAGTCACATCTGGCACTCCCAGGATGCCGACACATGGCTCTGCAGTGTGGGCTTTTTTTAATGTGTCCGTTGCTGACAACAGCGTTGCCATCTGCAGCCTTTGCAGTCAACGCATAAGTCGCGGTAAGCCCAACACTCACCTAGGGACGCCTTAAGAAGGCACCTGAACTCCCATCACCGAGCGCAGTGGGAGCAACACCGTCAGAACCCACAAAGCCACACTCCAGGCTCTCACCGTCCAGCCTCTTCTCCTTCTCCTCTCTCCTCACATTTGTACTCCACTCCACCTTCCATGATGTCATCGTCACGTTGTTCTGGAAAAAGGCAGACTTCTGTGGCCCAAATGTTGGAGCAGAAAAAAATGATGACGCCAGATAACCCTCTTGCCCAATTTTTGACTGGTGGCTTGTCGGAACTGATAGCCGGCCATCTACTGCCATATCAACTGGTGGACTCGGAGGCCTTTCATAAATTTGTGGCCATTGGAACACCACAATGGAAGGTCCCAGGCAGGAAATATTTCTCGCAGAAGGGCATCCCAGAGCTGTATGGCCATGCTCAGCGGCAAGTGAAAATATCTCTGGCACACAGTGTCGGTGCCAAGATACATCTGACCACAGACACATGGTCTAGCAAACACGGGCAGGGAAGGTATATCACTTTTACTGCCCACTGGGTGAACCTTCTGACAGCCGTCAAGCATGTAACCCATGGCACCCATGTAGAATTGGTTGTACCGCCACGGATTGCATGCAGGCCTGCCTCTTCTTCTCCTCCTCCTCCTCCTCCTCCATCCTCCCTCTCCTCCTCGGCTGACTCCTCCTTTTCCGCTGCTACCGTCTCTTCTGCTGTGCCGCCCAAGATCCCCGGAACCTATTCCACATGCCAGGTGAGACGTTGCCATGCTGTGCTGCGTCTGTTTGCCTGGAAGCCAAGAGCCACACTTGTCCTACACTCCTTTCAGCTTTGCGTTCACAGGCAGATCAGTGGCTGACACCTCTGAATTTGACAGTTGGTAAAATGGTGTGCAACAACGGTGCCAATCTGCTGAGTGCGCTGAAATAGGGCAAAATAACACACGTGCCATGCATGGCACACGTCCTGAACTTTGTCGTGCAGCGATTCGTTGCCAAATACCCTGGGGTCCAGGACGTCTTGCGGCAGGCAAGGAAAATCTCGGGCCATTTCAGAAGATCTTACACAGCCATGGCTCTCCTTGCTGACATTCAGCGGCAACACAACCTGCCTGTCAGGCGTCTTATTTTTGACTGTCTGACGCAATGGAACTCAACGTTGCATATGCTTGATGGGCTGCTCCAGCAGAAACGTGCATTTAACGACTACCTGTACGAACTCTGCGGCAGGACAGGTTCTGCGGAGCTTGGATTTTTTTCACCTCGCCAGTGGCTGCTCATGCGGGGCGCATGCAGACTTCTGCGGCCATTCGATGAGATCACCATACTGGTCAGTCACGTCCAGGGCTCCATCAATGACATCGTACCTTACGCCTTCTTTCTGGAGCATGCATTGCGTCATGTCATCGATCAAGCCGTCGAGGAGCAGGAGCTGGAAGATGAGGAAGTCGCAATGTTGGATGAATTCCCAGTGGGTGCTACTCCATCTGAGACAAGTCAATAGCAGGAGTCTGAAGAGGAGTCAGAGGAGGATGGTTCCCGGGGGGGCGGATGAGGAGGAGCAAGAAGAGCATGCTTTAAACCTTTCTGGGATCCCTGGTGTTATCCGTGGATGGGGAGGACGACATTATCCTGGATAATGAGCTGGAAGCAGGCCACTACACCGCTTCCAGTTTAGTGCGAATGGGGGCCTTCATGCTCCAGTGTCTCAAGGGGGACCCCTGTATAAAAAGCATAAAGGCCAAGGACCAGTACTGGGTGGCAATGTACTTAGACCCCCGGTACAAACAAAAAATGGCGGAAATGTTACCACAATCACAGAGGGCGGTTAGAATGCAGCACTTCCAGGCCTTGCTGCGGGAAATGCTGCATTCTGCTTTTGCGTGCACTGGCAGAGGAATTTGCAGTCATAGAGAGACAGTTGCGGGTAGCAATCCAACAGCGCCTGCAAGAAGAGGGCGGTTTGAAGATGTCTTGGTGACTTCAGATATAAGATCCTTCTTTCAGCCGACCCATCGACAGCTGTACTCCGGATCCAGCATCAGGGAACGCCTAGATCGACAGGTGTCTGACTACATCGGGTTAACGGCCGATGTGGACGCTCTGAGGAGCGATGAACCCCTGGACTACTGGGTGGGCAGGCTTGACCTCTGGCCAGAGGTTGCACAATTTGCAATGGAAATGTTGGCTTGCCCCCCGTCCAGTGTCCTGTCCGAAAGGACGTTCAGCGCAGCAGGGGGGATCATGACCGATAAGCGCACTCGCCTAGCTCATGACAGTGTAGACTACCTCACATTTATAAAAATTAATGAGGCATGGATCTCTGAGGAATTCAACACATGTGACAAGTAGACCATGTTTCATTGAAAAGTCCTCATGCCAGGCCACAAATATCCGCCAGACCGCCTTCCACCCACAACAATTCCTGGTCCTTGTCTTCGCTAAATACAGTGGCATAAAAGGCATTTCATGTCCACGGAATGCAAAATTTTTCCGGCCTTTCAGGGCCGACAATTATTTTTTATGTGAATGCCTAATGTACCTCCAGCCACAGAATACAACTTTCTTTGCTGTCAGGTAAACCCATGTGGGCTAATTTTTGGGGCCTATACAGGCCGACACTTGATTCTGTATCCTGTGAATGCCTAATGTACCTCCAGCCACCAAATACTACGTTCTTTGCTGTCAGGAAAACCCATGTGGTCTAATTTTTGGGGCCTATACCGGCCGACACTTACTTCTGTAACCTGCGAAAACCTAATGTACCACCAGCCACCAAATACTAAATTCTTATCTGTCAGGTAAACCCATGTGGGCTAATTTTTGGGGCCTATACTGGCCGACACTTACTTCTGTATCCTGTGAATGCTTAATGTACCTCCAGCCGCCAAATACTACGTTCTTAGCTGTCAAGTAAACCCATGTGGGCTAATTTTTGGGGCCAATACTGGCCGAAACTTACTTCTGCATCCTGTGAATGCCTAATGTACCTTCAGACACAGAATACAACATTCTTAACTGTCAGGTAAACCCATGTGGGCTTATTTTTGGGGCCTATACTGGCCGACACTAACTTCTGTATCCTGTGAATGCCTAATGTACCTCCAGCCACCAAATACTACGTTCTTAGCTGTCAAGTAAACCCATGTGGGCTAATTTTTGGGGCCAATACTGGCCGACACTTACTTCTGTATCCTGTGAATGCCTAATGTACCTTCAGCCAAAGAATACAACATTCTTAGCTGTCAGGGAAACCCATGTGGGCTAATTTTTGGGGCCAATACTGGCCGACACTTACTTCTGCATCCTGTGAATGCCTAATGTACCTTCAGCCACAGAATACAACGTTCTTAGCTGTCAGGTAAACCCATGTGGGCTAATTTTCGGGACCAATACTGGCCGCACATAATTCAGAATACAACATTCTTAGCTGTCAGGTAAACCCATGTGGGCTAATTTTTGGGACCTGGAATCACCGACACTTACTTCTGTATCCTGTGAATGCCTAATGTACCTTCAGCCACAGAATACAACGTTCTTAGCTGTCAGGTAAACCCATGTGGGCTAATTTTTGGGGCCAATACTGGCCGACACTTACTTCTGTATCCTGTGAATGCCTAGTGTACCACCAGCCACCAAATACTAAATTCATAGCTGTCAGGTAAACCCATGTGGGCTAATTTTTGTGGCCTATACTGGCCGACACTTACTTCTGTATCCTGTGAATGCCTAATGTACCTCCAGCCACCAAATACTACGTTCTTAGCTGTCAGGTAAACCCATGTGGGCTAATTTTTGGGGCCTTTACTGGCCGACACTTACTTCTGTATCCTGTGAATGCCTAATGTACCTCCAGCCACCAAATACAACGTTCTTAGCTGTCAGGTAAACCCATGTGGGCTATTTTTTGGGGCCTATACTGGCCGACACTTACTTCTGTATCCTGTGAATGCCTAATGTACCTTCAGCCACAGAATACAACATTCTTAGCTGTCAGGTAAACACATGTGGGCTAATTTTTGGGACCTGGAATGGCCGACACTTACTTCTGTATCCTGTGAATGCCTAATGTACCTTCAGCCACAGAATACAACGTTCGTAGCTGTCAGGTAAACCCATGTGGGCTGATTTTTGGGGCCAATACTGGCCGACACTTACTTCTGTATCCTGTGAATGCCTAATGTACCTTCAGCCACCAAATACTACGTTATTAGCTGTCAAGTAAACCCATGTGGGCTAATTTTTGGGGCCAAAACTGTCCGACACTTACTTCTGTATCCTGTGAATGCCTAATGTACCTTCAGCCACAGAATACAACATTCTTAGCTGTCAGGTAAACCCATGTGGGCTAATTTTTGGGACCTGGAATGGCCGACACTTCTGTATCCTGTGAATGCCTAATGTACCTTCAGCCACAGAATACAACGTTCTTAGCTGTCAGGTAAACCCATGTGGACTAATTTTTGGTGCCAATACTGGCCGACACTTACTTCTGCATCCTGTGAATGCCTAATGTACCTTCAGCCACAGAATACAACATTCTTAGCTGTCAGGTAAACCCATGTGGGCTAATTTTTGGGGCCAATACTGGCCGACACATACTTCTATATCCTGTGAATGCCTAGTGTACCACCAGCCACCAAATACTAAATTCTTAGCTGTCAGGTAAACCCATGTGGGCTAATTTTTGGGGCCTATACTGGCCGACACTTACTTCTGTATCCTGTGAATGCCTAATGTACCTCCAGCCACCAAATACTACGTTCTTAGCTGTCAAGTAAACCCATGTGGGCTAATTTTTGGGGCCAATACTGGCCGACACTTACTTCTGTATCCTGTGAATGCCTAATGTACCTTCAGCCACAGAATACAACGTTCTTAGCTGTCAGGTAAACCCATGTGGGCTAATTTTTGGGGCCTGGAATGGCCGACACTTACTTCTGTATCCTGTGAATGCCTAATGTACCTTCAGCCACAGAATACAACGTTCTTAGCTGTCAGGTAAACCCATGTGGGCTAATGTTTGGGGCCAATACTGGCCGACACTTACTTCTGTATCCTGTGAATGCCTAATGTAACTTCAGCCACAGAATACAACGTTCTTAGCTGTCAGGTAAACGCATGTGGGCTAATTTTTGGGGCCTAGAATGGCCGATACTTACTTCTTTATCCTGTGAATGCCTAATTTTTCAGACTGGAATTGAAAATCAATGGGTCTGTAAAGGTTCCGCCAAATTGTGGAATGGATGCGGACCCATTTTACAGATGTGTGAATGGACTCTATATGAATTTGACATGTATTTACCAGCTGCTGTCAGTTCTGGCTGATTTATGAAAAAAAAATTTTTGCTGTAAAAAAAAACATTTTAGGGCAACTTTTCCAATCTTCTTTTGACATTGTCCATGTGCTGGGACTATTTGTGCACAGCTAGTATGTCTTTTGTGGCTGCAAACATGACCTAAAGGTTTATAAAGTTCGCCTCCCATTAAAGTCAATGGGGCCCACCGCAAACTCGCGGTTCACGGACTTTTGAGAAAATTTGCGGCTGACGTTCACAAACCGCCCTGGCCGATGTTCGTCCATCACTACATGCCAGTATTTTGTTGGCTTTGCTTGCAGCGGCTTGGCATTGCATGCCACTGCCAAGCCTGTTGTCCACTAGTACCCCCAGGTCCTTTTCCATCTTAGATTCACCCAGAGGTTCCCCCCCTAGTGAGTAGCTTGCTTTCATGTTTTCTGATGCCCAAGTGCATTACTTTACATTTTTCAACATGAAACCTCATCTGCCATGTAGTTGCCCACCCCATTATTTTGTTCAGGTCTGCTTGTAAGGTTTCCACATCCTGCATAGAAGATATTGGCATGCTTAGTTTAGTATCATCTGCAAATACCGAGATTGTGCTGGGAATCCCCTCCTCTAGATCGTTTATGAATAAATAAACAAGATTGGCCCCAGAATAGAACCTTGGGGGACCCCACTTTCCACACCCACCCAATCCGAGTACTCCCCATTTATCACCACCCTCTGTACTCTCCCTTGGAGCCAGTTCTCTATCCAGGTACTCATCCTATGGTCCATACCTACGTACCTTAGTTTGTACAGTAAGCGTTTGTGGGGGACTGTGTCAAATGCCTTTGCAAAGTCCAGATACACCACATCCACAGGCCTTCCTTTGTCTAGATGGCAACTCACTTCATCGTAGAAGGTTAATAGATTGGTCTGGCAAGAACGATTTTTCATGAAACCATGCTGATTACTACTAATAATACAGTTTTTATTACTAAAGTCGTGTATATAGTACCTTAACATTCCCTCCAAAATCTTGCAGACTACTGATGTTAGGCTGACCGGCCTAAAGTTACCCAGGATATATCTCGGCCCTTTTTTAAATATTGGAACCACATTGGCTTTTTTCCAATCGGCTGGCACCATACCCGCCTGTAGACTTTCCTTAAAGATCAAGAATAATGGTCTGGCTATCACCTGGCTGAGTTCCTTAAGGTTGAATAAAGACAATAGTCCATCGAGTTCAACCTGTGTAGGCACACGTGGCCGTAATC
Organism: Pelophylax lessonae; assembly: GCF_965119305.1. Classification (NCBI taxonomy): domain Eukaryota; kingdom Metazoa; phylum Chordata; class Amphibia; order Anura; family Ranidae; genus Pelophylax; species Pelophylax lessonae. The sequence goes on from NC_138777.1 coordinate 153,254,520, forward strand.
ACCTCTCATACCCCTTAATGTTCTGATCCTTGAGATGTACGTCCAAGAGTCTTTTGAAAGTAGCCATACTTCTCGCAGAAACTACCTCTTGTGGTAGAGAATTCCACAATCTTGTAGCCCTAACAGTAAAGAACCCCCTGCGTTGCCTGAGGTTAAAACGCCTCTCCTCTAATCGCATTGTATGTCCTCGCGTCCTCATGCAATCCTTGCGTCTGAATAGCTTTTTTTCTATGATGAGATTACCATTGAGGTATTTATAAATTGCTATCATGTCCCCTCTCAGGCGTCTCTTCTCCAGGGAGAATAAATTAAGCGATTGTAGACGCTCTTCATAATTAAGGTCGTCCAATCCCCTAATTAGTTTAGTTGCCCTTCTCTGGACTCTCTCCAGCTCCAACACATCCCTCCTGAGTACTGGCGACCAGAACTGGACAGAATACTCCAGATGCGGTCGGACCAGAGTTTTATAAAGTGGTAGGATTATAGTTTTATCTCTGGAATACATCCCTTTCTTTATGGATGCTAATATTCTGCTGGCTTTTACAGCTGCCGCTTGAGATTGCATGCTATTGCTTAGTCTATCCTCTACCAAGACTCCCAGATCTTTCTCCATTTTTTGGTTGCCCCCCTAAAGTGCATTGTGCTTTTATGTTTTTAGTCCCCAAGTGCAAAATCTTACACTTCTACACAATAAACCTCATTTGCCATGTCGTTGCCCACTCTGTTATTTTGTTCAGGTCATTCTGTAGGATATCTGCTTCATGCTGTGCAGTTATTGCCCTGCCCAATTTTGTGTCATCTGTAAAAACTGATATAGAACTAATGATCCCGTCCTCAATGCTGTTTATGAATAAATTGAACAAGGTTGGTCCCAGGACTGAGCATTGAGGGACCCCACTTACCACCCAATACCAGTCTGAGTATACGCTATTTATTGCCACCCTTTGGACACGTCCTTTTAGCCAGTTCCGTATCCAAGAGCAAACCTTGTGGTCGATGCCTGCAGACCTTATTTTATAAATCAAGCGCTTGTGGGTAACTGTATTAAACACCTTAGCGAAATCCAGGTATACCACATCCACTGGTCTCCCCCTATCTAGCTCACAGCTCACCTCCTCGTAGAAAGTTAAGCGATTGGTTTGACAAGAACGCCCATTTGTAAACTGGTGCTGATTACTGCTGATGATGTTGTTGTCTTTAGCAATATTTATGATATAGTCCCTTATCATCCCCTTCAGAAGTTTACATACTATCGATGTCAGACTGACCGGCCTATAATTTCCCGGGCCATGCCTCTGCCCTTTTTTGACTATCGGTATCACGTTAGCTTTCCTCCAATCCCCTGGTACATTTCCTGTCATAATACTGTCAGCAAAGATCAGGAACAGTGGTCTAGATATAGTTTTACTAAGTTCTTTGAGTACTCTCGGATGTACGCCATCCGGGCCTGGTGATTTATTTGTGTTAATTTTATCCAGCCTTTCCCTGATTTCACCCTCTGTTAGCCATGGCGGCAAATCCTGTGTATTTCTACTAACCATACAGTCATGGTCAGTGTACCCCTCCTTTTCCTGTGTAAAGACTGAGGAGAAAAAAGCGTTCAGCTCGGTTGCCTTTTCAGTGTCCTCTGTAACCATCCTCCCATCATTGTTAATTATTTGTGCAATATGCTCTGCCCTAGTTTTTTTGCTGTTGATATATTTAAAGAATTTCTTTGGGCTCCTTTTACTATTGTCCGCTATTTGTCCCTCAAAGTTGATTTTTTTTTTTTTTTTTTGCACCGGTCCTGGAGGTACTGCAATACCAGGTCGATGCGTGGAGTGGACAGAGCAAGCTCTTCTTCCATCTCTCTGTTCTAAAAATCCATTTAATATATGGTCCCCAGATAGGGGACGTATCAGATATTAAACTGATAAGAACAGATACTACACTTGATCTTAGCCAAAAGGCCGAGAAGCGATCTCAAAGTTGATTTTAGCCATTTTGATTTCGCATTTACTTTTCGTATTTGCCTCCTTGTATTGCTCAAAAGCCGATACTGTGCCCTCTGATTTATATTTCTTGATGGACATTTTTTTACCTCTATTAAGTTTTTTAACATTATGGTTTAGCCAGCCAGGTTTGGCTTTGTCTCTTCTAAATTTATTTCCCATAGGAATGCACTGCAAGATGCATTTGTTTAATATGTTCCTAAAGCATTCCCATTTTTCCTCCGTGGTCAGTGTTCCTAGGATTTGATCCCAGTTTACCTTTTCCATCATTGAGCACAATTAGGGAAATTTTGCCCTTCTGAAGTTTAGGGTTCTTTATAAATTCAATGTTTATTGAAGGTATAGAAAGGATAAAGGTATACAAGTCAACAAAGGCAGTTAATTGAAATACAGCCGAGCATCAAGAAAACAGCATTACATGAGGCGTAAATCAGATAAACATAGCCGTATGCGAAAAATGATAATATATATCGCAGCAGTGTACGTTTCAGGATGGCCGGTCCCAGAGAGAACCACACCCCTACCGGCTTCTGTCACATGGCCGGCATACCGGAGCGTGGAGGGTACCTCACAGGGTCGCCAATCCGAGGAACCACAAGAAGGTAGTAGTGTCACGTATACCTTATAGGAACTGGGGAAATTTTCAAATAAGAAAAAGAAAAACAGGTAGAAGAAGGAAAGAGCAAAGATCAGGAAGCACCACATCGGAAGGGGACGACACAGGGAGGAGGGGGGGAGGGACGACATAACACACATAAAAAGGGACAAGGGGGTGAGTAAGTAGGGGAGAAGGCCATCGAGTGCGAGCAAATCAGCTATGCGACAAGGTCTCGGTATTCTGTGGTCGAGCTGAACTCATGCCAATAAAACCAACGCTTGAGGAACCCATCTCTAGTGCCCCGCTCGGCCGCCAGCAAGTCCTCCATCTCATTAATAAACGCTACTTTGCGCAACCACATCGCCACAGTAGGAGGACGGGATTGCTTCCATAGGAGAGGAATACAGCTCTTGGCTGCTGTTAGCAGTATCGGCAAAATTGACTTCCGATAAGACGCCCTTGGGAAGCTGTGATGGTGAAGGAGGAAGAGGGCTGGTTCCAGGGTAAGGGTGTGATCTGTGAATTTTTGGATAATACGGAGGACCTCCGACCAAAAATACTGTAATTTTTTGCAAGACCAAAAAATGTGGAGGAGGGATCCCACCTCCACGCCACATCGCCAGCAAAGATCAGAACAGGAGGGGAACATCCTTCGAAGTTTAACCGGGGTATAGTACCACCTGGTCAAGAGCTTATAACCCATCTCCTGGTATTTAGAGCATGTGGAGGTTTTGTAGGTGAAGAAGAGGATACGTTCGACGTGATAATCCGAAAGGGAAACACCCAAATCACGTTCCCATAGAGACATGTATGGGGGTCTGGAAGGCTGTCCGGGTGACGTCACGATACGATAAAGCAGGGAAATAGCATGGCGCACCGGAGCAACCGATGCGCACAACTCCTCAAACGGCGTGAGGCGTCTGGAAAAAGAGGTCGCCGGCGGTAGCGATTGGAGAAAATGGGCAAGTTGCACCCTCTGCCAGAACGACAGGGTGGCAAACATGGTGCTCGACAATAGGGTCTGGCGAGACATCCAACAGTCCCCGCTGAGAAAATGTCTGGCTTGGTAGACACCGTTGGCCCTCAACACACAGAAGGCCGGATCCTGTAGGCCAGGGGAAAAGTCTGGGTTTCCCACAATCGGGAGCAGAGGTGAAGGTAAAGACGTGAGAAGGCCCTCTTTACAGAGCCTGCGGCCCAGCTGCAACGTGGCCCCAACAGTCAGGTGATCCAAGACCTCCCCCGGCAGGGGAGATGACCCCCACAGTAGACATTCCGGGGGAGAGCCCCCGCCAAGCTGTTCGATCCGCACCCATTGTTTCAATGGGCCATGTAGATGCCAATCCAGAATCCTGGCCAGGTGGCATGCAGCAGAGTACATGGTGGCATCCGGGAAGGCCATTCCGCCGCTGAGCTTGGGCATGCGAAGAAGTTTCAATGCCAATCGGGGAGGGCCTCGGGTCCACAGGAATTTACGAAATGCGCCGTTCACCGTACGGAGGAAGGTCAACGGAATAACTATCGGAAGGGCCTGGAGCACATAAAGCAAACGGGGCATGACAGTCATTTTAATAATATTACAACGCCCAAACCAGGAAAACATGCCCTTCTGCCAGCCGTCCAGGTCCCTCCGGATGCGTGCAAGAAGAGGAGGAAAATTGCAGTCAAAGATGCGTTTGGGGCAGTTGGGGAGGGAGATGCCCAAGTATGTGATATGGGAGGAGCTCCACTTGAATGGAAAATCGCTTTTGAGAAGCTGAGACAAAGCGGGTGGCATCGCTACCGGGAGGGCCTCCGATTTTTGAAAGTTAATTTTGTACGAGGACAAGGCTTCAAATATGTGAAACTCCCACATAAGATTCGGTAAGGAGATCAGCGGCTTAGTAAGGAAGAAGAGGAGATCATCCGCATAGGCCGCCACCTTAGGGGCGAGCGACGTTGAAAGTGGTAGGCCCGTGACATCGGGACTGGCCCTGACGGAACGCAGAAAGGGCTCGAGAGTCAGCACAAAAATCAGGGGAGAGAGAGGGCAACCCTGTCTCGTTCCGTTCCTGATCTCCAACGGGTCAGAGAGGAGACCATTAACCTTTACACAAGCAGACGGTCGCGAATAAATCGCCCGGATCCAAGCCATCATACGCTGTCCTAAGCCTACATGCTCCATGGTTTCCAGGAGGAAGTGCCAATTCACTCGATCGAACGCCTTTTCGGCGTCCGTCGAAAGAAGCAGCATAGGGGTCCCCCGTGAACAAGCCAGGTGAAGGAGATCGATCGCCTTTGTGGTGTTATCGCGAGCCTCCCGAGAGGGTATAAAACCCACCTGATCGTCGTGTACTAACTGCGGGAGATAGGGGGCCAGACGTGATGCCAATATTTTTGTAAAAAGCTTCAGATCAATATTGAGGAGCGAGATAGGACGATAGTTCTGGCACAGAAGAGGGTCCTTGCCTTCCTTCGCTATCACCGTGATATGTGCCCGAAGAGAGTCCAGCGGAAAGTCTGCACCCAAACCCGCCGCATTATAAGCCGCCAAGAAGTGAGGGGAGAGGACATCTTCAAAGCACTTATAGTAGGAAAGCGAATAGCCATCAGGTCCCGGGGCTTTGCCCCTCTGAGTCCCTGCCAACGCACAAGAAAGCTCGGTCGGCCGAAGCGGTTCATCCAGCTGCTCCAAGGCATCCGATGGGAGACTCGGAAGGCCCGATGCTCGAATATACTCCTGAATGCGTGTCCGAAGAGCATCCTGAGTGGAGGCCGAAGAGTCCGCGGAAAGGTTGTACAGGGAGGCATAGTAGTGGCGAAACACCTCCGCTATACGCTCCGTAGCCTGGACCTTTTGTTGGGAGGGGGAAAGTACCGCAGGGATAAACGCCTGCGCTCTCTGCTGACGAAGCGCATGTGCCAAGATCTTACCACATTTGTCCCCATGCTCGTAGAAGATACGTTTGCATTTAGTGAGGGAGGCCTTTGCTGTAAAGAGGGTCAGAGATCGCAGTTGCTCACGGAGGACCGTTAGCTCCTGCAGGGCGGCCTGAGCCAGAGATCTCTTATGAGCAGCTTCCAGCTTACCGATACGCGAAAGAAGATCCTGCATTTGGCGGATCCTTTCTCTTTTGCGGCGCGAGCCGATGTTAATCAGAATTCCCCGCATGTAGCTTTTGTGGGCCTCCCACACCATCAAGGGGGGACTATCCGGGAGGAAGTTTAGGGTTCTTATGTTCCCCTCTTGCCTTGTTATATTGTTATTAATGCTAAATGTGATCATCCTGTGATCGCTAGAGCCCAGGTTGTCCTGGACTCCTACCTCCGAGATTAGGTCTGGGTCATTAGTGATCAATAGATCCAGCACTGCATTTTCTCTAGTAGGAGAATCCACCAACTGAGACACGTAGTTGTCCTGTAAGGTTTCCATGAAGAGACGGGCCTTCTGTGAGTGTGTAGTCCCCTCTTCCCAGTCAATGTCGGGATAATTGAAGTCCCCTAATATGATGACTGATCCCAGTTTTGCCACTTTACCCAACAGTGATATAAATTCCAGCTCTACCTCCTCCCTTTGGTTGGTTGGCCTATAGCAAACCCCCACAATTACTTTTCTAACTCCATACTCATCCCTTCCATAATATCACTCCTCTCTATCACCCTTACATTATTCTTGACATAGAGAATAATTATGAGAAATCAGCCCAGTTCTCCAGGAACCCAAACCCCTCCTTCCTATACCAGTTCCTCAGCCACTTGTTAAGTTCCCTAATCTCCTTTTGCCTCTCTTGTGTGGCTCGAGGTACCAGCAGTATTTCAAAGCCTTTCTTTCTAATTTTTAGGGACACGTTAAAGACTGGAATAGAAGAATGGAGAATGATCCACGCTTAGGATAGGGGAAAATCAAAGTGTAGGCTGCAGCCTACCTCCTAACTATAATCCAAGGATATATAGTAAAAAGTAAAATGGTTAAAAGAGAGGTGAATGGCGCTGCCTACTATAGTAGGTAGATATGGCAGGTATAGTGTGTGGGGGATAGCTCAACCCTACAAGTTTAGCAGGTGTAATCGCAGAGTTAAAAATTATACTCTATAAAACATACAGTAAGAGATGATTTCGTAATCACTATTAAAAATCATAAACACATATGCATCATAAACATATATATATAATATTAGTGCAAATTAGATTATGCATAAAGTGACTCTGTGACAAGTGTTGGTGAGGTGATAGTGAACGTCACCACTAAAATCCAGAAGATATAATCTCAAACTTATTAAAGTGTTTCAGTGACTGTGCAAAAAAAAAAAATGCCAGAGAATATGAATAAAACCCCCAAAGAAATGTGTGGGATAAACAGAAGTATAAAGTGTTGAATAAAAGTCAGGTGATCAAAAAACAATTAATAATTGCAAAAAAAATTTTTTGTGATTATCCCAAAATCGCATCAGCAAAAAATGAAATAAAGCGAATGCAAGCTGCACATAAAAAGTGCTATAAAGTGACTAAAACCAATAAATAGCCCCAAATTGGGCGTGAGAAGTAAGATGCTAAAGGTAGAGGTAGATATAAAGTGCTTGTTGAAAAGACTAAGTGCTGCAAGAAATTAATAATGAATGCGATTTATGGTCCAAAAATAAAAATCAGGTACAATAGAAATACTTAAATCCAAATCTAGGGGTCTACCATGGGGCTGGCGAGAACGGCGCCCGCCAGGGGCGCAGGCCGAGGGGGGGCGCAGGCCGAGGGGGGGCGCAAAATCATTGTATTAACAGTGTTAACAGTTGGCAGTGTTAGTTTTTGCTCCCTGCCCCACACTCAGCCTGCGCCACCAGGCAGCCTGCCGTTCCTTGATAGAGCTGTACCAGTCCAGTGCGGCAGCGTCACTCACCCTGCCTGTTCGCGGCGGCCCAAGTGTGCTGTGCTGTGGTGTCCTATTGGCTCCCCCTCCTATAGAGTCCGCCCCTCTGCAGCAGCCTATTGGTCCTCCCACTGCCCGGCAACTCTCAAGTGCAGAAGGCGGAAGGGGAGGGGCGGTGCATGGTGCGAGTACACTGAAGATACAGCGGCTGTGGAGCGGCTGGGTGGCTGGAGGAGCCCGAAGATGAGCCTGGAAGCCATGGACAGGTAAGGTGCAGTGGCGGCTGGTGCGTTGGGGGCGCAGGGCCAGGGCACTGCCCCCCCATCCATGCAGGTAAGTGCACTAAGCTCGGGGGGGGGAGGGGGACGCATGCTACGCTGGTCTGTCTGCATTGAAAGGGGGCACACTGATCTCTCTGCATTTAAGGGGGCACACGCTGGTCATTCTGCATTGAAAGGGGCACACGCTGGTCATTCTGCATTGAAGGGGGCATGATGATCTCACTGCATTGAAAGGGGGCACACGCTGGTCATTCAGCATTCAAAAGGGGCACACGCTGGTCATTCTGCATTGAAGGAGGCACATGCTGGCCATTCTGCATTGAAAGGAAGCACGATGATCTCACTGCATTGAAAGGGGGCACACGCTGGTCATTCTGCATTGAAGGGGGCACACATAGTTACATAGTTACATAGTTAGTAAGGTTGAAAAAAGACATCAGTCCATCCAGTTCAACCTATGATGCGTGTGTGTGTTTGCTTTTAACCGTACATTGTATACCCCTGTATGTTGTGGTCTTTAAGGTGTCCATCTAATAGTTTTTTGAAACTATCGATGCTCCCTGCTGATACGACAACTTGTGGAAGAGAATTCCACATCCTTACTGCTCTTACAGTGAAGAACCCCTTACGCACTTTAAGGTTAAACCGCCTTTCCTCTAGTTTAGTGAGTGGCCACGTGTCTTATTGTATCTCCTTTCTCTGAATAGTTTGTTCCTTATGCTCGGATCACCAGTACAGTATTTGTACATTGATATCATATCCCCCCTCAATCGTCTTTTCTCCAGAGAGAAAAGGTTCAGTGCTTGTAGTCTTTCCTCATAGCTGATGTCCTCCATTCCCCTAATTATTTTTGTTGCCCTTCTCTGGACTTTCTCCAATTCCAGCAGATCCTTCCTGAGGACCGGTGCCCAGAACTGGACAGCATACTCCAGATGTGGCCGGACCAGAGTCTTGTAGAGTGGGAGAATAATCTCTTTATTTCTGGAGTGAATCCCCTTTTTTATACATCCCAGTATTCTGTTGGCTTTGCTTGCGGCGGCTTGGCATTGCATGCCACTGCCAAGCTTGTTGTCTACCAGTACCACCAAGTCCTTTTCCATCCTAGACTCACCCAGAGGTTCCCCCCCTAGTGAGTAGCTTGCTTTCTGGTTTCTGGCCCCCAAGTGCATTACTTTACATTTATCAACATTAAACCTCATCTGCCATGTAGTTGCCCACCCCGTTATTTTGTTCAGGTCTGCTTGCAAGGTTTCCACATCCTGCATAGAAGATATTGGCATGCCTAGTTTAGTATCATCTGCAAATACTGAGATTGTACTCGATATCCCCTCCTCTAGATCATTTATGAACAAATTAAACAGGATTGGTCCCAGGACAGAACCCTGGGGGACCCCACTTTCCACACCCGCCCAATCCGAGTACTCCCCATTAATCATCACCCTCTGTACTCTCCCCTGGAGCCAGTTTTCTATCCAGGTACTCACCTTATGGTCCATACCTACCTTCCTTAGTTTTTACAGTAATCGTTTGTGGGGAACGGTGTCAAAGGCCTTTGCAAAGTCCAGATACACCACATCCACAGGCTTACCTTTATCTAGGTGGCTGCTCACTTCATCGTAGAAGGTTAATAGATTGGTTTGGCAAGAATGATTTTTCATGAATCCATGCTGATTACTACTTATAATACTGTTTTTATTACTAAAGTCTTGTATGTGGTCCCTTAACATCCCCTCCAAAATTTTGCAGACTACAGATGTTAGGCTGACCGGCCTATAGTTACCCGGGATATATCTCGGCCCCTTCTTAAATATTGGTACCACGTTGGCTTTTTTCCAATCAGCTGGCACCATACCCGTCTGTAAACTATCCTTAAAGATCAAGAATAATGGTCTGGCAATCACCTGGCTGAGCTCATTAAGAACCCTCGGGTGCAAGCCATCCGGTCCCGGGGATTTATTTATGTTAAGTTTCTCTAGTTTAGCTCTAAGTCTATCTTCTGTTAACCATGGCGGCACTTCCTGAGGTGTATTATTTAGTTCGGCCTTACAAGCTGGGTTCGTGTAGCCCCCCGATTCTTTTGTGTAGACTGAAGAGAAGAAATGATTTAACACTTCCGCCTTTTCTCTGTCCTCAGTGGCCATATTTCCTTTATCATCTTTTATGGGGCCAATGTGTTCTGGCCTCGCTTTCTTACTGTTTATATACTTAAAGAACTTCTTGGGGTTCTTTTTACTCTCCTCCGCTATATGTCTCTCGTGTTCTATTTTAGCCGCCCTGATTTCATCTTTACATTTCTTATTACACTCTTTGTAATGCTTAAATGCTGCCAATGACCCCTCAGTCTTGTATTTTTTGAAGGCCTTTTCTTTAGCACTAATATACATTTTTATGTTGGAGTTTAGCCATCCAGGGTTTATTTTTGCTCTTTTAAATTTATTTCCCTTTGGAATGCACTGGCCAATCCCCCTGTTTAGTATGCTCTTGAAGCACTCCCATTTTTCCTCCGTGTTCTTTGTTTCCAGGGTTCTATCCCAATTAATATTTTCTAGCAGCAAGCGCAGTTTAGGGAAATTGGCTCTTTTGAAATTCAGTGTCCTTATATTACCCCTCTGCTTCCTATTACTGTAATTAATACTGAAACTTATTGACCTATGGTCACTGTTTCCTAAGTTGTCCCGTATTTCTATATCCGTGATCAGGTCTGTATCGTTGGTAATCAGTAGGTCAAGTACTGCATTGTTTCTTGTCGGTGCATTCACCATCTGACCCATAAAATTGTCCTGCAAAACATTTAGGAACTGCCTAGCCTTGGCTGAGTGCGCGGTTCCTTCTGGCCAGTCTATATCTGGATAATTAAAGTCCCCCATTATAATGACATTTCCCATCCTTGCTGCCAATCCTATCTGTAAAAGGAGGGCCGCCTCACCCTCCTCCCTCTGGTTGGGGGGCCTATAGCATACGCCCAATATTACCTTCCCCGCCGTGCCATCCCTTTGAAGCTCTACCCATAGGGATTCTGCCTCATCCATAGCTCCATTATTAATATCATCCCTCATATTTACCTGTATGCTGTTCTTAATATACAGACATACCCCTCGCTACCTACATACCCACACGCTGGTCATTCTGCATTGAAAGGGGGCACAATGATCTCACCGCATTGAAAGGGGGCACACGCTGGTCATTCTGCATTGAAAGGGTGCACACGCTGGTAATTCTACATTGAAGGGGGCACACGCTGGTCATTCTGCATTGAAAGGGGGCGCGATGATATCGCTGCATTGAAAGGGGGCACACGCTGGTCATTCTGCATTGAAGGGGGCACACGCTGGTCATTCTGCATTGAAAGGGGGCACAATGATCTCACTGCATTGAAAGGGGACACACGCTGGTCATTCTGCATTGAAAGGGGGCACAATGATCTCACTGCATTGAAAGGGGGTACACGCTGGTCATTCTGCATTGAAAGGGGGCACGCTGGTCTCTCTGCATTGAAAGGGGGCACGCTGGTCATTCTGCATTGAAAGGGGGCACATGCTGGTCATTCTGCATTGAAAGGAGGCATGCTGGTCTGTCTGCATTGAAAGGGGTCATGCTGGTCATTCTGCATTGAAAGGGGGCACGCTGGTCATTCTGCATTGAAAGGGGGCACGCTGGTCATTCTGTATTGAATGGGGGCACGCTGGTCTGTCTGCATTGAATGGGGGCACGCTGGTCTGTCTGCATTGAAAGGGGGCACGCTGGTCATTCTGCATTGAATGGGGGCACGCTGTTCATTCTGCATTGAATGGGGGCACGCTGGTGATTGTGCATTGAAAGGGGGCACGCTGGTGATTGTGCATTGAAAGGGGACACGCTGGTCATTGTGCATTGAAAGGGGGCACGCTGGTCATTGTGCATTGAATGGGGGCACGCTGGTCATTGTGCATTGAAAGGGGGCACGCTGGTTATTGTGCATTGAAAGGGGGCACGCTGGTCATTGTGCATTGAAAGGGGGCACGCTGGTCATTGTGCATTGAAAGGGGGCACGCTGGTTATTGTGCATTGAAAGGGGGCACGCTGGTTATTGTGCATTGAAAGGGGGCACACTGGTCATTGTGCATTGAAAGGGGGGCACGCTGGTCATTCTGCATTGAATGGGGGCACGCTGGTCTCTCTGCATTGAAAGGGGGCACGCTGGTCACTCTGCATTGAAGGGGGCACACTATACCTTGATTACTGAAGGCCTCTTTCACACTTTTGTGACCTCAAAGTCAAGCTATTTTTTACAGCGTTTTTTTGCCGCAAATCAATGCCTATTACATTTTTCTGTTTGCGCCCCCCCCCCCCCCAAAAAAAAAAAAAAATTGAGCACCAGCCGCCACTGGTAAGGAGGATCCATTGATGTGGTCACTATAGTGGTCAGTGTAGTGGTTAGGGTGGTCAGTGTAGTGGTCAGGGTGGTCACTGTAGTGGTCAGTGTAGTGGTTAGGGTGGTCACTGTAGTGGTCAGTGTAGTGGTTAGGGTGGTCACTGTAGTGGTTAGGGTGGTCACTGTATTGGTCAGTGTAGTGGTTAGGGTGGTCAGTGTAGTGGTCAGTATAGTGGTTAGATAGGTTAGTGGTCAGTGTAGTGGTTAGGGTGGTCAGTGTAGTGGTTAGGGTGGTCACTGTAGTTGTCAGTGTAGTGGTTATGGTGTTCACTGTAGAGGTTAGGGTGGTCACTGTAGTGGTTAGGGTGGTCACTGTAGAGGTTAGGGTGGTCACTGTAGTGGTTAGGGTGGTCACTGTAGTGGTCAGTGTAGAGCTTAGGGTGGTCAGTGTAGTGGTTAGGTAGGTTAGTGTAGTGGTCAGTGTAATGGTTAGATAGGTTAGAGGTCAGTGTAGTGGTTAGATAGGTTAGTGGTCAGTGTAGTTGTTTGGGTAGTGGTTAGGTAGGTTAGTGTAGTGGTTAGATAGGTTAGTGTAGTGGTCAGTGTAGTGGTTAGGTAGGTCAGTGTAGTGGTTAGGTAGGTGAAAGTGGGAACTAGGTAGGTCTATGTAGTCTCCACTGTATACATGGGCAGGGCAAAGGTAGTGGAGTCAGGGGCGAGGCCAATTGGGGGTAAGGGGGGGTGGCAAAATGAGGTTTGGCCTAGGGTGTCAAAAATCCTTGCACCAGCCCTGCACAGTACACAGGGGGAGCACCTCCCCCTCGCGGTCTGCGTAGGAGCGCCGGGTGTCACGTGACTACCCGGCACTCAGCATGACACAGACAGCACGCTAGACATTGGACGCCCCCCTCCACTCCCCTACCATGACAAGCAAAACGGCAGGGAGGGAGGCAAGTAAGGATAGCCCTTTATTGGGCAGCTGGCTCTGTGAGTGCTGCGTGGGACGAGGATTCCATAGGTAGATTTCAGGAAGGGTGGGAGGGTATATTGAGTAAGGGGGGGAGGTTGGAAAGGGGCTAGAGATATTGAGGAAGGGGGGAGATGGCAAGGGGGAGGAAATATTGAGGAAGGGGGGAGGTTGGCATGGTCATGGGGGGGGGGCACCGATACAGCTCCTCGCCTAGGACGCTGGAGACCCTAGGTACACCTCTGTCCAAATCGGACAACAAAAGACGCTCAAGATAAAGTGTTCAAAATGCATACAAATGAAATGCAATTTTTGAGCATGGATTGTATATAATATTGCCCTTAAATAGTCCCAAAGTAGCACATATGAAGTGCTCAAGTGCAAGGATAGCGTGGCCCCTCAGAGTCCGGAGATATTCCAAGAGTACTATAAGATATTTGTAGTCTTCAACCACACTTGAAGAAAAATAATTTCTGGTTACCTGCACTAAAGTCACTTTTGGCCGTGACACAACACGGGTAAGCCACATCATTTTTTCCTTGCACTTGAGCACTTCATATGTGCTACTTTGGGACTATTTAAGGACAATATTATATACAATCCATGTTCAAAAATTGCATTTCATTTGTATGCGTTTTGAACACTTTATCTTGAGCGTCTTTTGTTGTGCGATTTGGATTTAAGTATTTCTATTGTACCTGATTTTTATGCGATTTTTGGACCATAAATCGCATTCATTATTAATTTCTTACAGCACTTAGTTGCTTATGGACTGGTCCATATTATAACTTCTGGTCTTTTCAACAAGCACTTTATATCTACCTCTACCTTTACCTTTAGCACCTTACTTCTCATGCCCGATTTGGGCTTATTTATTGGTTATAGTCACTTTATAGCACTTTTTATGTGCAACTTGCATTCGCTTTATTTCATTTTTTGCTGATGCGATTTTGGGATAATAGCAAAAAAATGTTTTGCAATTATTAATTGTTTATTGATCACCTGACTTTTATTCAACACTTTATACCTCTGTTTACACCACACATTTCTTTGGGGGTTTTATTCATATTCTCTGGCATTTCTTTTTTGCACAGTCACTGAAACACTTTAATAAGTTTGAGATTATATCTTTTGGATTTTAGTGTTGACGTTCACTATCACCTCACCAACACTTGTCACAGAGTCACTTTATGCATAATCTTATTTGCACTAATATTATATATATATATGTTTATGATGCATATGTGTTTATGATTTTTAATAGTGATTACGAAATCATCTCTTACTGTATGTTTTATAGAGTCTAATTTTTAACTCTGTGATTACACCTGCTGAACTTGTAGGGTTGAGCCATCCCCCTACACTATACCTGCCATATCTACCTACTATAGTAGGCAGCGCCATTCACCTCTCTTTTAACCATTTTAAGGACTGGAATAGTACCACTGAATTGGCATAGGGCCAATGTGGTGCCTATATTTAAAAAGGGATAAAAGTCTTTGCCAAGTAACTATAGACTTGTTAGTTTAACTTCTATAGTCTTAACTGCAGAGTTAAATATAAGACCACATAGATGAGATCTTGCTGGAAAAAAATATTTTAAGCAACAGACAGCATTGATTCATGAAAGACAGAAGTTTTCAAACAAACCTGATTTCTTTTTATGAAGAGTTAAGTAAAACATTGGACAGAGGGGTGGCTGTGGACGTAGTATACTTGGTTTTTGGCAAAAGCGTTTGACACAGTTCCCCGCACACGGCTAATGTGTAAGGTAAAGTCTAGAGACTTGGAAAGATCAGTTTGTAAATGGATAGAAAATTGGCTAAAAGATAGAATCCAGAGAGTAGTGGTTGATGATTCTTACTCTGAATGGTCTAAGTTTTATCAGTGGTGTACCCAAAGGTTCAGTGTTGGGACCCTTACTTTTTAAAACCTTTATAAATGATTTAGGGTCTGGGATTAAAAGTACCATTGTAGTCTTTGCAGATGACACCAAGCTTTGCAGTGGAATAACTTCCTTACAGGATGTCTCCAATTTATAAGCTGACCTCAATGCACTGTTTCATTGGGCAACTATGTTGCAAATGAGGTTTAATGTTGATAAATGTAAAGTTATGCACTTGGGGGCTAAGAATATGCATGCATCATATAGACTAGGGGGAGTAGAACTGGGGGGAATCCATAGTGGAGAAGGATCTGGGTGTTCTGGTAGATCCTAAGCTTAATAATAGCATGCAATGCCAAGCTGTGGTTTCCAAAGCAAGCAAAGTCCTTTCTTGTATTAACAGAGGCATGGACTCCAGAGAAAGTGATATAATTACAAATTATTAGTAAGACCTCATCTGGAATACGCAGTTCAGTTTTGGGCACCAGTTCTCAAAAAGGATATCGGGGAACTGGAGAAAGTGCAGAGAAGGGCAACCAAACTGATAAGAGGCATGGAGGAGCTCAGATATGAGGAAATATTAGAAGAACTGAATTTATTCTCTCTTAAGAGATATTAAGGGGGGATATGATCAACATGTATAAATACATAAGGGGTCCATATAGTGAACTTAGTGTTGAGTTATTCACTTTAAGGTCAACACAGAGGAAAAGGGGGCACTCTTTACGTCTAGAGGATAACAGATTTCGTCTCCAAATACGGAAAGGTTTCTTCACCGTAAGAGCTGTGAAAATGTGGAATAGACTCCCTTAAGAGGTAGTTCTGGCTAGCTCACTAGATTGCTTTAAAAAAGGCCTGGATTCTTTCCTAGGTGTACATATTATAAATGGTTACAAATATTTATAGGTGAAGTTGATCCAGGGAATATCCGCTTGCCTCTCGGGGGATCAGGAAAGAATTTTTTTTCCCCTGCTGTTGCAAATTGGATCATGCTTTGCTGGGGTTTTTCTACTTCCTATGGATCAACTACGGGCATAGGATTGTGTATATGGGATTGTATGGTTGTGTTTTCTTTACTGTTTTTTGTTATTTATTGGTTGAGCCAAAATTGGTTTCAACCTGACTAGCTATGTAACTATGAATCTGTGGTGGCTATGGTGGTGTGAAAATGATGTCTCATGCTCCCTGAACCACTCTTTCACAATTTGAGCCTGAGGAATCCTGGCATTGTCATCTTGGAATATGCCGTTACCATCAGGGAATAAGAAAATCCATTGATGGAGTAACCTGGTCAATAAGTATATTTAGGTAGTCAGCTGTCCTCATTATTTGGGCACATGCAGTAACTATCCAATAGGATAGTTACTGCATGCTTAGTTTAGTTAGTTGCTTAGTTAATTCCAGGTGGCAACTATTTTTTTTTTTGGCCAGGCAGTGTTTAACCACTTTAATACAGGGCACTTCCCTCCCTTCCTGCCCAGGCCAATTTTCCCCTTTTAGCGCTGTTGCATGTTGAATGACAATTGCGCGGTCATGCAACACTGTACCTACACCAAATTTATGTCATTTTTTCCCCCACAAATAGAGCTTTCTTTTGGTGGTATTTGATCACCTGTGCGATTTTTACTTTTTGCTAAACAAATAAAAAAAGACCGAAAAGTTTGAAAAAAAAAAAGTTTTTTTGTTTATGTTATACAATTTTGTAAATAAATAAGTTTTTTCCTGCACTGATGAGCACTGATGAGACTGCACTGACAGGCACTGATGAGGAGGCACTGATGGGGTGGCACTGATGGGGTGGCACTGATAGGCGGCACTGATATGTGGCACTGATAGGTAGCACAGATATGCAGCATTGGTGGGCACTGATAGGCGGCACTGCTGGGCACTGATAGGCGGCATTGATGGACACTGATAGGTGGCACTGACGGGCACTGATAGGTGGCACTGACGGGCACTAATGGGCACTGATAGGCGGCACTGGTGGGCACTGATGGGCACTGATGGGCGGCACTGACGGGCAGCACTGATGGGCAATAATGGGCACTGGTGGGCGACACTAAAGGATGGCAATGATGGGCACTTGTGGGCAGCACTGATAGGGAGGACACTGGTGGGCATCACTGATGGGGAGGGCAATGGGGGGCTCCCTGAGCCCTGATTACCATCCCTGGTGGCCATAGTGGGCATCCCTGGGGTCATAGTGGGCATCCCTGGGGTCATAGTGGGCATCCCTGGGGTCATAGTGGGCATCCCTGGTGGATCTAGCGGCATCCCCCGCCGAGGGTCTGCACTGGTAATCAATGATCTGATTACCAGTGCCGACCCCCCCCCCCTGTCAGGGGAGCCGCCGATCGGCACTCCTTTACTCGTGCCTGTCAGGCACGAACTAAGGAAAGCCGATCAACGGCTGTTCCTGTTTTACTATGTGACCAGCCGTGATTGGACACGGCTGATCACATGGTAAAGAGCCTCCGTCAGAGGCTCTTTACCGAGATCGGAGATGCAGGGTGTCAGACTGACACCTCGCGTCACCGATCGCCGCTCTGCGCGCCCCCGGGGGGCGCCCAGAGCTGTGTTATCCTGCCGCCGTCATATGACGTCCGGTCAGGATAACACAACCACATTCCCGCCGTCAATCTGTAATAGGGCGGGCGGGAAGTGGTTAATAAATAATTAGAAAAGACAGCAACATCTGGACACGTTTTGTTGTAATGTGATCAAAATTTTGTAAGGACAAGTATCAAGAAATATAAATGTGTTAGGTATTGGTTAACCTAATCATTCTTATTTATTCACTAAACAAGTACAGTACTGTGCAAACATTTTAGGCAGCTATGAATAAATAATGTAAATTAAAAATGCTTTCAGAAATAGAAGTGTTAATAGTTTATTTTAAGCAATCAACAAAGTGAAAAGTAAATTAACAGAAGAGAAATTCAAATCCAATTAATATTTGGTGTAATCACCCTTTGCCTTCAAAACAACTTACATTTTTCTAGGTACACTTGCATACAGTTTTTGAAGGAACTCGGCAGGTAAGTTGTTCCAAACATCTTGAAGAACTAATCACAGATCTTCTGTGAATGTAGGCTGCCTCAAATCTTTCTGTCTCTTCGCATAATCCCACACAAACTTGATGATGTTGAAATCAGGGCTCTGTGGAAGCCAAACCGTAACTTTTGGGACTCTTTGCTCCTCCTTACACCGAAGATACATGTAGCTATTAATGGCATTGGCTGTATATTTGGGGTAATTATTATTATTATTATTATACAGGATTTATATAGCACCAACAGTTTGCGTAATTGCTACAGAATACATTTGGTGCTAATCACACACTTCCCTGATGGTAAGGCATGATGGGTAGGTATCTGCCTGTATTTCTTAGCACTGAAGACACCATTGATCGTGACTAAATCATCAACTCCAGGTGCAGAAACACAGCCCCAAACTTGCATGGAACCATGAACATGCTTCACTGTTGCCTGCAGACACTCATTGTTGTACCACTCTCCAGTCCTTCTCAAACAAACTGCCTCTTGCTACCAAATAATTCAAACTTTGAAAAAAAGAACCCCCTTGGTTTGGTTAGAGGTAACAGTAGAAATCTCTCAAGATAAAAGGTTATATTTAAGTAAAACGTGAAATTTATTTTGAAAAGAATATAAGTGTTGGCAAAATCATCATATCCATATTGACATATAATCATGAACTTGGGAATATCATAAATGATACAATACAGTCACAGGTGAAAAGCAGAATCCAACGCGTTTCTAAACGTTGTCTAGTACAGAAATCTTCCTCAGGGAATCTGCATATATTCCTGAAAAGCATAATTAAATGTAAATTATAAGTCCCAGGAAAGGACAAACAAATATACATTTTACAGTATTGGTTTACATTGAAACAAGTAACTTTGCATCTGCGACAACATATTACCCCAAATTTACCATAAAAACCTCTCCTGGTTTGCCAAGGGTGCCCCCAAAAACACCTTCCTGTGAGGTACCACCCCGTGGGGAAATAGAACCCCCCAACAGTTTGAAACAGAGCTGAAAAGAAGAAACAGAAAAAGAAAAGGTGAAAAAGAGAAAATAAGAACTTCCAGATGGAATGCCAATTGTGTTTAGGTCACATACCTGCGAGAAATAGAACCCCGTAGGATTACCCTTCAGGGGATACAATGATTCTCCCATGCGTCGAGAGCTAGAGTCAGGTGTATTTTATCACATAATATTCTTCACCTGAAAATAGTGAGTATGTTTGGTGACTTAATTAAAAGAGTAGTGGTGCGCTTCAAGGGTTAGCTCTTGTGGATCTCTATTTGGGTTGGTGGTAGTGGTGTGTGTAAATCTTGATTTGAAAGTGCTCGGCGTGATAGATTTATGTATACATTTATATTCCAAAAAAAAATAGATAATGAAAGTGCAGGTGTGTCAATCAGATCAATGCGTGTGTTAATAAATACATAGATCAATAAATATCAAGGTTTTTCTTCTCCTAAAAGCGGATAAACATCTAAAAGGAAATATTCCCGAACTACCGAAATTTGTCTATAGAAAAGCACCTACAGTTAGAAATAAAATAGTAAAGAGCGTTGTAGATCCCCCAAAAAAGGCATTTTCGTTCTTCACAGGAAAAGGGTTCTTCCCATGTAAAAGATGCTTCGCATGCCAAAAAACTAAACGATCTAATAAAAAAGTTCACAGCCACGAGTAATGGAAATAATTTTAAAATCAATGACTTTGTATGCTGCAATACAGAAGGAGCAGTATACGCACTAGAGTGCAGTTGTGGGTTGCAATACGTGGGTCGCACAAAAAGACTACTGCGAATTCGAATCAAAGAACATGTGAAAGGTATTATTAAGGGCAGTGACAAACACAATGTTTATAGACATTTTGCAAAATATCATCAAAAAGACCCAACACAATTGAAATTCTGGGGTATAGAACCCTATAAAAAACATTGGCGAGGTAGCCACAAAATCCGGACCCTTAGTAAAATGGAATCCAAATGGATTTTTAAGATGGATTCTTTTATCCCCAAAGGCTTGAACACAGAATTTGATCTTAATTGTTTTATTAGTGATTTTTAACCCCTTTTATATATATACATATTTTATATATATATATTTTAACATTTCCCCTTGTTTTAAAATGAAACAGATCTTTTAATCAGTGTATCACACGCGTATTTGAGTTTTATTTGGTATTCCGGACCTCTACATAATACAGTTCATAATGTATCCCCTCCTCTGCAGACACTTCGAATTCGAGAAATGGTTCACACAACATATCTCCTTTCCTCCAATCAAACACATTACCAACATCAGATACACTATAAGTCCTTGTTTTTTAAGGAGGCTGTTGGTTGTTAACATGTTCGTTTTTAATATGTTCGTTTAAATAAACTTTAGTTTTAAGATGTCGGAATTGAGCTAAGTTCTAACCCACTTCCGGGCTGTTAGCTAATATCCCGAGTGAAGGAAAGGGTGGACAATAAGCTACTCTTATTAGCATAATGAACGGGCGGGCAGAAAAACAAAAAATGGCCGAAGGAGGACTTCCGCCAAGAAGTAATGTAATAGAACTCCAAAAAAATGGCAACCGGTGAATATCCGGTTTCGCCGCTATATAATGAACGTCACTCCAGCTATAGCCACTCCCTGAGGAAGTCACGTGACCTCGTGACGTAACGCGTAGGAGGAGCCCTATACCCGGAAGTGACGTTACAACGGAGCCCGATCTCCACAGCGGCGGCTGGTTTTTTGTTTACATGCTGAATTGTCATGCCCAAATTGTAAGTGCAAATCTTTATATTTTAATAAATGAGTTGGATATACTGCACCATGAATAGTCTTTGTCTCTGAGGCACACTAAAGATCGGACAAGGAGGATAGTACTAGAAAAACGATTGAGACAAACATTTATAAGAATCCAAGAAATCAGCTCCATTAAGAGATTAAGGATCCGGATTGAGAGAAACTGAGTCTATCGTTGAGCTTGGATAGATACCAAAGGCATATTGATCTTGCCTATAAGGTGAGAGGCTAGAGCACATAGAGGTGACACACAAGGTGAAGGAGATCACAGTCACTTAATTGCATGAGTGAAGCACGGATATAAGCGAGGAAGGTATTCACACAAGCTTTTTTTGGATTTTCTCTATATATATATTTTAAAATATTTTTTCTTTTTTTGGACTATCTCAGTTGATATTGGTATTTGAAAGATTGCAATTGAACTGTTTACATATATTTCCTCCAGCACCGTTTTAATAGAAATTGCATGTAGCACTTTATTTTGAGCACATATATATATCTTTTACTGTTTATGAATCAGATGGAAGACTAACACTGGATTTATATATATTTTATTTATTGATGTTCACTGGCAAAGAAGAAGCACTTTAATATTTATTTATTTATTTATCTATTCATTTATTGATACACACATTGAAAACAAACACCGTATTCATATATTTATTTATTTGTAAAGAAGAAAAACCTTGATATTTATTGATCTATGTATTTATTAACACAAGCATTGATCTGATTGACACACCTGCACTTTCATTATCTATTTTTTTTTGGAATATAAATGTATACATAAATCTATCACGCCGAGCACTTTCAAATCAAGATTTACACACACCACTACCACCAACCCAAATAGAGATCCACAAGAGCTAACCCTTGAAGCGCACCACTACTCTTTTAATTATATCGTTTACTGCTTTAGTATCAGTCCCAGTGGCGCTGCAGCAGGGATTCTCTTGCCACCTCAGATAGCGCAGGGATCACACACACCCCTTGATATGTTTGGTGACTATCAGGGATCCTGGAATGATGTATATATACTTATTCATATAATCTAAAGAAGTATTCAAATAGATTCACCTGTTGTGATGATTTTCCATATAGAAAAATATAGAAAAAAGGGGGTTTTAAAAGAAGGGGGGAGAAGGAATTCTTCCAAGAAAATATCCTCCGATGTATGTATCTCCCGGGCTTACTATGTTGTTAGTCCTGTTAAGGGAGAGGGGGAAGCCATGGGGGTATGTCTTGAACCCTTTTTTTTCAATTTATGACGGGATTATGGTAACTTATTACCTCAAAGTTATCTACATATATTTACAATAATTCAAACTTTAACTCATCAGTGCAGAGCACCTGCTGCCATTGTTCTGCACCCCAGTTTCTATGTTTTGTGCATAGAACATGGAAACACGACTGACCGGCTCAGATATGCACGGAAACATAGGAACTGGGTTTCATTTACTTTCCATAATGTTAATTGTTAAAAAATAAACTATTAACACTTCTATTTCTGAAAGTATTCTTCATTTACAGCATTTTTTCATACCTGTGTTGCAGTGATCCCTAGAGGACTGCTGAGAATTGCACTTTCTGGATTCCCCTGGGTTACCCGTAGCAACAGTCTGTAGAAACTTATCACTTTAGACTTTTGGCTCAGACAATGAACAGTCCAGGGGATTTTTGTTTTTATGTTTTTTTTTTTTTAGTTTCAAACATTTTATTGGTTTTAAGTATTGATACAGCAAGTCAACAAAGAAGTAAACAATGCATAATAAACAATAAACATCTGGACTTTGCAAAGGCCTTTGACACCGTTCCCCACAAACGCTTACTGTACAAATTAAGGAAGGTAGGTATGGACCATAAGGTGAGTACCTGGATAGAGAACTGGCTCCAGGGGAGAGTACAGAGGGTGGTGATTAATGGGGAGTACTCGGATTGGGTGGGTGTGGAAAGTGGGGTCCCCCAGGGTTCTGTCCTGGGACCAATCCTGTTTAATTTATTCATAAATGATCTAGAGGAGGGGATATCTAGTACAATCTCAGTATTTGCAGATGATACTAAATTAGGCATGCCAATATCTTCTATGCAGGATGTGGAAATCTTGCAAGCAGACCTGAACAAAATAACGGGGTGGGCAACTACATGGCAGATGAGATTTAATGTAGAAAAATGTAAAGTAATGCACTTGGGGGCCAGAAACCAGAAAGCAAGCTACTCACTAGGGGGGGAACCTCTGGGTGAGTCTAGGATGGAAAGGGACCTGGGGGTACTGGTAGACAACAGGCTTGGCAGTGGCATGCAATGCCAAGCCGCCGCAAGCAAAGCCAACAGAATACTGGGTTGTATAAAAAAGGGGATTCACTCCAGAAATAAAGAGATTATTCTTCCACTCTACAAGACTCTGGTCCGGCCACATCTGGAGTATGCTGTCCAGTTCTGGGCACCGGTCCTCAGGAAGGATGTGCTGGAACTGGAGAAAGTCCAGAGAAGGGCAACAAAAATAATTAGGGGAATGGAGGACATCAGCTATGAGGAAAGACTCAAGCACTGAACCTATTCTTTCTGGAGAAGAGACGATTGAGGGGGGATATGATATCAATGTACAAATACTGTACTGGTGACCCTAGCATAAGGAACAAACTATTCAGAGAAAGGAGATACAATAAGACACGTGGCCACTCACTAAAACTTGAGGAAAGGCGGTTTAACCTTAAAGTGCGTAAGGGGTTCTTAACTGTAAGAGCGGTAAGGATGTGGAATTCTCTTCCACAAGCAGTCGTATCAGCGGGGAGCATTGATAGTTTCAAAAAACTATTGGATGGACACCTTAAAGACCACAACATACAGGGGTATACAATGTACGGTTAAAAGCAAACACACACACACACATCATAGGTTGAACTGGATGGACTTATGTCTTTGTTCAACCTCACTAACTATGTAACTATGTAACTATGTGGCAATCAGCCAGCTGGTGTAATGAACGTACATAGCTTGGGTCAGTCAATATGTAAAGTACAAGTGTTTAACACAACTAATAATAAGGAGAGCAGGAGTTAGTAAATAAGAGTGGAGTAGAGGGAATCAAAGAGAGACTGTGCCTATACCCGAAATCAAGTGAATATGTTGAGATAGATAAGAAAATGTGATATTAACGTGAGTATGGGTGCCACCATGGTCTTCTCTGGTCTAGAGTTAAATCGTTGTGTCGGGTGTTTTTATGTTTTATTTTAGAACTGGGATGGGAGAAGGGATGAGTGGGATACTCCAACTATGAACTATGCACAAACTATGCACTTGAGGACAACTGACTGTAGTGTGTGCGGCAAGGCCGCTGCTTCACCTTGCCACTGAAGTGCAGATAATGAATATGATCCTGAATTAGTTCCTCTTCAGGGTCCTAACTTGGCACCCCCTTTCTCACTTTCTGTGCGTGCTAGCCCCTGTCCACTGACTCTCCACTGGAGTGTTCCCCTTCCTGGGCAGACCCCTGGCAAGCTTCCCGCTACTCACAGACACTGTTTTTCCCAAGGCTGCTCTGCCTTCAGCTCCACTAGTCAGTATCCACCTGATTCAGCACCACACTTCTGGCTCATTAGGCCGACCGCCTGTGACCACCTTCCATACAGACATGAGAAGAGACAACCGTCACCCTCCTCCTGGGACCTGGCTTCCCACCCAAATACGCCCTGTCACATGTGCCCCTTGCTTTTATAACATATCCCAGGATGCACCACTGTTGTGCCAACCCACTGGGATAGTCATAAAAGCCTGTGTGTCATTGGCTGGGTTTCCTCCACTGTCCAACATGCTCTCCTGTTGAAAACAGTGGGGACACTCCCTCAGACCAGATGAATCACACATAGATACATGCAACAGGCCTAACTACTGATCAGGCTCCCCTGATAAGCAGATGGAGCAGGCTATGGTTTATCTGCTGCTACCCTGATAAGCAGGCAGAGCAAACTATTTACACTACCTAGCACCTATCTAGGAGGGTGCTACACGTGCCTAAGACTTTTGCACAGTAATGTATTTCAGTGGCTTTTTTAGTCATAAGGGAATGTGCTGGTTGCTTCAACCCTGTGACATTACTCAGGGGCAATTTTCATAGCAATACAGCACATGAAGAAGGCATTTTGTATATGTATCAATAGTTGCTGGAATATGTTGGCAACATTTAAAGTAATTGTAAAGTCTTGTCAATATAAATAACAAAGCTGTTATACTTACCTCCTCTGTGCAGTGCTTTTGCACAGAGCAACCTGGATCCTCCTCTTCTCAGGTCCCACTTTGGCTCTCCTGACCCCTCCCTCCCTTTGAGTGCCCCCACACAAAGCAGCTTGCTATGGGGGCACCCGAGCTGAGGCACAGCTTTGTGTATCCATTTAGACACGGAGCTGCAGTTCGACCCCGTCCCCTCTCTCTCCTGATTGGCTAACTGACTTTGATTCACAGCAGCGGGAGACACTGGCACCACTGCTATGTCTTAGCCAATGCGGAGGGGAGTCCCAGATGGCTGAGACAATCATAGACATCGCTGGATCAACATGGGGCTCAGGTAGGCATTAGGGGGGCTGAGGGTGGCTGCTGCACACAGAAGGTTTTTTTTTTAATCTCAATGCACAGAATGCATTGAGATAAAAAACCTTCTGACTTTAAAAACCCTTTAAGTAATGCCACCTGTACAGGTGTATTCATTTTCTATTGCTATGTAGTTTTTTTTTTTTTTTTTTGGGGGGGGGGGGGGGTTGCAATTGCTTTCTTTGTTTTGTTGGCAAAATCAAGTTATGAATAATACATTGCCTCTCCTTTGCATCTTGTTGTAAATAAGGAATTACAGCTGTCATATTGGCATAATCAGCAGGCATGTAAAATCAATCAGTAGAGAGTGTGGCTTTAGTAGGGTTTGATGGGGAACGTATATATATATATAGTTTTAAAGATAAACATTAAACTAATATTCTGTCATGTATTTATAGTTGAGTTGATAAGACATTTAATGAATATGTTTTTGACATGGCAGATTTGACATTTGTATAAGCTAATCTTGTCATGAGAATTAACCACTTTACCACCGGAGGATTTTGCTGTCTTACGTCCAGGCCACTTTTTGCGATTCGGCGCTATGCTAATTTAACTGACAATTGCGCGGTCGTGCGACGCCGTACCCAAACGAAATTTACGTCCTTTTTTTCCCACAAACAGAGCTTTCTTTTGGTGGTATTTGATCACCTGTGCGATTTTTACTTTTTGCGCTATAAACAAAAAAAGAGCGTTTATTTTGAAAAAATAACAATATTTTTAACATTTTTTTATATGAAATTCCCCCCAAAAAAGATGTAAAAAACAATTTTTTTTAAATTTTTGGCCAATTTGTTTTCTGCTACCCATGTTTGGTAAAAAAAAATCACAATAAGCGTATTTTGATTGGTTTGCGCAAAAGTTATTATGTTTACTAACAAAGGGAAAGATTTCTGTCATTTTTGGTGTTTTTTTTTAACGCGTAATGGCGGCGATCTGCGTTTTTTTTTGCGGTACTGCGACATTGCGGCGGACAGATCGGACCCTTGACTGACATTTTTGACACTTTTGGGGGTACCAGTGACATTACTGCAGTAATCAGTGCTATAAATATGCACTGTTACTGTAAAAATGACACTGGCAGGGAAGGGGTTAATTTTATTGGAGAGGGAGGGGTTAATGTATGCCTGGTGCTTACTGACGTGTGGGGGGGGGGAGGTGACTGTGTGAGACAGGGACAGATCGGATGTCCAGCTATGCTGAACACTCCGATCTGTCACTCCCTGTCACTTGGGAGATCCGCCCGCTTGTGTTTACACAGGCGGGCATCCACCCGCTTGTGTTTACACAGGCGGGCGGATCTCCACACTAGATCCCCGACGATCGGGGAAGAGCTGCGGCGACCGCCCAGAAGGGGGAGTGTCTGACGATGTAGTACTACGTCGTCAGACGATAACGAGCCACTATGCCGCAGTAATATTACTGTGGGCGGTGGTAAAGTGGTTAATCAACTGTTCTAACACTCAACACGCAAGTTATGTTCCTCTAAAAACATGTTGACATTATACCTAGATATGGCATGCAAGTATCTGTGTGGTTGGATGCAGATTTTTTGTATAGTTAAGGTAGGTCCTCATGTTACATAGTTTTGGTAAATCTAAAGGTGATTGTACAAAAATTGTACAATATATAGTGTGCTTTAGTGTTCATATCAAATGTTATGTGTGCTTGCACGCAGATTTAATGTACAATGTATGTTCTGTTTTATGTAACAAACTGGTTATGGCCTACATAACCATCAATTTTGTGTATGATGTCTGATGGCATCCGATTATTAGCACATTAAACACAATTATAGTATCTTGACTGCTCACATTCTCCCTTTTAATGTATTATGACTGAATGTTTTTGCATAAGAGTGTATGTTTATGCTTTTATTGTGGAATGCTTGAATGACTTTGAACAGTATTCATTATAGTGTGATTGAATGTTCTTTAATCAGTTACTGTATTTTGCTAATGCGCAAAAATGTTCTTAAATCGATTTTCTTTTAGGATAGAATGTCCATAATGGATTTTTGATTTGGATCAAATAATCACAGTTTTCAGCTCAATTGAATGTTTGTAAGTTCACATCCATTACTGCTGTAGACTATAATGGTACCCACTAACCTTGCGTGGAAGAAGGAAACATAAGAGAATCTAGTGACATCTGTCACTGAGGTGTCACTGAGGTGTCACACCACTTTCAGGAATAGGCCACAGGTCAAAGAAAAAATTAACAATATTAAGTTGTAAGTAACATCTTTCTGCATTTACCATTGTGTTTGCATGTTTATAACTAATAATTAACAATGTTGCTCTCCAAAAACATAAATCTCATTAAAGTGTTACTAAGCCCAGGGCCCTGCATTTACTATACCTGGTCTCTAACAGTACACAGAACATGGAAATGCAATTATTTTAGTAAATATAAACTGCTAAACCTATTCTCATCAGCAGTATATAGCAGTCTTGGGACTTCTATCAGTGTCTGGTTAATGCTTGTAGGAGGGGCTTTCATTAATTGTCCTTTGAGGCTGCAGGACCCCTGACCCTCTGTCTGGACAGTGCAGATTGGTCCTGTGCTCATCACATGCACCCTCCCAAGAAAAACCTGAGGGCCTGTGAGTACCTATTGCTACCTGAGTGCCTGGGAGTACCTATTACTACTGTGAGTGTTGTGCGACTGACCGGGCTGTGTGTCTGTGAATGTTGTGCGACTGACCGGGCTGTGTGTCTGTGAGTGTTGTGCGACTGTGAGTGTTGGGCGACTGTGAGTGTTGGGCGACTGACCAGGCTGTGCGACTGAGAGTGTTGGGCAACTGAGAGTGTTGTGCGACTGACCGGGCTGTGCGACTGTGAGTGTGGTGCAACTGGGAGTGTGGTGCGACTGACCAGGCTGTGCGACTGGGAGTGTGGTGCGACTGGGAGTGTGGTGCGACTGACCGGGCTGTGCGACTGACCGGGCTGTGCGACTGTGAGTGTTGTGCGACTGTGAGTGTTGTGCGACTGACCGGGTGGTGCGACTGGGAGTGTTGTGCGACTGACCGGGCTGTGAGATTGTGAGTATTGTGCAATTGAGTGTCAAGTGAGGGTAGCGGAGTACCAGAGGGTGAGAAGGTAGAGTTAGGAAGCTACGTAAGTGCAGGCATCAGAGCAGAGTAGAGGGGTGACAGTTAGGAGGGGTAGAAGGGGACAAGGCAAGGAGGCTGATCCTGGGCTGGAGCACCCCAATAGATGCGCCACGTTGTGTGATGTTGGGGAAACCAGTCAGGGACCAGCATTGCTGGAGCAGAGCGACGCCCCTAGATGCCAGGGGAAGAACTCCTCCAGTGAGGCCGGGAGAAAGGGAAAGGAAAGACAGGTGCTGGTGGTAGGGGACTCAATTATTAGAAGGACGGACAGTGTAATCTGTCACAAAGACCGTGTGCGCCGAACAGTCTGTTGTTTGCCGGGCGCTCGGGTTTGGCACATCGCGGATCGGGTGGACAGATTATTGGGTGGGGCTGGGGAAGACCCAGTTGTCATGGTACACGTGGGTACCAATGACATAGGCAGAGGAAGATGGAGAGTCCTAAACGATTTCAGGGACTTAGGAGCTAAGTTGAGGAGTAGGACCTCCAAGGTAGTATTTTCCGAAATACTACCTGTACCTCGAGCCACACCAGAGAGGCAGCGGGAGACTAGGGAAGTTAACAAGTGGCTTCCTGGAGAACTGGGCCGACTTCTCAGTCGGCCACCGACTCTTTGTTAGGGACGGATTGCACCTAAATGGGGAGGGTGCAGCCGTACTGGGTGAGAGGATGGCCGAAAAGTTAGAGGGGCTTTTAAACTAGGTGACGGGGGGAGGGTACAGATGTAGAATTAGCCAGTAGAAAGCAATATTCAGAGGGCACAAATGGGGGCATTAGCGGTAGGGCATTTGAAGCTCCTAAACCCAGGGTGGGTATGGGGAAAAATCAAGAGAGCAGCCTAAAAACATCAAATGAGGATATATGTAACCGGTCAAAATTACGAGGATTGTATACCAATGCCAGAAGCCTGGCCAACAAGATGGGAGAGCTGGAGCTACTGATGTTTGAGGAGGACTTAGATTTTGTGGGGATAACAGAGACTTGGTTTGACAGCTCTCATGACTGGATGGCGACCATTCAGGGGTATTCCCTTTATCGCAGAGATAGAGAAGGTAAAAAAGGGGGAGGGGTATGTCTGTATATTAAGAACAGAATACAGATAAATATGAGGGATGATATTAATAATGGAGCTATGGACGAGGCAGAATCCCTATGGGTAGAGCTTCAAAGGGAAGGCACGGTGGGGAAGGTAATATTGGGCGTATGCTATAGGCCCCCCAACCAGAGGGAGGAGGGGGAGGCGGACCTCATTTTACAGATAGGATTGGAAGCAAGGATGGGAAATGTCATTATAATGGGGGACTTTAATTATCCAGATATAGACTGGGCAGAAGGAACCGCACACTCAGCCAAGGCTCGGCAGTTCCTAAATGTTTTGCAGGACAATTTCATGGGTCAGATGGTGAATGCACCGACAAGAAACAATGCGGTACTTGACCTACTGATTACCAACAATACAGACCTGCTCACGGATATAGAAATACGGGGTAACTTAGGAAACAGTGACTATAGGTCAATAAGTTTCAGTATTAATTACAGTAATAGGAAACACAAGGGTAATATAAGGACACTGAATTTCAAAAGAGCCAATTTCCCAAAACTGCGCTCGCTGCTAGAAAATATCAAATGGGATAGAACCCTGAGAACAAAGAACACAGAGGAAAAATGGGAGTGCTTCAAGAACATACTTAACAAGGGGATTGCCCAGTGCATTCCAAAGGGAAATATATTTAAAAGAGCAAAACTAAACCCTGGATGGCTAAACTCCAACATAAAAATGCATATTAGTGCTAAAGAAAAGGCCTTCAAAAAATACAAGACTGAGGGGTCATTGGCAGTATTTAAGCATTACAAAGAGTGTAATAAGAAATGTAAAGACGAAATCAGGGCGGCTAAAATAGAACACGAGAGACATATAGTGGAGGAGAGTAAAAAGAACCCCAAGAAATTCTTTAAGTATATAAACAGTAAGAAAGTGAGGCCAGAACATATTGGCCCCATAAAACATGACAAAGGAAATATGGCCACTGAGGACAGAGAAAAGGCGGAAGTGTTAAATCATTTCTTCTCTTCAGTCTTCACAAAAGAATCGGGGGGCTACACAAACCTAGCTTGTAAGGCCGAACTAAACAACACACCTCAGGAAATGCCGCCATGGCTAACAGAAGATAGACTTAAAACTAAACTAGAGAAACTTAACATAAATAAATCACCGGGACCGGATGGCTTGCACCCGAGGGTTCTTAAAGAGCTCAGCCAGGTGATTGCCAGACCATTATTCTTGATCTTTAAGGATAGTTTACAGACGGGTATGGTGCCAGCTGATTGGAAAAAAGCCAATGTGGTACCAATATTTAAATAGGGGCAGAGATGCATCTCGGGTAACTATAGGCCGGTCAGCCTAACATCTGTAGCCTGCAAGATTTTGGAGGGGATGTTAAGGGACCACATACAAGACTTTAGTAATGAAAACTGTATTATTAGTAATAATCAGCATGGATTCATGAAAAATCGTTCTTGCCAAACCAATCTATTAACCTTCTATGATGAAGTGAGCTGCCACCTAGATAAAGGTAAGCCTGTGGATGTGGTGAATCTGGACTTTGCAAAGGCCTTTGACACCGTTTCCCACAAACGCTTACTGTACAAACTAAGGAAGGTAGGTATGGACCATAAGGTGAGTACCTGGATAGAGAACTGGCTCCAGGGGAGAGTCCAGAGGGTGATGATTAATGGGGAGTACTCGGATTGGGCGGGTGTGGAAAGTGGGGTCCCCCAGGGTTCTGTCCTGGGACCAATCCTGTTTAATTTATTCATAAATGATCTAGAGGAGGGGATATCTAGTACAATCTCAGTATTTGCAGATGATACTAAACTAGGCTTGCCAATATCTTCTATGCAGGATGTGGAAACCTTACAAGCGGACCTGAACAAAATAACGGGGTGGGCAACTACATGGCAGATGAGGTTTAATGTTGAAAAATGTGAAGTAATGCACTTGGGGGCCAGAAACCAGAAAGCAAGCTACTCACTAGGGGGGGAACCTCTGGGTGAGTCTAGGATGGAAAAGGACTTGGGGGTACTGGTAGACAACAGGCTTGGCAGTGGCATGCAATGCCAAGCTGCTGCAAGAAAAGCCAACAGAATACTAGGATGTATAAAAAAGGGGATTCACTCCAGAAATAAAGAGATTATTCTCCCACTCTACAAGACTCTTGTCCGGCCACATCTGGAGTATGCTGTCCAGTTCTGGGCACCGGTCCTCAGGAAGGATGTGCTGGAACTGGAAAGAGTCCAAAGAAGGGCAACAAAAATAATTAGGGGAATGGAGGACATCAGCTATGAGGAAAGACTACAAGCACTGAACTTATTCTCTCTGGAGAAGAGACGATTGAGGGGGGATATGATATCAATGTACAAATAATGTACTGGCGACCCTAGCATAAGGAACAAACTATTCAGAGTAAGGAGATACAATAAGACACGGGGCCACTCACTAAAACTAGAGAAAAAGCGGTTTAACCTTAAAGTGCATAAGGAGTTGTTCACGGTAAGAGCGGTAAGGATGTGGAATTCTCTTCCACAAGCAGTCGTATCAGCAGGGAGCATTGATAGTTTCAAAAAACTATTGGATGGACACCTTAAAGACCACAACATACAGGGGTATACAATGTACGGTTAACAGCAAACACACACACATCATAGGTTGAACTGGATGGACGGATGTCTTTTTTCAACCTCACTAACTATGTAACTATGTAACTATGAGTGCCTCCAAAGCCTCTGCACTATCAGGAGATGGATTGGGGACAGTGGAAGAAGGGGAGGATCAGGGAAGATAGGATCAAACAGCCTTTTTACACAATGCGGAGGATTAACCCCTTAGGTTCTACAGTGAGTATAACAAGCATGCTTTACTGCATATACAGACTGATTTTACTGTTGCGGGTTTAGTAACACTTTAATTTAAACTGTTTTCCCTTCCAAGTGCTTCCACAAATATCTTCAGGGCTTGGACAAAGAGTAGGCAGAGTAAGTGGCCACCTTGGGAGTCAAGACCTGAAGTCAATGGTGCTGAAGTAGTTCACAGCTAAAGGTCCATGTTCTGGCATTGAGTATCTTAAGCTACCCTTATGTTCAGATCAAGGAAGTATGGGTGATTACATTACTGACAAAATTGTATATTTCATTTTATCTAATTAGTGTTGCTAACTCATACCCAATGACACACACAGGCCTCAAGTTAAGCCCCGTACACACGTACCGATTGTCGGCCGCAAATATTCGGCTGCCGACCGATCGGCCGATTGTAGGCTTGTTAGTATGATGCTTCCGACAGCTGACAGCGCATTTTCGGCCGAACAGAATCTGTCCTGCAGGCATTAAAATTTTTGTTGGCCAACACCAGAACGGCCGATTGTTCGCCAGTCAGTACAGAATTCGGCCGATAATCAGCAGATTTGCAAGACTGGACATGCTCAGAGAAGAAAAAAGACACGGAAAGTTAACCATCGCATTACATCACTTCTGCAGTCGGCTGTTGTTGGCCGACAAAATTAGTGTGCAGTCTTTTGCACTTTTCAGCGGACAGGACAGCCCTGGACAAAAGACGGCAGATCGTTCGGCCAACGATCGCTACGTGTGTACGGGGCTTTAATCTGCAAATGTAGGTAGACTTGTACCTATTCAATTATTATGACAGCACTATCACCTTCTGATACCCAAATATCAAGCTTACATATGAATTATATAGGGCAAAAAAGTGCACAATTATACAAATATTATAATAATATACCAAATGTGTCCTATATCTACACACCATAAATATAAACTCAAAGTGCAATCATGCAGTGCAAAGTAATCAATGTGTCCCGTAATTATACAGTGTAATATATCAATAATTGTATTTGAATATTCAAAGGCCTATGTGTGCATGAACACATAGGCTAACATGTAGAGGCGCTTAGAGGCAGGAAAAGTAATGTCAACTGCCCCTAGGAGCACCAGAAAGAAGTGAAAGGAAGGTTGCATATACCATAATGGAAAAAAAATCCTTACTGAGCCTGTAAAGCAGTTTTGGTCAGCTTAAAAATTATAAAGGGCCTCAAGTGCGACCCTTGACACTTCCTGAGAGCCACACCAGTAGCAGCGCATTTTTGAATGTTGAGTTTAGCAGCCCATTCAAAATGAATGGGCCCTAGTGTACCTTAATATCCAAAAACGTCAGTCCTGTTGCATTTTTTGCCCCAGTATTAGGGTGGGTTCACACTTAATACGGATGCAGCTCACAGCAGGGGTCTGGTGCATCCTTGTTCTCCATTTCAGAGACGTGAAATGCAGCCAAAGATGCACAGGACCCCTGTGCAATCCACTCCGCAGCCGCCACGGAGATGTGTGAACTGGCTCCATTGAGAGCCAGGCACACTCTCCTGGTATGCAAATTGGATGTGGGGCAATCCGCATCCAATTCACACTAGTGAGAACCCAGTCTTAGTGTTTTAGTGTCATTAACAGTAAGGCTCCATGTACACGGGACGTTGTTAAAAGTCCCTTTGAATGCTGGAATTTTTAGGACGTTTGAAACGTCCGTTCGGTCGCGTTTGTACCAGCGTTTAGCGGCGTTTGCGGGCGTTTGCGTTTAGAACCGTTCCTAGAGGTCAAAAAAAATTATTCCCCTTTAAAATGGAAAAACGCGAACGCTAAACGCGGGTCATCGCGTTCAGACGCGTTTGGACGCGTTTGTGCGTTTGAAACGCCGGGAAACACACGTTCGAACGCAAATAATTGCGTTCTAAAAAAAGTCCCTGAACGCAACTGCCTGCAAACGACTGTAAACGACCTGGTGTACATGGACAGATAAGATAAAATGTAGATGGGTTCAGGGGCTTCTGAAAAAAACGCCCATCTGCTCCTAAACGGCCATTTCCAGCGTCCCGTGTACATGGACCCTTATAGTAACTCCCAGCATTGTTGTCAAAGGCTGTAATAATAAATCCCCAGAGTTGGTATCAGTGGATGCAATAATAACTCTCAGCATTGTTGTCATCAGCTGCAATAGGAACACCCAGCATTGGTATTAGTAATGGTAATAATAACTATCATCATTAGTGTAAGTTGCCACACCAATAGCCCCCAACACTGGTGTTAGTGGCAGTGATAATAATAATATCCAGCACTGCTGTCAACTGCAGCACTACTAAACTTCCCTTGGTCCTTTGCAGCATTATGCAATTTTTCAAAAGTGGTCAGTGGCAGTATTATTTAATCCCCTCCCTCCCCCTACAGACACATTAGTGGTAAGAAGTGGAATTTTTTAATCCCCAACCCTCTCCTCACATTGATGGTCACTATTATTATTATTATGTAACTCCCCCTGCATTGGTGGTTACGGGCCATGCTTTTAACCACTTGCCGACCGCCGCAAGTACATATACTGCGACGGTCAGCCCCGGCCAGGCAAAGTGACGTATATATACGTCACTAGCCTGTCACCGGCGCGCCCGCCCCGGCTCGTTCGCTGAGGAGTTCGTGCGTGTGACAGGCGGACCCGATGTCCGCCGGTCACACTGCGATTGTCGGTAGAGAGGGAGAAAGGCAGGCAGCTAATGTAAACAAGCCGCCTGTCATTCTCCCCTGTGTAAAAATGGAGATCAGACGGTTCTACTATGTAGGACCATTGATCTCTGTTTTTAAAGTAGTAGCCATGTCCCATCACAGTTAGAAGCACACCCCTAGGACACACTTAACCACTCCCTCTCCAATACAGTTAACCCCTTCCCTGCCAGTGTCATTTTTACAGTAACAGTGCATATGTATAGCACTGATTACTGCAGTAATGTCACTGGTAACCCCAAAAGTGTCAAAAATGTCAGTCAAGGGTCCAATCTGTCCGCCGCAATGTCGCAGTCCCGCAAAAAAATCGCAGATCGCCGCCATTACTCGTTAAAAAAAAAAACACCAAAAATGACAAAAATCTTTCCCTTTGTTAGTAAACGCGATAACTTTTGCGCAAACCAATCAAAATACACTTTTTGCGATTTTTTTTACCAAACATAGGTAGCATAAAACAAATTGGCCGAAAATGTTAAAAAATTTTGATTTTTACATTTTTTTGGGGGGAATTTCATATAAAAAAATTTGAAAAATATTGTTATTTTTGCAAAATTTACGCTCTTTTTTTGTTTATAGCGCATGATCAAAAAATTGCACAGGTGATCAAATACCACCAAAAGAAAGCTCTGTTTGTGGGATAAAAAGGACGTCAAATTCGTTTAGGTACAGCGTCGCACGACCGCGCAATTGTCCATTAAAGTCACGCAGTAAAAAATTGCAAAAAACCCCCTGGTCAGGAAGGGGGTAAAATCTTCCAGGGCTTAAGTGGTTAAAACCCCCCAAATTGGTTATCTATTTGCTGTTTGTAGCTATTTACATGATTATAGCTTCCCGGCTCCTCTCGCTCTCTCCTAGCCAAGTGCATTTTTACACCAATGTTGAGCATGACTTCAGATATATTTTCATATATTTACATAGTTAGTAAGATTGAATAAAGACATCGGTCTATCCAGTTCAACATGAAATTGCAAACAAATGCAACTTGGCATGATAGTTCATGCTGGTATGAACTTGAGTCTGAACACACCTGAGCTCATCCCTGTTGAACCGTGGAGGAGAGGAGGATTCAAGGGAAGATATTGGACTCCCCTTTGTGGAGTGGCTGCTCATACTGCAATATATTATTGCACTACAGGTGAGCGTGCATTGCACTCAAAGGTGGATAGCAGGGGGATGGACCTTGCACAGTTATACTACTGAGCACTGAAGTGATTCACAAATTTGTCATTATGTTTGCTGGGAGAAGAACTTTTTGCTATTTTTTCACATATTTATAACTTTAATCATTTTTATTGTTTTCACCTTATTATCACTGTTTACTTTTACTGATTCACGGTGCATTTCTTGCATCGGTGTTATTGATCTTTGACGGATTTTACTCCCTGCAATTTTTTGTATATAGAATTTGTCTATGGACTTTTGTTTGCTTAACATCATAATGTATATTAACAATATTATGTGTTTATGAAAGTTTCACATTGTTTAAGTAATGGTGGCTTTCAAAAGACTCTTAGACTTACATCTCAAGGATCAGAACATTATGTGAGATGATTACAGCCACACACGCCTACACAGGTTGAACTGGATGGACTATTGTCTTTATTCAACCTCACATACTATGTAACTATGTAAGAATAGTGCACCACCCCAACATTAGATTATTCGTATCCAACAAAGCCCTCTGTATTTAGCCTTAAATGCTGCGGACTAACTAGAAGCTGTGCTGGAGAACTTTTGTATTGTTTAGTCCTCTCATACTAAATGTCAATGTATTTTTTTTTGTTTTCAAAAGATTTTTATTAGAAAGTCATGAAAAACAGTACAGATCATTTTCAACATACATCAAAAAAAGAAAGGAATACTTTAGAGATACACAGTGGTTGCATCTCATAATAAAGATATTACATACAAGGGTCTGCATATTAGAAATAACAAGGAAGACAAGCATAATGACAATGGCACCGAAAAAGATAAAAAAGTGCCGTAAGGCTCTACTACAAGATCAAAGAGGCGATGTACTAAAGTTTAAAAGTCAAACATTGGAGTCCCATATGGCCCATTTGGCCTAAAAATATTGCCATCGAGTTATGTACAGAATGAAAAACTTTTTCTGACAACTGGATACTTTCCATTCGGGAGAGAACCTGAGACCATAACAAGGTATCTGACCTCCAATTAAGAGCTACCATCCAATGAATGGAACACATTAAAGTATGGATTAGTCTCCCCGTTAGGGTTGGAACATCAGGAATTTTCATAAAGAGTAAACAAACTTTAGGGGAGAGGGAAAAACTTGACCCAACAATTTTTGAAATGAGCTTTTGGGCTTGATCCCAAATGGGTCGCAAAAAATTGCAGTCCCAGAAGAGATGAAGCAGAGTACCTTCTTCAGTACAACCCCTAAAGCAAGAAGGAGGGACCGACTCGTAGAAAGAGTGCATTAAAGAGGGGGTTAAATACCATCTGGTAAAGAGTTTAAGGGGGGATTCCCTGCAAGCGCTAGAACGGGAGCATTTGCGTAGATTACTCCACATATTATTCCATTCCAGAGGTGAAAAAACACAACTTAGGTCTCTCTCCCATTTAATCATATACCCCTGCTGCAGTTCAGAGCTGGGAATATTGTGCAGTTGAGTAAGTTGATCAAAAGTGCAGAGTGTATTACAAACTGTGATGGCTTTAAGGGAAACCAGGTCTCTGGATATCCAAGGTTCCAGTTCTGTTTCCTCTAGTGGGAAAGAGGGAGAGCCCAAATAGTTCATAAAGGAGGTCAGAGGTGAGGTTCGGGATACCATTTCCAAAGGAGTCTTCAGCTTGAACCATAGTTGAAGTAAATGGTTAATAATTTTGTTGGGGAAAGTTTTGTACCGAGGTGGTCTCGGAATGTCCAAGAGTATGGTCTCCAACGAGCATGGGGCAGCCAAAGCCCGTTCAAAATCCAACCAAGGGACACTATCATCCTTGGAACACCACTGTGCCAACTGTTGGAATTTTGCAGAGAGGTAATAAAGCCAAAAGTCAGGGAGACCCAGACCACCTTGTGTTTGAGGGGCATGTAAAACCTGTTTATTATATCTAGATTTTTTTCCACACCAAACAAACTTTGAAATCACTCTTTGGAATTACAAAATATGTGTCTTTGGGACATTGATGGGGAGGGCACGGAAAAGAAATAACAACTTAGGGAGCACAATCATCTTTACCCCTAAAACTCTACCCAGGAGAGAGATATGATAAGTAGACCAGGTTTTTAATACTAGTGTTAGTTTTTTTAACATATTAGGGAAATTCAGCAAAAATAGAGAATCATAGTGAGGGGTAATATGCACTCCCAAGTACTTGAATGATCTCGGGCACCAAGCAAATGAAAATCGTTCTCTGATGGAAATCTGCATCCAATTCGGGAGGTTGATTGGCATGAGAGAACATTTGAAGAGATTAACTCCTAAACCTGAGATTGAGCTAAATTGTTGCAGTTCCACTAATAATTGAGGAAGAGATATATGAGGGTGGGACAAAAAAAGAAGGACATCATCAGCGTAAAGGCTAAGTTTGAACTCCTTTCCCTCCTTACGGTAGCCACTAATCTTGACATTGTTTCTGATAGATATTGCTAAAGGTTCAATTGCCAGGGAAAACAAAAGAGGGGAAAGGGGGCACCCCTGTCTGGTACACCGTTTTAACTGAAAAAAGTCAGAGTTGCATCCAGGTAGGCGGATCCTCGTCTGTGGGGATTCATACAGGGCCCTAAAGCCATGAACGAATCCATCACCCAGGCCATATCTTGGGAGCAGATGATCTAAAAATGCCCAACTGACGCTGTCAAACGCCTTGTTGATGTCTAGACTGACTAGGCAGGTGGGAGATTTGCTAATATTGGCGTCCTGTATTATATTAGAGACTAGCCTAATATTGTCGGTAAGTTGCCTACCCTGGATGAAACCTGTTTGATCAGGATTAATCAAATGGCAGATATACTTAGCCAATCTATTAGCAAGTAGGCGACCAACAATTTCAAGTCATTATTCATGACCGAGATGGGCCTAAAGTTTTGTGGGAGAGAATGGTCTTTATCGGGTTTGGGGATGAGTGACATGTTAGCATATAGCATTTCTTCTGGGAAGTTACCGCCTTGTAAAATATAGTTAAATAATTTGGTTAATTTAGGAGTCAGGATTGAGGCAAAACTTTTATAGTAAGAGGTGGAGAATCCATCTGGACCCGGGGCCGTGGAAGATTTCAAGGATTTGATCAAGTGTAGGATCTCCTCTTCCGAACAAGGAGCCTCCAACTCTTCCCTCTGAGAAGCAGAGAGGGAGGGAATCTGTAATTTCCCCACCCAAGAGTCAAACTCAGCCAGCGATACATCGGATGATACTGATAGCAGATCTTTATAAAAATTTGTTAAAATCTTCAATACCTCTTCAGGGTGAGAAACCATCTTTCCATCCTGCCTTCTAAGTTTATAAATATGGGTGGGTTTGGAATCTTGCGTGAGTTTTTTAGCGAACATCGTAGACATGGTGTTGCTATTAAGCATAAATTTTGCCTTGGACCACCTGAGGGCCTTTTCAGTATCACCAGATAAAATCTCGTCCAGGGCACGCCTTTTGGTGGAGATCAAATTAATCAAATCTGAGGAGGGAGCTTGGTTATGTAAATTGTATAACCTATCTAACTCTTTAGTAAGATATTTTATGTCGGTTAGTCTAGCTTTATTTTTGGCTGAAGCTAGGGCAATAATCTTACCCCTAATTACCGCTTTATGTGCTATCCATACTGTTGACGTGGGAGTATCATCATTTTAGTTTATACTAAAATATTCCTCCAAGGAGGATGCAATCTGGGTTGTAAATGTGGAGTCATTCAGCAAAGAATCATTAAGTCTCCAATTAAATGTTGAGCTCTTTAAACCGACCCCGCATGCCTCGAATGACACAATTTTATGGTCCGACCAAGGACAGGTGTGTATCCTAGCATCCGAGGAGTTAGCCAGTAAAATCGGCGTGCAAAAAATATAGTCCAATCTGGCCGAGCTTTCATGGGGGTGGGAGTAAAAAGTGAACTCTTTAATACCTACATTATGTGCTCTCCAAGCGTCAATCAATTGGAAGTCACAAAGGACCTTGGTTAGCGTTTTGGGAAAGGCCTTAGAAGAGGGTGTAACTCTACTCCTATCCAGGGAAGGGTGAGCGGACAGATTGAAGTCCCCACCAACCACCATATGGGGCGATGTATATCTATCTAGAATCTCAAAGAAGTGTTTAAAAAATGTGGCCTGAGCTTCATTAGGAGCGTAAAGAGAGGCAACTGTTAATGATTTACCCTCTATATTACCTTTGAGGATCAAGAATCTACTATCCGGATCACTATATATAGAGGATATATCAAAAATAATGTTGTTACGAATGAAGATAGCTACTCCTCTTGCCTTGTTGTGAAAAGTAGAATAATGAAATTGCCTAAATGACTTGTCAAAAAATGTAGGATGCTTGTCCGTGGCAAAGTGCGTTTCCTGCAGGAGAATTATATCAGCACCTATTCTTTTGTAATGTCTAAATGCTTTATGTCTTTTATTTGGGTAATTGAAACCCTGAACATTATGTGAAATTATTTTAAGACCCATCATTAATGAGGAGGAAAAATCTATATAACCTGATAATCAGTGGATAAGATAGCAGAGACTGAGCCCAATTACTGAAAAAAACCATTAAGTGTGTTTGAAGCCAATATACAAGAGACATCTTAAATGCAACATTTTGATGATAGCATGGCAAAAATATTCCCAAAACAGGAGGTGGTGCAACCTTCAAGAAAGAGATCGCAAACAGGTCAACTGACTGAGGAGTCAGTAAAAAGGTTATAATGATCTGAATGGATGACTTTCTATTTTTCAAAAAACAATATTTTTGTGGTATCAAAAAAAAATCAATACCAACAGGAGTCCTAAAGACTCTAAGATGTGAAAAACATCTCAGGGAGACGGGCAACACATGTAAACCCATCAAAAATACAACAAAACAGAGGACGATTAAGTCCAGACGCCATTCGTAGGGTCCAGTGCCCCTGGAGCACAGGAACCCGCGTCGAGACACCGAATAGCTCCCGTTAAGGGCGCGGGCACCCACGAAAAGGCACATGAGGGACAAACCAGCGAGGGGGGGGGGGAGGAGAGAAAGGCACTTGTGAGTTGTAAACCTAGAAATCTATAGATTTCAACCATCAGTATAATATAACAAAATATTAATGCACTGAAGAGTATCATATGTACAATGGGGACCCATCCTGAGATGATAGGTCTCACATCAGTGATAAGTACCTATAATAGACCTCAAAGGCACCACAGGAGTTCCTGCTAATTCACAAACAAACATGAAAGAGAGAAGAAAAAAAAGCCTCATATATGGTATTTTAAATGATTAAAAGGGACCATCTCTAAAGGGGTTTCGCCATCTGCGCTGATCTCTTCTTGTAGCTGAAGTAGACCACGCAGGTGAGGGTCTTGGAGTAGCTTGAGGTTGGGCTTCAGGTGCAGCGTTCATCAGGCCCAATTTGATAAGCAGTTCTTTGCCTTGCGTCAAGTTGTAAACCACATAAACAGAACCATTATGGGGCAATGTGAGCTTAAAGGGAAATCCCCATCTGTAACGAATCCTAGCCGTCTGCAAAATGGTGGTGACCTCTTTCATACCACGCCGCTTCTCAAGGGTGGCCTGCGATATATCCGGAAAGATTTGAATCCTAGTACCTTCCAACATAATATTTGGGGTATTCCTGGATATGCGCAGAATGTCCTCCTTAACCAAGAAGTCCTTAAGACATAGTACCACGTCCCTTGGGGGCTTATCAGGGGGGGGGGGGGTTTAGGGCGCAGGGCTCTGTGGATTCTATCACACAAGAAGGCAGCAGCAGGTTTATCTGGCAGTAGTTCACTGAAAAGCTTGGACATGCAGGGGTAAGCTCAGTCACTGTCTCTGGAATACCTCTGAGGAGCAGGTTATTCCTACGATTTCTATTGTCCACGTCTTTGACCTGAGATTGCAATAAATCGTAATTGTCAGACAGGAGCTCAAAATCCTTCCTGAGATCATTATGTGCAATGGCCAGTTCGTCATGTTTTGCGTCCAGTAAATCAGTGCGACCCCCTAAGGCAGCTATTTCTTGTGACAGAGTATTGGTCGATTTATGAATCTCCGTTTGAAATTTGTCTGCCAGTTTGTTGTACATCGCCGTGAGACTAGCATCCAAATCAGCCTTAGATATGCTATTAGCGTACTCACGGTCTGCTGCAGGAGATGTAGTGGAAGGTGGCGGTGAAGCGGATTCTGCATGCTGCTGAGAGCAGGCCTGGGCGCCATCTTTGGTCATCTTGGTGGTTTCTTTAGTGCAGAGGAGATATGTTGTCAAGGAGCGTTTTTGAGGGCGACCCCGATTGTTCTTTTTCGTTGACGGCATGCACGGGATGTTCCTACGGGGGTGCTGGTACTTTGTGCTGCAAAAAGTTTCGATCTGGCCCCGGGAAAGCCGCCTGTCTCTCCCCCCTCCGACGGAGCTGAGCCGCTAGTGACCTTCCAGCTCCGCGCCGCGCATGCGCCATGTCAATGTATTTTTGAGGAATAAAGGCTACCATTTAGGTAACGTGTTCTTAATTTAGGTATCTAGTGAGTATCTTTTACAATGTTTGGATATATTCAGTATTTTAACTTTATTCAACTGTGCCCTCTATATTTATTTATATCTCAGAAGCATTTTTAATTTAGGTCACATTTTCTAGCTGCACAACTTAATGCTGAGTGATTCATTTTTATGCACCTGTAGGTAATATCCCCTCCAGCGTACACCTTTGACAGCAATTATAAATGTATGAGTTTTTTTGCAGGATAAAACCCATGATATTTACTACCATCATAAAGATGCACCAATATTAATACATTTTGAGCAGTTTCTTTAAATGTGTCCCAAAAAAAAAAACAAAACATTTTTTTGGAACCTTAAGAGATTACATTATCTTTTTAAATATATCCAAAGTACCAATTAGTCCAAGACTTTCTCACCAATGAAAAGGTTTTAAATGGGTACACCAAGACACAACCTGAAGCCTGATTTATTAATAAAAGCCGAATAACTTTTTGTATCCATATGGAACATTAGAAGATATTATTACATAACCTGTTTTAGCTATGCACAAATTGTTCTGTTTTTTTTTTTTAAATTATGTTTTCCAAAGCTAGAGTTTAACATCTTTAAATGCCACCCCAAGGCCCTGAAAGTCTAAAATGTATATTGAATATGATAAGAATAATTGAAAAAAAATAAGAATATGGGAGGTCAGAAGGGAGTTTACCTTACTTTGATGGCAACTGCAGTGACAATAGTGATAAGCAGAGTGAGCATAGATTTTCTATTTTCAGTGAAGGTTTACTTCTAAGATATTGCACAAGATGCATACAACTTTCAGCAGCCCTTGACAATATATATAAAAACGCATTTTCCCATTTGAAGACAGAATGTCTCATTGATCAGTTTTGCTTTGGGTAAGACGGGAGGAATCAGAAGTCTTTTCTTTTTATATTGAAGAACTAAAAATACCTGGGTAAGTAATGAGAAGAGGAATAAGCCTCAGGGAATAAAAAATCCTCATCTTCAAAGACTGCAGTAGCTGAAAAAAATCAGCTTTTCTCAATATCATTCTTATATGCAACCAATTCCATTAATAAACTTGCCAGTAAGATGCTGTGCTATATTTGTTAGCTAGAGACTACATCTTCACTATTATATTCTGTTTATACTGGTTGATCATTTTGATCATAATTTCATTGCTGACAATAAAATTGTGTTGCATATAAATAATGAATTCAATTAGCTATATGAAAAGATTATCAATCAAATACTATTTATGTTACATATGTAGCCCTGACCAGCAACCTTTTTAAAGTGTAAGAACAGCATG
The DNA here is from genome assembly GCF_965119305.1 of Pelophylax lessonae. Classification (NCBI taxonomy): domain Eukaryota; kingdom Metazoa; phylum Chordata; class Amphibia; order Anura; family Ranidae; genus Pelophylax; species Pelophylax lessonae. The sequence goes on from NC_138777.1 coordinate 153,298,521, forward strand.
ATTCAGGCTCTAACAACACTGCCACAGCTTTTCTCTTTTCCCTGGCTTTTTGGATGGACAGTTGCTAGAAGAGAGGAGCAGCTTTCCTTATGTCAAGAAAGGGACTAAAACATATGGTTGGGGATTGTGAACCCTCTGGGCAGTAAGCACGTTGGATGGCTAAGTGCTCAGTGGGCATCCATGCAAGATTTAGCTGACCTTATACAAAGAAGCAGTAGAGACAAGGACCTGGGAAAGTACTGAAAACTGGTTTCACAAGAATGGTAGGAGTATAGTGCAGCCATAGGGTGCTGGTCATACAAGCAGGCAGGGCAGAGAAAATTAGTAATAAACACTTACAGCACTTGGGTGCATGTCTCACAGAAAGACAGAACTATCTTACAGCAGTGGGATGCTGAACTTACAGGAACCAAGGGGTTACAATATGTATGAGGAACACAGAGATGCACTGGAGTTCCAGGGAATGCTGCTACATAGGATATAGTTGGGGTACGGACTGAGAGCTCCTGAAGGTGGAGATGGGTTGTGCTGCAGATGATTGCCAGGTTGTGGTTCTCAGACTCAGGCAGCTGTTGAAGATATGTTTGAATTTGATCCCACACGTATCCTAGAAGGAAATCTTTAAGGTGCACCTGAATATATCCTAATGCTAGAGAAAAAAGGAAAGAAAAATAAAGAAAGAAAGAATTACCAGTAGGCTTAAGTATAAAATCTAGTTTCCATTTTGTATAAGAGTTAAAACACTACTGTGAATGCCCATGACATCTTTCTCAATCCCCCCCTTTTAAATGATCTCATCACCCCCAGAGGAATATAATACAATGTCTCCCAGCTTGCAGGGGAACCTCCAGTCTTCTCCATCAGGGCATCCAGTTCCCTCAGGTTGGGTGAGTAGAAGCAGATCAAACATAAGTCCCTGGATCATCTGTTTTAAGAAGTTAATAACTGCTTGCAGACTGCTCGCCCACAATGTACATTCAGATGAAAGGCCCTTGTAGGCAAAGCGACGTTCTGGTACATCACTGCCTGCTTTCGGGCTTAGGGTGCATGCATGGGTATCCCCCAGCCGACACCATCAATGACTGCACACAGTGGGAGTCTGTCAGCAAGTCTCGACCAATGATTCGTGGCCGGGATCTGCTGATTGGCTGTGTCCAATCACAGCTCAGAGTCTTGTGTTGACAATCAACACAGGGCTCTGTACAGAGTGAATGATCCTTCAGTTTCTCATCCCTACATTTTTATTTGGGTACAGTGATGCATGACCATCTGCTGTGATTGCACTCAGCGGGAGCCAATCAGTAGGTCCGGCGAGAACCGATGTTAGCCAGGAACAGCCGAATGTTCCCGAGAAAGGCAGAGCGGCCGTTTGCCTATGTAAATAAGGCAGATCGCTGTTCTGCTAGTAGAGGAGACAGAGATCCTGTGTTTCTGCTAAGCAGGAACATGGATCTTTCTCTTCTCACAGCCGAAGCATCCCCCCACAGTTAGAAAGCGCTCCCTAGGAGCACATTTGACCCTTTGAGTGCCCCTGATGTTAACCCCTTCCCTGCCAGTGTAATTAGTATAGTGACAGTGCATTTTTTTAGCACTAATCACTTTATTGGTGTCACTGGTCCCCCATAAAGTATCACTTATTGTCAGATTTTTCCACCGCAATGTCCCAGTCCCACTAAAAATTGCTGATCACCGCCATTACTGGTAAAAAAAATAAATTAAAAAAAAAATTCTATAAAAATATCCCATAGTTTGTAGACTCTATAACTTTTGCGCAAACCAATCAATATATGTTCATTGGGATTCTTTTTACCAAAAACATGTAGCAGAATTAATATTGGCCTAAACTGATGAAGAAATTAGATTGTTACATTTTCTTATTTTTATAGCAGAAAGTAAAAAATATTGTTTTTTTTTTTTTCAAAACATACGGTCTTTTTTTTTTTTAGGCCCCTTTCACACAGGCTCAGATTAGCATGTCCGTTTTTTGGCAGATCTGAATGGATGACTCATGTATCTATATGGGGCATCGGATGTCAGCGGAGACATGTCCGCTGACATCCTATCCGATCCGTCAAATCTGAACGGATGGAAACCCTATTTTCCATCCGTCCAGCAGATCGGATCGGATGGGATCGGATGAGAACGGACAGACGGTCTGTTCCCATCCGATTCCCCCATAGAGAACAGCGGGACCTGACAGCTGAGTCTCCACACACAGCGCGGAGACACAGCTGCCATCCGCCTGCTCCGCGGGGATCAGCAGATCGATCCCCCGCTGAGAAAGGGGCCTGAACGACTCCCATTGTGAAAGGGGCCTAACATTGCAAAAAATAAAAACTGCATCAAATACCACCATAAGAAAGCTCTTTTTGTGGGAAAAAAAGGACATCAATTTTTTTTGTGTACAGCTTCACAATCTGTGCAATTGTCAGTTAAATACGTGCAGTGCCACATCACAAAAAAATGGCCTGGTCATGAATAGGGACAGGAACAGGGACATGGAAGAGAGTGGAAGCAGTTCTGTTAATTTTGCTTCAAAAGTGTCATTTAGCATTTATTAGTGTGAGGAAAGGGATATCTAGTGTAGTTAGGGTGCTATTTTCCACTTTAGTTAGATGCAAAAATTTAGTTTCTGTAGGGGAAGTGTTAAGTGCCAGGGTGACCGTAATGTAGTGTAGGGTGAACTGACTCTGACTGCTATGGCAGGGTGACCAAACCCTTCCATATCAGGGTGACCGCTATAGAGAAAACATTGTTTCTCTTAGGTCACTTTCAGAGCAGCGATATGGCTTCTCACCTGTCAGCCTGCTTTTTGGCTGCAGGCGTTTATAGGGATTTTTTGAGGACAAGTTTGGAGTCAGGCATGACATCTAAACTTGTGTATAGGAGTATATATACACACACACACATGTCTGTATATATACACCTGCACATATATAGGTGTGAAAGGAGCAGAACACTATACTTGCGCTAATTAAATAATTAACACCAATATGTCTCCGCTCCTATCACACCTATATATGTGTATGTGTAAAAAACATATAAGTGTGTGTGTATATATATACCCCTATACAGAAGTTCAGATGTTTTGCCTGTCTCCAAAGAACCCAAAAAAATGCCAGCGCCAAAAAAAACGCCCAGGTGTGTTTTTGCAGCAGGCGTTTTTTTGGGCATTTTTTTGGGTTCTTTGGAGGCAGGCAAAACATCTGAACTTCTGTATAGGGGTATATATACACACATACTTATATGTATTTTACACATACACATATATAGGTGTGATAGGAGCTGAGCCATATTGGTGTTAATTATTTCATTAGCGTAAGTATAGTGTTCTGCTACTTTCACACCTATATATGTGTATGGGTATATATACATATAAATGTGTGTGTATATATACCCCTACACAGAAGTTCAGATGTTATGCTTGCCTCCAATAACCCCCCAAAAAATGCCCAAAAAAACGCTTGCTACAAATCCGGCAAGGTGTGAAAATAGCGAAGCCATATTCCTGTTCTATAAGTGACATAATACAAACAATATATTTTTTTTATGGTTCTGGACATGCTACAGAGCTGAAACTTCACAGGTACTCCTTTTAGACCCCCCAGACACTAAATCAAAATCAAAAAAATCTCTTTTTTTTTTTTTTCAATAATTGTCTCTCTATCAAAAATGACAATTTTTAAGAACTTTTTTTTGTGTGATTAATAGTCCCTGGGGCATGACCCAGAACCCTAGGCACTTTTTAGGGGCATTTATTGGGCTTTAGGGCTTCAAAATGGTGTTTTTTGATTACCAAATTTCGGGTCCCATTGATTTCAATGGGATTCTGAAATCCGGGCCGAACTTTTGGGAAGTTCGGTTATTCTGGTCGAACCGAACTTTTCAAAAGTTCGATCATCCCATAAATTGACGTCCTTTTTTTCCCACAAACAGAGCTTTCTTTTGGTGGTATTTGATCACCTGTGCGATTTTTACTGTTTGCGCTATAAACAAAAAAAGAGCGACAATTTTGAAAAAATAATAGTTTTCACATTTTTTTAAATGAAATTAACCCCCCCAAAAAATGTAAAAATCTAAATTTTTTAACATTGTAGGCCAATTTGTTTTCCGCTACATATTTTTGGTGAAAAAAATCGCAATAAGCATATTTTGATTGGTTTGCGCAAAAGTTATTGCGTTTACTAACTACGGGAAAGATTTATGTAATTTTTGTTGGTTTTTTTTTAACTAGTAATGGCGGCGATCTGCGATTTTTTTTGCGGGACTGCGACTTTGCGGCGGACAGATTGGACCCTTGACTGACATTTTTGACACTTTTGGGGGGACCAGTGACATTACTACAGTAATCAGTGCTATACATATGCACTGTTACTGTAAAAATGACACTGGCAGGGAAGGGGTTAACTTTATTAGAGAGCAAGGGGTTAAGTGTGTCCCTAGGGGCGTGCTTCTAACTGTAAAGGAGTGTGGCTTTTGATGTAACCACAGAGACATACGATTCTACATAGCAGGTTCGTTCGATCTCTGCTGTTACATCAGGGAGAATGACAGACGGCTTTGTTTACATTAGCCGCCTGCCTTTCTCCCTCTCCAGCGGGAGATCGCGAGTGACCGGCGGACATTGGTCACTCGCGCGGGGATGCCCGTGAACGGGCGGGGGCGGGAGCGTGCCTCCGGTGGTGCACGCTCGACCCCTATTGGCTCGCAGGCGAGTGACATACCCATACATCACTTGTCCTGCATGGGGCTGACCGCCGCAAGTACATATACTCGCGGCGGTCGGCAAGTGATTAAATATGAAGGAAAACATTTTTTTTCTTTTTTAAATGCAGATTAAGCAGACACATATGCACTGAGCTTGCATTAAATGTGCAGCACCACAAGCCGCCCACCTAACAGACTGATAAAAAAAAAAAAATTCTCTTTTCTCCTCCTCACTGGGCTCAGGTCAGGGCATAAAGATCGTGCACTGCACCCACACACAATAAAATCAATGTAGATTGCTCTCTGATTAAAGAATATTGTTCCTATCTATGCTTTCCCTCAAAGCCATCTCCAGCCTGGCCCTACAGTAATCTCCTATCTCTCCTTCCGGGCAAAAAGATTGTGCACTGCACCCCCACACAATCAAATCAATGGAGATCGCTGTATGATTACAGAAGATTGTTCCTATGCTTTCCCTCAAAGCAAACTCCAGCCTGACCCTACACTAATCTCCTATCTCTCCCTCAGCAGAAGTATCAGGAACCTCTCCCTAGTATAGTTATAGCAGAGTGACGTGCGGCGCTATGAGACTCCAGCTTATATAGACTCTGGGTCACATGCTGCACTGGCCAATCACAGCCATGCCATTAGTAGGCATGGCTGTGATGGCTTCTAGGGCACACTAGTTAAACGCTTGCTGATTGGCTGCCTTGCACCTGTTGAAACCGCGCCAACACATCAAATAGCTTTACCGAACAATGGACAGTACCCGAACATACAGTGAAATGTTCTGGTTCGGGTCCGGGTACCGAATACCCAAAAGTCCGGTACGAACCCAAACAATACAGTCCGGGTTCGCTCAACCCTAGTAAGGAGTCTTTTTTGTCCCTTTATATGGCTGGAGTCTCAAACTACAACTCCCAGCAGTGGCGTACCTAGAACATTGGCACCCTGGGTGGATCCTATATCTGGCCCCCCCCCCCAACTTTAAAATGTAAAAAACACCCACAAAAATTTGTAATGTTTTCAAAAATATTTATTGCACAAATTTCAAAGCCCCCCCATCACAGTGCCCCTTGCAGTCTTGCAGTCTGCCCCCCCCCCGTCTCTCTAATCACAGTGCCCCCTTTTACACTCTCTGCCTCCCCTGCACAGTCCTAACTTCGGCATAAACAGAAGGCTACTGCAGCTGCCTTCACATGGAGATGCGGGCTGGCCCCTGAGCCCTGAGTGACGCCATCCTGACAACCCCTTCCAGTGCATGGCACCCGGGGCGGGCTGGCCCCACGCACCCCAACCCCCCCCCCCGTTGGTACGCCACTGACTCTCAGGATTCTTAGCACTCTGCATAGAAGTCAATTAACTTGCTTGTCTTTAGCTCTCCCCCTGCTGGCCAAAGGAGAATGGTGCAACATAACATCAGTATCTTCGTAGAGAGAGAGAGAGAGAGAGAGAAAAATAAAGGGTAATGTCTCCTTCTCCATATTGCTGTAGCCTAGCACCTAGGTACAGCAGTAATTTCCAGTTCTAAGAATTGGTAAGCTGCAATATAGTATCATTTTGTTGTCGGATTTAGATGCACTTTAGTAAATGATTAACGAGACTACTGTCCATTACTTCTCTCCTAAATTACTATAGAAGATGGTGCTTCTATTGTGGTCACTTTGTATTTAAAAAAAGCTTACTAGGACTTTATCAGTTTAGTGATGACTCGCAATTCATTTTGTGCATGCTCTTATATATTCTGTGGATGTAACATTTTCAATTCAGTTTTAAAGTTACCTCTCATTCCCCTCCTGTCACTGTTTTCATGCCTGCAGCACAAACTGAAATCGTCAATGTGCCTAATGGAAATTCATTGAGATTTCACTGCTCAAAGCTGATAATGAAAATGATGCTCTGCTCCTATCTTTTCTTGCCTGTCTGATGCAAAAGACAGCAAAGATATCGCACACTGCATACATTTCAACAGCTGCTACCTCCACCAGGAGAAGTGAGAAACAGAATCTATATATATATACGTATATTCAATGTTAACTTCACACAATAAGGCACGCCTGCTAGTTATTTTACAGGGTAAATTCACAGTTCTTAAAGACAGAAAAAATGTTTTAACCTATTCTATTTTGTATAATACTTGACTGGTTTTATGTCTCTATTCTCCATGTTTCTTCTTCTTTTTTTTTTTAAAGCGATAATAAAGGATTATTTTTAAATTCCCATACATGCAATGTTTTTTGCACAGAACAGCCCTAATTCTCCTCTTGTCAGGTCCCCCGCCAGCGCTCATGGCACCGACCCCCTGCTAATCCTTGCTATTGGGGAACTCGTGAGTGTTTCCATTGACACACAGAATGGGGCTCCGCCCTGCCCCCCCTCTCTAGTCTCACTGGCTGTGTTTAACAGCAGCCAATGGCTCCTGCTGCTGTGTCTGAACCCATGAGGAGGAAGAGGGTGTTAAAGCAGCTAATCTTGAGCACATTGCTGGATCAAGAATGGGCTCAGGTAAGTATAGGAGGGAGAGGGGGAAGGGAACTGCAAACAGAAAGTTTTTTTTACCTGCATGCAAAAAATGCATGAAGGTAAAAAAAAAAACTTCAGCCTTTACAACTACATTAAGGTTTTGATTTCCTCACTTAACTTCCCTTTTATTGCTATATTTTGTTTTATGTCCAGGCTGTTCTCTTTTGCAATGAATGCAGCAGTCTAGAGTGATATATTTAAATGTAGCTAGATTCTTGTGCAATTTAAAGCTGAACTTTATGCAAACAACTAAACATAAAGATGAGATGCATACAAGGCCGGTGCAAGGATTTTTGACACCCTAGGGGAAATCTAATTTTGCCCACCCCCCCCCTGGCTCTGCCCCTGACTGAACCCTCTTTCCCCTGCCCATGTATACGGTGTAGGTGGCAGGGGTCAGGAGTGTGTAATGCACAGAATGCAGGGGAGTGCAGGGTTGCAGGGTGCGCTACGTACTGCGTGCAGGGTTGAGGAATGCATTACGTACTGCATGCAGGGTTGCAGGGTGCTCTTCGTACTGATTGCAGGGTTGAGGGGTGCACTAGGTACTGCGTGCAGGATTGAGAGTTGCGTTAGGTACTGAGTGCAGGGTTGAGGGGGGTGGATGGAGAAGGAAGGAGAGAAGGGGGGAGAGAAGAGGTGTAGCGAAGGAGAGGAGGGGGTGTATGGAGAGGAAGGGGGGAGGATAGGGGGGTGTATGGAGAGGAGGGAGGGAGGGAGGAGAGGGGGGTGGATGGAGAGGAGGTGGGTGGATGGAGAGGAGGGGGGGAGAGGGGGGTGGATGGAGAGGAGGGGGGAGGAGAGGAGGGGTTGGTGTAAAGGAGGGGGGAGGAGAGGAGGGGTGGATGTAAAGGAGGGGGGAGGAGAGGAGGGGTGGATGGAAAGGAGGGGGAGAGGGGGGTGGATTGAGAGGAGGGGGGAGAGTAGGGGGGAGGAGAGTAGGGTGTATGGAGAGGGGGGTGGATGGAGAGGAGAGGGGGTGGATGGATAGGAGGGGGGGAGGAGGAGGGGTGGATGGAGAGGAGGGGGGAGGAGGAGGAGGGGGGTGGATGGAGAGGAGGGGGGTGAATGGAGAGGAGGAGGAGGTGAGGGGGGGGGTGGATGGAGAGTAGGGAAATGAGAGAGACCCCTGCACTGTCTGCAGCCCCTGTCTGTGGGAAGGTGTATGTGACAAAGAAAGTACAGTACCTTCCATAACAGCAGTGGGCAGGTCCCATTCTCGTAGCTGGGTGAGGACAAGTTATGGAGCTGCTTCTTCCAGGGGATCCATTTGCAGGCAGATGCAGCTGTCCCTGGCTGCCTGCACTTCCCACTCATCCTCGTTCTTTGGCCCCTGGCAGCCTGTCCATCGGTCCTGGGAGGTCCCGCCCTCGCTGCTCTTCCTCCCCACCACCGCTGCCTCCTGGAGCCAGGTGCTGTCCCGCACCCCGCACCTGCTGCCACCTGACTCAATGCTCGTCCAGGGCAGCACCCGATTGGTCAGTTTGCCCTAGACCACAGAGTGCCAGTGGGGCGAGGCAGAGTCATCAGCGCTGACAGGGAGCCGCAGGGAGAAGTGTACAGCCAGCGTGTCCCAGTCAGGAAATTAGAGGGAGCCAAGTGATGGAACGGCCGGGCGGTTGGGAGCTATGCCCGCAGCCCTCACCCCCAAAGCAACGCCACTGAGCACCCCCGACTGAAGTGCGCTCTAGGCTGGTGCCTACCTTGCCTATAGGTAGCACTTGCCCTGGATGCATATATCAGAGCTGATTTACCTTCCAAAGAATTCTGTATTTCTTTCCTTGTAGGTTCACACTAAGAGGTGGGTTTGAAATCGTGCGAGTTTAGCTGAACTCGCACGATTTCAAACCAGCATTTTCAGTCCGACTTCGGGGGCGATTTGACAGACATCTATGCTATATCTATGTTCATGCACAAATATCTATTGAAATCGCCCCCCAAGTCACCAAAAGTAGTGCTGAAACTACTTATGTGAATCGGTGTAGCGCCGCAAAGGCATCACACCAATTCAGACGGTGTCATTGCCGGCAATAGGCTCTGATTTGGCATGCAATTTGACATGTCAAATTGCATTTCAAATTGGCCCAATATGAACGTAGGCTATATCTAGTTCTGAAATATACACAGGTCTAACACACAGCACAGTCCCTGGCAGCAGAGGGGACCTGATTTTTGTTTTGGCAATTCAGTAGGGCTATATACAGAGCTGAAAAAAAAACAAAAAAACAGGTCCCCTTTCTGCAAGGGATTGTTCTCAAGTAAACTGGTTATGCAGAATAAAACTAAACTATTTTGAACATATCATGTGCATTTGTGTCTTTTTATGCATAAAAAATTAAATACCAAAAATAGCAAACATCTAAATAACACAACTAAATGATTTACATATGGCAACGGACGACATTTTTTGAGTGGAAATTATCGTACAAAGAAAAAATTTGCACTGCATGACACATTTTGATATTGCCATGGAACTTCTCCTGGTGGAGATATAAAATAGTCGACAAATTGGTCCCGCATGGTAAGATCTCCTTGCTCGTACTCTGCTGTACTGTACAAAAGGCAGGTGGAACTCTTCCTCAAGGTCGATGCCCTCCTTCTCCTGGACAATATCATGCAGAATGCATTAGGCCCAAAATACTATCTCAGCATTCTCAAGGAGTTGCAACGGTATTTGGAAAATACACTATTTATTGGACAATGTGCCAAAAGTACATTCAATGAGGCATCTTGCGCGGCTAAGCCGATAGATAAAGATCCTCTTTTTGTCATCCAGATTATTATTATGATCTGAGCAGTGCCAAGGTTGCTTCTTAAAGGATGGAGTGGGGTTTGTGAGCATACTTGAGAAAGGAAGTTTTGCCCCCGAAATGCTTCATTTTTACTGCAACCCCTATTGTTTTGGATTTAAATCCTTCTTTCTAGAAGTGGGGGTTATTTATTTGAGTAGAAGCACTTCAGGAAAATACTCTGAAAAACACCAAACAGAACGCAGGTGACCTTGTTTACCCCTTCAGCTCTCCTTCCACTCAACATGCGCTCTCTACCACTCCTTCTGACAGTTGTGTCCTTTCTCCTTAAAGTGGTTGTAAACCTAAAAAAAAAAAAAAAAAACCCTGCAAGACAAAGGCATAATGAGCTAGTATGCATCGCATACTAGCTCATTATGAATTACTTACCTTAGAATGAAGCCCCGACATGGACCCCCGGACACCGCTGTGGGAGCTGACATGATCCCTCGGCGTCTCTTCCGGGTTAGGCGGCTCCGGTGCTGTGATTGGCCGGAAGCCGCGATGACTTCACTCCCGCGCATGCGCGCGGGAGTCATTTTCCGGCAAGCTCCCGCCAAGGAAAGCTGAAGGTCCACTGGACCTTCAGAGCGCATGCTCCACTCGCATGAGCGGCTGCATGCAGTGCAAATATCTCCTAAACCGTGCCGGTTTAGGAGATATTAATTGTACCTACAGGTAAGCCTTATTATAGGCTTACCTGTAGTTAAAAGTGGAAAAAAGCGGTATACTACCGCTTTAAACTCTCTTTCCTTCACCCCACTTCTCCACACCACAGCTCATATATAGCTCCCTCACTTCTGTCCTCTCCTTATTACTTCACTCACCAACTCCTGATAATTCTAAATCCACATGCTAATAAAATCTCCAGGACACTGGGGCATGTGCCTTCATATAAATCATCCTCCCACATTACATTCCCCCATCCTTCTGCTTCTCCTAACCTCTGTTGATATATCCCCAAACTCTTTCTCTGTCTTTTCTCTCCAGTTTCTCTAAGGATAGCTGTGATCTACTAGCCTGTTTTGGCCAGTATTTGCCTTTCTTGATGCCTGGCTACCCTACTTTCTCTCCTTTGAAATTCCCACCATCATTCTCAGTGACTTCCCTGTTAATACTAACACTCCTGCCACTTCCAAACTTCTCAGTCTAACCTCCTGCTTTGACCTAAAGTAATGGATATATGCTTCTACTCACTCTCACGGTAACACCTTTGACCTTGTTTTCTCCCACCTATGCACTCCATGCAGCCTATCCAACAATCCTTTCCCTCTCTCTGACCAATACCTTATTAATTTCACTCTCTCCCTCTCTTCCACATACTCTCCCTCCAATTACTTAACAAGTGCCATAGAAACCTTGACCAACTCACTCCTTCTCTTCTCTACTCTACTACTGACCACCTCTGACAAAATCTCATCCCTGCCTTGCCCCAACCTTGCCACTTCTGTATACAATACGTCACTGTTATCCTCCCTGGACACACTAGTCCCCCTCACTACATACAGAATCAGACCCTGACCCCCACAACATTGGCAAACATATGACACCAGAAGTCTGAAAAAACATAGCCACGCTCTTGAGCACCTGTGGCGTAAGACTAAAAGTCTCAGAAAGATTTCAACCAAAATAATGTAAATCTGCCCTCCAAAAATACAGTTTCCTCCTCCTCACTGCCAAGCAGACATATTTTATCACTCTCATTAACAACTTATCATCCTGTCAACTCTTCTCTACCTTTAACTCTCTACTTTGTCCTCCACTGCCTCCGCCCACAAACTCACTTACTGCCCAGGAGATCGCCAATAACTTTAAACAAAAGATTGATACAATTCATAAGGAGACCTCCGCTGTACAAATACCTTCTCCACTTAACACTCCATGTCCACAGGTACAATAATGACTTCCTTTATTCAACCCCGCCACTATAGACAAGGTGCTAAAACTTTTTCTAATGTCTACGTAACCACCTGCCTCCTGTTCCCTCACAAATGCTACAGTCACCCTCTGGCTCTATTCTACATTCTCTAACTAATATCTTCAATCTCTCATTCTCTTCTGCCAACTTCCCCAACTCTCTAAAAAATGCACTAGTCACCCAATACTTAAAAAGCCCTCACTAGACCCCACCATCTTAACAACCTACGCTCCATCTCCTTGCTCCCCTTTTTATCCAAACTCATTAAAAGTCTATGTGAAATAAGTGAAATTAAAACCCGCGCTGCTGGTGCTAAATACTTCAACCCTGTGTTACAAAATTTGATTAATGAAGCTGCTGTGCTTCTAAGAGAATCTTAGAAAAAAATGTGAAATGAAATTAAAACAGCGCTAGCATTTCATATAAATGTGTGAAACCAATAATGTTAATAAATATATAAATATATATAAAAACAATCATATATTGCGAAAAAATTAATAAAACTATTCTTAATAGTGATGTGTCCAATAAAGTGCAAAGTGGTTAATATTAATATAAAAAAAAGCATATATTGCAACAAATTGATACAACAGTCCTTAGTTATTAACGTGTCCAATAAAGTGCTCAGGTGCAGAAACCGATCGTTCAAACGGTGCTTAAAGTGAGTGGCCAGACCCTCTAGGTTCCCTACTCACCACAGATAAGAGTCTCAAACGCTTGATCAGCTTGATGCCTTGTATGGGATCGCTCCAACTCAGGTCACCGTTATTCCCAGATAAAAGAAAAAAGGGGGACCAATAGTGTAGTAGGTTTTGACTATTTATTTCCCCAAAACGTATAAAACATACTTACAATGTAAAAGAAAAAAATCCGCATTGCAAAGAGACCAACAATAGTGGTGGACGCCGCTATTGGCGTGCGTTCCACTGAGATCCGGGAAGCAAACCGGAAAAGCATTTTCCATGATCTGATCAAGCGTTTGAGACTCTTATCTGTGGTGAGTAGGGAACCTAGAGGGTCTGGCCACTCACTTTGAGCACCGTTTGAACGATCGGTTTCTGCACCTGAGCACTTTATTGGACACGTTAATAACTAAGGACTGTTATATCAATTTGTTGCAATATATGCTGGTTTTATATTTATATTAACCACTTTGCACTTTATTGGACACATCACTATTAAGAATTGTTTTATTTTTTTTTTCGCAATATATGGTTGTTTTTATATATATTTATATATTTATTAACATTATTGGTTTCACACATTTATATGAAATGCTAGCGCTGTTTTAATTTCATTTCTCATTAAAAGTCTAGTATACAATCGACTGAGCAACCACAACCTTCTTAATCCCCTTCAGTCTGGATTTCACCCTTAACACTCCATGGAAACTGCTCTCCTTAAACTCACAATGTGCTTACAGCTAAATCCAATGGACACTATTCTGTAATTCTACTCCTGGACCTCTCTGCTGCCTTTGAGACAGTGCACCACCTGCTTCTCAAAAAATTCACATCTTTGGTCTCCGTGACTCTACTCTGTGCTGTCTCTCATCCTACGTATCCAACCACACATTTAGCATTAATTACAAATCTACTTACACTTCTCCCTTTCTCTGTCAGGGTTCACCAAGGTTCTGTTCTTAGACCTGTCTTATTATCCATGGATGTCACACTACTTCCTCAAACTCAGTCTATCAAAAACCGAGCTCATAATTTTTCATCCCCAATGTGCCCCTTCCCCTGATTTCTCTGTCAAGATCGATAGCACTAATATCAGCCCATCTCATCATGCCAAGGTTCTGGGTGTAATTCTGGACTCTGAACTATCCTTTCAGTCCCACGTCCAATCACTGTCCAAATCTTGCAATCTCAACCTCTGTAACATCTCCAAAATATGCCCCTTCCTAACCAATGACACCACAAAGCTCCTAGTTCACTCCCTGGTTATCTCCCGCCTTATCTACTGCAACTTTACTTTTACATAGGCAATCCCCCCTTCAGTCCATCATGAATGCTGCTACCAGTCTCATTTACCTTACCAAACATTCAGTGTCTGCTTCTCCTCTCTGTCCATTTCTCCACTGGCTTCCACTCACCCAACAAATAGCATGCAATGTCAAGCGGCAGCTGCCAATGCCAGCAGAATATTAGCATGCATAAAGAAAGGGATATATTCCAGAGATAAGACTATAATCCTTCCACTTTATAAAACTCTGGTCCGACCACATCTGGAGTATTCTGTCCAGTTCTAGTCGCCGGTCCTCAGGAGGGATGTGTTGGAGCTGGAGAGGATCCAGAGAAGGGCAACTAAACTAATTAGGGGATTGGAGGACCTTAATTATGAAGAGCGTCTGCAATCGCTTGATTTATTCTCCCTGGAGAAGAGATGCCTGAGAGGGGACATGATTGCAATTTATAAATACCTCAATGGTGATCTCAGCATAGAAAAAAAAGCTATTCAGTCGTAGGGAGTGCATGAGGACTCGAGGGCATACATTGCGATTAGAGGAGAAGCGTTTTAACCTCAGGCGACGTGGGGGGTTCTTTACTGTTAGAGCTACAAGATTGTGGAATTCTCTACCACAAGAGGTGGTTTCTGCGGGAAGTATGGTGGCTCTCAAAAGACTCTTAGACGTACATCTCAAGGATCAGAACATTCAGGGGTATGTGAGATGATTACGGCCACACACACCTACACAGGTTGAACTGGATGGACTATTGTCTTTATTCAACCTCACCTACTATGAAACTATGTAACTATGTAAATTAAGTTCAAAATACTAACAACAATTTATAAAGCCTTCCACAACTTGGCCCCCAGCTACATCAGCTACTAACCTAGTATCAAAATATCAACCTACTCGTTCTCTTCGTTCCTCCCAAGACCTCCTGCTCTCTAGCTCCCTCGTCACCTTCTTCCATGCTCGAATCCAGGGCTTTTCCCGAGCTTCTACTATCCTATGGAACTCCCTACATCAATCTTTTTGATTATCTCCTTCTCTATTTGCTTTTAAATGATCCCAGAAAACCCGCCTCTTCAGAGAAGCCTATTCTGCCCCTACCTAACAACCAATCTTTTTTTTTCTCCATCAGATCATCGCCCGCAGTTATTACCTTTTGTATCACTTCCCCTCTGATTCCTCCTGTTTTGAATTGTATTGTAACTGTACCGTCTGCTCTCATGATGTAAAGCGCTATGCAAACTGTTGGCAATATATAAATCTTGTTTTATATTATTAATACTAATAATAATATTAATAATATTGACTATACATATCCTGGCACTTTGAAGGCTATTTGCTGGTTGCAGAGTCTATGGCTGGAAACATATGGGCACATTAATTGGACTAATAAAATATTCGTATTGATGTGAAGAGAGACTGTGATTTGAAGGAGGGATAAGGACATGGTGTAAGGGGCATGGGGGTCTGTGATGTGATGGGTGGGCCGTGATGGAAAGGGGGGACCGAGGACTCTGATTTAAAGCGAGCATTCTGATGTGCAAGGGGGGCTCTGATGTAAAGAGGGAACTCTGATATAAAGAATGAAAAGTAATGTGAAGGGGGGTCTGTGATGTGAAAGGGGGACTCCAGATGTGAAAGTGGGGACTCTGCTGTGAACATGATGCACTGATGTAAAAAGGGAGGGGTTGATGTAAAGGGGAGTTCTTGGCTTAAATGGGGGACTCTGATGTGAAATGGGGGGACTCTGATATGAAGGGGACAACTGAAGTGGGTAGGGCTGGGGGGTGTGGCTAGGACGGGCATGTGAACATATGTGTTTCACAGTGCTCCCACAAATGATCCTTGAATAATCCTCTTCCCAGCCGATATACTACCGACCCAAAGCTTAACACTGCCACACCGCTAGCAGACACTCCAGAGAGCCTTGGCAGTGTTATCCCACTCTGATAGCAGAGATGGCCTGGGGCAGAAACTGGGAAAACGCTGTGGCCACAGATGGTCAAGATGGCGCTCAGGCTCCCATGCCACAGTGCGGTCCGAGAGATAAATCTAAAGATCCTGCAAGTAAGTCATCTACCAAAGCAGTGGAGTGAGAGCAACCGAGGGACATATTATTCTCTGCCCAGAAATTGCCAGGCTGCCCTACTACCTCAGCAGAATCAGCTCCCTCACAGAGCTAGAAAACCAAGAACAGCAAGTCTTTAACACTTTTCCTCCAGCCCTCTTTTGATCTTAGGAGACAGAACAGGATATGGAAAGTGCAACGCAGCCATCCCTGAGTGAAATACTTAAAGAAGTGCATCTGTTAATAACCTTAAAGAGCACCTTGGAGGCCTGAAGGAGGAAGTATCACTATTGAGACAGGATTTGCAAAAGATCAGGGACCGAACCACTGCCACAGAGAGTCGCATTAGCGACCAGGAAGACCAACTCCCTCCTTTCATCAGGGACACTTAAATTGCAATCCAGCAATCAGCCGCTTCTTATAGCAAGACAGATGACATTGAAAAAAGGTTGCGTCGCATTGGGGTTGCCGGAGAAAACTGAGGGTAGAGATCCCACTGCTTTTGTGGAACCCTGGCTACTGGACACCTTCGTGAAATAAGCTTTTACCCCCTGTTTACAGTGGAAAGGGCCCACCGCACACCACTTTGCCTGTTACCACAGGGCACCCCACCAAAACCCATGGTAGGTTGTTTTTTCCTTTTTTCTTTTTTTTTCCCTTATACTAAGAAATACCTCATTTGAAATAGCAAGGATGGCTTTACAATCCGTCATTTTCTTTTGCCTATTTTGCCACTGAGGATGGTACTGCACTCAGTCCTTATGGCGCAGTTGCACTTTTCACTTGGTAATGTTTGTTTTGACTCTCAACAGGAACTTGTACTCATAAGTATTGTATGTTCGTAGTCCATTGCATGGTTGCCTGGTACACATGCACTCCACCTTCATTCATGTCCTCCAAAGAATCTATTGGACCTACCCATTAGACAGATAGCTAATTGGTCAGGTGACAATTCTATGATCCCTTATTGGTTCACTCCTTTAATGTATTCAATGATGCTGTCCAATGTCGATACATATAGTATCATGGAATGTTAGGGGTGTGAATAATCTTTTAAAATGCACTATGATCTCAACGTGCCTCTGGAAATCTCACCCAGCCATAGCTGGATTGCAGTAGACCCACCTGACTACAGGGACGACACTTTCGCTGCAATACTCTTGGGCATCCAAATTCTATCACTCCACCCATACTTCTTATTCCTGGGGTGTCAATGTGCTGATACACAAAACGCTGATGTTCCAGGAATTTGACTCAAAGGTGAACTCAGAGGGTCATTATGTGTTCCTTTATTGTAAATTGTACAAGGTGAATTTAGTGCTAGCGTTTGTTTTTACATTCAAGAGATGTATTACAAATTCTGCTGACTTACTTGGTAGAAAAAACCTGATCTCCCATTACTGATCGTGGGGGATTTCAACTACTATATTGACCCTCTCCTGGACATCATGGGAGGGCGTAGGGGCACGGTTCTGAGTTGGTTTCTGTCGGAGGTTGAGCTACTGGACCTGTGGCTCTTTAAATTCCACTAAATTATTCTCATTCTTCTCTAAAACACACTCATCCTTATCCCGAATAGATCTTTGTGTGGGTAATGGTCCTATGCTGGGTCATGTCTGTAATATTGTATACCATACTCGGGGAGTATCAGACTATTCTCCACTTGTTGTAGAGGCTCCGACAGACCTCCTCGGAGTACCCTGGAAGCTCAATGCCTACTGGCTACAGTTATTCCCCTCCCATGATCATATTGAAAGCCAGATTGTGGCATTTTTTCAAGACCATGACTCATATGAGAACCCTCTCCAAAAATGGGAAATGTTTAGGGTGGTACTTATGTGGATCTTTATAGCTGAAATTCAGGCGATAAAAAAGAGGTCTTCTGAACTGCTTTCCCATGTCGAACATTAGGTTAAGCAGTTTGAATTAGCCTGTATAGTTTTGCTGACTGGTTCCCCTGGGTGGAACGCAAGTCGGAAGTACCGCTCTCCACACCATAGCTTGCATATGTGACGGCGTTTTATCTTCATTTTACTTGTTTCCTGCATTTTGGACCCTGTAAATTTTTTTTTCTGGATTTTGTGCAATAAAACTATTTGTTTGAACGTTACTGAACTATCTGGACCTTCCCTTCTTTTATATATTTTCCTGGCTGGAGAAGGACAGCAGGAGGAGTGTTGCCACGGGAGAAGGCATCCATTCGGAGGGAATATATCCCGGCCCTGGGGGCCACCAAAGCTCATATGGTCTTAGTGCCATAAGGCATATAGGAGTAGGACCCACTAGATCCGGTGAGTGAGAAATTCTTCTATTAGCCACAGTGGAAAATAAAGAGTGACACCAGGGATTGATTGGAAAACCTACCACTGAGAACTTTCACCGTGCACTATATTCTTTTAATTTAATTTAACTTTTTTTTACAAGAAGTCACTTTTTGCACATGAACTGTATGGAGAATCTGTGAGAGTATTTATATACCTCATGAACTGCTTATGAACTTGTGTTTTTTCCGTTATATATTTTTTCTGAATTTATATATTAAATTTTTTAGCGTGAATCATTTGTATAATTTCTCTTGTATATCACTTATATTTGATCACTGGGTTTTTTTACACAATATATGCACTTTAAGAATTTCTGAATTTAACTCTATAGGATTGATCCTTTTAATATTTATATTCTAGGATTTTATTTTGAAGCAAGCGCTATAGGTAATCCTGTACAAAGATTACTTCACACACAAGCACTCACACTTTACTATAGCAGCTGCAATTCACTATTAATTTACTTATACATTCACTATAATTTTTTATTTATATATTTATATTTGGTCATTTGCAGTTTATAGGTTTTTCCATTGGCGCGGGAAATATACCCAGTATATTGCACTTTTACAGTAATTACAGTGGACTGGGTAAGCAAAGGCCCCTCTTCCTCTGTCCTCCACAACAAACATCATCAATGTCTGCATGCTACATAACCCCCCCAAAAAATACAATATACACTACATCCCTTACAATTAAGGACCCATTGAATACACAAACACATGTAGAGTACTTACGGTCCATTTGAGGGCAGCTGTCCTCCTCCTCCTCGTGGCCCTGGCCCTCCTGACCCTGGGACATACCACTGGGCCCTGCCTCCTCCTCCTCCTCAGCAGCTGCTGCAGAAGCTACATCAACGACAAAAGAGAAAAAAAAATAAAAAGCATTACTCAAAGTAAGACCAAATACACAAAACACCAGCACAGCCACATTACTTACAGTGGGCCTGAGGAGGCTCCGCCTCCAGCTCCTCATCACTAGTTTCTAAAAAATTAAAAAAAACACAAGTTACTCACTATTTGAGCAATAGGCAGCAACCTCTAAGCATGCTAGCACCATACACAATGCCCTTACAATTATGTACATACAAGAGCTATGACATCAATGAACTGCATTGACCATGTTTAGAAACAGGAGGTCACCATCCATTCCCAATGGGTCACACCCCCCCCCCCCCCCCAATATCATGTGTTCACTCTGCAGTCACATTAGTCAGAGTTACAGCAAGCGGATCATAAAGCTTGTTAATCGGGCTTTGATTTTACACATTGACCATGTAAAGGCTTTTTTTAACCACTTTACCACCGGAGGATTTTCCTGCTTTACGTCCAGGCCACTTTTTGCAACTTGGCACTGCGCGACTTTAACTGACAATTGCGCGGTCATGCAATGCCGTACCCAAACAAAATTTCCCACAAACAGAGCTTCCTTTTGGTGGTATTTGATCACCTCTGCGCTTTTCATTTTTTGCGATATTAATAAAAAAGAGCGAAAATTTTGTAAAAAAAATGACATTTTCTATTTTAACAGTTAAAAAATATCCAATATATTCAATTTTTGTCATATATTTAGGCCAAAATGTATTTAGCTACATGTCTTTGACAAAAAAATGCTCAATGAGCGTATTTTTAACCGCTTTAAGACCTGAAGATTTTACCCCATTCCTGACCAGGCTATATTTTGCGATTCAGCACTGCGTTACTTTAACCGGTTGCCGACCGCCGCACGACTATATACTGCGGCGGTCAGCCCCGGCCAGGCAGAGTGACGTATGGATACGTCACTCGCCTGTCACTGACTTGAGAGCCAATTGCGGGCGGGCGCGCGCCCGTCGAGGCTCGTTCACTGACAAGTCAGTGCGTGTGACCGGCGGACCCGATGTCCGCCGGTCACACTACGATCGCTCCGGTGAAGGGAGAAAGGCGGAGCGGCTTATGTAAACAAGCCACCCGTCATTCTCCCTGGTGTAAAAATGAAGATCAGACGGTTCTACTATGTAGGACCGTTGATCTTTGTTTTTACACCAATAGCCATGTCCCTATACAGTTAGAATCACGCCCCTAGGACACACTTAACCCCTCCCTCTCCAATACAGTTAACCCCTTCCCTGCCAGTGTCATTTTTGCAGTAACAGTGCATATGTATAGCACTGATTACTGCAGTAATGTCACTGGTACCCCCAAAAGTGTCAAAAATGTCAGTCAGGGGTCCGATCTGTCCGCCGCAATGTCGCAGTACCGAAAAAAATCGCAGATCGCCGCCATTACGCATTAAAAAAAAAAACACCAAAAATGACAAAAATCTTTCCCTTTGTTAGTAAACGCGATAACTTTTGCGCAAACCAATCAAAATAAGCTTTTTGCAATTTTTTTTACCAAACATATGTAGCATAAAACAAATTGGCCGAAAATGTTAAAAAATTTTGATTTTTACATTTTTTTGGGGGGGAATTTCATATAAAAAATGTGAAAAATATTGTTATTTTTGCAAAATTGACGTTTGACTTTTTTTTGTTTATAGCGCATGATCAAAAAATCGCACAGGTGATCAAATACCACCAAAAAAAGGACGTCAAATTCGTTTAGGTACAGCGTCACACGACCGCGCAATTGTCTGTTAAATTCACTCAGTAAAAAATCGCAAAAAACCCCCTGGTCTTTTAGCAGCCAAATCCTCCGGGCTTAAGTGGTTAACGGACAATTGCGCGGTCATGCGACGCTGTACCCAACTTACATTTATGTCCTTTTTTCCCCCACAAATAGAGCTTTCTTTTGGTGGTATTTGATCACCTGTGCGATTTAAATTTTTGAAAAAAAGAGCGACAATTTTGAAAAAAATATATTTTTTACATTCTGATATATAACATTCCCAAAAAAAATGTAAAAATCAACATTTTTTAACATTTTAGGGCAATTTGTTTTCTGCTACATATTTTTGGTAAAAAAAATTATAATAAGCATATTTTGATTATTTTGCGCAAAAGTTATCGCGTTTACTAACTACTGGAAAGATTTGTCATTTTTATTGTTTATTTTTTTTTACTAGTAATGGCTGCGATCTGCGATTTTCTTAGTGGGACTGCGACATTGCGGCGGACAGATCGGACCCCCTAACTGACATTTTTGACACTTTTGGGGGTACCAGTGACATTACTACAGTAATCAGTTCTATAAATATGCACTGTCACTGTAATAATGACACTGGCAGGGAAGGTTTCAACTTTATTGGTGATCAAGGGGTTAAATGTATGCTTCATGCTTACTGACGTGTGTGGGGGGAGGGGATTGTGTGACACAGACACAGATCGCAGGTTCAGCTATGCTGAATCCTGTAATCTGTGACGGTCTGTCACAGAGGAGATCCGCACAAGTGGGCGGATTTCCTCACTCGATCCCCGACGATCACCGCCTCTCTTCCCCTGGCCCGACTCCCGCTGTGTCTGAATACAGCGGGAGCGAGCATTCGGCGGCGCGCGCGCGCCGCCGAGGGGGGTGTTGTCCAGCAACGTAAGTCTACGTCGCTGGACGATAACGAGCCACTTTGCCGCAGTACCAGTTCAGTGAGCGGTCGGCAAGTGGTTGAACAACTAGCAAATGATCCATGGAAATATCTACACACTTTTAGAGTATCATACTGCTCATTTAATTTGTAAACATTACTGATACACCTCCACTCCTGAGTAGTTTGCTGTTACCATGGTGCTCCAAAACAGTTCAGACTGAAGTGTTAGATAACTACGCATAAATAAGTTGCTTTCTTAAAAAGCACAAACACTATTTGTCCTGATCACTAACCCCCAAGTCCTTTCTAATTAACATTTAGAAAATTACAATGGTTCTGATTACGATCAACAATTCGGAGCCGCTCGAATGGCTTGCTCCCAGGGACCACATAGTGTAGTGTGGCAGTCCTCCTCCTCCCCTTGCTCACCAAACACACCACGTCCACTGTGGCTAGAACCAGAAGATAAAGAAGAAACAATTAAAAGACAACTTTTAATAGTAGTTCAAAAGGTTGTGAAGAGACACTTGATGGAGGGGGCAAAGGGAGCATGGGGGGGGGGGGGGGTTGGATTGTGGCACACCTAAACACAGGCCCGCCCACAAAAAACAACACAGATCTGAACACATGTAATCCACATCTTTACTTACTGGAGATTTGTTCCGCAGCCTTTCTCAGCACTCTTGGAGCGTGACGCTTCACATCACTCCAAGAGCGCTGAAGGTCCACAAAAGATGCCTGGAATCGAAATCTCCGCCTCAGCTTCATCCGGAAACGACGAGGCATGGTGTGTTTGGTGTGAAGGTGGGTGTCAATCTTGTCATAACCCAGGAGGAGGAGGAACTGTGGAAACAGCAATGTATGTTTGAGTCAAACTATGTAAAAAAATGTTAATAAATCAGAAAACACACTATATCAACTTTTTTAGATTGGAGACCAATGAATCCCATTTCTGGTGATACATATACATCTATGTCCAAATCTATCTCCATGCCCTAGGTTCACCCACACTGGTGATGACCTCAACATGATGTTGGCATTGTGTCAATTGTCCCTTCAGTACCCACCTCAAAGTATCATAACAACATGTGGAGGCTTATACACATCACCCTGGCCAGTGTTTGGGGGGGGGGGGGCTGTTTTTTTGTTCACATAGGCTGAAGCCCCATTTCAAATCTGACACCCAGATCCTGTCCCCACCCCCCACAAACTAAAGTCTACTAAGTACTTTAATTATGTGTTACTTAACACTCATTCATCGGAGAGAGGGGCATTACAAATGGTGAGGGCCTATGATATGTGAACACACTTTTCAAAGGAGAAATTACGACATCCCAAAGTCTCATGGACACAGAGATGAGGAAACCCTTTAGGGGCCTTCCAGGGAAGAAGGCCCATGTCCGTATCAAGATATGGACACACTTCTTTAGGTTATTGATGACAGGTCGCCTAGAGATTTTTGGTTAGGGGGGGAGCCCTGACATTCCCTGAGCACAACTTGTAGCCTATTTATTACTTTCAAAAAGCTAGACAAGCAACAAAGGGCACCGTCTCTATTGTTGGTGTCATGGTGTTTGAAAGATGTTTTATTTTTGGGCTGTTTTCTAATGTACATGCAAAAGTCACTATTTACTCATCTTGGAATCTGTACCTATGCAATTTTTGAACTCACATGTTAAGCCCCCATTCACACTGGGGCGACGCTACTTCGCACCGCGACCTCCGAGGTCGCGGTGCGAGCAGCGCGCCGCTACCTCGGAGCGGCCGCCACAGACTTCGTAACATTGAAGTCTATGGCGGTCGCCTCCTGGTCGCCCCAAAGAAGCTCCGGACCCTTTTTCTGAGTCGGAGCGACTTGTGTCGCTCCTATCAGAACGGGTCCGCAGCTTCCCTATGGGAGGCGACCTGCGGCGACCTGTGAGGCGACCAGGTCGCCTCACAGGTCGCCCCAGTGTGAACGGGGGCTAAAGCTAACAACTAATTTTCAACACAAACAAACATACATTATTGGTCAAGCAAATGATGTCTTGACACCCTTTTCACACTGGGGTGACTTGTCTGATGACTTAGTCGCCTGATAAGTCACGCTCCATTGTATGCAATGGAAACCTTCTAAGCAAAGTGACTCAAGTCGCTGCACCGTCTAAAAAAGTTACTCCACTACTTGGGGGTGACTTTGGAGCAGCTCTTAGTGCCGGGTCACACTCTTGCTATGACAGACATCGGATGTGATTTGGAGCACAATGCTCATAAAATCACATGCGATGTCTGTGTGGTGCAAATTCAGCCATACAGTTTGTGTGGCTGAATTTGCAACGCGATCACAGTGAAATCACACAGGAACCTTTTTGTGGTAAACAGAAGAATTGTATCGCATAGTGGTTCACAGCAGTGCCATCCGATTCATGTGCGACCTGTCCAATCCCACTGCGATCTGATCTGGGGGTGTTGGTAACTTGCAATTGACACCCCCATATATTCACATATGCCAGTGTGAGCTGCCTCTGCTGTGAATGCAATCCATTAACACGCAGTAGACTCGCAGTGTTCTCACATCAGTATCAGGTGAACACAGACTCATGTCCTGGCTTTTTGGATTGTTTCTCCAATGCAATCCTTTGGAGACATGAACAGGCCAGGTTTTCTAAGTCACTCATATACATCGCAGGTGAACAAATTAGCTGCTGTGTTTGCAGTGTGCATGTGCAATGCCATCTTATGATGGTGAAACTCAGAAAGACATGTAGACCACCATCGCTTGCAGTGTTTATGAATGTATCTATTTATTTTGACCTAATTTCATTATCATATATTTTTTGGAAATATAATGTTGAAAAGGGTGAATAGCTTTGTGTTTCTATAGATATCTTTTTACATTTCAGATTAATATGTAACTTGTTTGTATATTTTAAAAAGATATATATATATATATATATATATATATACATATATATACACACACACACACTATATATATATATATATATATATATATATATATATATATACTCACACACACACACTATAAATATATATATATATATATATATATATATATATATATATATACATACATATATACAGTATATATATATATATATACAAACCCATATCCAAAAAAGTTGGGACACTGTACAAATTGGGAATAAACACAGAATGTAATGATGTGGAAGTTTCAAATTTCAATTTTTTTTTTTTCAGAATACAACATAAATGACATATCAAATGTTTAAACCGAGAAAATGTATAATTTTAAGGGAACAATAAGTTGATTTTAAATTTCATGGCATCAACACATCTCAAAAAAGTTGTGACAAGGCCATGTTTACCACTGTATGGCATCCTCTCTTCTTTTTATAACAGTCTGCAAATGTCTGGGGACTGAGGGGACAAGTTGCTCAAGTTTAGGAATAGGAATGTTGTCCCATTCTTGTCTAATACAGGCTTCTAGCTGCTCAACTGTCTTAGGTATTCTTTGTTGCATCTTCCTCTTTATGATGCGCCAAATTTTTTCTATGGGTGAAAGATCTGGACTGCAGGCTGGCCATTTCAGTACCCGGATCCTTCTTCTACGCAGCCATGATGTTGTAATTGATGCAGTATGTGGTCTGCCATTGTCATGTTGGAAAATGCAAGGTCTTCCCTAAAAGAGATGACATCTGGATGGGAGCATATGTTGTTCTAGAACTTGGATATACCTTTCAGCATTGATGGTGCCTTTCCAGATGTGTAAGCTGCCCATGCCACACGCACTCATGCAACCCCATACCATCAGACATGCAGGCTTCTGAACTGAGCGCTGATAACAACTTGGGTTGTCCTTGTCCTCTTTAGTCCGGATGACATGGCATCCCAGTTTTCCAAAAAGAACTTCAAATTTTGATTAGTCTGACCACAGAACAGTTTCCCACTTTGCCACAGTCCATTTTAAACGAGCCTTGGCCCAGCAAAAACGCCTCCGCTTCTGGATCATGTTTAGATATGGCTTCTTTTTTGGCCTATAGAGTTTTAGTTGGCAACGGCGAATGGCACGGTGAATTGTGTTCACCGACAATGTTTTCTGGAAGTATTCCTGAGCCCATGTTGTGATTTCCATTACAGTAGCATTCCTTTATGTGATGCACTGCCATCTAAGAGCCCGAAGATCACGGGCATTGAGTATGGTTTTCCGGCCTTGACCCTTACGCACAGATATTGTTCCAGATTTTCTGAATCTTTGGATGATATTATGCACTGTAGATGATGATAACTTCAAACTCTTTGCAATTTTTCTCTGAGAAACTCCTTTCTCCACTCCACTATTTCTCCAATCCACTCCACTAATTGCTCCACTATTTTTCTCCCCAGCATTGGGGGAATTGGTGATCCTCTGCCCATCTTGACTTCTGAGAGACACTGCCACTCTGAGAGGCTCTTTTTATACACAATAAGGTTGGCAATTGACCTAATAAGTTTCAATTTGGTCCTCTAGCTGTTCCTTATATGTACATTTAACTTTTCTGGCCTCTTATTGCTACCTGTCCCAACTTTTTTGGAATGTGTAGCTCTCATGAAATCCAAAATAAGCCAATATTTGGCATGACATTTTGAAATCTCTCACTTTCAACATTTGATGTGTTATGTATATTATATTGTGAATAAAATATAAGTTTATGAGATTTATAAATTAGTCCATTAGTCCATGCCTTTTTTACTCACAATTTGTACAGTGTCCCAACTTTTTTGGAATTGGGTTTGTATATATTGTGTGTGTATGTATGTATGTATGTATACATACATACATATATGGTGTGTATGTATATATATATATATATATATATATATATATATATATATATATATATATATATACATATACAATATTTTTTTTTACATATATATATATATATATATTTAAAAAAAAAAAAAAAAATATATATATATATATATATATATATATATAGTAAAAAAAGAATTATATATAAATACATCTAAATAGATATATATTTTGAAAATTAAATATATCTCTTTAGATATATATATTTTGAAAATTATATATATATATTTTGACATGTGTATATATATATATATATATATATATATATATATATATATTGAAAATTATACATATATATATACATACATATATACATTTTTGGTAAAAAATATCTATATTTTTGGTGGGAAAACAGATCTATATTTTTGGGCAAACAATATATATATATATTGTGGGGATTAGCTCGGTGGCGGGCGTGGATGACCCCTTGGGGGGGTTCTTTACACAAGGAGATAGCCGAGAAGTGGTTACAAACAACAGTTTGGTTTATTCATGCAATTTTCTTCACCAGACTGCAAGCGTCAAAACATCCAAAATAAAATAAAACACAAAATAAATCCTTGCCACTGTGGGCGGCTACCTTCTCACACACAGGAACCTATCTAATGAAGTCTGTCTCCAACCTACTGTTGGGCAAACTTTGCTGATCCTACAGCAGACACTCCATAGTCCATCTTTTTTCTTCACTCAACAAATGTCCATTGAACATGTCCCTTTTCCTCTTCACATTGAACATGTCCCTTTGCTTGTCTCTTCACATAGCAAACATTCTTTTATTTCTTCCACATAGAAATAGTTCATTTTCTCACCTTGAGAAGTCTTCACACTTTTTTACCCTCCTCAGCGCACATCGCTCCAGGAGGTCTTCTCCCATGCTCACACAGCGTCAGGAGGCACACATCTGACTGTCCTCCTCTCCCCAGCTTCATACAGTGTCAGAGAGGCAGCAATCCTTCTCCCAGGCTTCACACAGCGTCGAGAGGCACACATATGACCGTCCTCCTCTCCCCAGCTCACACAGCGTCAGGAGGCAGCAATCCTTAGACTTCCTCTGGACAAATTATAGAGGCCTTAATTTCCTCAATCTGAACAGCTGAAGTCTGTTCAACGTCCTTAGACAGTTCTGGCTACCTCTGCAGCCGACGCCCTATAGTAATTGGTGAATTTTCTAAGCCAGGTGAAAATGTATCTCCTGTCTGTGACTACATCCGCAAATTTACCTGACTTCCTGTCACAATATATATATATATATATATATATATATATATATATATATATATATATATACTGTATATATATATATATATATATATATATATATATATATATATATATATATATATATATAGAGAGAGAGAGAGAGACAACCAGACATACATTAACAGGTTCACATGCAGGAAGTTTCTACAATTGGGAACTGACGTATACTAGCCAGGAAGTGCACGTGTTTGAACCTACATTATATAAAACTCAACTAGCCCCCACTAGCTAACTGAGAGATATCCCACTTTCTAATGTGTACATTTTCTCACACACATCTTACCTTGCAGATAAATACCACCACAACGGGAGTATACAGGGAAGGAGCCATGTTTCTCCGAATTGCGAGAGGAACTGTAAAACTTCCTGAAATGTGTGCACCTTCTAACAGTGTCGTTTCCGGTTGATTTAGCGAACGTGAGCACGCATGGAAAAAGCGAGCGAATTCGCGAACAAGCGGAAACATTTGACAAACACAATCTGCTAAACACAAAATGCATGTCCAACAAACATTTAAAAAAGATAACAAACATTTGGATTGACCAGAAAACATTTTTATTTAACCCATAAGCAAGTATTTTTGAAGACATTTTAAACATGCCCGCCCACCACCATCAATGTTTATTTAAAGCACAATACACAGCTTAAAAAATTTACATATGACATTTTTGATGAACAGTATCCAAGCATCAAGCCACACTAGCTTGAGAGCTTTTCAAAAATAAATGAATTACAAGTATAGCAATAGTAAATACATACAACATGCATGAACAAATGGCCAATAATATTAATATACATGTGCAGATTGACAAAAAAAAAAAAAAGCAATTAGCAACAAATAACAAAAAACTTACAGAGGGTCAAGTATTCATTACCCCAAATACAGCCCTGGGCTATGTGTCATTACACATGACAGGCAACACAGGCAACGCAGCCAAATCCCCCCCCCCCCCCGCCTACAAATAACAAAGCCCAAAAAAATGAAACACAAAGCAAATCACCACGAAAAAATATCCCCACCACAATATATTGGACCTTTTGCCAGCCCAAAACTTCCCTGATGTCTGACTGCTTTTTATGAGATACGTCAGACAACACACCCAGTAATGGGAACGCCCAGCAGACCAATTAACTGTGTGTGTGTCCTGGAAGCAAACCAACATAAGTGCGACTGCAATTTTGAGTGGGATGTAATGGGGATGAATTGCAAAGCTTTGTAGCATGTGTGGTTTATCTAGAAACTCAATAAAATGTCTAAGTCTGGGAGCATGCCCAGTAGAACAGAAATGGCAAATTGCAAGAGAGAGAGAGCTAAACAGCCTGAACTTTATTGTGGTTGGCCAAACAGTTGCATATATAGTTTTCTAAAAATACATATATAGATATTCAACTCTCTCTCTCTCTATATATATGTATATAGATATAGCTATAGATATATAGACATAGATAGAGAGATAGATAGATAGATATAATATATATATATATATATATATATATATATATATATATATATATATATATATATATATGTATGTGTATATATGTAGATATATTTATATGTATATACAGTATATTTATATCTCAATACTTGTAATGTTTATATAGAGGTATGGAATTGGAATGTGATGGTGTTTACTAATGAATAACTTGCTAGAAGTATGAACTGTGTGCAGTGACAACCTGCATGTTTTCAAAGTTTGCCGGTTCGCCCAGTTTACATGGGTGAAAAGGCGGACTTTACCGTCGAACCCATTATACCGCTTGCTTATGTTTTGCAAAACTTACTTTTTTTTCAGCCTAGTTGGCATTGCGCATGCACACATGTGCCTTCTTGCAGCTCAGGACTTTAGGAGCTATTTTTACTTTTTACAATTTTGAAGAAATCTCTCTTTATATGTCAATTTTGGACACAGTTTAAAAGCCATTCATCTCCAAATGCACAGTCATTTGGGCTTTTTTGGGGTGCTAAACAATGTTTTAGAAAAAAGTAGTCGAGCTTTTAGCTGAACTGTTTTTAAGTCTCGCCCTGACGTTGTTGCATCTTAGTGAATTTTACATTCGGCATTATTGTCCGCCGGCGGTACAGTGTATTCCAATTTCATACGTTAAACTTCGCCATACCGCTAAAAACCTGGCGAAGGCGAAATGGCGGTACAGCGAATTAGGCCCATAGTCTTCACTTTTTTCACAATTTCTTTTTGTAGAAATTCCCCTTCCCCCCCCCCCCCCCCCTAAAAAAAAAAAGTCACTTTTTTGGACCAGGTGGGATTTTTTAAATGTGAAAAATGCTTGACATGCAAAACCTGTAAAAAAAGGAAAAAAGAAAAATACACATTCAATATCCCACATAACAGGACGGAGTTATGAAATATCTAAGTTCATCACATGCAGTAGCATGCATGTCACATATCTTTTGGAGTGTGAATGAGGTCTACAATATGTGGGTAGAACCACAAAGGAACTAAGAGTATGACTTAGGGAACATAATAACAACATAAAAAAAAGGGTTCCACCAACACAGCTTATTAAATCATTTTAGGAGGTTCCATAATAAAGACCCTACCAAACTGTCCTTTTGTGGGATAGATAGGGCAGAAAGACATTGGAGGGGCACTAATATTAGTCTCAGAATGAGACTAAATGGATATAGCAGCTACAGAGTTTGGCTCATAAAGGGTTAAATGTAGAATTAGATGTTAACTGTTTCATCAGTAATTTTTGATTGACATATATTTTGGTTTATGTACGTGTATGTATATTTTTTCCCTTGACGAGGGAAACGTATATATAAATCCATACATTTTGTTATTTATTTATTTAATTTTTTACGTATGTCCAATATACAGTATATATATATATTTTATATTATTGTATAAGAGGAACATGTTACCAATATATTACTAGTTAACATATTTATTAAGGCCTAATAAGGTGTACCAAAATTAAACTCCTATTCACATTATTAGAGAAGGAAGTACTAAGATGGTGGATATGACACTTCTGGTCTGTACTGCAAATAATAGGGAATCTAGTATTATAGATGATAAGGAAGGCATCACATAAATGAGGTGTAGTTTTTTTTGAGATGGAACCCCTATGTACAACATTGACAGGGAGGGAGATGATAGAAAGGCAAATATAGTTATCCTTGTATTTATTGGGATGTAAGGTGTAATAAAATGGAGTCCTTTGAAACAGTAACAAGAAAAGGAGCACCAAGATGGCGGCTCCAGCACTTCCAGTTAGCGTGCCCAATATCTATGATCCGAGTAGGGGAAATTATGTAAAGGGTGACGCCATGCACAGGGATAAGTCTGTTGGGAGGAGTAGGAGGGCTAGAGGTGTAGTAGCAGCATTCACCAATCTAAATAGCAGCCTATGATTGGCCTCCCCAGCTTCTGAAGGGCACAGTGGGAGGGCGAAACGCATCAAGAGAGGATGGTAGTCTGTTCCGGTGGTTGGAACACACACTGAGCGGCAAACCTCACTGATTCTTTATTGCTTGATTTTATGCACATAACTGTAAGTGTATTTGCTTTTATTTTTTTTAAATAAACATACAGTATTACACTAAGGTCACCTATTTTCTTATTCGCATTTGCTGGATGAGACCCTTATGATTGGAAGGATTTTGGAGGATCTTAACCAACTCCAGAAAGTACTCCATAACAGACACCTTATGTCTGGAGAAGAAGTAGGGGAGTTCCCATATTTTATTTGTTGTGTCTGAGAGCACCACATGCCTGCTTGATATAACTCTGGTGAGTGGGGATTGCAGGAGGGGTACCTTGTGAAGCACCAGAAGAATTAACCAGCACAGACGCTTTATGCACCAATAGACTTTATGTATTATGCACTTGCACTTTTATCTAATATTGTTTATTGATTCTCATATTGTGATTTTACATTTCATTTTGCACTTTATCTAAAAGTGTTCATAGATTTTTATATTGTGAATTTTGCATTGGGATTACCTTCATTTAGAAGTAGCGCTGTATAATTGTCTTATTTTGGTTTAGTACCTCCATTCTTATACCTTGAAAAAATTATTTCTTTATACCTCTTTTTTAACTGGTTTATGCTTAGACATTTCTTAAGCTCCACACTGAAACTGTTCCACAGTTTTACTCCACAAATAGAAATACAGAACCTTTTCCTAATTGTCTGCGCATTCAGAGTCTTAAAATTAAATATTTCCCTTAGATTATAACTCCCGTGCAATAAATAGTTTTTGTATATTTCCTGGTAATAAATAGTTTTTTTGCTTTAAATATTATTTGTGCACATTTATCTGTAAGAATATAGAGTTTGCGTGATCCCTATATCCTGCCCCATAAATATTCCGTATTGCTTTCTTTTGCAGTATGATCAATGGATGTATTCTAGTTATATAATTATTGCCCCAAATCTCTGCACAATAATTTAGATATGGAAGAACTATTGAACAATATAAAATACAGAGTGATATATAATCCATAGCATGTCTTACTTTATTTAAAACTGCTATACTTTTGGATACTTTGGATTGCATTCAATAATAACTCCTTCCATCTGTATATCCATTTAGTTGGAAGCCACTGTGGCCGTGCCCCTGACTCGACTTCCTTCCTCCCCAGCAAAAAAATTATAATTGTCAGGGGGAAGTGGGCCGCATTGCCTGCGGTTCCGGGCCACAGGTTGGACATGCCTGCTCTAAATGTTTTAAATCCATATTGATCTTCAGCATGTAATATATTTTCTTCTATAAATTTGTCCAGCCGGTTATTAAAAAGTTTTTCTTAAATTTTGCAAAATTGTGGTAGTAACAATACAGGCCTATAGTATGTGAAATGGTGTCTGTTCCCCGATTTATATAGAGGTATGCCTTTGCCTTTTCATTTTGTATGGAAATATGTCAGTCTGAAATGACACATTAAAGATATGTGTTTAAGGTTTTGAAATCCCTTAAATTACCCTATTAACAATGGTCATATCAATGTCATCGCAGTCAGAAGCTGTTTTATTTGTGGATTTTGCAACAGTATCTATAATTTATCTTTAATTCACTGCTGTGAGGAACATTGAACTCAAATTTCTATTTATAAAACTGTCATTCTGCTTCTCAAATGTTACTGGATCAGGGGTTTGTTCTGCAAGATCATGTCCAATACTCACAAAGAATGTGCGACCTCTTTAACCACTTCATTTATATTATAATTTTCCTCATTATCAATAATAAAATATTAAGGGTAACCAGGGCTTTTTCTCTCAGAGAATAGGTGCAGGAACTCCTCCCTTCTGAGTCACCCCTTAACTCCGTCCCCTACCCACCCCCGAGCACCATTCCTTGGTTTCACCTCCTACCCACCTCCCAGTACCACCCCTTTTAGAGAATTAACGATAACAAAGAAAGGCAATATAATAGATCTAGAAACAATGGACACCCCAGAGACAATAGATCCACCCCTGCAACAAGTGACTTCCAACATCCAGCATCAATAGACTCTCCAGCAGCCAGCAGCATTAGGCCCCTCCAACAGTAGATCCCTCCCAGCAATGATTGATTCCCTGCAACATGATACCCCACCAGCAACAACAGACTTCCCCAGCAACAATAGAGACCCTCTGTGCAAATAGATCACCTCCAGCAGCAAATAGATCCCCTCCAGCAACACTAGATTCCCCAGTAGCCAGCATCAATAGACCCTCCAGCAGGCAGCAACAAAGACCCCTCCCTCAACAATAAATCCCTCCCAGCAACAACTGACCCACCATCAGCAAAAGACCCACCCCCAGCAACAATAAATCCCTATGAGCAACAGAAGACCTCCCCAGCAACAATAGACCCCCATCCTCTGCAGCAATAGATTCCCTATTAGCCAGCATCAATAGACCCACCAGCACACCCCAGCACCCCTTGCCATTACATACATTCAGTTCTGGAGGTGCCGGAACTGCGTTCCCCCGCGTTCCCGCTGAAAAAAAGCCCTGAGGGTAACTCACTTGTCTAGAGTAATTTTTTCTTACAGTATTCAATATACAGTATTCCATAGCCCTTTAATGTTATTCCTATTATCTTCCAGTCATTTATTATAATATTTCTTCCTAGCTATTCTCATAATACTGGTTAACTTCTTTGTATGTTTTTTACTTAATTTCTGCATCCGTAGTTCTCTGTGCCATGAATTCTCTATATAGTGTATTTTTCTTTTTATAGGCATTTTGTAAACCCTTTGTAATCCAAGGATGATCAATATATTTGAATTCCCTGTTAATTTTTTTTATAGGATAGTTTTTATCATATAGTCTTTTAAATATACTTAAGAATTCATCATATGCACTATTTTTGTTATTGCCATCATATACAATGTCCCAGTTTTGTACAATAAATCATTTTTAAATGCTGTTAATGTTTCTTCTGTTCTCCTTCTCCTTTATACTATTTTGTTATCAGGTCGATTAGTCCTGAAGTTGTCATAAACTGCAAAAACTGGCAGATGGTAACTAATGTCACTAATTATTAGTCCACATATACAGTTTACAATATCATTCGTAAATATGTTATCATTTAAAGTGGCACAGTGAGAAGTTATCCTAGTGGGTCTGGTGATTTTTGGATACAAATTCATACTATATATAGTGTTAATAAAATCATCTGTCATTTTATGTTTATTTGGATTAAGCAAATTAATGTTAAAATCTCCACAAATGAAAATAGCTTTATGAGTTTTGTTTATAAACATACAAACCCGGTGTCCTGTAGATACAGCTATTTATTAGAGGTTTATGTTTTTCTCTGTATATTTCAATTTCAAAAAGCACTGTTAAAAACAGTTTACAAATTATCCAACAGCCTGAAGACAAGATTTTTATCCACATAAATTACAACTCCTCCACAGCCTTTATTTTGTGGATCTATGTGAATAAACTCATAGCCCTCTAGCTCAAAGTCCACCCCTTTCTCTATGTTGACCCATGATTCCGATATTGCTATAATATTGAATAAATGTACTGTATGTGTGACCCCTCTGGCACAAACAAATTAGGATAATCAATAAACAAAGTGATCCTCACTTGAAGGGTAGAATGCATTTTTAGAGGAGTTCCCAAGGAACCTCCACTGAGAAAAGAGAGAAAAAGAAAAAGAGACGGGGGATTGGATAGGAAAAAAAAAATAAATAAAAATGCTCCTCTACCAAATTAAGGGTCAAAGATAGCATATGTATTCAATATCTAAGAACATTAGTTGAAAACTCAGTACTATATAGCTGTAGTCCGATTATTTGTGGAGAAGGTTTAAGGCTCGAATTACAGGGGAAAAGTTCCCAAATTAATTAAAGATGGCAAGTAAATACTTTGAGTGAAAACGTGCCCTCTAGGCTAAGTATTTGCTAAGGTAGGGGGTTATATCATTGGAATTAAATTAGACATTTACCAATTGGACAGACTTAGCCCAGCAAACTGTTGACAACCTAGGACCAAGAAAAAGGGTCCCCTACATGGGTATAACATCCAGGTGTAAGACGTGGGGAGCTAATGGGGCCACCTTCTGAGGTAGGAGGTTGTAAGTATTTCGATTTTGTCGATGGATGTTGACCATAATAGAGTTAAAGGAGAAGACTTTGACCAAAGTTGCTTGCGAGAAAATGGGCTGGTGGAAAAGAGACTCAGATCCACAGATCCTCCCCATCCTGGAACATGGAGAAAGAGTGGGTTTTTCTTTGTAATTAAAATACAAAATTAAATGGGTACGCCCACCTATACTATATTTTGTGAGAGGCAAGATGTGATGGGAGGGGCTTAAACACTCTCCTTGTTTGCATCTTTAGTGGGGATATATCAACCCAGAAGCTCCAGATCAGGATTCTCTCTGGCATGTTTGCATCACAGCTTCTTTAGTTTGGTAGAAATGTGGTTTTGTGGTAACATCTCTCAGAGGCCCATCAGGTTTAGGTGCAATAAATCCCCAATCCTGTTGATTTTGAGATGTAACTCATCACTGTCGGGTAATGTGTCTTTCATTAAGGACTGATACGAAAGTTGTACCGCCAAGAGCCATTTTCTAGATCTTAAATTGTGGCTTGTGCCTCCTGCAACTCAGATCTGTTATATGGGTAAAGTTTTGGGTAACTCTGTGAATTGTTATATCTATTTTTGATTCAATGTTATCAATTATTTTACCCAGTTCCAAAAAATGTTGTTTCAGCTCTGTTGTCAGATTTAAGGCCACTTTGTCTAACTCCTTCTTGAGTAGGTCAGCAAGTGAGTTATGAAAACAGGGTCCACTGAATACTAAGGATATTTCAGAGAATAGCCTCTTCAGTCTGGATTTCGGCCTCAACACTCCACTGAAACTGCTCTCCTAAAACTGACAAACGATCTACTAATGGCCAAAACCAAAGGACACTATTCTGTACTCCTACTCCTGGACCTTTCTGCTGCCTTTGATACGGTTGACCATCCCCTCCTCCTCAAAAAACTCCATGCATTTGGTCTCCGTGACTGTACTCTTCACTGGTTATCGTCCTACTTATCCAACTGCACCTTTAGCGTTACTTACAATTCTACTTCCTTCTCTCCTCTTCCCTTCTCTGTTGGGGTCCTCCAAGGCTCTGTTCTTGAACCCCTCCTATTTTCAATCTACACCTCCTCTATGGGTCAGCCTCCCACGGCATCCAATACCATCTCTACGCTGACGATACTCAAATCTATTTTTCCACCCCTCAGCTCTCTCTCTGTCTCCTCCCGTATCACTAATTTACTATCAGATATATCGGTCTGGATGTCAAACCACTTCCTCAAACTCAACCCATCCAAAACTGAGCTTATATTTTTTGCTCCACCACGTGCCTCTTCCCCTGATCTCTCTGTCAATATTGATGGCATTACTATCAGCCCATCCCCGCATGCCAAGGTCCTAGGTGTTATCCTGGACTCTGAACTCTCCTTCAAGCCCCACATCCAATCGCTGTCCAAATCTTGCCGCCTCAACCTCCGCAACATCTCTAAAATATGCCCCTTTCTAACCAAAGACACTACAAAGCTCTTAGTTCACTCCCTGGTCATCTTGCACCTCGACTACTGCAATTCCCTTCTCATTGGCCTACCTCTACACAGGCTATCCCCCCTTCAATCCATCATGAATGCTGCCGCCAGACTCACCCACCTTACCAATCGCTCAGTGTCCGCTGCTCCTCTCTGTCAAGCCCTCCACTGGCTTCCACTCACTCAACAAATTGAATTCAAAATACTAACAACATCTTACAAAGCCATCCACAGCTTAGCCCCCAGCTACATCACTAGCCTGGTCTCAAAATACCAACCTAATCACTCTCTTTGTTCCTCTCAAAACCTCCTGCTCTCTAGCTCCCTTGTCACCTCCTCCCATGCTTGCCTCCAGGACTTTACCAGAGCCTCTCCAATCCTATGTAACTCCTTAACCTTATCTGTCCGATTATCTCCTACTCTATTAGCTTTTAGACGATCTCTGAAAACTCTCCTCTTCAGAGAAGCCTATCCTACCCACACCTAACAACTATACCTCCATGGTTATTGCCTTTTGTTTCACTTGACCCTCCCTTCTAGATTGTAAGCTCTAAGGAGCAGGGTCCTCTAATTCTATTGAATTGTATTCTAACTGTATTGTTTTCCCTCACATTGTAAAGTGCTACGCAAACTGTTGGCGCTATATAAATCCTGTATAATAATAATAATAATTATTATTATTATTATCCAAGGTTCATAGAGCACCTAGCACTTTACAAAATCTAGAGAGGCAGTACTGTTACTGGAAATGATTCCAAGATAAAAGGGTTAAAATAGCCCTGCTCATTGGAGCTTACAGAATAAATGGATTGGTAGGTAATAGTAAAACAAAAGGTAATATCTGTGAGGGGATAGGTTGATGGAGTAGGTAACAGTTCCATTTCTAGGTAGAGACAGAATAGCTTACTTGAGAGATGAGTTTTAAGGGCTCATCTAAAGGTGAAAGGAGCAGGAGATATTCTCCTTGAGGCATCCACTATAGTAATCATCTAATCTAATGTAACATTTATTTCACAACACACACACAAAGTTGAAATTAGATAGCCTTCACCAAATGCACTTTCAAAATAACAGCAATCAACAACCTGCACTCACTTTCAAAATAACTGCATTATTAATATGCATGCATTTGCAAACTATTATTAATTATGAATGTAGATGTTTGACATTAAAGATCTGCAGTTTCTGAAGGCAGCAAAGTAAAAAAAAAACTACAGTAAACATCTCACCTATTCTGTTGTTTGTCAGGACTTCAGAGAACACAATAGCTCAGCGAAAGTGATTCCTCAATCCACCTTAAATTGTGTGGATAGGGGAATCAGGTCAGTTTTTTTTCATTCAACCTGCTGGCTGAAGGAAAAACAAAATGAATCATCTATGGGCTGTTTTATATCTTCTTCATATCTTCTTCAGTTAAGCAACACAAACCTGTCCCTAGCCTATCAATGGACAGTGAAGGAACAGCAAAAGATGATGGAATAATCTCTCTGCTCACTCTATCTTTCTGCATGATCCTAGTCAGGAAATGTATATGCTGGATACCTGACTGTTTTTTAGTTCTGCTGTTGTAGAAGAGGTCCTAATTCTGGTGCTTATTCTAGTTTAATTAAAAAAAATAAATGCAATGGTTTTAACCACTTCCCACAAAATCATGTACCTGTAAGTCATTTTTTTTAAAACAAATTGTATTGGATTTTTACAGTTTTACAAAGAATAATACAAGCAAAACCACTTAATGAATCCTCTCTGAGCATAAGGTGCTAACAACAATAAAGCCCAAAGGCAAAAAAAAGGGGGGGGGATCCATTATATATCAACATGAGGGGGGGGGGGAGGAGGAAGGGGGGGATACCTTGGCGGGGGGAAATGAACCAGGTAGTTAATCTGGAGACATTCACAAGGGGACACAGCTAGCATGAGATCTCGCAACACATCAGGTAGGGTTGGGGATGGCCTGGGGGTATGCCGTCAGAAAGGGGGACCATTTGGAAAGGAAGTGTTCAGTGGGGCCTGATAGGAGCTTGGAGTCCAAAAGTTCTTTGGTATAGAGCCTAACAAGTTCTTCCATAACATCCTGAATAACGGGGGGGGGGGGGTGGGGTGGGTAATAGTCCACTTCTGAAGTATAGCTCTCCGTGCTATCATGAGACATGTTGATATCCAGGCCTTGTGGGTGTTGAAGATTATGGTTTGAGATTGGTCAACCTCCAGAGTGGGGCCATGTAAATTTCCAAAGAGCAGGAGGAGAGGATTGTTTGTCGGAGATACGCCTGTGGTGGTGAGAGTTAGCTGTTGTACTGCCTCCCAGAATGCCGAGATGTGAGGGCAGGACCATAGTCTATGAGCCAAGGTGGGCCTCTGGATAAGACAGCAAGAACAAGACTGGGAGGCCGTTGTAGTCACTGACAAAGAAAAGGGGGAATAGGCCCTGTGAAGGATTTTCAGTTGTTGTTCCCTCCAAAATTCGTTAACATTAAATTTGCACGTCAGGTTGTAGCCTTGTAGGATGTACTCCCCAATGTTGGGGATATCAAAGTCTTTGTTCCATGGAGAAGAGGATGGAGAGATGGGCTGTTGTGATCGGAGATCTAGTAATGGTTTATAAACGTCAGAAAGTTTAAGTTTCTGTTTCAGCAGTAGTACATCTAATAAAGAATCTCTGATACGTTTGAACTGACATGGGCAAAGGTCTTTGGCGAATGAGATTGCCTGCTCTACATGAATGAAATGCTGCCTTGGAACGCTGTAGGCGGTGTAGATATCCGAGTGGGGGCGTGGTAGCCCAGAAAGTGGGTCAAAAAGTTGTGCAAAGTGTGTAATTCCGCCAGATGACCATTGGGAGAAGGCCCGATATTGTCTGGTTTGGGCAAATAAGGGGTGGCCCATGATGGTGAGATATTGCGAGAAATATGGGGATAAACTCAGTTTCTTGCTGATTTCTCGCCAGGCTATTATGGTATCCCGTAGAAGAAAGTTGGTCCTGATGCTGGCTGGTAAGGCATACAATGGACAGTGGAGAATGGCTCCCAGTCTGTAGGGTGCTACCATTTGGGTTTCAAGGGCTACATTTGAAAATCTAGGTATCTCCGATATCCAATCAATCCCCACCCTCAAAAGACATGACAGATTATACAACCTCACATCTGGAATATTGGCGCCCCCTCCCCTCCTGGGCTTCTGGAGTTTCTTCAATGAGATGCGGGGACGTTTGTTGTGCCAAATAAACTGTGAAAGTGCTTTATAAAGGATCTGAATGTCCTTATGCTTTAGAAGAAGAGGAATTGTCTGCATGGGATATAGCAATTTTGGGTAGCTGACCATTTTAATCAAGTGACATCGGCCCAGGAGGGAGAGGGGCAATTCTGACCAAGACTCCAATTGTTTCCTGATTGCCTCCACCACTGGGGGAAAATTCAGTGTGTATATAGAGGATGGCAGTCTACCTATTTGTATACCTAGTTACTTAATGTGGGATTTGGCAATGGAGAATACGGAGTGTTCCAACCATGGTTGGTTTGTGGAGTGGGACAGTGGGAGAATTTCACTTTTGGTGAAATGAATGCGGAGTCCCGAGCATTCTCGGAAATTCGTGAAGATATCGTGGATAAGGGGAACATCGGAAGCAGGGTCGGAGGTGAAGATTAATATGTCATCCGCGAATAACACCGTACGGATTTCCTGATCTCCTATGTGAATACCATGTAGGGATTGATGCGATGACAGGTAGCGGGAGAGGGGTTCAATGGCAGTATTGAAGAGCAATAGGGAAAGCGGGCAGCCCTGTCTGGTGCCCTTGTAGAGAGGGAAGGAATCCGAGACATGGCCGCAGGCAACCACATTCGCCCGAGGGGCCGAGTACATGGCTGAGATTAGATGCAGAAAAGAGCCACCGAAGCCAAATTTCTCCTGGACCATCCAGAGCCAGGAAAAGCTGACGTTATCAAAGGCCTTCTCTGCATCCAATGTAATTATGGCCATGTCGTTGAGGGGGTCTGTGTGGGCCTTGTGTAAGACTGCCAATACCTTTCTAGTAAAGCCTGACTGGGAGGGTAGGATCAGGGATGGTATGATATCGGCCAATCTATTAGCTATCAATTTAGAAAGAATTTTGGTGTCTAGATTCAAAAGGGAAATTGGACGGTATGAACTAGGTTCTGAGGGGTCTTTCCCCGGTTTGGGTATAAGTTTAATGTGGGCCTCGAAACCCGTGGGCAGGTAGGGTCCTCCGCTCATAATGTGGGTATATACATTGGTGAGGGTGGGGGAAATGAAGGAGTTTGTCAATTTATAAAAATCTGAGGTGTAGCCGTCCGGACCCGGGGCTTTCCCAGTGGACAGAGAGTTAACGACCGATTGGACCTCTTCCAGCAAGATGGGAGCATTGAGTTTTAGAAGATCTGACGGGGTCAAAGTGGGAAGTTGAACCTTATCCAGAAAGGATTTGGCCTTAGTCGGCTCAATGGGGTCGGGACCATAAAGGGAAGCAAAAAAACCCTTGATAATCGAGCTAATTTTCTTAGAGTCTGTGGATAGACCTCCGTCCGTTTTTTTGATGGAAGAGATATGTGTGGGAGAGCGTGGACCTTTACACAGATGGGCGAGGAGTTTTCCAGATTTTTTGCCGAACTTGTGGAGCCGAAGGTCGAGGAGGGAATGGGTAAACCTCTCCCCGGCCTCCGCCCAAAGATCAAATTTGGATTTTGCCTCTTTCCAGATCTGGCGGGTTTATGGGGGAATTGTCGTGGGCTAATTGCGCCTGGGCCAGGCGTAGGGCCTTGCTGGCTGCCTGGAAGCCAGCGTTAGCTGATTTCTTGTGAGCTGCCGCAAAGGCGATGATCCCACCCCGAAGCACCGCCTTTCCCGTCTCCCACAGCAAAATGGGATCCGCAGTGTGGGCTGCGTTATCTTGTAGGAAGGATGACAAAGTGGATTCTAATATGTTGCGTAGTTCGCTATTGTCAGAGAGGTACGAGGGAAATCGCCAAATCGGTGAGGAGGGGGACATGGCTGGATCGGTAAAGGATACAGTGATTGGAGCATGGTCCGATATGGCTATTGGTTCAATGGAGGAGTCAGATGTATATTTAAGAAACAAGTGGTTACAGAGGACATAGTCTATACGGGAGAGACTGTCATGAGGGGGGGGGAGAAAAAAGTAAATTCCTTCCCTAGAGGATGAGATAACCACCAGACATCAGTAAGGTGGAGAGAGGAGGCAAATTCTGAAAGGGGTGTGTGGGCGAGGTGAGGTTGGGACTTGGAGTGTGTGTGTCTCGACCTGTCCATGACCGTGTTGAAATCGCCTCCCAACAGGAGGGGACAGTGAATGTGGGGAGCCAATTTGGAGGACAACTCAGAGAAGTAGGATTTGGGAGGGGAGTTGGGGGCATAAATATTGGCGATGACTAGAGTAGAGAAATTAACTTTCAGCTTAATGATTGTCAGTCGCCCTGAGGTGTCTGATTCCCCTGCAAGCACTTCATGTGGAAGATTTTTGTGGAGGAGTATGAGGGTCCCTGCCTTTTGTTTCTCAGAGGCCGAGCCATAGACCTGGCCCACCCATAGTTTGCGCATTCTGTGAAAATCGCTAGCCTCTAAATGTGTCTCTTGGAGTAGGGCAATGTCAGCCTTCAATCTTTTTAGGTGTCTGAGGATGGCCATCCTTATATGAGGGGAACATAGCCCCTTAATGTTCCATGATACTATTTTCATATTACGTTGGATCATAGGGGGGGTATAGACAGGATAGAAGTTATATAGTTTTAAAGAGAAGGGGGTGTGAAGTAAGCTGTGTGTCAGCAGTAGTGAACCTAGAGGAGATGTGCACTGTGTCTCGTTAGGCATATAGGGCCAGGTGGTATTCCCTGAGGGAGAGGGGGTACAACAATAACTAGCAGAACAAAGCTAGCAATCAGAAGGGTAATAAACAAAACTTCACATACCATCATCCTGGCGAGACGAGGTTAGAGGATCGGATGAGCCATCTCCCACCCCTCCGCAGGGGCTATAGCGCTAGAAAGAACCACCGTGCGGGTCATGGTACTCACTCGGGGTATTGAGGAGGATTACATATACCAGTGCAGCTCCGGTAAGGCTGTGCGGGTATAAGTGAGAAAGACAATAAACATTAGTGAGAGAGCAGAACCAGGTATATCCCAGATATAGACAACTAAGATAAAATCGCATATAACAACAAACTGGCGATTTCGTGCCAGCACTCAGCATAGGTAGTAATACGGGGCTATGTAGCACATAGCCACACCAAGAAGGGTAAGCTGGTACCGGGTGAGAAAACAGTTCCTGCTAGGACAGGGAGATCCAGAAGGAGAGCCTAGAAGTTACCCTAATGTTACTTAGGAGCATAACGAGGCCTTTTTGGGGAGTCCTTTCTGGGGTTGCGCAAGTCTCTGGCTCCCGGGGAGCGGGAAGATGAGGGTGAGGCCTGAGTCTCCATTTGAATATGCAAGTACGCCTGCATGTAATTCTTCCGGGTGTGAGAACGATTTAGCTTCTCCTGTGGAGGTGGTAAAACGGAGAACAGCTGGATAGGCCAAAGTGAATTTGATGCCTTTGAGAAAAAGCGCGGAGCAAATTGGTTGGAATGCCTTCTGTCGCCTTGTGACCTCCTGAGAATAATCTGCGAAAAGCAGAATTTTGTGGCCATCCAATTGTAATGATTTTGCATTCCTAAAGGATTTTAGACAATGATTGAAGTAATAAATCAGCGCAGGTGCTCTATAATTGGTGAACCATCACTCTAAGCAGTGGGGATGATCGAACTTTTGAAAAGTTCGGTTCAGCCAGAACATCCGAACTTCCCGAAAGTTCGGCCCGGATTTCAGAAATCAATG
Organism: Pelophylax lessonae; assembly: GCF_965119305.1. NCBI lineage: Eukaryota > Metazoa > Chordata > Amphibia > Anura > Ranidae > Pelophylax > Pelophylax lessonae. The sequence continues at coordinate 153,342,265 of NC_138777.1, forward strand.
GGACCCGATCTTCGGTAATCAAAAAACACAATTTTTAAGCCCTAAAACCCAATAAATGCCCCTAAAAAGTGCCTAGGGTTCTGGGTCATGCCCCATTAACTATTAATCACACAAAAAAAAGTTCTTAAAAATTGTCATTTTTGATAAAAAAGCCAAGTATTGAAAAAAAAGAGAGATTTTTTTGATTTTGACTTTAGATTTAGTATCTGGGGGGTCTAAAAAGTGTACATGTGAAGTTTCAGCTCTGTAGCATGTCCAGAACCATGAAAAAAAAAAAGATAATTTTTCAGTAGAACAGGGATGTGGGACCCTCCTTTTACACCAATATGATCTTTTTTTCTGGTTCTGGACATGCTACAGAGCTGAAACTTCACAGGTACACCTTTTAGACCCCCCAGACACAAAATCACACAAAAAAAGTTCTTAAAAATTGTCATTTTTGATAAAAAAGCCAATTATTGAAAAATTTAAAAAAAAAAGAAAAAAAAAAAGAGATTTTTTGATTTTTACTTTGGATTTAGTATCTGGGGGGTCTAAAAGGTGTACATGTGAAGTTTCAGCTCTGTAGCATGTCCAGAACCAGAAAAAAAGATTGTTTGTATTAGAAAACTTTCAGCACAGGAGGTTGGCTTCGCTGCTGTAACACCTTGCCGATTTAATAGAAGGCATTTTTTTTTGACGCTAGCGTTTTTTTTGGCATTTTTGGGGTTCTTTTGAGGCAGGCAAAACATCTGAACTTGTGTATAGTGGTGTATATACACACATACATATATTTATATACACACCTAGACATATATAGGTGTGATAGTAGCAGAAATATATGCTTGCGCTAATGAAATCATTTACAGTAATATATTTCTGCTACTATCACACCTATATATGGCTAGGTGTTTATATACATATAATTATGTGTGTATATATATATACCACTATACACAAGTTCAGATGTTTTGCCTGCCTCAAAAGAACCCAAAAAAATGCCAAAAAAACGCTAGCGTCAAAAAAAAATGCCCAGGTGTGTTTTTGCTGGCATTTTTTGGGGGGGTTTGGAGGCAGGCAAAACATCTGAACTCGTGCACAGTACCACTATACACAAGTTCAGATGTTTTTCCTGACTGCAAAGAACCCAAAAAAATGCCTGCTTTGAAACCGGCAAGGTGTGAAAACCGAGGAGAGAAGCTAACCCCCTGAGCTGAAAGTTTTCTAATACATACAATCCTTTTTTTTTCTGGTTCTGGACATGCTACAGAGCTGAAACTTCACAGGTACACCTTTTAGACCCCCCAGACACAAAATCACACAAAAAAAGTTCTTAAAAATTGTCATTTTTGATAAAAAAAAGCCAATTATTGAAAAAATTAAAAAAAAAAAGAGATTTTTTTTTGGATTTCAGATCTGGGGGGTCTAAAAGGTGTACATGTGAAGTTTCAGCTCTGTAGCGTGTCCAGAACCATAAAAAAAAGATTGTTTGTATTAGAAAACTTTCAGATCACCAATATGGCTTCTCGGTTTCCACACCTTGCCGGTTTAATAGAATGCATTTTTTTGGGTTCTTAGCAGTCAGGAAAAACATCTGAACTTATGTATAGTGGTACTGTGCACAAGTTCTGATGTTTTGCCTGCCTCCAAAAACCCCCAAAAAATGCCAGCAAAAACACACCTGGGCATCTTTTTTTTGAAGCTAGCATTTTTTTGGCATTTTTTGGGGTTCTTTTGTGCAGGCAAAACATCTGAACTTGTGTATAGTGGTATATATACACACATAATTATATGTATATAGACACCTAGCCATATATAGGTGTGATAGTAGCAGAAATATATTACTGTAAATGATTTCATTAGCGCAAGCATATATTTCTGCTACTATCACACCTATATATGTCTAGGTGTGTATATAAATATATGTATGTGTGTATATACACCACTATACACAAGTTCAGATGTTTTGCCTGCCTCAAAAGAACCCCAAAAAATGCCAAAAAACGCTAGCGTCAAAAAAAAAATGCCCAGGTGTGTTTTTGCTGGCATTTTTTGGGGGTTTTTGGAGGCAGGCAAAACATCAGAACTTGTGCACAGTACCACTATACACAATTATGTAGAAAATGTTTTTCCTGACTGCAAAGAACCCAAAAAAAATGCCTTCTATTAAACCGGCAAGGTGTGGAAACCAAGAAGCCATATTGGTGATCTGAAAGTTTTCTAATACAAACAATCTTTTTTTTTATGGTTCTGGACATGCTACATAGCTGAAACTTCACATGTACACCTTTTAGACCCCCCAGATCTGAAATCCAAAGTAAAAATCAAAAAATCTCTTTTTTTTTTTTTTTTTAATTTTTTCAATAATTGGCTTTTTTATCAAAAATGACAATTTTTAAGAACTTTTTTGTGTGATTTTGTGTTTGGGGGTCTAAAAGGTGTACCTGTGAAGTTTCAGCTCTGTAGCATGTCCAGAACCAGAAAAAAAAGGATTGTATGTATTAGAAAACTTTCAGCTCAGGGGGTTAGCTTCTCTCCTCGGTTTTCACACCTTGACGGTTTCAAAGCAGGCATTTTTTTGGGTTCTTTGCAGTCAGGAAAAACATCTGAACTTGTGTATAGTGGTACTGTGCACAAGTTCAGATGTTTTGCCTGCCTCCAAAATCCCCCAAAAAATGCCAGCAAAAACACACCTGTGCATTTTTTTTGATGCTAGCGTTTTTTTGGCATTTTTTTGGGTTCTTTTGAGGCAGGCAAAACATCTGAACTTGTGTATAGTGGTATATATACACACATAATTATATGTATATAGACACCTAACCATATATAGGTGTGATAGTAGCAGAAATATATTACTGTAAATGATTTCATTAGCGCAAGCATATATTTCTGCTACTATCACACCTATATATGTCTAGGTGTGTATATAAATATATGGATGTGTGTATATACACCACTATACACAAGTTCAGATGTTTTGCCTGCCTCCAAAACCCCCCAAAAAATGCCAGAAAAACCACACCTGGGCATTTTTTTTTTGACGTTAGCGTTTTTTTGGCATTTTTTTGGGTTCTTTTGAGGCAGGCAAAACATCTGAACTTGTGTATAGTGGTATATATACACACATAATTATATGTATATAGACACCTAGCCATATATAGGTGTGATAGTAGCAGAAATATATTACTGCAAATGATTTCATTAGCGCAAGCATTTATTTCTGCTACCATCACACCTATATATGTCTAGGGGTATATATACAGACATATATGTGTATATATACCCCCTATACACATGTTCAGATGTCATGTCTGACATCAAACATGTCCTCAAAAAAGCACTGGCAGTGACAGCCCCTGCAGCATAAAAAATGCTTGGCTGGTGAGAAGCCATATGGGTGTGCCGAAGCAATTCAGAGAAATGATCATTTCTCTATAGCGGTCACCCTGCTATGGAAGGGTTTTGTCACCCTGCCATAGCAGTCACTGACAGTTAACCCTACACTACACTACGGTCCCCTTACACTTAACACTTTCCCTACAGAAACTAAATTTTTGAAGCTAACTTAAGTGTAAAGGAGCACTCTAACTACACTAGATATCCCTTTCCTCACACTAATAAATGCTAAATGACACTTTTAAAGTAAAATTAACAGAACTGCTTCCACTCTCTTCCATGTCCAGTATAACAATGCTAGGAATATGGTGGGAGCGATCTTATATACTGGGGGGCGTATTCACTAATGATTGGTCTAGGGACCCCCTAGTCACTCCAATCACATTCCTAGCATTCTCCTGCCCCCTCAATTGGCTTTTGCTAATGGTTCTGGTCCAATCACAGGCTTTTAAAGCCCATTTCCTGAAGCATTGCATTTTGGGCGGTTCTGGTTGCCGAATTCCGAACTTTTTGGGCAAAAAGTTCTAAATTCGGCCGAACCTCGAACACCCAATGTTCGGGCCGAACCGATGGTCGACCCGAACCGTTCGATCATCCCTACTAAGCAGCTCACTTAGAAAATACACAATATAAGATAACCAATCACAATATAAGATAATCAATCAGTGTGAAGAAAAATAATAATATAGGTGAAGATATAAGATACGTGAGCCCAAACTCAATAAAAATGAAGAGTACAGAAAACAGTGAATTTTAAGTGTTCAAAAATCACTAGAAAGACACTAAAGGCCCGTACACACGTACCGATCGTCGGCATACAAACGTCGGTGGACGAAGGATCTGCCGATTGTACGCGTGTTAGTATGGTGCCTCCGACAGATGTCTGCGCACAATCCGCGGACAAAAGTCTTTCGTGCAAACATGAAAATATTTGTATGCCGACACCAGAACGGACGATTGTTCGCCTGTCAGTACACAATTCGGCCGACAGACCGCAGATTTGCAAGACTGGGCATGCTCAGAAAATAGAAAACACAGGGAAAGTTAACCATTACATGACATCACTTCTGCAGTCGGCGGACAAAATTCTTGTGCTGTCCTTGTGCTGTCTTTGCACTTTTCAGCAGACACCGACATCCCGGGGAGAAAAGAGGAACATTTGTAAGCCGACCATCGGTACGTGTGTACGGGGCTTAAGACTGGTGTCTACAAAAGTGTAGTGAAAAAGAAAAACCAAAATTGGTCAAAAGTGAAAGTGCCCTATGAAGAGTGAACCAATGTACTTCCTCATAGACAATAAACAGAAAATGCAGTGACACAATGATGATCAGTGAAGAGTATCAAACAGTGAAAAAAACAAAATCATAAAAAATTATATGAAGCAAAAAAATGTCCTCTGAAGAGTGAACCGCTGTCAACTCTTCAATTAAGATATTCAAAATCCAAAGGTAACGTGGTAGATAATATTATCTCAAGGTGAAACATGCATTGGAAATTCAATAAAAAAGTCCAAAATTCCCAAACTGAATAATAATCGGTGTAAAATAAAAAATATTTCCGGTGATTCCCAGTGCGATTCTATTAGTGAGCTGAGATATCAGAAGGAATGAGTGTAATGGCCGCTCACCTCCACTAACACTCGTTATAGCGTTTCAGGTATTGCTTGTCAACCTGCAGACCTTTTAGGGGTATCTCCTCTAGATCCTGGGTGTCTCGCAGTCCCAATCACCAAATAGACATCAGATAGGGGATACTTGCTACCAGGATATTGGTACTCATATGCCAAAAAAATCAGGAGAGGAACTCATGGTGCAGTATTTCCAACAATTTAATAAAGATGAGTAAAAGTATTGCACTTACATCAAAGTTGAACAAACAGCGCCTTAGAGTAACATTCAAAACCGCCGATGTGGTCACAGCATTCGTTCTCACAAACGACTTCCTACTTCCGGTCACGACCGTCGACCTGGAAGTGACGTCACCATGGCGTCCCGACGCGTTGCTTCACAAAAACATGTGACTTTATCAAGGGTGCAAATTGGTTGGAATGCCTTCTGTCGCCTTGTGACCTCCTGAGAATAATCTGCGAAAAGCAGAATTTTGTGGCCATCCAATTGTAATGATTTTGCATTCCTAAAGATTTCAGAACAGCAACCCTGTCTGTCTGCAATAATCTGCGAAAAGCAGAATTTTGTGGCCATCCAATTGTAATGATTTTGCATTCCTAAAGATTTCAGAACAGCAACCCTGTCTGCATAATTGAGAAAGCGGGCAATAACCGGGCGTGGAGAACGCCTATCATTGGAGGGGGGACCCAGGCGGTGTGCCCTTTCTACTATACACTGGGCTGAGATCCCCAAGGCTTGGGGGACTTTAGATGAGCAGTATTCCTCCAATGTAGCATTAGTGACAGTTTCCAGGAACTCCGATAAAACGAAGATTGTTCTGGCAGGAATGATTTTCCAGATCCTCAAGTTTTTCCAGTATAAAGTGCTGAGTCTGGGAGCAGCGTTGGTCATTAGCCATATTGGCCTGTATCTCTTCCTCTACATCAGACAAACGTGATTCAAGTTCAGTAATTCTTTTGGACTGCTCTCCCACTTCTTTGCAGAGTTGTATGATTCCGGCAGTGACTGCTCTGTCAACTGCTGATGTGATGGTGGGGGATAAGAGTGCTGCCACTGTCTGTGAAATTCGGGTGTACTGTTCATCCTCCGGAGTTGGTGCGGAGGGGAAGAGAGGCATCAGCCCTGGCTCCGCCGGCCCCGACGAATGGGGAGAAGTAACATCCGCCATATTGGATTCCTGTGGCGCCGGAATGATCACGGCTGAGCAGGGATCCCCAGGCAGCGGAGTGCCGTGAGTCACGAAGCGATCCATCGCCGATGCTGACAGCAGGTGCGGGGAGCACAGAGGAGCTTCACTGCTGGCCGAGGGGGTGTTGTGAGCGGTATTAATACGCTGGTCAGTCCGGAGCCGCCGCTGCCACGTCTATCCCATCAGGCGCCGGAACCGGAAGCTCCCTGTAAGTCATTTTAAGGAAGTGGTTTTATCGGGGTGATGAATGCAACCTTTTCCCACTTCCCCAGGTACAGATTGGTGTAGGATTGGGAACAGCAAGTCCCCATAGCCAAGCCCTGTACCTGGGGGAAGTGGAACCCATCAAACATGAAGATAATGTTAAACAGAATAAACCTCAACATCTTAAAAAAAACTCAAACAATATTTTGAGGTGCGCATTGCTCTGATCAAAGAAGCCAATCCCTTGTCATGGGGGATAGAGCAGTAAAGAGCTTTAATTGTAGTCAAAATCGTATGTTGGGAAATCGTGATGCCTTCAACAGATTGCAGAAAATGAGATGTATCTTTGACGTAAGAGGGCAAAGCTGACAACGAATGGTCTTAAAAAACTGTCTATCCATTTACTTGCATTTTCAGATATAGTCCCATCGCCTGAGATTATTGGTCTACCCAGAGGGTCAATCAATGATTTATGTATCTTAGGGAGAGCATAGAAAACTGGTGTGCGAGGGTGTGTGGTGTTCAATAAAGAGTGAGTTTGGTTAGAGATGAGCCCATCACGAAGACCAGCATTTACAAGGGAGTAGAAATGTGCATAGGATTTCTCTATCCAAGACGATGATACGGTTTTGTACCATTCCTGATTGTTAAGAATCTTGAAACACATATTTTTGTAGTCCTTGCTGTCCATTATAACAGTGTTATCTCCCTTGTCAGCTGGTGTAACCGCCTTAGCGGTATCCCTGAGCGTGACTCGGGGTAGGAATTTTCTGCTATTAGCGGTATCCCCGAGTCATGCTCGGGGTCAATGGGCAGAGCGTGCAGACAGCGCAGCGGAGCTTCTCTTACCTTATCCTGGCGATCCAGCGATGAGCTCTCATTGCTGTGACCGCCAGTGAGATCTCCGCCGCTCGTCAGTCGGTAGGAGGACTTCCTAGTTCCGTTCCCTGCAGCAGCAATCTATATACACACATATATATATATATATATATATATATATATATATATATATACACACATATATATATATATATATATATATATATATATATATATATATATATATACACACACATATATATATATATATATACACACACATATATATATATATATATATATATATAATATATAACGCATGAATTATAATCTAATCAATAATATAATTTTATTATATATATTATATATTAAATAATAAAATAATATTATTGATTCGATTATAATTCACTTGTTTGTGTTTCAAATTTATCACATCTGGGATGTCTACTAGAGACTTGTTTTGGTCAGGTTTAAGTCAGTAATTACTAAGAATTGTAGGCCTATAATACATAACGCCAAATTTCCATGAAAAGAATTGTACCGCTTTTGGAACAGAATTCCTGACAGAATCATACCGCCAGGGAGGTTAATCGGGATGGACTCATCCCCAGCCAACTCGCTCAAAGTCTTTTTCGTGTATGGGTAAGATTGTGAGTGTTAAAAAAAACGGAATTGATTTTGCGATGCATTGTAGAAAGGCTGCCACGTGATTATACCATAATCCCCCCTCAACTGAATGATTTGGAGCAGTGAACAAAGCAAGGTCCATAAAGACATGGATAAGGGAGTTTGAGCTGGAAGAACTTGACTGGCCTGCAGAGTCCTGACCTCAACCCGAAAGAACACCTTTAGGATGAATTAGAGCGGAGACTGTGAGCCAGGCCTTCTCTCCAATATCAGTGTCTGACCTCACAATTGCGCTTCCGGAAGAATGGTCAAACATTCCCATAGACACACTCCTAAACCTTGTGAACAGCCTTCCCAGAAGTTTTGAATATGTTATAGCTGCAAAGGGTGGACTAAAACTGGGATGCCATTAAAGTTCATGTGCATGTAAAGGCAGACGTCTCAATACTTTTGACAATATAGTGTGTATATATATTTATATAAATACAGCATATACTGTGTATATAAATATATATATATATATATATATATATATATATATATATACCGGTAAATATATATAAACAGTCGGAGCCCTAGATAGACGTGAAACCATATAAAGACACCACAAGACTCACAACATAACATAGACCTGAGATGTGCCCTGGTCAGCTGGTCGGTACACAAAAAAGGGGGCATACCCATAATAAGTAATGGTTGATTGCAGAAGAGGGATGTAAAGAAAATGCCCTGTAAAGGGGATGGGAGGGAGGGTATCGTGCACTGGAACCGACAAGGAACACAGGTGAGTGGGCTGCTTAAATATCCCCCTCTCCCGGGCTCCTCCCGTAAATTCAGGCCACCATACTGGACTTCTAATTTATGGTCGGAGCCCTCCAACTGAAAAAGACGTAAAACCACATAAAGACGTCACAAGACTCACAACATAACATAGACCTGAGGTGTGCCATAGTCAGCTGGTCGGTACACCAAAAAGGTGGCAAAAATACCAGGATAGGGAAAGCTGTTTTATTGGTATACATGACATTTATTGGGCAAGCTTGGTGAAGGCTTGCGACATCTCAACCTGGGAATTCGGAATGTACCGGGTAAAGCAGGTGGATTTCCATCTGCCTCATCTTCTAATGATATGACCCGACACCCCATGCCAGGAGGTGGCTGAGGCTGCTCTAATCCGGAAGGAGTGCTTGGAAAACTGGTTAGGGTTAAGGCCTAGATTAGCCAGGAGGATATGAACATGTCTGATGAACTGGCTAGCTGTTAGTTGGCTGGAAATAAAAGGCAACAATGGGCTGGAACTAGACTGGCTCGGCAGGTGTAATAACCACTGGTCCACTACTGGACACCATTCATTGTGGGTCTACAAGAATTTGATATTGACCCCGGTCCCGGACTGATGAGTTTTGGACACTGCCAGATGTAGGACAAAATGGTCTTCAAGGTAGGCCAGATTGCACCTGCGTAGCACCTGGCAACCGGGGCCACTGTAAGTGAACTCCCCGGGACGTAGGAAGCCGTAGAAGGCCAGGTAGACAGCTGCTTGGATAACCAGGCTGGGGAGAAACCCAAAAGGGGACCGTGACAGGATGGCTGACATGTCCCGGAACATGGAACTTGATGTGGGCAAGCGTTTGCTACTGGCTATGGGCTGCTGTTTCTGGATGCCACGCAGCAATGCTTTGACCGCATTGGTCGTGAACAACGAGGGTTACACAGGGACTTGTAGGGAGAGGAAATGCTGGATGCCCACTAGGTACAGTCTGACAGTGTTGTGGGACAGGCTCAGATGAGTGTGGCAGTAAGACATGAAAGCCAGGACGTGCTTGACCTGTGCCTGTCCCAGGGCATGTAGCTAGGAATTTACCGTAGGCAATCCAGGTGGTGCGGTAAACCTTCAGCGTGTTGGGTGACAGTGACTGGTTTATGAGCAGCATAGCTTTGTGAAGGTGGTCTTTTAGCCCATCGTTAGCTGCGACCGTGGTGGGATAGGAAATGAGGTTGGGTCGACTCCGGATTTCTGTAAGAAATACAAAGGAAAATTAATGCGGGACAGTGCGTCTGCTGCCAGATTGCACTTGCCAGGTATGTACAGTATCTCACAAAAGTGAGTACACTCCTCACATTTTTGTAAATATTTTATTATATATTTTCATGTAACAACACTGAAGAAATGACACTTTGCTACAATGTAAAGTAGTGAGTGTAAATTTGCTGTTCCCTCAAAATAACTAAACACACAGCCATTCATGTCTAAACCACTGGCAACAAAAGTGAGTACACCCCTAAGTGAAAATGTCCAAATTCGGCACAATTAGCAATTTTCCCTTCCTGGTGTCATGTGACTCGTTAGTGTTGCAAGGTCTCAGATGTGAATGGGGAGCAGGTGGGAAATTTGGTGTTATTGCTTTCACTCTCTCATACTGGTCTTTGGAAGTTCAACATGGCACCTCATGGCAAAGGACTCTCTGAGGATCTGAAACTGTGGCCAAGACCATACAGCTGTTTAACAGGACAGGTTCCACTTAGAACAGAACTCGCTATGGTCAACCAAAGAAGTTGAGTGCACATGCTCAGTGTCATATCCAGAGGTTGTCTTTGGGAAATAGAGTTCTGCCAGCATTGCTGCAGAGGTTAAAGGGGTGGGAGGTTAGCCTGCAAGGGCTCAGACCATACACCGCACACTGCATCAAATTGGTCTGCAAGGCTGTCGTCCCAGAAGGAAGTCTCTTCTAAAGATGATGCACAAGAAAGCCCGCAAACAGTTTGCTTTAGACAAGCAGACTAAGGACATAGATTGCTGGAACCATGTCCTGTTGTCTAATGAGACCAAGATAAACCTATTTGGTTCAAGCGTGTGGGGCGGCAACCAGGTGAGGAGTATAAAAACAAGTGTGTCTTGCCTACAGTCAAGCATGGTGGTGGGAGTGTCATTGTCTGGGGCTGCATGAGTGCTTCCGGCACTGGGGAGCTACAGTACATTGAGGGAACCATGAATGCCAACATGTACTGTGACATACTGAAGCAGAGCATGATCTCCTTCCTTCGGAGACTAGGCCGCAGGGCAGTATTCTAACATGATAATGACCCCAAACACACCTCCAGGATCACCACTGCCTTGCTAAAGAAGCTGAGGGTAAAGTTGATGGACTGGCCAAGAATGTCTCCAGACCTAAACCCTATTGAGCATCTGTGGGGCATCCTCAAACTGAAGGTGGATGAGCGCAAGGTCTCTAACTTCCCCCAGCTCAATGATGTCGCCATGGAGGAGTGGAAGAGGACTCCAATAGCAACCTGTGAAGCTCTGGTAAACTTCTAGCCCAAGAGGGTTAAGGCAGTGCTGGAAAATATTGGTGGCCACACAAAATATTGACACTTTGGGCCCAATTTGGACATTTCACTTTAGGGGTGTACTCACTTTTGTTGCCAGCGGTTTAGACATTAATGACTGTGTGCTGAGTTATTTTGAGGGAACAGCAAATTTATATTGTCATACAAATATAATAAAATATTTACAAAAATGTGAGGGATGTACTCACTTTTGTGAGATACTGTAAGTACAGTGCACATTGAAATTGTAGTGAAGCAATATCTGCACCAGCCAGCGTAGTAAGGACATGATGGCCAGGGACTTGAGTTGTCAGTGGAGAAGACCACAGTCTGCCCCACCCAGGTATGTCCCCTGACCTGAGCTTCCGCGATGATAGGGTAAAGCTCGAACAATGAGAAATTAGAGGTACCTATTACCTCTATTTTCCACCACTTGCCTAAAGTGCATAAGCAGGCTGTCCCTATAAAGGGTTGCGACCAGTTCTGGATCTTTGCTACAGAAATTAAAAACTAAAAAGGAAACATGCATTTACAGTCTTTGATCTCATGGCTTCCTGTTTTTTCCCCTGGGACTTTGTTGCATCCAATGAAATAGAATTAAAACTGACTATAAAAAATATATTTTTATTGTAGAAGCAAAGATAACATCCCAAGTTAAAAAGTGCTGGTCTCTGTACATGTACAATATGGTATAGAATGTTACTCTCACAGCATGAGCACTTTAAGGAATATCTATCTAGAAGGGTAACTGCTAGGCCACAAAATCCCAATGTGTTTCTATTACTGGAAAAATCTTCCTCAGGGGATAATTGTGAGAATACATCAGTATACCAACATCATAGAATAAAGAGTAATAGTAACAGCTTGTCTTGGAGAACCCTCATGTCCAAGATGGCCTGGCCCTGAGATCCCACAGGAAGCTAAAATGGGTGGTCACAAAGGGCTGAGGGTTATCAACCCACTGTGTATCGTGTTAATAATAATCTTGAAAAGGAGTATGGAGAATGCAGGAATTAGAAAAAAAAAGGCCTTACGAAAATAGTTATTATTCATTACTATTTCATTCTGAGATTTACATATATCCGAATCTCTGAATAACCAAAAATTTGTCTGAATTTGTATTTGGACTGAAATGAATGGCACATGTCTACAGGAAAGGTAGGGGGACTAGGAGAGGGAGGGGGGTGGGGGGGTGTAAGGAAAAGAAAGGGAAGGAGTAAGGAAAGAAAGTGAAATGAGAAAAGGAAAAATCAAACGACATAGTGCAGAGTAAATATCTTTAGTTATCATGAACTGTATAAAGAAAACAGAGCTGTTACTTACACAATGCAAAACAGAATGAAATGCACATTTGGTGTATTTCATCCTGAATTCTGGACAGTGCTATGTTCTAATGTTATCGGATCCCTTTCGACCCCAGAAGTGTGGTTTGAATTGGTTGCCGGCATAATATTGTACAGTTTGCCATTTCATTTATTTACCTGTGTAAGTGCAATTTTTATTATTTTAATAAAATATTTGGAAGATTTTACACTATTAGGAGTGCTTTTTCTTCCATACCCCTGTCAATGGTGTCTGGCGAGGCCGGTCTGGAGGAAACCAGTGGTTTTACTACTCACCCTATCTGCAAAATCCTATTGATTGTCATGATCATAGCTCAACTGACCTCTCTAGAGATAGAGGGTCAATGAGATCTGGTAAGCACTCTTATTTTCAGAGGTGGAGGTTTCACACAAGGAGGTTTACATTGCTGCTGGTGTTGGATTTTCCTCAATGAACTGAAAAAGAAGAATTATTACTTCACGTGGAGTTTACATAGTTCCATCATTACATAGTTAGTGAGGTGGAAAAAAGACATCAGTCCATCCAGTTCAACCTTTGATGTGTGTGTGTGTGTTTGCTGTTAACCGTACATTGTATACCCCTGTATGTTGTGGTCTTTAACTGCTTCCCATCCGCGCTACAGCCTATATACGGCTGCAGCGTGGACTTGAATTTTCGGGAGGCCGTTTTTAAACGGCCTCCCAGTGACACGCCCCCCGCGCGCTCCCGCGAGCGCGCATCGGGGAGAATCTGAATGGCCGTGTCCCTTGAACACGGCCGATCACAGATCGTGGTGAATGGCCAATCACAGCAGCCATTCACCACGTGATCAAGCCGTCCAATGAGAGATGATCTCATATGTAAACATATGAGATCATCTCTCATCGCCGGCACTCCTTCCTCACACAGACACTGCAGTATGAGGAAGGAGGGGGAGCCGACAGCCGCTGGGGACACAGAGAAATGTAATCAGGGCACTGATCACCAGTGCCCTGATTACTAAAGGTAAAAAAAACACACACATTGCCCCCCCATCAGTGCCCGCCATCAGTGCCCCCATCAATGCCCACAATCAGTGCCCATAGTGCTGCCAGTCAGTGCCCATCAGTGCCTGCTCATCTAGGCACTGATGAGCACTGACTGGCAGCACTATGGGCACTGAGTGTGGGCACTGATTGTGCTGCCCATCGGTGCTCATCAGTGCCGCCCATCAGTGCTCATCAGTGCCACCCGTAAGTGTCCATCAGTGCCATCCGCCAATGCCCATCAGTGCCGCCTATCAGTGCCCATCAGTGCTGCCCGTCAGTGCCGCCTCTCAGTGCCCAGCAGTGCCACCTCTCAGTGCCACCTCTCAGTGCTCATCAGTGCCGCCTATCAGTGCCGCCTATCAGTGCTCATCAGTGCGGCATATTAGTGCCACCTCATCAGTGTCCATAAGTGCCACCTCATCAGTGCCCATCAGTTCAGCCTATCAGTGCCCATCAGTGCCGCCTCATCAGCCCACATCAGTGAGGGAGAAAAATTTATTTTCAAAATTAGAAAATAAGAAAAACTTTTTTTTTTTTCAAAATTTCTGTCTTTTTTTCTTTTTTTTTGTAAAAAATAAAAAACCCAGAGGTGATTACATACCACCAAAAGAAAGCTCTATTTGTGTGAAAAAAATTATAAAAATTTCATATGGGTACAGTGTAGCATGACCGCGCAATTGTCATTCAAAGTGTGCAAGCACTGAAAGCTGAAAATTGGCCTGGATGGGAAGGGTGTTTAAGTGCACAGTAGGCAAGTGGTTAAGGTGCCCATCTAATAGTTTTTTTAAACTATCAATGCTCCCTGCTGATACCACTGTTTGCGGAAGAGAATTCCACATCCGTACTGCTCTTATAGTGAAGAACCCCGTACGTATTTTAAGGTTAAACCGCCTTTCCTCTAGTTTTAGTGAGTGGCCACGTGTCTTATTGTATTCCCTTTCTCTGAATAGTTTGTTCCTTATGCTAGGGTCGCCAGTACAGTATTTGTACATTCTTATCATATCCCCCCTCAATCGTCTCTTCTCCAGAGAGAATAGGTTTAGTTCTTGCAGTCTTTCCTCATAGCTGATGTCCTCCATTCCCCTAATTATTTTTGTTGCCCTTCTCTGGATTCTCTCCAGTTCCAGCACATCCTTCCTGAGGACCGGTGCCCAGAACTGGACAGCATACTCCAGATGTGGCCGGACCAGAGTCTTGTAGAGAGGGAGAAAAATCTCTTTATTTCTGGAGTGAATCCCCTTTTTTATACATGCCAGTATTCTGTTGGCTTTGCTTGCAGCGGCTTGGCATTGCATGCCACTGCCAAGCCTGTTGTCTACCAGTACTCCCAGGTCCTTTTACATCCTAGACTCACCCAGAGATTCCCCCCCTAGTGAGTAGCTTGGTTTCGGGTTTCTGGCACCCAAGTGCATTACTTTACATTTTTCAACATTCACTTTATTTACACACAATATAATTTTTCACTGAATGTGTCTTTTATTCTGTTTTGCATTGCATAAGCACAGCTCTGTTTTCTTTATATTTGTATACACTATGGTTATATCACATGGTTGAGTTGCTGCTCTGCAAAAGATTATCTTAATTTTTGTTTTGGCATTAGTGCAGTTTCTGCACTTTTTACAGTCATCATGAACTGACCTGAGATAAGAAGGGATAGTGTAGAATGTCAAAAGAGGGGAGGTGCAAAGGCCAGGTGTCACCCAAAAGGGGGATTTAGTGGGGGATTACCCCCAGTTTCCCATTATGTTTTCCAGGTGGTGAGGACAAGTAATTTGCATCTTTGGACTTTCTATGGACTATTTTATTTGATGTTTATTGTGTTTGCTGCACCCACTAATATCAGTATGCTGCCATAGCAGCCTTTTTATTTTTGGGATCTTGCTATGTTCTCCTGTTTCCCTTTCCATTTGGTGCTAGTTAGTATAGTCCCTAGCTAGCCACTTTTGGGCCGATTTACTAAAACTGGAGAGTGCAAAATCTGGTGCAGCTGTGAATGGTAGCCAATCAGTTTCTAACATCAGGTTGTTTAGTTAAGCTTTGACAAAAAAAAGAAAATGGGAGTGCGCATGCGCGCGGGCACGAGCACGGACATGTTCTAGCCGCGCTCCGCACATCACCGGAGAAATCAAGCTACAAACAGCAGCGGGAGACCGGTGGCGGCTCAGCTCTCTCCCCGGAGGTTCGTGAAGCTGTCATGCAGCGGGGATCGGTCGGCTTGCCCAGAAAAAGGCCATACAAGCGCGGCAATCAGAGGGACAGTCTGCAGCCTATCTCATCTGGGAAGACTCCCTCCCCCAAAATGGCGCCGGGCAAGCAGAACGCTCCGAGCAGTCGGGGCGCGGCCCTGGAGCAGCCTCGGCCTCCTACTCCGGCATCTCCGCATCTGCCAGCAGATTCCCCTTCTAGGGACGACATAGGCGAGACATCGGGGACATCCGGGAGGTCTCCGGGCGCCGGGGTGAGTTACCAGCTACCCTCCCCCGCCCCCTCCTACAGCAGGCCCGATATATCCAACTCCCCGGGCTCATCGATGGACCGGAACATGGCTGAAATGGCGGACTCACTATTCAGCCAGCCTAGCCCCACGGGCTATGTTTAGGCACCCTCTCAAGCCCCCTATTCGGGTGATGCAGTGTTACTAGCCAGATTTTCCTCAATGCTCCAGCAGGAACTGTCCAAAGCATGTTCCATCATCACAACTGACATTAAACAGGATCTCCAGAGCTTTGGGGTAAGACTTGATACTATTGAGAAAAAGGTGGATGGCTCTCTGCTCAAAGTTAATCAAAATACTAAATTAGTGACAGAACTTCAAGACCGGTTGGAGGAAGCTTATTCCAAAATTGAGGAATTGGAAAACCGGTCGCGCCGTTACAATGTGCGCATAAGGGGCCTTCCTGAGTCACATCAAGACCTGGAAACGGCAGTCCAGGACCTTATGAGAGACTTGATTCCGGACATTTCTCCTCATCAAATGGTAGTGGATAGGGTGCATAGGGCGCTAACTGCGCCACGGCAGGATGGTCTTCCCCGGGACATCATTTTAAAACCACACTACTATAAAATCAAAGAGAAGATGATGTCAGCAGCCAGGAACCGCCGGGACCTCACGCTGCTTGGGTCCCCAATACAACTGTACACGGACCTGGCCCCCTCGATGGTGCAGAAGCACCGCATGCTTAAGCCCCTGCTCCAATGTTTGCTGGACAATAAAATCAAATACCGATGGTCCTTCCCATTTCGGCTGTATTTTACCTTTAATGGCAAGAATCACTTTTTCACCAACTTCCACGCCGGAGAAGATCTACTGCTGAAATTAGGCATCTTGTCCAGAGAACTGCGCTCTCCACGTCCATCAACAGCGGCCCAATCGGATCGCCCGCTATCCCCGGTGTGGTCACATCGAGGCACCCCCCCCCCCCGCTAGGCAGCAAGGGGGCAAGAAGGGACGCAATACCTGAACTGCTGCCAGGAATACCTTTGCTCGCTCAGGCTCTCCATTTTTGCCTGCCATTTACTCGTTTTACCTGTTGTTTTTCTTCCCTGTCAATCCTGGCCGGCGCCGCTTTCGCGACGACGGTTGGGTAAGGTTGGGAACGGTTCATTTGTTACCGATGGTTCCTTTGTTGCAAGTTTTATTGGTTTCACCCCCCCCTTTTTTTTCTTTTTATTATTTTTTGTTTTTATTTCTCCATAGCCTATTGCAGTTGGGTGACCGGTCACAGACCCTGCACACTGGGTTCTTGTTAGCGGAGACGACCAGGCCACCTGCCTTAGTTTTCTGGTTGGGGGTCCGGGGTGGTCCGGGGGGATGTGCACCTACTGACTCCCCCGCCTTCATATGCGTCTCGGATTGTTAACCGGGATGTTACCGTGTGCCACTCCTGTGAACTTGCCCCCCTCTCACGATGGGGGCAATCTCACGACACATGCCCCAGGTTTGGGAACTGGGGGAACGCAATTCCCAAATAGTGCCTTTTTGGCGTGGGGGATGACTCCTCCTGCCCTTTTCTACTCTCTCTCTAACTTTCCTTTTTCCTCTTTCTCCTCTTGGACCCAGGCTCTGCGAGTTCACCCCGTGCTACTGCCCCCGGGCTCCCCGGATGGAGGGATCTTGAATTTTGCTGGGCTAGACCGTTATCCGCTGCGAACAGGTAAGAGTGCACTGCCAAACCACCATGTCACCCTCAGGTTCCTCTAGATTCACACTGCTATCACACAATGTGCAAGGATTTAATTCTCCACTGTAGCGCACCAAAGCTTTCCTCCAATATAAGCGCCAGAAGGCGGATATTTTGCTATTACAGGAAATGCATTTTTCCAAAACTTCGGCGCCTAGATATCTCTCGGCGCATTATCCTCAATTTTATCTATCCTCGGGCCAGGACAAGAAGCGGGGAGTAGTGATTTGTTTTTCGCGAAAGGTCCAATTTACTCCGGTCACGGTGGTCCGGGACAGGGAGGGTAGGTACCTTATGGTGGTGGGCCTTGTTCAGGATCAGCTGGTCTCTTTTATCTCTTATTATACCCCTAACACAGGTCAGATAGTATTTTTTCAGAATATGCTGCGGACATTGCTTCCCAAAGCTCAGGACAGAGTGATCCTAGGGGGGGATAGCAACCTCCCACTAGAGAACACATTGGACAAGTCCGTCCAGGACGTACCCATGTTTAAACATGTACTGAAGAACGGTTCAAAATTGGCCCGACTTCTTCACGACTGGGATCTACTAGACCTGTGGAGGGAATATAATCCGACTCAGAGAGACTACACACATTTTTCTCACGTCCATGGCACCTACTCTCGCATAGACCACATGTTCGCCAGCTCCGCCCTTGCCCGTGTGTGTGCTCTGCGCAGATTTTGGCGACCTCCTGGTCCGATCATTCACCGGTGTTAGTGCAGTTTTCAGCTCTGTGGTCCTCACCGGGTCCTTCTCCGTGGCGACTTAACGCGGCCCTACTAAACGACCCAGGGGTCCTGGGGGAAATCAAACAAGATATTAAACAGTTTTTCCTGGAAACAAACTGGGTGATACGTCCTCTACCGTCGTGTGGGCGGGCCATAAAGCTACCATCCGCGGTAAATTAATTCAAATAGCGGCCAAACTGAAACGTAACAGGGAGAGCACAATAAGAGAGCAGGAACAGACACTGAGCGCACTGCTCCTTGAGCAGCGGACGCACCCCCTCGTCGATATCCGACACAAAATTGATGCGGCTAGGTTGACACTTAACTTGACACTCACAACCCAAACAGAGAAATACATTAGATGGTTCCGTCATAGAAACTATACTATGGGAGATAAACTTACCACTCTATTAGCAAGGAGGCTGGCCCCTCGCCCCTTCACAGCGGCCCTGCCTAGATTGCGGCTGCGGACGGGGGTCCTCTCCCGCAATCCTACCCTGCTTATGTCCGAATTTACTAGGTTCTACACCAAGCTTTACCGGGCTCCACCGTCGTACAATCGGGGACTGGCCGACTCCTTTTTGCCGACCTAAGCTACCCTTGCTGTTGCAGTCCCACGTCGACCTCATGAATGGTCGGATCACTGAAGCGGAGGTACTTCAGGCGATCAAGGGGTTACATCCCACTAAGGCCCCCGGGCCTGACGGGTTTTCCGGGGTATATTATCGTAAATTTCAGGAAGTCCTGACTACGCATCTATGCGTTTTTTTCAATGCCCTACGCGACGGGGATTCTCTTCCGCCTCAGGAGAACACGGCCTATATTCACGTCTTGCCCAAACCGGACAAAGATCATAGTATCTGTGACAATTATCGCCCGATCTCATTGATTAACTCTGATCTAAAAATATTGGCGAAAATTATGGCCACTAGGCTTAGCTCCTTTTTGGCTCGCTATATACATCCCGATCAGGCTGGGTTTGTCCCTGGTCGGCAGACTTTGGATCAGACCAGACGGGTTGTGGACATCATCACGGCTATTCAATCAGATTGGGACGGAGGGAGCAATCACAGGGGTATGCTCCTTTCCTTAGATATCCATAAAGCTTTTGACTCCCTATCGTGGGAATACCTCTTCGACGTGTTAACCCGTTTCGGCTTCGGCGCTCCCTTTCTTACTCTGTTACGGGCCCTATATAGTACACCTAGGGCGGTACTTAGGCTGAAGGGCTATTCATCAGACTCTATTCCTATCTGTAGAGGCACTCAACAGGGCTGCCCCTTGTCCCCTCTCCTTTTTGTTTTAGCGCTGGAACCATTAGCCATCAAAATTCGCGCTTCACCGGACGTTCGGGGGGTAGTGTGCGGGGGCGTGGAGCACAAGTGCACCCTTTTTGCGGACGATATTTTGGCCATTATCTCTTCGCCTATCACGACCTTACCCAATTTATTTGCGCTACTGGATACATTTGCACATGTCTCAGGGTTGCACACGAACCAAACGAAATCCCAGGCACTAAACATTTCCCTAGATGGTGGCACAGTGGAAACGCTAAGGAAATCTTTCAAATTTGAATGGCGTACAGACTCTCTGCCCTACTTAGGCATCAATTTAACACCTTCCTTGTCTACACTATACACAAAGAACTATCCTCTTCTGTTTACACGCCTGAAGGGTGACATGGACAAGTGGTCGATTCAGCCCCCCTTGTGGTTTGGCAGACTGTACTCCATCAAGATGAACATCCTTCCGAGGGTGTTATGTCTATTCCGCACTCTGCCAGTCGCGCTGAGACGGTCTGACTTGCTTAAGTTTCAGGGTCACATCCTCTCCTTTACCTGGGGGAACAAGAGACCTAGGGTGAACAAGAGAACGCTGTATACCCCTAAAGCCAGGGGTGGTTTGGGGGTACCGGAACTGCTGAAATACTATTATGCGGCACAGCTATCCCAGCTGGTGCGATTCCACTCTGAGGGGTCCCCGGATGGCCTGGATGGATTTGGAGGCTAGCTCAGTCCCTGGCCTGGCGGTCTCCCATGTTATGTGGTTGTCGCCTAGGGATCGCCCTCCCATTCTATGCCCAGCCTTGTCCCATTCCTTGGCTATTTGGGATCGCTTGTCCAGGACGCGTGGCTTTAGGTCCCTGCATACCCCCTTGGCCCCTATTCTTAACAACAGCGGGTTCCCCCCGGGTCTCTCCCCCAGATCCTTTCAGTGGTGGACGAATAAGGGGCTGCTCCGCATAGCGGATTTTTGTGACCATAGGGGTATCCTCAAACGTCAGCAGCTGATAGAAAAGCATGCCCTGCCTGAAACTGAGTACTATCGGTTTGCACAAATTGATCATTACCTGCAGTCCCTGTCTCGCCTGTCCGACCTGACTACCATGACTTCCATGGAATATTTGTGCCGTAAATATGACAAACTACAGGGGTATATATCTATGATTTATAATATACTTGCGGACTCGCCCCTAAAGCTTCCCTATATGGAGCGCTGGGAGATGTCCGGGAGGTCGTGGAGTTGGCGGACTGGCATGCCATGGCCCAGGAGGCTTCCAGGTCTCTAATTAATACTTCAATCATTGAGGCTAATTATAAAGTGCTCCTGCGTTGGTACATGGTACCAGCCAGGATTGCATCCTTTGTGCCAGGAGCATCCCCTCAGTGTTTCCGGGGTTGTGGCCAAGAAGGTACGATGTTTCATATTTGGTGGCAATGCCCTAAGGCCCGACGCTTTTGGATTAGAGTGTACAATTTTATTTACACTCTCACACAAGTAAACTTAATCAAGTCCCCTCAGCAAGCACTACTGGGCAGAAAGGTAGACACAGCCACTAGAGCGCAGAGGCGGCTCATAACGTTCATATTTACTGCAGCGAAAATAACAATAGCGAGATCCTGGAAGTCTCCTACTATACCATTTGAGCAGCTCCGGCACAAACTGAACTGGATCATGGTTAATGAGCGCTTAACAGCTCAACTGGAGGACAAAATGCGCGGGTTTGACAAGGTATGGGGATCGTGGATTAACTATCTCACAGGGGGTGCCTGAGGGACTCGGGAGGGTCTGGGGGCGGGGCGCGGGGGCGGGGGCGGGTCCGATTCTACCAATTCCTCTTTCTTCTTTTCTTTTCTTTTTCCTCTCCTTTTCTCGAGGCTCTCTTTTCTTTCCTTTTCTCTCTCTGTACAATTTCTCACCGTTACTTATATGAGGTTATCAGTGGTACTGTCTTCTACCGGCTTTATACCTCCTGTCCCCGGCTCTAGGCTGGGGCAGGACTATGCAGGGTCACAATCTGGCCTCTAGCCCTGGGACTTACACCAAGTGAGAACAAAAACTCGGGTTAGCTGGACCTGTCCATCCATGGTAATGGTCCCTCCTGACATCTTATGGTTCCTGTTTTCTGTTTATCAGGGTGTAGGCCTTTGCTATGTTATTGTGCTGACCTTTTATAGCCGTGTAGGCTAATGTTTGCCTCTGTTGTACCACTGTTCACAGTTATTATGCACTGATTTTTATATGTGTATATTTTGCACTACTTTTGTGTGTACTTTGTAAAATTTTCAATAAAAATCATTGAAAAGAAAAAAAAAAGAAAATGGAAGCTAATGGGTTTCTATGCAGACCTGCACCAGATTGTACACTCAGTTTAGTTTAACTACACCCCCCCTCCCCACAGAGTTTAGTCAAGGTGGTGCAATTTCACTTTACAAAGAATACATAATGCACAAGGAAAAATGAAAACAAGACTACTTTATTTGGCTACTGAAAAAAATGGCCTTAGATTGATTATAGAGTTAGCCCCTTTGTACAGAAAAATGTGAATGTGCTTGTTATTGTAAAGGCTATGCATACTTTGTTAGTTCTATCTAAATTAATTAAATTCAATTACATATATTAGCAGAAATAAGAATCATCATAATATTGGTTATACTTGGCACCTCTACATTGGTGACAAAGAAATGTAAACAATCCTATTAAATAGCAACTCCTGCATATCATGTATTAACAGGAAGATAAATGGCTGTATTGATAAACTAGTTACTATAACAACCTGCAAAGATCCTTAATGGGCCATTATACTAAGCAAGTTCTCTAATAACAGTAGACTGTATATGTGGTTGACAATTATTGCAAAGTAAAACAAGAATATTCCAATATGTGCTAGATTTCTTTATGTAAAATGTATTGAAAAGCAATGTCATGCTCAAATGATGAGCAACGGCTCATTCAATATTCTGTTACAACAGAAAAGGAATTTTAATGAACATAACATCTTTGTGTTTTTCAAGCCCTGCAATCCACCGAGATAGAAGCTTGTACATTCAAAAGACCCAACACCTAAACACAGGCAATGTCATTTGAAAAATGCAGTCCATTGTAGGGATGTAACGATCTGGACAAACAACTTCTCAACAAATAAATGTCCATGCATAGGGGGCAAACTCTACAGTTCAGGGCTCAGCAGCCTTCCTACACCTTAAAGAAAAGGGAAATTCGATTTAGGTGCACATTGTAGACAGAAAGTGGTTAAAAAAAGGCCATCCACATCAAACTGAAACAGCCATCCTTAACTACTTGCTGACTAACTGCCATAGTTTTATTGTGGCAGGTCGGCTCTATTACGCAAAATGACATACCTATACGTTGCTTAGTGTAATAGATAGTGATGCTGATTGGCCAGAGGGGGAGTCAATCAGTGGGTCTGGAGGACCCGATGTCCACCAGCCACCTGTGATCACTCCCCATGGAGACAGAACGGCGGTCTGCCAATGTAAACAATGCATACCGCTGTTCTGTCAGAGATGAACACAGGGATCCTGTGTTCCTCCCATTTAGGAACACAGGTCTCTGTGTTCATCCAGTGAGTTGATCCCCCACACAGTTATAAAGCACCCCCTAGGTACACGTAACCCTTTGATCGCCCCTGGTGTTAACCCCTTCCCTGCCAGTTTCAGTAGTACAGTAACAGTGCATATTTTTAGCACTGATTAGTGTCATTAGTCCCCTCAAAAGTGTCAAAAGTGTCAGTTAGGTGTCCCATTTGTCCGCTGCAATGTCCGCATCCCGCTAAAAATCACTGATCGCCCCATTACTAGTAAAATAAATAAATAAATAAATAAAAATGACATAAATCTATTACCTAGTTTGTAGATGCAATAACCTTTGCGCAAACCAATTAATATACAATTATTGGGATTTTTTTTTACCAAAAATATGTTTTTGATAGGCACATTTAGTTGCCACATGGTAGGTAGTGTGGATGTACTTGTGTGACAGGCAAAAGCATATTCTGCTCACTGTAATCACAAAGCTGCTATCTGCTAGTTAGGTCCGCTCAGTGTGCTCAGCTGCTGTTAGATCTGCGTAAAGCTTCCTCTGTATCCTAGAGACTGGAGAGGTTTCTGGATAGTATGTGTGCAGCTATGCAGATGGCAGCATACATATGGATGCAGTCCTGGTCTACCCCAGAAAGCCTCAAGTGGGCAACCTTGGAGGAGGAATACAGAGACCCGGGTGCTTTGAAGAAGCTAATAAACAAAAAAATAGATCTTGCGCTAGAAATTATAAACACGGGATTACTGCAATTAAATCTTGAATACTGGATCAACAAGTTTCTGTAAAAAGTAGTGCTCTATCCCTTTGAATGTCCAAACATGTGCAAAGTATGAAAATACAAATAATGTATATATACATTGAAAAAATATACAATTACAAATGAAATACAATAAATACAAATGTATCTACTGAATTCATATGCACAACGCAACTAATTCATAAATATACATAAAAAGTTCATAATCAATTTCATTTTCTTAATGTGCTCCAAAAGGTGCTCAGTGCTCCAAAATATTTTAGGATTCTCCAGTGCATATAAAGTGCTCTTCTAAACGGTGTAAATAATAGCCTCTTACCAAACAGTATATTATAGAGATCAAAACAGCATGTGATACAATAGATAATAAAAAGTCTACACACCCCTGTTAAAATGTCAGGTTTCTGTGATGTAAAAAAATGAGACAAAGATAAATCATTTCAGAACTTTTTCCACCTTGGAAAGAAAAGGGGGTTCAATAACCCCCTTTTATCGATGGGATAGTGACAGGTCTAGCTAAAGTAAATTAGAGCTAATTTGGCGGGCTTAGAGTGTGAGGAGACCTGTTGCTGTGGTAGAAAAGGTCTGTAGCGCTCTGTTAGGTGAGAATAAGCCCCAATAAGCTTAAGCTTGCCCCTGTAGCTAGGAAGATTAGGTAGCATACCTGTTTTTTCCTTTATTTCCCGCCTCCAGAGCTCGCCTCAGCACTATTAAAAGGGGCTCATCAGTGACCGGACCTCACATCACCTCACAGAAGTCAAGAAAAAACGTGCTGTTCTGTGCCTCAAGACTCCATCCAGGATGAGTATTCTTCAGTGCCTAATTGAACATGCAGGGGAAGAAGTTGAAGAATGAATACCACAGTGTCTAGCCTTACCTCTTCTGCGAGTCAAGCGGAGCCGCCTGGAGCCATGTTTCATGTGTCCCTGCGCTGGAGCCATCTGCCAGACAGAGCCGCAGACCAGATGACGCAGCCATCGTAAGAGGAAGAGTGTCGTCAGCACCGAAGCTGGACGAGGAAGTAGCGGCCGTCGGCGCTGCGCCCCGGGACCTTCTACGCTGGATGCCGGTGCAGCCAAGAGGATACGCTCACCCCACCACAGATTTCCCCCCCCCCCCCCCGCAGGTACCCGGTCAACATCCAGGCGGACCCCGCGCTCATCACCGGGTGGAAGAGAGGGAGGCAGGACGACCTCCTCCAGCCTCGGCACAAGCCCCACAGACGCCGGAGCATCCCTCACACTGCAGACCAGGTGAAATAGCTAACCCCTTCATGACAGTTTGCAGGGCTTCTTTCTTTTAGACCCTGCCAGCTCATATCAACTCGGAGGATTTGCAGCAGCTGGGACTGACAAGGGAGGTGAGTATTCAACCTTGTCCTCCAGTTTTGTACTTTCAAATCTGTTACAAGGCTTTATGAATGCATTTAACTCTATTGGTATGTTTGTGGTACACAGCCTATGCCTGCTGCTGCTGTAAAAAAAAAAAAAAAGCAGTAGCCTCTACTTCTCCTATTTACGTCTGGGCGCCATCTAGTGGCCCTTTGGCAATAGGCACACAAACGCCAAAATGTTTTAACTGATTGGTGCATATAAAGCCTTGTGGTAACTTTTCTTTCTTTGGGATGTTTTCCTGTATAGTGGTGTATATTGACTGTGTTTTACTGTTCCTCTATCAATGACAATTGATCAGCTCAGATTTACTGGAATTAACGGATTCTAGAGTGACAAAAAAAAAAAAAAGGAAGTAGACTCTGCAATGGCTAAGTTGGAAAAATCATAAGTGGATTTTAGTTAACTACTGCATCACAAATAGTTTGGAACTAAGTTCCCCTTTAGAACAATTAATAAATGTAAGAAAATGGGTTTGATAACCCCCCTTTTTATCTATGGGTTAACGCCAGTGAGTCTCTATACAATGCTCCCGAATAGGATTCAGCTTTTGCTCGACTGGGTTTAGGCCATTTTAATCTCTGTAGTTTCTGGTGCAGGCTCCCCTTTGCCTACATTTTTTAGGAGGACACAGTTGTTGATAAAATTAATACATAACTCCTGTCGGGAAGGTTTGCTGGTTCTTTTGGTTCATCCCCCCTAGAAAAGGAACCATATACATACCAGCTTATTCACCATTTGTCATTCCCCTTTGGGGAATTTTTCAATGATGTAATAAGCAAGGATTTAGCATCTATCCAATATTCCACTTTTGATGATGCCGTGGTCACACTGCGGCGGTTAGTGTACTCTATACAAATTTCTAAACATCATCATACATCACTGATGCAAAGAGCAGTGTTTTTGATTTGATTTTTTACTAAAGGGGCGCTGCTGGCATGAACGGACATCATGTCAGCTTTTAGATTTCTGCCAGCTCCTCCTGATTCATTTTAATCCTTAGGTTTTTCTTTATGAACCGTTATTATTTTGACAGGTTCCCCCTATGCGCTGCTCCATTTCTTGTTTTATTTTTAATGTTTTTCATCTTTTTAGGGTGGGTCATTTCTTATGAGTTCAAATCTAATCACATTGTACATTACTTAGATGATTTTTGTTTTAGGCAAGGGGGGATCTTCGGTCTGTTTGCGTCTATTACATCTACTTTTCGATCTATGCGAACAGTTCGGCATTCCTTGGGCGCATGAGGAGACGGAATGGCTTTTTACATGCGTCCAGTTCTTGGGTATTGCCATTGACTCCATGCTGATGGTGTTCAGACTACCCCAGGCTGATGTTGATCCATACGCGCAAGGTATGTTTGAGGAAGTACAATCGTTGTTGGGTTTATTAGTTTTTGCATCCAGGACCATTCCCTTTCGGTAGATTTTTCGCTAGTAAATTATGTTCTGCCATTTCTGATTTGAATCTCATTCAGCTCATATCAGATTGTTTCATGACTTTGGAGAGGCTATGTTATCATAGGGTTCAGTTTCTGATTTATTTTACGGTAGGTCTATTTGGCAGGAGGAATTTATCCTTGTTAAAGATTTTTGCCTTTTTTACAGACTCAGCCAGCTCAGTGGGTTTCGCTGCTTTCTGGCCCACCCACTGGTGCGCTGAATCTTGGGACATCAGATGGGTACAATTGGGTACACTAGCAACAGTGTTCTTTTAGAATTTTTTCCCCGTGGTGGTTGCCCTAGGAATTTGGGGACATTACTTTAAGAATAGACGCATTATGGTGCGGACCGATACTAGGGGTGTTATGTTTGCATTAATTGTTTGTCCTCCAAATCGCCCCCCGTGATCGAATTATTGAAGGATCTTGTATCCAGATGTTTGTTTTTGGATATCTGGATTATGGCTACCTTTGTCGCAGGCTAAACCAACATTTTGGTAGACTCCTTGTCTCGTCTACAGATTGAAAAAATTGTCAGTTGTATCCCAATGCTGTTCGGACGAGTTTTCGGTACCCTGCCCATCTGCGGAACATAGTTAGAGTCTCGTTTCCAGCGATATCTCTACTTCCCTAGCCCCAGCTTCTATGGCCGGATATCATTCGGCATGGTCATTTTGGCTGTCTCATTTGCGTTTACTGGGGGAGCCGCAGGAGATGTTTTTTCTGCACTTTACTATTTTTG
The DNA here is from genome assembly GCF_965119305.1 of Pelophylax lessonae. Taxonomy (NCBI): domain Eukaryota; kingdom Metazoa; phylum Chordata; class Amphibia; order Anura; family Ranidae; genus Pelophylax; species Pelophylax lessonae. Next base: position 153,369,870 of record NC_138777.1, read on the forward strand.
AATTTTACTTTTGAATCAATACTCTTGGTCTCGCACCAATAAGATCATAGCTGGTGTTTCCTTTTTCTCAATTTGCGTAATTATCCCCCCTGTTCATCATTCCTCTAGGTACGGCAGTCTTTAAAAGGCTACTGCGGGAGTAATTGGCGTCAAGATTCTAAGAAACCCATTGCGCCTAAACTTTTAGAAATGCTGTGTGCTGCCTCAATGGATGTCTGTTATTCATTTTATCAGTCGGCCCTGTTTAAGAGGGCCTTTTTTCTCTACCGTTTTTTCACTGCCCGGAGGATTTCAGAGCTCGTGCCTGATGGGAGGTATAGTGATTCTGGTTTATTGCTATCGGATGTTGTGCTTTTAAATGCATCAGTCAGTATACTATTGCGTTACTCTAACACCGACCAATTGGGTGTGGGCAAGTGGATACATCCACAGGAGTACAAGGATTCTGTAATATGCCCTGTATTGCTATTTTAAAAAAAATTGTTTCTGTTGATTAGGTTCCCCGGCTCCGGAGATTTTTCATTTCTCAGTCAGGTAAACCTTTATGAAGTTTCAATTTAATGCTGTGCTTAAAAATGTTTAAATAATTTTTAAAAGTTTGACCGTCAAAGCTGTCATCACATTCATTAGGGATCGGCGCAGCTACATAAGCAACTAGGTTGGGCGTTAATGCTGAAGTTTTCAAGAAATTTAGTAGATGAAAGTTGAGTGCTTATTTTTCTTGCATTCGCCCTAATTCTCTTTATTGATATTTTTAAGACGCAGGTTTTAGGTTTGGATCGTTGGCCATTCATTCGTGCATTGGGCCCGGTCGAGAGCTGAAAATATTAGTCTGGATCTTCAAGATTTCAAGGTTCCATGGTTCAGTAAACGGGGCGTGCACTGGTCTGAATTCATTTTGAAGTTTGTAGGTTATTACAAGTCCTTTACCCTCCGGATTTTCTTCTAGTTCATATGGGGGGGGGGGGGGGGCATTGACGTCAAAGGCAACGTTAAATCTTTATGTATACAGGGATGTGTGGTGCGCTTTTAGAAGTGGAGATAGTAATTGAATAAATATGCTTAAAATAAATCAATATTATTCTGTAGTGAGGTTGGTGTGTTGTTTGATTCTACAATACTTGTTTAAACATACGTCTCAATTACGAATTTTCCAAAATTATAATATTTTTCCACATAAGTGCCAAGTGTTACCGATTATAAAGTGCTGGGTGCTTATATTTACCGGACACTATATACTTGATCAATAGATGTGTGTAAAACTTCAATCAATAAGTGAATTAAAAATACATGAATAAATAAATTCCAACAAAAAAAATTCAATATATATCCGTATGTAAAAAATATATATAAAAAAATGTGAAGATTTTTTATATATATTTTTTACATACGGATATATACTGGAATTTTTTTTGTTGGAATTTATTTATTCATGTATTTTTAATTCACTTATTGATTGAAGTTTTACACACATCTATTGATCAAGTATATAGTGTCCGGTAAATATAAGCACCCAGCACTTTATAATCGGTAACACTTGGCACTTTTGTGGAAAAATATTATAATTTTGGACAATTCGTAATTGAGACGTATGTTTAAACAAGTATTGTAGAATCAAACAACACACCAACCTCACTACAGAATAATATTGATTTATTTTAAGCACATTTATTCAATTACTATCTCCACTTCTAAAAGTGCGCCACACATCCCTGTATACATTACTTTACTAACTGGTGTCTAGTACCAGCTTAGTGGCGCAGCATTTGGAAAGTGACCCATCACCTCTAACAGCGCAGGTATCACCTACACATATACAAAAAACGTTAAATCTTTAGACTTAATTTTCAGAATTCGAGATGTTTTTCCAATTTCTTAAATTGTCCTATCATCGGATGGTTTTGTTTTTCTCTGAAATTATCCCTAGGTTAGCATGGTTCAAGAACTCATATCTGAAACCATTGAGAAAGATATGGAAGCAAATTAACAGGGTTTTGGGAAATTGTTAAGCAGCGCTGGGATTTTTTCCTTTAGACATCTTGAGCTAGAGGGAAGAATTGGCAGCCTATACAGAAGCGATGACACTCACTTGTATCAGATATAGGTCTAGATACTGTATCTTTAAGTGCTAATCGTAGCACTTGTGCCGAACGGGCCGCGCTGTGGGGTGGTGACAGGCGGGCGTGAGCCGCCTGTCTGGTGGATAATTGATTTATGTATTATTTATTTGTTTTAAGCTGGGCCGTAGTGGCCGGGTTAATTTTGACTGCTTTGAATTGATGTTTTCAAGTTACAAGTGTTTTAAAACAAATACATTTTTAAATCCAACAGTAAAGGTGTAGTGTCATCATTTTAGTATAAGTTTTAGAGTATAAGAAATCCTGTCTACTATCCCATGGAAAGAAAAGGGGGTTCAATAACCCCCTTTTATCAATGGGATAGTGACAGGTCTAGCTAAAGTAAATTATAGCTAATTTGGCGGGCTTAGAGTGTGAGGAGACCTGTTGCTGTGGTAGAAAAGGTCTGTAGCGCTCTGTTAGGTGAGAATAAGCCCCAATCAGCTTAAGCCTGCCCCTGTAGCTAGGAAGGTTAGGTAGCATACCTGTTTTTTCCTGTATTTCCCGCCTCCAGACCGGACCTCACATCACCTCACAGAAGTCAAGAAAAACCATGCTGTTCCCCTCCCCCCCCCTTTTGTTTGTCGCGGCCAGTATATTATTTGTAGGGTCACCTTTGCATCATGCAAAGGGGGACGATATTCTATTGGTTTTGTTTAATTGTTTAACCTGGGCCATAGTGTCCGGGTTATTTTGACTGTTTCAGTATATTATTTGTAGGGTCACCTTTGCATAATAAGCAAAGGGGGACGATATTCTATTGATTTTGTTTAATGATATGTTTTGATTTAAGTTTGGATAATTGATTTATGTATTATTTATTTGTTTTAACTTGGGCCGTAGTGGCCGGGTTAATTTTGACTGCTTTGAATCAAGTTACAAGTGTTTTAAAACAAATAATAAACGGCAGCGGCCTTTTTAAATCCAACAGTAAAGGTGTAGTGTCATCATTTTAGTATGAGTTTTAAGTGTATAAGTATGAGTATAAGAAATCCAGTCTACTATCCCATTAATGTGACCTTTAATGTAACTGCACAACTCAAATAAAAAACAAACTGAAATCTTTTAGGGGGGAAGTAAAAAAAAAAACTAAAATAATGTGGTTGCATAAGTGTGCACACTCTCTTATACCTGGGGATGTAGCTGTACTCATAATTAAGCAATTATATTCAAAGGCATGTTAAATAGGAATCAGTACACACCTGCCATCATTCAAAGTGCCTCTGATTAACCCCAAATAAAGTTCAGCTGTTCTAGTAGGTCTTTCCTGACATTTACTTAGTCTCATCCTGCAGCAAAAGCCATTGTCTGCAGAGAGCTTCCAAGACATCATTGCTAAAAGGTATCAGTCTGGAGAAGGGTACAAAATAATTTACAAGGCATTAGATATATCATGGAACACAGTGAAGACAGTCATCATCAATTAGAGCCCAGACTGGAATCGGATTGAAAATCAGTGGGGTGATCTTAAGTGGGCTGTGCACAGGAGATGCCCTCGCAATCTGACAGATTTGGAGTGTTTTTTTTCAAAGAGTGGGCTAATATTGCCAAGTCAAGATGTGCTGTCCTGATAGACTCATACCCAAAAAGAGTGTTGTAATAAAATCAAAAGCTGCTTCAACTAAGTATTTGTTTATGGGTCTTGACTAGGGTTGAGCGGACACCTAGATGTCCGTGTTCGACGGGTTCGGCCGAACTTTAAAAAAAAGTCCGGGTCCGTGTCCCGGACTTTTACCGAACTTTTCCCGGACACCGAACCCCATTGAAGTCAATGGGGACCCAAACTTTAAGGCACTAAAATGGCTCTAAAACACCAATGGAAAGGGCTAGAGTGCTGCAAATGGCAGCAAAACGTAGTTAAGAGCATGGCAAGTGCTCTGCAAACAAATGTGGATAGGGAAATAACTTAAAACAACAAAAAAAAACAGAAAAATAAAACAATGTTCTTCATCTCTGAAGGACGAGGCCCATATGGAGTAGGAGGGAGGTTGAGGTGGTGGTGGATGTGGCGGTGTCATAGGCGTGCACACAGGGTGTGCCTGGTGTACCTGGGCACACCCTAATCACCCAGGGCACATAGCATTATCGCTCTGTTTGCCAGTGAGGAGATGGGAAAGATCTCCCTCGCACCTGCTCTGCTCTATTTCTCTTTGCCAGCAGGGAGAGTAATGTATCGGGGCCATGTACATGTAGGCAAACACATGCATGTGTATTTCAACTTTGGGGTGCACACCCTAATGCAATAGGCTGTGCACACCTATGGGCGGTGTAGGTGGAAGCGGCGGGGGAGGAGGACCAGGGCCGGATTAAGAGCATCATGGTCTTGGTGCTGAGGATTTTGAAGGGCCGTGCCTTGGCATGCACCCAGAGGAGGAAGGGTGCAGCCATGCATGCCTAATTCAACATGGGATGCTGTCTCTGAAGCCCATAAACACATCCATGCTTCGACAACTGTCCCTCCTTGTCCGGCCTTCGCGCTGTGTGGGGAGGTTCTGAGGGTGCTGCCTGGGGAAGCGAGCATAGAAGCCAGACTTCTGTGTTTACAAGTGACAGAAGAGCGGTCACAGTGAATATGGTCAACCCGGGGCCTATATAAAAGGTAGGGGCCTGCATGGAGCTGCAGCTCCAATAGCCCCTACGTTAATCTGGCCCTGAGGAGGAGGACGAGGTAGCCAACACTGCTTCTTTTCACAAATTTTAAATGAGGGTACACCCCAAAAGAGTGAGAGCAAAAATGGAACAATGGCTGGGTAAGGTCGGTATCCATTGCTATTCTGCACAAGGTACGGAAAAGTCCTGTGGGATCCATGCCTGGTTCATTTTAATGAACGTGAGCTTGTCCACATTGTCTCTGGACAGGCGGCTGCGCTTGTCTGTTATAACACCCCCAGCCGTGCTAAATACCCGTTCAGATAATACACTGGCTGCAGGGCACGCCAGCACCTCCAAGGCGTAAAGGGCAAGCTCAGGCCATGTGCCCAATTTGGAGACCCAGAAGTTGAAGGGGGCAGACCCCTCATTCACTACATGTAGGCGTGTGCACACATACTGCTCCACCATGTTGGTAAAATGCTGCCTCCTGCTAAGACGTTCCATCTGAGCTGCTGGTGCTGCTGTTTGTTGTGGCGTGCTGACAAAGCTTTTCCACATTTCGGCCATGCTAACCCTGCCTTCTGAGGTGCTGGTGGTGCCCTGGTTGAGTTGGCGACCTCCTCCTCCTCCTCCTCCTCTGCCTTGTGCTTCCACTGTGGCCCCGCTGTCAGATGGGAATGCCAGCAGCATCGCGTCTACCAGCGTGCGCTTGTACTCGCGCATCTTGCGATCGCGCTCCAGTGAGTGAATTAAGGACGGTACGTTGTCCTTGTAACGGGGATCCAGCAGCGTGGCCACCCAGTAATCAGCACAAGTTAGAATGTGGGCAACTCGGCGGTCGTTGTGGAGACACTGCAGCATGTAATCGCTCATGTGTGCCAGGCTGCCCAGAGGCGACGAAAGGCTGTCCTCTGTGGGAGGTGTATCGTCCGTGTCCTCTGTATCCCCCCAGCCACGCACCAGTGATGGCCATGAGCTGGCCTGGGTGCCACCCTGCTGTGAACATGGTTCCATCTCCTCCTCCAGCTCCTCCTCCTCCTCATCCTCCTCATCCTCCAGAACTGTGCCCCTGCTGGACAATTGTGTCCCTGGCGTTTGTGTGTGCAGGAACCCACCCTCGGAGCCCCTTGCGAATGACTGCCCTGAAAGCCTTTGAAATGTTACCTCTTCATCCTCCTCCTCCTCCTCCTCATCCTGTGCCACATCCTCTTCCATCATCGCCCGAATTGTTTTTTCAAGGAGGCATAGAAGTGGGATAGTTAAGCTGAGAACGGCGTCATTGCCACTGGCCATGTTGGTGGAGTACTCAAAACAGCGCAACAAGGCACACAGGTCTCACATGAAGGCCCAGTTATTGGTGGTGAAGTGGTGCTGTTCCGCAGAGCGACTCACGCGTGCGTGCTGCAGCTGAAACTCCACTATGGCCTGCTGCTGCTCGCACAGTCTTTGCAGCATGTGCAAGGTGGAGTTCCACCTTGTGGGCACGTCACATATGAGGCGGTGAGCGGGAAGGCCGAAGTTACGCTGCAGCCCTGCCAGGCGAGCAGCAGCAGGGTGAGAATGCCGAAAGTGCGCACAGACGGCCCGCACTTTCTGCAGCAGCTCTGACATATCGGGGTAGTTTTTAAGGAACCTCTGCACCACCAAATTCAGCACATGCGCCAGGCAAGGGATGTGCGTCAAACCGGCTAGGCCCAGAGCTGCTATGAGATTTCGCCCGTTATCGCACACCACCAGGCCGGGCTTGAGGCTCGCTGGCAGCAACCACTCATTTGTCTGCTGTTCCATGCTCCTCCACAACTCCTGCGCGGTGTGTGGTTTGTCCCCCAAACAGGCAAGTTGTAAAACTGCCTGCTGTCGTTTAGCCCTGGCCGTGCTGAAGTTGGTGGTGAAGGTATTACGCTGTCCGGATGAGGAGGCGGTAGAGGATGAGGTAGCGGAGTAGGATGAGTTAGGAACAGGAGGCAAACTGAAGCGCCCTGCAATCCTCGGTGGTGGAAGGACATGTGCCAAATTGCTATCCGCCTCAGGCCCATCCGCCACTGCATTTACCCAGTGTGCCGTTAGGGAGATTTAACGCCCCTGACCGTGCTTACTGGTCCACGTATCGGTAGTTAGGTGGACCTTGGCACAGATGGCGTTGCGCAGTGCACACCTGATTTTTTCCCCCACTTGGTTGTGCAGGGAAGGGATGGCTTGCCTGGAAAAGTAGTGGCGGCTGGGCACGACGTACTGTGGGACAGCCACCGACATAAGCTTTTTAAAACTGGGCGTCTCCACCAGACGGAATGACAGCATTTCAAAGGCCAATAATTGTGAAATGCTGGCATTCAGGGCCAGGGATCGCTGGTGGGTAGGGGGGTACTTCCTCTTCCTCTCAAGTGTTTGGGAGATGGAAAGCTGAACGCTTCCACGGGACATTGTGGAGATGGTTGTTGGTGACCCAGGTGGTGGTGTTGCTGACAGATCGTCTGTTTGCGGGGTGGCAGGTGCCGGTATGACTACAGAGGTGGCTGGAGCGGCCGAGACTGCAGCAGAAGAGGAAGCAGGATGAGCCAGAGACGTTTCTTGGTTTTGAAGGTGTGTACTCCACTGCAGCTCGTGCTTTGCACTTAGATGCCTGATCATGCAGGTTGTGCTCAGGTTGAGAAGGTTTATGCCTCGCTTCAGGCTCTGATTGCACAGGGTGCAAACCACTCGTGTCCTGTCATCAGCACATTTTCTAAAGAACTTCCACGCTAGAGAACTCTTTTGAGCTGACTTTGGTGCGCTCATTCCCTTGCTGCGTTGGGCAGTAGCAGGCGTAGTGTCTAGGGCACGGCCGCTCCGCTTCTGCACCCTGCTCCCTCTTCTGCTGTGCTGGTGGCTCTGTGCGACCACCGCCTCTTCCTCCAAACTACTCAGGTCACCTGCATGACCTTCATTCCATGTGGGGTCGAGGACCTCATCGTCCTCCACATCATCTTCCACCCAGTCTTCACCCCTGCCCTCCCTGTCGGTCTCCACAATGCTGAACGCCGCAGCAGTTGGCACCTGCGTTTCGTCATCATCGGAGACGTGCTGTGATGGTCCTTCCATGTACTCATCTTGAGAAATAAGTGGTTGGGCATCGCTGCACTCAATCTCTTCCACTTCTGGGGCAGGGCTAGGTGGATGGCCCTGGGAAACCCTGCTGACAGAGTCCTCAAAAAGAATAAGAGACTGCTCTATGGCTTGGGGCTCAGACTGCTTGCCTGATTTGCAAGGGGGTGAGGTGAAAGACGGTTGGACATTGGCTGCAGGTGCCAACTCTGACCTTTCTGCAGTAGACTGGGTGGGAGACAATGTGAAGGAACTGGAGGCACTGTCAGCAGCAAACCAATCTACTATCGCCTCTCTGTGTTCTGGCCTCATCACTTCTAGAGGCGTATGATGCCCTACCAAATACTGATGCAGGTTCTGTCGCCTACTCACACTTGAGGAAGGTGTTTCACTTGTGCGTGTAGCTGGCACAGATCGACCACGTCCTCTCCTTGCAACAGGAGCTCTAGCAGCAGCACCACCACGACCCAGGCCACGGCCCCTATTTGACGCTCTCCTCATATTTCTGAAATTTAAGATCTTGCCCTAGAAAGGTCTTTATTGAATAGCGGAACAAAAGAACAACAGTATCGCACGGGTGTATCTCACAGTCAAATATGCAAACTATGCCGCAATTTAATGTTTTTTACACCAAAAGGGTGTGTATTGAATAGCGGAATAGGATAAAAAACTGTGTATCTCACACGTACAAACACAGACTAGGCCCGATTAAATTTTTTCCTACCCTAAAGGGAGGATGAGGAAGAGGAGTATGGAACAGGCAGCACCCTCAAATCTTCAGAAGTATGAGATGACCCCCAAAAACTTGGAAAGGTGGATCTCACACGTACCGACACAGACTATTCCGCAATTTAATTGAGCCACAAAGGTTTTTATTGAATAGCGGAATAGGAAATATGATCAAAAAAAAGTGTATGTTTTTCACACGTACAGAAGCACACTAGGCCCCAATTACTATTGTTTGTACACCTAAAAGGATGGATGAGGAGGAGGAGGAGTATAGAACAGGCAGCACCCTCAAAGCTTCAGAAGTATGAGATGAACCCCAAAAACTTGGAAAGGTGGATCTCACACGTACCGACACAGACTATTCCGCAATTTAATTGAGCCCCAAAGGTTTTTATTGAATAGCGGAATAGGAAATATGATCAAAAAAAAGTGTATGTTTTTCACACGTACAGAAGCACACTAGGCCCCAATTACTATTGTTTGTACACCTAAAAGGATGGATGAGGAAGAGGAGGAGGAGGAGTATAGAACAGGCAGCACCCTCAAAGCTTCAGAAGTATGAGATGAACCCCAAAAACTTGGAAAGGTGGATCTCACACGTACCGACACAGACTATTCCGCAATTTAATTGAGCCCCAAAGGTTTTTATTGAATAGCGGAATAGGAAATATGATCAAAAAAAAGTGTATGTTTTTCACACGTACAGAAGCACACTAGGCCCCAATTACTATTGTTTGTACACCTAAAAGGATGGATGAGGAAGAGGAGGAGGAGGAGTATAAAACAGGCAGCACCCTCAAAGCTTCAGAAGTATGACATGAACCCCAAAAACTTGGAAAGGTGGATCTCACACGTACCGACACAGACTATTCCGCAATTTAATTGAGCCCCAAAGGTTTTTATTGAATAACGGAATAGGAAATATGATCAAAAAAAGTGTATGTTTTTCACACGTACAGAAGCACACTAGGCCCCAATTACTATTGTTTGTACACCTAAAAGGATGGATGAGGAAGAGGAGGAGGTGGAGTATAGAACAGGCAGCACCCTCAAAGCTTCAGAAGTATGAGATTGTGTTCACTGTACCCCACAAAGATTGTGTTCACTGTACCCCACAAAGATTGTCTTCTCTGCACCCCACAAAGATTGTGTTCACTGTACCCCACAAAGGTTTTGTTCACTGTACCCCACAAAGATTGTGTTCACTGCACTCCAAAAGGATTGTCTTCACTGCACCCCACAAAGATTGTGTTCACTGTACCCCACAAAGGTTTTGTTCACTGCACCCCACAAAGATTGTGTTCACTGTACCCCCCAAAGATTTTGTTCACTGCACCCCACAAGGATTGTTTGTCTTCACTGCACCCCACAAGGATTGTCTTCACTGCACCCCACAAGGATTGTCTTCACTGCACCCCACAAAGATTGTGTTCACTGCACCCCACAAAGGTTTTGTTCACTGCACCCCACAAAGATTGTGTTCACTGTACCCCACAAAGATTGTGTTCACTGCACCCCAAAAGGATTGTCTTCTCTGCACCCCACAAAGATTGTGTTCACTGTACCCCACAAAGGTTTTGTTCACTGCACCCCACAAAGATTGTGTTCACTGTACCCCACAAAGGTTTTGTTCACTGCACCCCACAAAGATTGTGTTCACTGTACCCCACAAAGATTGTGTTCACTGTACCCCACAAAGGTTTTGTTCACTGCACCCCACAAAGATTGTGTTCACTGTACCCCACAAAGGTTGTGTTCACTGCACCCCACAAAGATTGTGTTCACTGTACCCCACAAAGGTTTTGTTCACTGCACCCCACAAAGGTTTTGTTCACTGCACCCCACAAAGATTGTGTTCACTGTACCCCACAAAGATTGTGTTCACTGTACCCCACAAAGGTTTTGTTCACTGCACCCCACAAAGATTGTGTTCACTGCACCCCACAAAGGTTTTGTTCACTGCACCCCACAAAGGTTTTGTTCACTGCACCCCACAAAGATTGTGTTCACTGCACCCCACAAAGATTGTGTTCACTATACCCCACAAAGGTTTTGTTCACTGCACCCCACAAAGATTGTGTTCACTGTACCCCACAAAGATTGTGTTCACTGCACTCCAAAAGGATTGTCTTCACTGCACCCCACAAAGATTGTGTTCACTGTACCCCACAAAGGTTTTGTTCACTGCACCCCACAAAGATTGTGTTCACTGTACCTCACAAAGGTTTTGTTCACTGCACCCCACAAAGATTGTGTTCACTGTACCCCACAAAGATTGTGTTCACTGTACCCCACAAAGGTTTTGTTCACTGCACCCCACAAAGATTGTGTTCACTGCACCCCACAAAGGTTTTGTTCACTGCACCCCACAAAGGTTTTGTTCACTGCACCCCACAAAGATTGTGTTCACTGCACCCCACAAAGATTGTGTTCACTGTACCCCACAAAGGTTTTGTTCACTGCACCCCACAAAGATTGTGTTCACTGCACTCCAAAAGGATTGTCTTCACTGCACCCCACAAAGATTGTGTTCACTGTACCCCACAAAGATTGTGTTCACTGTACCCCACAAAGGTTTTGTTCACTGCACCCCACAAAGATTGTGTTCACTGCACCCCACAAAGGTTTTGTTCACTGCACCCCACAAAGATTGTGTTCACTGTACCCCCCAAAGATTTTGTTCACTGCACCCCACAAGGATTGTCTTCACTGCACCCCACAAGGATTGTCTTCACTGCACCCCACAAAGATTGTGTTCACTGCACCCCACAAAGATTGTGTTCACTGTACCCCCCCCCCCAAAGATTTTGTTCACTGCACACCACAAGGATTGTCTTCTCTGCACCCCACAAAGATTGTGTTCACTGTACCCCCCAAAGATTTTGTTCACTGCACCCCACAAGGATTGTCTTCACTGCACCCCACAAAGATTGTGTTCACTGTACCCCCACAAAGGTTTTGTTCACTGCACCCCACAAAGATTTTGTTCACTGCACTCCAAAAGGATTGTGTTCACTGCACCCCAAAAAGATTGTGTTCACTGCAGCCCACACACAGAAAAATGGATGTGGATCACTGACACCTGCCTATCTCCTATCCCACACCACACAGCAATATCGATTGTAGTTTGTAGAACACACTTTCCCTAAAATTCAGCAGACTCTGTCCCTAACAGGATTGAGAAGAGATCGTAGATCAGGAGAACTAAGTGCAGACCCCACCCCACACAGCAATATCGATTGTAGTTTGTAGAACACACTGACCCTATAATTCAGCAGACTCTATCCCTAAAATGCCTACAACTCGCCCTGCCTAAACACTCCGACCTGTCCCTCAATTCTATCCGGACACAAATGGTTTTTTCCTGCCTATCTTTCCCTAATCAGCAGCCAGCACGTTGATGTGTGCTCTGTCCCTGATCTAAGCAGCATAATGACGCCGCTGCGGCTGCCTCGAACTTATAAAGACTTGGTCACATGCTTCAGACGGCCAATCACAGCTACTGAGACATTTGCAGGCATGGCTGGGATGGCTTAAGGCACACCAGTTAAACGATTGTTGATTGGCTGTTGAAAGCCCGCCATGAAAAGAGCGCCAAAGCATGCAAAACCCGGAAATAAAACGACCGAACACGGATTTTTACCCGAATATACAGTAAAGTGTCCGTGTTCGTGTTCGGGTAACAAAAATCCAATTATTCGGTACGAACACGAATAATACAGTCCGTGTTCGCTCAACACTAGTCTTGACACTTATGCAACTTATTATTTTAGTTTCCTATTTTTACTTCCCTACACTTAAAAGATTTCTGTTTGTTGTTTAACTGAGTTGTACAGTTTATAGGTCAAATTAAAGGTGGAAAAAATTCTAAAAAGGATTTATCTTTGTCTCATGTATTTTACATCACAGAAAACTAACATTTTAACAGGGGTGTGTAGACTTTTTATATCCATTGCATATCTCCCAGGTATCGGATTCTCTCACCATCAGGTGTCCATTAAAGTGGTTGTAAACCCGAAAAAAAAAAAAAAAAAAAACCTGCAAGGCAAAGCCATAATGAGTTAGTATGCATCGCATACTAGCTCATTATGTATTACTTACCTTAGAACGAAGCCCCGGCATGGACCCCCGGACATCGCTGCGGGCACTGCCATGATCCCTCGGCGTCTCTTCCGGGTTCAGAGGCTCCGGCGCTGTGATTGGCCGGAGCCGCGATGACATCACTTCCGCGCATGCGCGCGGGAGTGATTTTCCGGCAAGCTCCTGGCAAGGAAAACTGAAGGTCCCCCCGGACCTTCAGAGCGCATGGCCGCTCGCGTGAGCGGCTGCATGCACTGCAAATATCTCCTAAACCGTGCCGGTTTAGGAGATATTAATTGTACCTACAGGTAAGCCTTATTATAGGCTTACCTGTAGGTAAAAGTGTAAAAAAGCGGGATACTACCGCTTTAACCCAAAAATTCGGTCAATTGAAAATGGCTGCAGTGTCCCCACTGCTGGAATATAGGTCTAATATACATGTCCCCACAATGGTTAGCCAGGCAAAATCAACATAAAAAGAAGAAGCCGCATAGTGTGATATAGTTAAAGTAGAACAAATGCAAAACCTTTTTTTCCATTTTCCAGTAAGGGAGGTTTATACCACAGGAAGTGAGAGGAAATCCCTGCAAATTACGGGAATTCCTTGGGGACTCCCAGGTCACCAGAATTATTATTATTATTATTATACAGGATTTACAGTATATAGCACCAACAGTTTGTGCAGAGCTTTACAAAATGATAGTGTCACCATTCAAAGATTTCCCCTTTATTTCTTTTCTGGGGAAAACCCAATGTTTGTTTTTTTTTTTTTTTTTACTTTCACCTACAATGGTAATGATAACCAGAACAAAGAGAGAGGAAGAATCTCGGGTGTACAGAAAGCAATAAAAACTGACAAGCGCACTAATCTCTCCAATTTATCCAAAACAAAACAAAAAAGTTTTGCCTTTAGTTAAACTTTAAAAGAAATCATCTATCATCTGTATTAAAAAGATTTTTGGGGGTGTGGCTTGGCACATGGTGTGCATGGCTGCTTTCTGAAGGAGCTCCTGCAGTCTATACAGTCCCTGAAATAGACAGCAACCTGCAAAATATGGGCAGAATTCTTAAATCCAAGGCACACAATCGATCCCAGTGCTCAACATCTACCCCACATGGAAAGCAGATCCCTGCAATTTTTAAAAACAGTCTTCTACAAGACACAGCAGTGCCGCAGGCAAGATGGTGCTACCTCACAGAACAACAGGAGAGGATGATGAAGAATATGATGATGTCTCACTCCCAGCATCAGAAGGTTCGGTAAGAGAATGACCTGACCACCTTCTGACTTAAGCTGACATGACAGACATAGCAGCAGACATCAAAAAATCTTTCTCAGCAGCCATTGCAGATCTAAAAGCTTACTTACTGATGCTCACTGAGCAACTGTATGTGAATGAGAGAGCTGGGAAACAGAGAGAAAAGGCAATAAGAAAACTTCAACAAGTTACAGCCACACATTTACAACAGTTGATAGATATGAACAGACAAATAGAAGATCTAGACAACAGAGGATGTAGAAACAACATCAGAGCGAGAGGAATACCTGAGTCTGTGAATTCTATGCAAATCAAGCCAGCCTTATGCTTCATCTTTAATAATCTGCTTAAGAGACCACCAGAATCACCAATTGATTTTGACAGAGCACATAGAGCCCTCAGAACCAGAACTCCAGAAAATGCTCCTCCGAAAGACATAATTTGTTGTCTTCCTAATTTCTGCTTAAAAGAGGAAATCCTCCAAAAAGCTAGGCAGAATGAGCTAATCACATTGGGGGAACATACAGCTCTTCCAAGATATATCCCCTATCCTAAAAACAGAAGAGCAGTAAAGCCCCTACTAGAAATCTTGAAGGAGAAAGAATATAACTACAGAAGTTTTCCTTTGCAGTGCAAGAAACCACAATGGACAACAATACATGCTTTGCACTCCAGATGACCTTCCTACCTTCTGTGATAATCTCCAAATAGACTTAATAGAACTATCAGACTGGTATCAAGAATTCCGACTGCCACCAGCAATTAATGAATCTCCCTCCACTCCTGGGCACTCTCCCCTCAAATCTCCATTCCACAAGGGGAAGCACCGCACACATTCAAGTTCCAATAACTACAACTCTCCAGCTGCAAAATCACAGAGAGTTAGGGAGAACAGTTAAGAGAGTCCTTACCTGGCACCATCAACACCTGGGGATCTGATGTACCTTCTTTGGAATGTCTGAAACCTTTATCACAACATATCCATTCTGTTACTCTCTGATTTCAAACTCTTTTTGAAACTCACTTTTCTTCCAGTTTAACAAGACTGACACATATTAAGTTTGCCCACTAGAGGGAACCCTAACCTAACAAATGATTTCCATAGCTCCTAGGCAATACCATTTTCCCATTTCCTTTACCTCAAGCAAAGGGTCTATTCCCAGAAGAGCTTTCAGCTCCTGTTTGATCTCCACTTTCTGACTATCACAGAGTCTGAGATGTATATATACCGTATATATACTGTATACTACTAAACCGGAACACAACACCAAGATTTTCCAACGGAAACCCCTGGGGTGCATTATGCTTTTAATTGCTAATGCTGACTATGTTCATAAGGTTCATAAGACATGTTCTAGCTGTAAATCTATTGATACCACAAACTTTTGCTTTCTCACAGTCTCATATTTTAGCGGACCTCTACCACTGGTTATATTTTACCCTGGTTCAGAATGCCTCTTTCTGCACTCAATTAGTCACAATGGATGACTGCAGAGGGTCATCTCCAGCATCAATTACCATCTCCCAATCTTCACATCATACAGGGTAAGCAGACAGTAACAGACACATTTGTAACATAAACTAAATTTAAACAGAATTTGCTCCCCCACTCAGCCCATAGGGCCTACCACAGACTCCACACCCTTCTTAACTTGGAGAGAATGGACACTACAAGAAACCATTACTGTTTCTGACATTTAAATGTGTTAGATCACTGTTTGGGATGTGTTACATCACTGTGAGGCTCCATTCACACTACCGCGACTTGTCAGGCGACTTGTCAGCCTGACAAGTCGCAGTCCCTCGCGGTCCATTGACTGCTACAGGACCCATTCTAATAGAAGTGACACAAGTCGCTCTGACTTAGAAAAAGGGTCCTGTACTACTTCGGGGCGACCTCGGAGTGACTTGCATAGACATTCATTATATGAAGTCCGTGCAAGTCGCGCCGAAGTCGCGGTGCACGGGACTTCACAAGTCGCTCCCGAAGTAGTACAGAGTCATGCCGCTTCAGTGTGAATGGGCTCTTAGACCTCTAATATTAATGTTTTCTCTCATAATACTCTACTATATATCTTTAATAGTTTGGACCTCCAGGGCTAATTACTTTAAAACGGTTTAAAACTATGTTGTTAAGGTTTATATGACAATCTATGGTTGCCTGACTCCAACAGGGATATTTATTCCATTGGAGATGTACAATCATTGCTTAAAACATTATATGCGGTGGGGTGAATATGACAGTAATATCACCTCCCAAAGCCTCAGGTGACCTAAATATGTGTTTCGGAATTAAAAACGTATATGATTATGTAGGGTGTGATTTGAAAAATGTTTTGTTCACCATCAGGAATATACCAGCTATACTGTACTCCTCTGATCCCATAATTTCCAGCTTAGGCCACTCAGAGGTCGCACACTATTAGCACATTATTCATTAATAAAACCCTTCTCGGGGACTGCTGACTGCTCAGTTCATATACATAGCAAACTTTTTTCGCCAATTTGGGCACAGTTTTGAGCTCATTGCTCTAAAGTGCGCCTCCCACTTACCCCCAATTTTATTTTACATAAGCTCACGTGTGTAAAACCAAAAATGTAACTAACTTAAGAATTAACCGCACTTGTGAAACTAATCGGTTACTCACAGGAGTGGTTTTCAAAGTCTAAAGTCCTCTTTCTTACCCCTATTATCACCCCCCCCCCCCCTCCCCACACTCTCATCTCACACAATGTGAATGGTTTGAACAACCCTGAAAAGAGATCCAAACTGCTACAGGAATTGAAAAAAGCTAACTCTCAGAGATTATTTTCTTATAGGAAACACACTTTAACCACTTTAGGACCGGAGGATTTTCCTGCTTTACGTCCAGGCCACTTTTTGCAACTTGGCACTGTGCGACTTTAACTGACAATTGCACGGTCGTGCAATGCTGTGCCCAAACTAAATTTACGTCCTTTTTTTCCCCACAAACAGAGCTTTCTTTTGGTGGTATTTGATCACCTCTGCGCTTTTCATTTTTTGCGATATTAATAAAAAAATGCGACAGTTTTGAAAAAATAACTACTTTGCCGGTAAAAAATATCCAATATATTCAATTTTTGTCATATATTTAGGCCAAAATGTATTTAGCTACATGTCTTTGACAAAAAAATTCTCAATGAGTGTATTTTTAACCGCTTTAAGACCGGAAGATTTTACCCCATTCCTGACTAGGCCATATTTTGCGATTCGGCACTGCCTTAATTTAACGGACAATTGCGCAGTCGTGCGACGCTATACCCAAATTAAATGTATGTTCTTTTTTTCCCCACAAATAGAGCTTTCTTTTGGTGGTATTTGATCACCTGTGCAATTTTTACTTTTTGTGCTATAAACAAAAAAAGAGCAACAATTTTGAAAAAATAACAAAATTTTTCACATTTTTTTTATATGAAATTTCCCCCCAAAAAATGTAAAAATCAAAATTTTTTAACATTTTAGGCCAATTTGTTTTCTGCTACATATGTTTGGTAAAAAAAATTGCAATAAGCGTATTTTGATTGGTTTGCGCAAAAGTTATCGCAGCTACTAACTACGAGAAAGATTTATGTAATTTATGTCATTTTTATTTTTTAATTATTTTTTAACGAGTAATGGCGGCGATCTGCGATTTTTTTTACGGGACTGCGACATTGCGGTGGACAGATCAGACCCTTGACTGACATTTTTTACACTTTTGGGGGGAGCAGTGACATTACTACAGTAATCAGTGCAATAAATATGCACTGTTACTGTAATAATGACACTGGCAGGGAAGGGGTTAACTTTATTGGTGATCAAGGGGTTAAATGTATGCCTGGTGCTTACTGACATGTGTGGGGGGAGGGGACTGTGTGACACAAGCACAGATCGCAGGTTCAGCTATGCTGAATCCTGTAATCTGTGACTGCCTGTCACATAGGAGATCCGACGCTTTGTTTACACAAGCGGGCGGATTTCCTCGCGCGCGCACCACCCATAATGGGAGGAGTCCAGCGACGTAGGTCTACGTCGCTGGATGGAATTAAGCCACTTGGCCGCAGTACGCTCCATGTGAGCGGTTGGCAAGTGGTTAAAGGAAATAGTATCCCACGTCTCACTGACAACTTCTTCACTTCTGCATTTCATGCCAAAAACCCTTTAGCTAAAATAAAAAGGTTTCTCCATATTGTTAAGCAAACACTCAACTTTCTCCCTAACACAACGACTAGCAGACCCAGAAGGCAGATATCTGGTTTTAAAAGGTACATTAGCTGGCAAACCGGTAACCTTAGCAAATGTGTATTTCTCAAACAAAGCACACATTTCGTTTTGTGGATGAATTGAAATGGTTTGCCACTGGTTGCATAATTTTAGGTGGAGATTTTAACATTCAACACTTTGACAAAAACGAGACATCCCCAATTCCATTCTCATGGCCTACATAACCATCATTCCAAAAACAGATAAGAACCATACAGAATGTTCCAAGTTTAGACCCATTTCTTTACCTACATCGACTTAAAACGTTTATCCAAGATCCTAGCTAATTGACTAAGACCCTTTTTATTCAAAATTATAGGGCCAGAGCAAGTAGGCTTTATGCCTGGACGCGAAGCCAACGATAATATAACCAAGGCTCTAAATCTAATTTACAGAGCAAAAACATCAAACATTGAGGGGCTCTTACTGTCCACTGATGCAGAAAAGGCTTTTGACCGAGTTGCATGGGGCTACATGTTCTCCACCTGCTCATTTATTAGTTTTGGAGATAACATGTTGACTTGGAATAAATCCCTATACCAGAACCCACAAGCGAAGATTAAAATCAACTACATCTTTTCAGACCTAATTAACATACTCAACAGGATGAGACAAGGCTGTCCACTTTTCCCCCTCCTCTTCATTCTAACACTTGAGCCATTAATCAGGACAATAAATCTCAAAAAAGCGATTCATGACTTCCACTTAGACGATAGAGATTATAAAACAGCAGCTTAGGCAGACAACTTACTGCTATTTATATCACAACTAGAGTTGAGCAGACACCAGGATGTCCGTGTTTGGTGGGTTCGGCCGAACTTGAAAAAAAAGTCCGGGTCCGTGACGTCAATGGGGACCCGAACTTTCAGGCACTAAAATGGCTCTAAAAACCAATGGAAAGGGCTAGATTGCTGCAAATGGCAGCAAAATGTAGTTAAGAGCATGGCAAGTGCTCTGCAAACAAATGTGGATAGGGAAATAACTTAAAACAACAAAAAAAACAGCAAATAAAACAATTTTCTTCATCTGTGAAGGACGAGGCCCATTTGGAGTAGGAGGGAGGTTGAGGTGGCGGTGGATGTGGCGGTGTAGGTGTAAGCGGCGGTGGAGGGGGACGAGGTATCCAACACTGCTTTTTTTTAGTCATTTTAAATTAGGGTACACCCCAAAAGAGTGAGAAAGATCAAAAATATAACAATGGCTGGGTAAGGTCGGTATCCATCTCTATTCTGCACAAGGTACGGAAAAGTCCTGTGGGATCCATGCCTGGTTCATGTTAATGAATGTGAGTTTGTCCACATTGTCTCTGGACAGGTGGCTGCGCGTGTCTGTGATAACGCCCCCAGCCGTGCTAAATACATGTTCAGATAATACACTGGCTGAAGGGCACGCCAGCACCTCCAAGGCGTAAAGGGCAAGCTCAGGCCATGTGCCCAATTTGGAGACCCAGAAGTTGAAGGGGGCAGACCCGTCATTCACTACATGTAGGCGTGTGCACACATACTGCTCGACAATGTTGGTGAAATGCTGCCTCCTGCTAAGACGTTCCATATGAGCTGCTGGTGCTGCTGTTTGTTGTGGCGTGCTGACAAAGCTTTTCCACATTTCGGCCATGCTAACCCTGCCTTCTGAGGTGCTGGCGGTGCGCTGGTTGCGTTGGCGACCTCTTCCTCCTCCTCCTCTGCCTTGGCCTTGTGCTTCCACTGTGGACCGCTGTCAGGTGGGAATGCCAGTAGCATCGCGTCTACCAGCGTACGCTTGTACTCGAGCATCTTGCGATCACGCTCCAGTGAGTGAATTAAGGACGGTACGTTGTCCTTGTAACAGGGATCCAGCAGCGTGGCCACCCAGTAATCAGCACAAGTTAGAATGTGGGCAACTCGGCGGTCATTGTGGAGACACTGCAGCATGTAATCGCTCATGTGTGCCAGGCTGCCCAGAGGCAACGAAAGGCTGTCCTCTGTGGGAGGTGTATCGTCTGTGTCCTCTGTATCCCCCCAGCCAAGCACCAGTGATGGCCATGAGCTGGCCTGGGTGCCACCCTGCTGTGAACATGGTTCCATCTCCTACTCCATCTCCTCCTCCTCATCCTCCTCATCCTCCAGAACTGTGCCCCTGCTGGACAATTGTGTACCTGGCTTTTGTGGGTGCAGGAACCCACCCTCGGAGCCACTTGTGAATGACTG
Source organism: Pelophylax lessonae (assembly GCF_965119305.1). Taxonomy (NCBI): domain Eukaryota; kingdom Metazoa; phylum Chordata; class Amphibia; order Anura; family Ranidae; genus Pelophylax; species Pelophylax lessonae. Next base: position 153,390,178 of record NC_138777.1, read on the forward strand.
CCCTGAAAGCCTTGGAAATGATCCCTCTTCCTCCTCCTCCTCCTCCTCCTGTGCCACATCCTCTTCCATCATCGCCTGAATCGTTTTTTGAAGGAGGCATAGAAGTGGGATAGTTAAGCTGACAACGGCGTCATCGGCACTGGCCATGTTGGTGGAGTACTCAAAACAGCACAACAAGGCACACAGGTCTATGGCCTGCTGCTGCTCGCACAGTCTTTCCAGCATGTGCAAGGTGGAGTTCCACCTTGTGGGCACGTCACATATAAGGCGGTGAGCGGGAAGGCCGAAGTTACGCTGCAGCGCTGACAGGCGAGCAGCAGCAGGGTGAGAACGCCGAAAGTGGGCACAGACGGCCCGCACTTTCTGCAGCAGCTCTGACATATCGGGGTCATTTTTAAGGAACCTCTGCACCACCAAATTCAGCACATGCGCCAGGCAAGGGATGTGCGTCAAACTGGCTAGGCCCAGAGCTGCTATGATATTTCGCCCGTTATCGCACACCACCAGGCCGGGCTTGAGGCTCGCTGGCAGCAACCACTCATTTGTCTGCTGTTCCATGCTCCTCCACAACTCCTGCACGGTGTGTGGTTTTTCCCCCAAACAGGCAAGTTTTAAAACTGCCTGCTGTCGTTTACCCCTGGCTGTGCTGAAGTTGGTGGTGAAGGTGTTACGCTGACCGGATGAGGAGGCGGTAGAGGATGAGGAAGCGGAGTAGGAGGAGTTAGGAACAGGAGGCAAACTGAAGCGCCCTGCAATCCTCAGTGGTGGAAGGAAATGCGCCAAATTGCTATCCGCCTCAAGCCCAGCCGCCATTGCATTTACCCAGTGTGCCGTTAGGGAGATATAACGTCCCTGACCGTGCTTACTGGTCCACGTATCGGTAGTTAGGTGGACCTTGCCACAGATGGCGTTGCACAGTGCACACCTGATTTTCCCCCCCTTGGTTGTGCAGGGAAGGGACGGCTTGCCTGGAAAAGTAGTGGCGGCTGAGCACGACGTACTGTGGGACAGCCACCGACATAAGGCTTTTAAAACTGTGCGTCTCCACCAGACGGAATGACAGCATTTCAAAGGCCAATAATTTTGAAATGCTGGCATTCAGGGCCAGGGATCGCGGGTGGGTAGGGGGGTACTTCCTCTTCCTGTGAAGTGTTTGGGAGATGGAAAGCTGAACGCTTCCACGGGACATTGTGGAGATGGTTGGTGACCCAGGTGGTGGTGTTGCTGACAGATCCTCTGTTTGCGGGGTGGCAGGTGCCGGTATCACTACAGAGGTGGATGAAGAGGCCGAGACTGCAGCAGAAGAGGAAGCAGGATGAGCCAGAGACGTTTCTTGGTTTTGAAGGTGTGTACTCCACTGCAGCTCGTGCTTTGCACTTAGATGCCTGATCATGCAGGTTGTGCTCAGGTTGAGAAGGTTTATGCCTCGCTTCAGGCTCTGATTGCACAGGGTGCAAACCACTCGTGTCCTGTCATCAGCACATTTTCTAAAGAACTTCCACGCTAGAGAACTCTTTTGAGCTGACTTTGGTGCGCTCGTTCCCTTGCTGCGTTGGGCAGTAGCAGGCGTAGTGTCTAGGGCACGGCCGCTCCGCTTCTGCACCCTGCTCCCTCTTCTGCTGTGCTGGTGGCTCTGTGCGACCACCGCCTCTTCCTCCAAACTACTCAGGTCACCTGCATGACCTTCATTCCATGTGGGGTCGAGGACCTCATCGTCCTCCACATCATCTTCCACCCAGTCTTCACCCCTGCCCTCCCTGTCGGTCTCCACAATGCTGAACGCCGCAGCAGTTGGCACCTGCATTTCGTCAACATCGGAGACGTGATGCGATGGTCCTTCCATGTACTCATCTTGAGAAATAAATGGTTGGGCATCGCTGCACTCAATCTCTTCCACTTCTGGGGCAGGGCTAGGTGGATGGCCCTGGGAAACCCTGCTGACAGAGTCTTTAAAAAGAAGAAGAGACTGCTGCATGAATGGGGCTCAGACTGCTTGCCTGATTTGCAAGGGGGTGAGGTGAAAGACGGTTGGACATCGGCTGCAGGTGCCAACTCTGACCTTTCTGCAGTAGACTGGGTGGGAGACAATGTGAAGGAACTGGAGGCACTATCAGCAACCCAATCTACTATCGCCTGTACTAGTTCTTGGCTCAACACTTGTAGAGGCGCATGATGCCCTACCAAATACTGCTGCAGGTTCTGTCGCCTTCTTACACTTGAGGAAGGTGTTTCACTTGTGCGTGTAGCTGGCACAGATCGACCACGTCCTCTCCTTGCAACAGGAGCTCTACCAGCAGCACCACGACCCAGGCCACTGCCCCTATTTGACGTTCTCCTCATATTTCTGTAATTTATGATCTTGCCCTAGAAAGGTGTTCATTGAATAGCGTAACAAAACAACAACAGTATCGCACTGGTGTATCTCACAGTCAAATATGCAAACTAAGCCGCAATTTAATTTTTTTTACCTTAAAAGGGTGTTTATTAAATAGTGGAATAGAAAAACAGTATACAAATACAACGGGTGTATCTCACAGTCAAATATGCAAAGTATGCCGCAATTTAATTTTTTTCACCCCAAAAGGGTGTATATTGAATAGCGGAATAGAAAAAAATTTATAAAACGGTGTATCTCACACGTACAAACACAGACTAGGCCCCGATTACAATTTTTTGTACCCTAAGGGGAGGATGAGGAAGAGGAGTAGGAGGAGTTCGGAACAAGAGGCAAACTGAAGCGCCCTGCAATCCTCAGCGGTGGAAGATGCTCCAAACAAATTTAAAAGGTGTATCTCACAAGTACTGATACAGACTATGCCGCAGTTTAATTTTTTTCACCCCAAAAGGGTGTATATTGAATAGCGGAATAGAAAAAAATTATATAAAATGGTGTATCTCACACGAACAAACCCAGACTAGGCCCCGATTACAATTTTTTGTACCCTAAAGGCAGGATGAGGATGAGTAAGAGGAGTAGGAGGAGTTCAAAACAGGAGGCAAACTGAAGCGCCCTGCAATCCTCGGTGGTGGAAGATGCGCCCAAGAAATTTGAAAGGTGTATCTCACACGTATCGATACAGACTATGCCGTAATTTAATTTTTTTTACCCCCAAAAGGGTGTATATTGAATAGCGGAATAGAAATGTTTTTATGAAACGGTGTATCTTACACGTACAAACACAGATTAGGCCCCAATTACAATTTTTTGTACCCTAAAGGGAAGATGAGGAAGAGGAGTAGGAGGAATTCGGAAACAGGAGGCAAACTGAAGCGCCCTGCAATCATCGGCGGTGGAAGGAGATGCGCGAAACAAATTTAAAAGGTGTATCTCACACGTACCGATACAGACTATGCAGCAATTTAATTTTTTTCACCCCAAAAGGGTGTATATTGAATAGCGGAATAGAAAAAAGTATATCAAAATGTGTATCTCACACGTACCGATACAGACTATGCAGCAATTTAATTTTTTTCACCCCAAAAGGGTGTATATTGAATAGCGGAATAGAAAAAATTATATATAACGGTGTATCTCACACGTACAAACCCAGACTAGGCCCTGATTACAATTTTTTATACCCTAAAGGCAGGATGAGGAAGAGGAGTAGGAGGAGTTTGAAACAGGAAGCAAACTGAAGCGCCCTGCAATCCTCGGCGGTGGAAGATGCGCCCAAAAAATTTGATAGGTGTATCTCACACGTACCGATACAGACTATGCCGCAATTTAATATTTTTTTACCCAAAAGGGTGTATATCGAATAGCGGAATAGAAAAATTTTTATAAAACGGCGTATCTCACATGTACAAGCACAGACTAGGCCCCGATTACAATTTTTTGTACCCTAAAGGGAGGATGAGGAAGAGGAGTAGGAGGAGTTCGGAACAGGAGACAAACTGAAGCGCCCTGCAATCCTCGGCGGTGGAAGGAGATGCGCCAAACAAATTTAAAAGGTGTATCTCACACGTACCGATACAGACTATGCTGCAATGTAATTTTTTTTACCCAAAAGGGTGTATATTGAATAGCGGAATAGAAAAATTTTTATTAAACGGTGTATCTCACACATACAAACACAGACTAGGCCCCGGTTACAATTTTTTGTACCCTAAAGGCAGGATGAGGATGAGGAAGAGGAGTAGGAGGAGTTCGGAACAGGAGGCAAACTGAAGCGCCCTGCAATCCTGGGCGGGGGAAGATGCGCCCAAAAAATTTGAAAGGTGTATCTCACACGTACCGATACAGACTATGCCACAATTTAATTTTTTTCACCCCAAAAGGATGTATATTGAATAGCGGAATAGAAATTTTTTTTTATAAAACGATGTATCTCACACGTACAAACACAGACTAGGCCCCGATTACAATTTTTTGTACCCTAAAGGCAGGATGAGGATGAGGAAGAGGAGTAGGAGGAGTTCGGAACAGGAGGCGAACTGAAGCGCCCTGCAATCCTCGGCGGTGGAAGATGCGCCCAAAAAATTTGAAAGGTGTATCTCACACGTACCGATACAGACTATGCCGCAATTTCATTTTTTTTACCCCAAAAGGGTGTATATTGAATAGCAGAATAGAAAAAATTTAAGAAAACGGTGTATCTCACACGTACAAGCACAGACTAGGCCCCGGTTACAATTTTTTGTACCCTAAAGGCAGGATGAGGATGAGGAGTAGGAGGAGTTCGGAACAGGAGGCAAACGGAAGCGCCCTGCAATCCTCGGCGGTGGAAGATGCGCCCGAAAAATTTGAAAGGTGTATCTCACATGTACCGATACAGACTATGCCGCAATTTATTTTTTTTCACCCCAAAAGGGTGTATATTGAATAGCGGAATAGAAAAAAAGTATATAAAAAGGTGTATCTCACACGTACCGATACAGACTATGCCGCAATTTAATTTTTTTCACCCCAAAAGGGTGTATATTGAATAGCGGAATAGAAAAAATTATATAAAACGGTGTATCTCACACGTACAAACACAGACTAGGCCCCGATTACAATTTTTTGTACCCTAAAGGGAGGATGAGGAAGAGGAGTAGGAGGAGTTCGGAACAGGAGGCAAACTGAAGCACCCTGCAATCCTCGGCGGTGGAAGATGCACCCCAAAAATTTGAAAGGTGTATCTCACACGTACCGATACAGACTATGCCGCAATTTAATTTTTTTACCCCAAAAGGGTGTATATTGAATAGCGGAATAGAAAAAAATTTATAAAACGGTGTATCTCACACGTACAAACACAGACTAGGCCCCGATTACAATTTTTTGTACCCTAAAGGGAGGATGAGGAAGAGGAGTAGGAGGAGTTCGGAACAGGAGGCAAACTGAAGCACCCTGCAATCCTCGGCGGTGGAAGGAGATGCACCAAACAAATTTAAAAGGTGTATCTCACACGTACCGATACAGACTATGCCGCAATTTCATTTTTTTACCCCAAAAGGGTGTATATTGAATAGCGGAATAGAAAAAATTTTATAAAACGGTGTATCTCACACATATAAACACAGACTAGGCCCGATTACAATTTTTTGTACCCTAAAGGCAGGATGAGGATGAGAAAGAGGAGTAGGAGGAGTTCGGAACAGGAGGCAAACTGAAGCGCCCTGCAATCCTCGGCGGTGGAAGATGCGCCGAAAAAATTTGAAAGGTGTATCTCACACGTACCGATACAGACTATGCCGCAATTTAATTTTTTTTACCCCAAAAGGGTGTATATTGAATAGCGGAATAGAAAAAATTATATAAAACGGAGTATCTCACACGTACAAACACAGACTAGGCCCCGATTACAATTTTTTGTACCCTAAAGGCAGGATGGGGAAGAGGAGTAGGAGGAGTTCGAAACAGGAGACAAACTGAAGCGCCCTGCAATCCTCTCCAAAAGGGTGTATAGGGAGTGCAGAATTATTAGGTATTTTGACCACATCATCCTCTTTATGCATGTTGTCTTACTCCAAGCTGCATAGGCTCGAAAACCTACTACCAATTAAGCATATTAGGTGATGTGCATCTCTGTAATGAGAAGGGGTGTGGTCTAATGACATCAACACCCTATATCAGGTGTGCATAATTATTAGGCAACTTCCTTTCCTTGGGTAAAATGGGTCAAAAGAAGGACTTGACAGGCTCAGAAAAGTCAAAAATAGTGAGATATCTTGCAGAGGGATGCAGCACTCTTAAAATTGCAAAGCTTCTGAAGCATGATCATCGAACAATCAAGCATTTCATTCAAAATAGTCAACAGGGTCGTAAGAAGCGTGTGGAAAAACCAAGGTGCAAAATAACAGCCCATGAACTGAGAAAAGTCAAGCGTGCAGCTGCCAAGATGCCACTTGCCACCAGTTTAGCCATATTTCAGAGCTGCAACATCACTGGAGTGCCCAAAAGCACAAGGTGTGCAATACTCAGACATGGCCAAGGTAAGAAAGGCTGAAAGACGACCACCACTGAACAAGACACACAAGCTGAAATGTCAAGACTGGGCCAAGAAATATCTCAAGACTGATTTTTCAAAGGTTTTATGGACTGAAGAAATGAGAGTGAGTCTTGATGGGTCAGATGGATGGGCCCGTGGCTAGACTGGTAAAGGGCAGAGAGCTCCAGTCCGACTCTGACGCCAGCAAGGTGAAGGTGGAGTACTGGTTTGGGCTGGTATCATCAAAGATGAGCTTGTGGGGCCTTTTTCGGGTTGAGGATGGAGTCAAGCTCAACTCCCAGTCCTACTGCCAGTTTCTGGAAGACACCTTCTTCAAGCAGTGGTACAGGAAGAAGTCTGCATCCTTCAAGAAAAACATGATTTTCATGCAGGACAATGCTCCATCACACGCGTCCAAGTACTCCACAGCGTGGCTGGCAAGAAAGGGTATAAAAGAAGAAAAGCTAATGACATGGCCTCCTTGTTCACCTGATCTGAACCCCATTGAGAACCTGTGGTCCATCATCAAATGTGAGATTTACAAGGAGGGAAAACAGTACACCTCTCTGAACAGTGTCTGGGAGGCTGTGGTTGCTGCTGCACGCAATGTTGATGGTGAACAGATCAAAACACTGACAAAAGCCTGGATGGCAGGCTTTTGAGTGTCCTTGCAAAGAAAGGTGGCTATATTGGTCACTGATTTGTTTTTGTTTTGTTTTTGAATGTCAGAAATGTATATTTGTGAATGTTGAGATGTTATATTGGTTTCACTGGTAAAAATAAATAATTGAAATGGGTATACTGTATCTTTGATTTTTGTTAAGTTGCCTAATAATAATGCACAGTAATAGTCACCTGCACACACAGATATCCCCCTAAAATAGCTAAAACTAAAAACAAACTAAAAACTACTTCCAAAAATAGTCAGCTTTGATATTAATGAGTTTTTTGGGTTCATTGAGAATATGGTTGTTGTTCAATAATAAAATTAATCCTCAAAAATACTAATTTGCCTAATAATTCTGCACTCCCTGTAAAAACGGTGTATCTCACACGTACAAACACAGACTAGGCCCCGATTACAATTTTTTGTACCCTAAAGGGAGGATGAGGAAGAGGAGTAGGAGGAGTTTGGAACAGGAGGCAAACTGAAGCGCCCTGCAATCGTCGGCGGTGGAAGGAGATGCGCCAAACAAATTTGAAAAGTGTATCTCCCACGTACCGATACAGACTATCCTGCAATTTAATTTTTTTTATCCCAAAAGGGTGTATATTGAATAGCGGAATAGAAATTTTTTTATAAAACGGTGTATCTCACACGTACAAACACAGACTAGCCCTCGATTACAATTTTTTGTACCCTAAAGGCAGGATGAGGATGAGGAAGAGGAGTAGGAGGAGTTCAGAACAGGAGGCAAACTGAAGCGCCCTGCAATCCTCTGCGGTGGAAGATGCGCCAACAAAAATTTGAAAGGTGTATCTCACACGTACCGATACAGACTATGCCGCAATTTAATTTTTTTTACCCCAAAAGGGTGAATATTGAATAGCGGAAAAAAAAAGTATATAAAAAGGTCTATCTCACACGTACCGATACAGATTATGCCGCAATTTAATTTTTTTACCCCAAAAGGGTTTATATTGAATAGTGGAATAGAAAAAAGTATATAAAATTGGTGATTTTTCAATAGCACATGTGAACACAGCAGTGTCTTATGTTTTATGTCACGGTCAGCAGCAGGCTATGAAGGGAAAAAAAAAATTCCCCTTTAACTTTGTAATTTTTAAATAGCAGATTAGAACAGCAATCTGTAGTAAAATATAGCTGAACGCTGCACACAACAGACTGATAAAAATATATTTTTTCTCCCTCCTCCTCCTCAGTGGGCTCAAGTGAGGGCAAAAAGATCGTTCACTGCACCACCCCCCACACAGCAAAATCGATGTAGATCGCTAACGGACGATTGTTCTGTCCTGTGTCTCCTAATCTCTCCCTGCCTAATCTCTCCAGCCTGTCCCTAAAATGCTCAAATATCTTTCCCTGCCTACACTCCGACCTGTCCCTGCATTATTTTCGGGCACAATGTTGTTTTACCCTGTCTGTCCCTAATCAGCAGCAGCCAGCACCGTTATGTGTGCTCTCTCCCTACACTACAGCAGACTAACGCACTGTGCACTGTATCTCGAGCTTATAAACACCTGGGTCACATGCTTCAGCTGGCCAATCACAGCCATGCCATTAGTAGGCATGGCTGTGATGGCTTCTTTGGCACACCAGTTAAACACTTGTTGATTGGCTGTTGAAAGCCCGCCATTAAAAGTGTGCCATTACATACAAAACAGGAAAAAAAATTACCGAACACGGATTTTAAACCCAAACATACAGTAAAGTTTTCGGGTCCGTGTCCGGGTAGCAAAAATCCAATTATCCGGTACGGACCCGAATAATACAGTCCGTGTTCGCTCAACACTAATCGCAACCCCACATTTCTATACATAATTTAAATAAGATCTTTAAGACCTTTAGCTATATTACAAATTTTAAAATTAACTTCAGCAAATCCGAAGCTCTTAACCTATCCCTACCCAACAATTTACTTCAGCTCACTTGGGAAAATTGCCCATATAGATGGGAACAAAAAGCCCTGAAATATTTAGGCATCTAACTAACCCCAGACTTAACTTTCTTGTTTGATTTCAAATTTAAACCCCTATTAAAAGGTATAGAAGCAGATCTAAAAATATGGAACTCTAAACAGTTCTCTTGGTTTGGTAGAGCAGCCATTCTGAAAATGACAATCCTACAAAGAATATTATATTACTTCCATGCCCTCCCAATCACAACCCCTAACTCGTTTTTAATCACTTAACCAGCTTACAATGCAACTTTGTATGGGCAAAGAAACCCAGGACTAATTTCTACCAACTTACCCTTCCAAAAAAAAAAGGAGGAATGGGATTACCGGACTTTAAAAAATACTACTATGCCACACACATCACAAGAGTAATAGACTGGCACTGCCATGCCAATAATAAAGACTGGGTAAAAGTAAAACATTAATGCTCCCCTCACACCCTACAATTTTTACCATGGACTCTTGATTCAAAACACCATGAAACTACTAAACAATACCCTTTAATTAAAACCGCACTCTGAACACGTCTTTGCCTTTTCCTATGCCCAAAATAGAAATTCCTAGTTCCGTTTAGAATGACAGACATGGTTGCAGAGGTTCAAAGTTGAACACGTAAACTGATTATATGTGCTACTAATACTTTTGATTTTGTTATTTAAACGCATTATCATTCAAAGTGACGCTCTTCTTTTCTTATCGGAGGAAACACAATTGTTTGCTTGGCTCTCTTTAGTTCTTCTCTCTCTGTCCTCTACGCTCCTTCTTAATTTTCCTTTTTCTCCTTTCCTTTCCTCTTTTACTCACCACTTATGTTATCTTTTTTACTTCTCAAATTGCATATCCTCTTAGTTGTGTTTATGCACTCTTATGTTTTTCAATACTGCAGACATGTTGATCTAGCAATGTGGTCTTGTATCCCCTGTTTACTATGGGCCAGGTGGACTCATTCCCTCACTGCCACAAAGTAGTTATATACCTTATTTTATTGCAAACCTATGGTAACTTGGGGTGTGGACCTAGGCCACCGGGCACAGTTAGAACTAGTGTTGAGCGAACACGGACTGTATTATTCGTGTTCGTACCGAATAATTGGATTTTTGTTACCCGAACACGGACCCGAAAACTTTACTGTATGTTTGGGTAAAAATCCGTGTTCGGTCATTTTATTTCCGGGTTTGTATGTATTGGCTTTTAATGGCGGGCTTTCAACAGCCAATCAACAAGCGTTTAACTGGTGTGCCTTTTAGCCATCCCAGCCATGCCTACAAATGTGTTAGTAGCTGTGATTGGCCATCTGAAGCATGTGACCAAGTCTTTATAAGTTCGAGACCGATCGCCGCTGCGTCATTATGCTGTAGTACAGGAACAGATTACAATTGGTGTGCTCATGGGAGATCACTCCAAAGAGTGCCACATCCCAAATGTAAACATCAAAAATGGAAATTCCCCTTGGGGTGGGACTTTTAAGGCACGTAAATAGATACAAAAAGAATGTAATAATAATAATGTTTTATTGAAAAATATAACATGTACAAATACAAATGTAAATGGTTAAAAACAATTGGCAAGCTTGATGCAATTCATACAGTCAATGGACAGAAGGATACCGCTCTATTGAGGTAAGTGCCCAACGCGTTTCAAAGATATGAATCACAACTCCTTCTTCAGGGGCAACCTTAAAATAGCGGTCTGTAAATGATCAACCATATGGATAATTAATATATATAAATTGTACAAAAAATCATACAATACTGTATTGGACATTTAATGTAGATTAAGGTCATCCAAATAAAGTGTCCATATGTCAAAAAAGATTCAAAAACAAAAACACTTACAGAGTCTGCCGTATAGCTGTTTAGAATATGTGCCTGCCAATGAGATTAAAAACAGATGGCTCGGTGGGTCTCAACACTGCATTTGAGTACTTCGTTGGAGAAAGTAGGCAATTTAAGGGATAGAGATATTCATGAAAACACCCTCCAATCATGTGCGCCCATCAGCTGTAAAGCTGACTGGGGACAACTGAATTCCAAAAAACAAGGGAAATCTGCCAGGTGAGGAGAAAAAGAAATGAATTGTATGGGATTGTATAATTGAAGTTATTTTATAGCAAATCAGCTGATTACCCTGCTGGAAATCAAGTCTGCCAAAATATGCCGCATATGCCTGACTATAAAAGAGATCATATAATATGAAGGGTAGCTAGTCCTTGGTCATCATTATCTCTAAAGTTGATGTTGTTAAATAGAACAATAATAAAAAAGTAAATTGCATGAAGATATCCTAGTTATAAAGAAAATTGGGGCCGCATTAAAGTAGCGGACCAAATAGTTCGGGCATATGCAGCAATATTCACAGGCAGATAGGAAAGCAGGCAGTTTCAAGAAATAGGTCCAGGTTTCATTACCTTGTTGGTTTGGAGAGTTTGGCATAGAGTTGTGCAGCAAGCGTCCACCTTCAGCGAGTGAATGATATGTTTCACTTTTTGAAGGGGAGCTGTTTATAAAAGGGCTGTTGATTGAATTTGATACAAATCAGCTGTTGATACTTACTGAGTCCTCAGTCCGTCAGTTCCCTATTGGATTCCCTGGTGCGCAGCCGCCGCACAGACCCCCGGCCGCACATGCGCACTTGTGAAGTGCAGCGGAAGTTCGTGTGGCCGATGCGCTCCACCGGCACGGTCATTTCCACCGGCGTGAAACGCAACCGGAAGTGAATGGGCGAGTCCACAGGATCTCAAGGAGAGCCAGTAGTCTGCAACCCAAAGGCGGACTACCAGTTAGGTGTCCGCCCCCGTGCCGGGCTGACCCCCGGGCACAATGTGACCCGGAAGATGATGCTAGTTACCAAGATATAAACACATATGTGTTATTTCATAAGGAATGTAAACAGTCTTTAAGAGTGTATGCCAAAAACCGAGGGGATATGAAAAAATAATAAATATAATTTCACCAGGGGAAATTTCCAAAGAGAAGTACAAACTCATGCAGGGATGGTAGCACACCGGCCATCTGTGGCAAGTACAGAACAACAAATCCTCCCTCGATCTACACATAAGTTTCACAGAACCTGAGAAGATGACAGAAAATAAACAATGAAAATTATGACAAATTACAAAGTTTAAGAGATATAGAGCAAAAACCATCATTACATTAAATGACATTCGATAATAAATATTCATTGTTAACATCTCTGTGTATCAAAAGAATATATGGCAAATTTGGGGATTTATGGATTAGGTAAATGATAAACAGTAAGGTGAGTTCTGATGAAAACAGAGGAAAAAAAGGAATTATGGGTGAGTCATGGTTGATGCGGGGATGTCACAAAAAAGGGGGGCCTATTGTTCCATGCCTCCTGATGTGAACCCTTCTAAAAAGGGTTTATAGGAAACCATTTCGTTCAAACCTGGTGGATCTGTGGCTCTTAAAAGATAGATCCAACGAAGTTCCATCTGTAGAAGAATTTTATTCCAGTCCCCTCCTCGGGGACTGGGATGAATTCTATCTAAAATTAAGAACTTGATCTTTGGAAACTTTCCTGCGTGTACAAGACTAAAGGTAAGTCGGGGTTACAGGTTTTCATACTATTCACATGTCTGTTCGCACGTTTGAAAAAAGGCAACTTAGTTTTACCAACATAGAAACAGCCGCACCCACAGAGGAGTAGATATACCACTCCGTGGGTGCGGCAGTTTGCAAAATGTCTTGGAAAAAAGGTTTGGCCGTTAGGAAGTGTTGGGTTTTTTGTAGTTAACATGTACCGACAATAATTACAGTTGCCACAAATATAGGTCCCTTTCAATTTGCAAGGATCTTGATTTTTATGCATTTTAAATTCACTTTGGACCAGTCTTTCTTTCAGGGCTGGCACCTTTCTAAAAGTGAATTGGGGATAGTCTGGGACATATTTTCCCACTGTGGGGTCCAGGGTTAATACATGCCAATATTTTGAAACAATTTGTCTGATACTTTGATGTTGCTCAGAATATCTCATGATGATTCTCAGGGTGTCGTCAGGCTCCTTGGAGGCCCGAGGGGCCAGCAAAACATTCCTGTCGGATGCCGCTGCTTTTTTATAACAATCAAAAAGGACAGATCCTGCACATGCTGATATACAACAAGTACAAAGAGGAGTACTTCACCAGCCCATGGCGCTGTCCATGTGTTCACCTCCTTTGTTTGTATGTTTTTTAGCTGAAATGTCCTGGTTGCTGCTGCTCCTCTCTCACTCCACTGGGGGGGGCGGATCAAAACAATTAAAATCTGTAAAGAAAAGCGCACGCAACCTCGGGCAATAACGCTTTAATAAAGGACAATAAAACAGTACATTGGAATTGCACTCACACTTTTCCTTTAAGACAATCGCTTTACAGCATTCCAACAGGAGCTACTCACTCCTCCCGTCCCTCCAGATGGTGACTCTGCGGTCTCCTCATCCGCTCCCGAGGTTGCGTGCGCTTTTCTTTACAGATTTGAGCTGCTTTTTTATAAGCCTTCTTTAGAGTGGTTTTTGTATAGCCCCTGAGAAGGAGTCTATCTCTTAGATTATTTGCAGCAAGCTGGAAACTTTGAAAGTCCTTGCAATTACGCCTGATCCTTAGATATTGTCCGAATGGGATCGAACGAATAAGGGTCTCAGGGTGAAAGCTTGAGGCATGTAGGATGGTGTTCCCCGCAGTGGGCTTACGATATAGACCACTGCGGAGAGCACCATCCCTGTCCCTATGGACCTCCACATCTAGGAACGTGACAGATCCTGGATCAAAGTTCATTGTGAACGTAAGGTTAAATTCATTTTTGTTCATTCTAAGTAAACAATTGTGCAACAGTTCCGTTGGGCCTTGCCATAACATGAAAATATCGTCTATGTACCGGACCCACATTACAATGTGGTCCGTGTACATAGACGTTGAGTCATCATGTAGGAAGAATTTCTCCCACTCCCCCAGGTACAGGTTGGCGTAGGATGGGGCACAACAGGTGCCCATCGCTACGCCTTGTACCTGGAGGTAGTGGGAGCCGTTAAATGAAAACACATTGTGGCAAAGTATGTAATGTAAAATAGACAATATAAACTCCCCATAGGGATCAAAGTTGCCACTTTGTATAAGTGTGTGTTTAACAGCGGAGATCCCACGATCGTGTGGGATCGAGCTGTACAGGGCTTCCACATCAATGGTAACCAATAGACAATCTTCAGGAGTGATGATGTTTTCAATTATTTGTAAAAAATGAATTGTGTCGCGTACATGTGAGGGTAAGGCAGTCACGAAAGGTTTCAGGTATGTATCCACTAATTTGCTAGCATTATCCGAGATTGATCCTCTCCCCGAGATAATGGGTCGCCCTGGTGGATTAGTGGCGTGTTTGTGGATTTTCGGGAGTGCATAGAATGTTGGGGTAACTGGGAATGCTATGCGAATGAATTCCCATGTGTGCTTGGGAATAGTGCCATTTAAGTAAGCGGCATCTATTAATTGGTAGAAAGTCTTTTGATATTTAATCTAAATATCAGAAGTGATCTTGCGGTACCAATTATGGTTTTTTAGAATATTATGGCACATGGAAATGTATTGGTTGCTGTCCATAATGACAACATTGCCGCCTTTGTCAGCCTGCTTGATTGTGATTGACTGATTGTCTGCCAATCTTTTAATAGCTTGTTTTTTGTGAAAATGTAATATTGGATTTAGGTGATGGGCGAATATTTAATTTGTCCACTTCTTTGGAAACAAGCTTGACAAAGGCGGCAATGTTGGCATTGGATGTATTAGGAAATTTGTCAGATTTCTTTTTTAGCAACGTTGTCTGAGTATTGAGATTTGGTCTATCAGAATCCACATCTGCAAGTAAAGTTGGTAAGTCTATTTTGTCTATAAGATCTTCATTCTCCTCGAGTAATGATATTAAAGTATCGAGGGCTGGATCTTTATTTGGGGAATGTTGTGTGAGATTTTGTTTGTCGAAAAGGACTTTAAAGTTAAGTTTCCGAGCAAAAAGGTGTAAGTCTTTTGTGAAGTCAAATTTGTCCAATTTAGCATTTGGACAGAAGCTGAGGTCCTTGGATAGGACCTCAGTTTCGTCCTTAGAAAGTTTGTAATTTGAAAGATTAATGATTGACAAGTCAGGTGTGTCGGAGCCAGTGTAGGACAGATTTTCAACTGCATGTTCTAAGGTGATGGTAGGGTGGTTGGGGTGAAGCTCGGAGCTCGTTGGTGGAGTGCTTCTAAAAAAATAGAATCCTGTAAGTTGAGAGTAGATAAAAGTGATGGTGGGGGGTTAGTGGAAGGGGGGAACATTTGGGTGCAACCCATCAGACATTTCATTAATATCGGGTGGAGTGCTTGAAGAACTTTGTGATTTAAATATGGAGAGGTTAGTTTTATGAAGGTGTTGTATATTAGATTTTTTGGTGATTTGTTCCATTGTGGGGTCACCTTGGTATGTGCGTTTACCTCGATAGGAGGATTTTGATTTTGTGATATTGGGTGGGGATGTGATCCATTTTTGGGTGGGGGGTGTGAAAAAGTGTCTTGAGTTGATTTGCTGAACATAGTGTTATGTGTGGGTTTGGTGGAGTTCCATTTGTAAGCCTTCCCCTGTTGGAACGCATGGGTGTCTCGATTGAGCTTTTTTTGTTTTTTAATTAAAATATTTTTATTGAAGATTTCTAGATGTTCTTTTAGTTGTTTTTCTTTCTCTTGAAATAATTTGTGAGTTTTGTATTTATGGATCTTGGCACAGATGAGTTCAATTTCCACATCTAGTTTGGCAGCACGTGTAGTGTGTTCGTCTATTAGAAGAGTCATAAGGGAAGCTGTGCATTCATTGAGGGTTGTTTCCCATTTGGTCTTGAAGTCTCTGTCCAAGTCCTCAAGAAGAGGAAAGACTTGGACTCTAAGACCGAAGGGATTGATTTTTTTCTCTATGTATTCCCGAAACGATTTAACGTGCCAAAAATGAATCGACTTTTTTTCAAGATTTTTCGATAATTGGAAAAATAGTGAAGAAATGTCAGTGTCTATAAAGTCCTTTTGTTCATAGTCAGTAAGACATTTTGACATTAAATTGGTCCAATCATCTCCCGTGAATTTGGCCATGTTTCAATGTTGGAAAACTTAATATGGAGCAGAGGAAGAACCAGATATAAGAGAGAAACTTGTGGGGAGGGTTTGGACTGTACTAAAGACCAAAGTAACAAATCTTTTGTAAAAAACCTTTTGCACAATATATAGCAAAACAATTTGCTGGTAAATATTTAAATTTTTTCAGAAAAAAGGAAAAGTACGGAGGGTCTCACATGAGCAAAAATGCGGGGAGTGGTATTTGCTACCTATAGAGTACAATTGGTGTGCTCATGGGAGATCACTCCAAAGAGTGCCACATCCCAAATGTAAACATCAAAAATGGAAATTCCCCTTGGGGTGGGACTTTTAAGGCACGTAAATAGATACAAAAAGAATGTAATAATAATAATGTTTTATTGAAAAATATAACATGTACAAATACAAATGTAAATGGTTAAAAACAATTGGCAAGCTTGATGCAATTCATACAGTCAATGGACAGAAGGATACCGCTCTATTGAGGTAAGTGCCCAACGCGTTTCAAAGATATGAATCACAACTCCTTCTTCAGGGGCAACCTTAAAATAGCGGTCTGTAAATGATCAAACATATGGATAATTAATATATATAAATTGTACAAAAAATCATACAATACTGTATTGGACATTTAATGTAGATTAAGGTCATCCAAATAAAGTGTCCATATGTCAAAAAAGATCCAAAAACAAAAACACTTACAGAGTCTGCCGTATAGCTGTTTAGAATATGTGCCTGCCAATGAGATTAAAAACAGATGGCTGGGTGGGTCTCAACACTGCATTTGAGTACTTTGTTGGAGAAAGTAGGCAATTTAAGGGATAGAGATATTCATGAAAACACCCTCCAATCATGTTCTTCCTACATGATGACTCAACGTCTATGTACACGGACCACATTGTAATGTGGGTCCGGTACATAGACGATATTTTCATGTTATGGCAAGGCCCAGCGGAACTGTTGCACAATTGTTTACTTAGAATGAACAAAAATGAATTTAACCTTACGTTCACAATGAACTTTGATCCAGGATCTGTCACGTTCCTAGATGTGGAGGTCCATAGGGACAGGGATGGTGCTCTCCGCAGTGGTCTATATCGTAAGCCCACTGCGGGGAACACCATCCTACATGCCTCAAGCTTTCACCCTGAGACCCTTATTCGTTCGATCCCATTCGGACAATATCTAAGGATCAGGCGTAATTGCAAGGACTTTCAAAGTTTCCAGCTTGCTGCAAATAATCTAAGAGATAGACTCCTTCTCAGGGGCTATACAAAAACCACTCTAAAGAAGGCTTATATGAGGAAGAGGGAGAAAAAAGTATTTTTTATTGTGTGTTGTGTGCAGCGTTTTTCCATCAGTGCTGCTGTGCTGACTGTGATAATACACTGCTGTGTTCACATGTGCTATTATTGAGTGATTTCAAAAGTTATACACTTTTTTCTATTCCACTATTCAATATACACCCTTGGGTTAAAAAAATTAAATTGTGGCATAGTCTGTACTAATCTAGTTAAAAATTACAAACTTAAAAGGGGAATTTTCTTTTTTTTTTTTTCCTCCATAGCCTGCAGCAGAGCTGACTGATATAAGACACTGCTGTTCACATGTGCTATTGATAAATCACCAATTTTATATCATATTTTCTATTCCGCTATTCAATCTACACCTTTGGGTAAAAACAATTAAATTGTGGGATAGTCTGTATCGGTACGTGTGAGATACACCTTTCCAATTTTTTGGGCGCATCTCATACTGCCGAGGATTTGAGGGTGCTGCCTGTTCCGAACTCCTCCTACTCCTCATCCTGCCTTTGGGGGTACAAAAAATAGTAATTTGGGCCTAGTCTGGGTCTCTACGTGTGAGATACATACACCTTTTGATATCATATTTTCTATTCCGCTATTCAATCTACACCTTTGGGTAAAAACAATTAAATTGCGGGATAGTCTGTATCGGTACGTGTGAGATACACCTTTCCAATTTTTGGGGCGCATCTCATACTGCCGAGGATTTGAGGGTGCTGCCTGTTTTCCGAACTCCTCCTACTCCTCATCCTGACCTTGGGGATACAAAAAATAGTAATTTGGACCTAGTCTGGGTCTCTACGTGTGAGATACATACACCTTTTGATATCATATTTTCTATTCCGCTATTCAATCTACACCTTTGGGTAAAAACAATTAAATTATGGGATAGTCTGTATCGGTACGTGTGAGATACACCTTTCCAATTTTTTGGGCGCATCTCATACTGCCGAGGATTTGAGGGTGCTGCCTGTTCCGAACTCCTCCTACTCCTCATCCTGCCTTTGGGGGTACAAAAAATAGTAATTTGGGCCTAGTCTGGGTCTCTACGTGTGAGATACATACACCTTTTGATATCATATTTTCTATTCCGCTATTCAATCTACACCTTTGGGTAAAAACAATTAAATTGCGGGATAGTCTGTATCGGTACGTGTGAGATACACCTTTCCAATTTTTGGGGCGCATCTCATACTGCCGAGGATTTGAGGGTGCTGCCTGTTTTCCGAACTCCTCCTACTCCTCATCCTGACTTTGGGGATACAAAAAATAGTAATTTGGACCTAGTCTGGGTCTCTACGTGTGAGATACATACACCTTTTGATATCATATTTTCTATTCCGCTATTCAATCTACACCTTTGGGTAAAAGCAATTAAATTGCGGGATAGTCTGTATCGGTACGTGTGAGATACACCTTTCCAAATTTTGGGGCGCATCTCATACTGCCGAGGATTTGAGGGTGCTGCTTGTTCCGAACTCCTCCTACTCCTCATCCTGCCTTTGGGGGTACAAAAAATAGTAATTTGGGCCTAGTCTGGGTCTCTACTTGTGAGATACATACACCTTTTGATATCATATTTTCTATTCCGCTATTCAATCTACACCTTTGGGTAAAAACAATTAAATTGCGGGATAGTCTGTATCGGTACGTGTGAGATACACCTTTCCAATTTTTGGGGCGCATCTCATACTGCCGAGGATTTGAGGGTGCTGCCTGTTCCGAACTCCTCCTACTCCTCATCCTGCCTTTGGGGGTACAAAAAATAGTAATTTGGGCCTAGTCTGGGTCTCTACGTGTGAGATACATACACCTTTTGATATCATATTTTCTATTCCGCTATTCAATCTACACCTTTGGTTAAAAACAATTAAATTGCGGGATAGTCTGTATCGGTACGTGTGAGATACACCTTTCCAAATTTTGGGGCGCATCTCATACTGCCGAGGATTTGAGGGTGCTGCCTGTTCCGAACTCCTCCTACTCCTCATCCTGCCTTTGGGGGTACAAAAAATAGTAATTTGGGCCTAGTCTGGGTCTCTACGTGTGAGATACATACACCTTTTGATATCATATTTTCTATTCCGCTATTTAATCTACTCCTTTGGGGTAAAAACAATTAAATTGCTGGATAGTCTGTGTCGGTACGTGTGAGATACATACACCCTTTGATATCATATTTTCTATTCCGCTATTCAATCTACACCTTTGGGTAAAAACAATTAAATTGCGGGATAGTCTGTATCGCAGCCCTCAAAAATTCATCTCGCCTGCTCGCATTTTGCGAGTGAATTGATGAGCTGGGCGAGTAAGAACAGGGCTGTACTGTAGGGGGAATATGCAGCTGTGTGTGTGTGTGTTTCATAGCCCAGTGAGCAGCTTCCCCCCCCTCCAGGAATGGGAGAGGCTGAATCTGCTCTGCTTTCTCCCGCCCCTCTCTCTCTCTCCCTGTGGCCGCCCACACACTCAGTGCAGTCCGTGCTGTGTGAATATGTGTGGGCGGGAAAGTTTAATTAGCAGCCAGCAGCTACATGAACATGTCTGACTGAGTGAGTATAAGATGACCGGACTTACTCATCCCTACCCTCTCACCCCCCTCTCTGTCCCTGTCATCTTCCTCTCTGTCCCTCTGTCACATGCTATATGTGCCTGTTCCATGAAAGTGGGGAGGCATCTATTTCTGGGGAGTCTAAAATCCATTCTCTCTCTCTGTGTCACCCACCCTCTCTCTCTCTCTCTCTCTCTCTGTGTCACCCACTCTCTCTCTCTCTCTCTCTCTGTGTCTGTGTCACCCACTCTCTCTCTCTCTCTGTGTCTGTGTCACCCACTCTCTCTCTCTCTCTCTCTCTCTCTCTCTGTGTCACCCACCCTCTCTCTCTCTCTCTCTCTCTCTCTGTCACCCACCCTCTCTCTCTCTCTCTCTCTGTCACCCACTCTCTCTCTCTGTGTCACCCACTCTCTCTCTCTCTCTCTCTCTCTCTCTCTCTCTCTCTCTCTCTCTGTGTCACCCACCCTCTCTCTCTCTGTGTCACCCACCCTCTCTCTCTCTCTCTCTCTCTCTCTCTCTGTGTCACCCACCCTCTCTCTCTCTCTCTCTCTGTGTCACCCACCCTCTCTCTCTCTCTCTCTGTCACCCACCGTCTCTCTCTCTCTCTCTGTCACCCACCCTCTTTCTCTCTCTGTGTCACCCACCCTCTCTCTCTCTCTGTGTCACCCACCCTCTCTCTCTCTCTGTGTCACCCACCCTCTCTCTCTCTCTCTCTCTCTCTCTCTCTCTCTCTCTGTGTCACCCACCCTCTCTCTCTCTGTGTCACCCACCCTCTCTCTCTCTCTGTGTCACCCACCCTCTCTCTCTCTGTCACCCACCCTCTCTCTCTCTGTGTCACCCACCCTCTCTCTCTCTCTGTGTCACCCACCCTCTCTCTCTCTCTGTGTCACCCACCCTCTCTCTCTCTCTCTGTGTCACCCACCCTCTCTCTCTCTCTCTCTCTCTGTGTCACCCACCCTCTCTCTCTCTCTCTCTCTCTCTCTCTGTGTCACCCACCTTCTCTCTCTCTCTCTCTCTCTCTCTCTCTCACCCTCTCTCTCTCTGTCACCCACCCACCCTCTCTCTCTCTCTCTCTCTCTGTGTCACCCACCCTCTCTCTCTCTCTCTCTCTGTGTCACCCACCCTCTCTCTCTCTCTCTCTCTCTGTCACCCACCCTCTCTCTCTGTGTCACCCACACTCTCTCTCTCTCTCTCTGTGTCACCCACTCTCTCTCTCTCTCTCTCTCTCTCTCTCTCTCTCTCTGTCACCCACCCTCTCTCTCTCTGTCTGTGTCACCCACCCTCTCTCTTTCTCTCTCTCTCTCTCTCTCTCTCTCTCTCTCTCTCTCTCTCTCTCTCTCTGTGTCACCCACCCTCTCTCTCTCTCTCTCTGTGTCACCCACCCTCTCTCTCTCTCTCTCTCTCTCTGTGTCACCCACCCTCTCTCTCTCTCTCTTCTCTCTCTCTCTCTCTCTCCTCTGTCACCCACGCTCTCTCTCTCTCTCTCTCTCTCTCTCTCTCTCTCTGTCACCCACCCTCTTTCTCTCTCTGTCTCTCGTCACCCACCCTCTCTCTCTCTCTCTGTCACCCATCCTCTCTCTCTCTCTGTGTCACCCACCCTCTCTCTCTCTGTGTCACACCCACCCTCTCTCTCTCTCTCTCTCTCTGTGTCACCCACCCTCTCTCTCTCTGTGTCACCCACCCTCTCTCTCTCTGTGTCACCCACTTTCTCTCTCTCTCTGTGTCACCCACCCTCTCTCTCTCTCTGTGTCACCCACCCTCTCTCTCTCTCTGTGTCACCCACCCTCTCTCTCGCTCTGTGTCACCCACCCTCTCTCTCTCTCTCTCTCTCTGTCACCCACCCTCTCTCTCTCTCTCTCTCTCTCTCTCTCTCTCTGTGTCACCCACCTTCTCTCTCTCTCTCCTCTCTCTCTCTCTCTTCTCTCTCTCTCTCTCTGTGTCACCCACCCCTCTCTCTCTCTCTCTCTCTCTCTCTCTCTGTCTGTCACCCACCCTCTCTCTCTCTCTCTCTGTGTCA